>NC_080406.1:50016715-50648590 GCF_030265065.1 Corythoichthys intestinalis
GCGCATTTTGTAAGAACTCATCTCCGGCCAAGAAAGGAAGTGAAGAAAAATAGTCAGGAAACGGAAATTGGAGGGATCTTGTGAAGACGTGTGAGAATTTGAGAAAAATGCGGAGAACGATAGGAAAAAAAGGCAAAGACACTGGAGGAGTGTTTTGAAAAGAAAACAAAACCATCGTCAAAGAAGGATTAAAAAAATCTATCTTGATGAGACTGACGGTGACGGCCACAACAGCGTCAGGTTCCACACGCATTCGGCGGAGCTCACTTTGCGTTACTCCTGAGCCCGAAGTTGAAACCAACGATGAAGATGCTGAAAAAAGTGAGACCAATCTTGATCCGGACTCATCAGATTACTGGGAGCCACCTCATTCAACCGGTAGCAGCCGAGAGCCTTCCTCGTTGTTATGTGCGCAACTAGTTCAACACTTCAGTAGTTTAGTTATGTGTAAATAAACTGTTACTTTGCGATCAAAAGCTCTATTTGTCTTGTTGTTTATGTTATTTTGTAGAATGAAAACATTCAGATGTTTGGGATGTCACAAAAGCAAAAAATAGCTGTGTTAAAGTCAAAGTTATGTTTGAAATGTATGCATTTACAAAAAGCTCAATTTCTCAGTTTTTTTCATCAAAAATTGGAAAATTGCTCAAACTAAGTTATTTTCTAATGCTGATTTCTAAACAATGGAAAAGATATGAACTAACTTTTTTTCTCTGCTGAAAGAAGAGCGTCTAATCTTTATTTTGGTGGGTTCCATGTTTATATAGCAATAGAACAGAATTTTCTGTGGGCCTTGCAAAATCAGTCAAAATCCAGTAAAACGGCCGGGAGCAAAGCGATGGGCCTTGCTCCGGTGAAAATGAATGGGAGTGAATGAGTTAAACAACCCAAATTTGTCAAAACTCATTGTGCAAATAAATCCCACACAATATATGAAAGAGAAAAAAAACACCCAATGGCAGAGTAGCAAGTGATTAATTAATTATAATAATTAATATAATAATTATAATAATTAATAATAATAATTAACAAACTGTCGCCATCACAGAAGAATATCTGCAGCTCCTTGATGCAATGGAGACATCCACCCGGTCCGGTGTAGTCATGAACGGGTCACGGCACCAATGTAATGCTGTCTTCTGGGATGCCTTCACGAAAGAATCGAGGAGACTTGGTGGCCTGTGATGAAAGCGTTTTATTGTCAACCCTCTCTGTGCGTATGCAGCAAGGGGAGCAGAAAAGGCAACATGTCATGTGAGCAATGAAAAAATCTAATGAACAAATCCACGACGACCGAAGTGAATACTTTACCACAACCACTTGCAGCAAGTGCACCTGCAATTACGTGGTTTCACCACAAGACGACGCATTTATCTCAATTTAACTGCATTTTATAAAACTTTTTTTAACTATGTTACATATATTCTTTTTTTCTTTTATGCATTCATTAACCATTAAACAATTAACCATAAAAATTATTTCTTAACCCTTTCAGGACAGGCGGCACTACAGTCATGTGGACATCTATTTAAAAGTTATCCTTAGCTTAACTCATTCGCTGCCAAACATGGTAATAGAGTATGTGTTGTGGTTGTTAGCAATAGACTCCAATTGATGAAAATCACAAATTGACGACAATAGAGGTCTAATCTATTTCAACAGTTAAAATGGATTGGACGTCTATTGCCATCAATAGCAGCCAAAGAGTTAAGCTGTGAGGTCAGAATAGATATTAAAAAATAATAATAATTAAATACTACTACTAATAATAATAATCATGAGTTATACATAATATTGAACTTTTTTTGTGTGTATTTTGAAATGAATACCCTTTGAAAAAAAATGGACAAATTGTGGAATATGGCCCTCATATTGTATAATAATGTAAAACTGTGTAATATTATGATGAAAATTGTTTTTCACATTTTTTAAATTTCATAATGCCTTTTTCACAATGGCCTTTTTATTTCATAATGTTTTTCAACACAATGACATTTTACAAGAAAAAAGGGACCTTTTCTCACAAATTCTTTTTTTTTTTTTTTTGTTTTTTTTTTGTTTTTTTTTTTTTTGATTATGTATTTGACTAACAGCACTCGCTTCATTGTGCTGGAAAACGACATCATAAATTATAAAGGCCATTGTGGAAATTAATTAAAAATATCTTTTAGAAAAACGCTTTTTGTCTTGTGAAAACAATATTATGAAATAAAAAGGGCTATTGTGGAAAAAGGCATTATGAAATATTTAAAAAATATACTTTGTGAAAAAAAACTTTTTGTCTCGTAAAATCTTTTTCAAAATAATATTACCTTTAAAACTTAAGGGTCATATTAAACAATTTGTCGGTTATATATCAAAATTGTGTTTATTTCAAAATGTTGTTTTCATTTATTTAACTTGGACCCTTTTGGGGTTCCATGCAAAATGGGTGCACTGAAAAATGTTTGAAAACTTACTGAATTAGCTAAATTAATTTGGGAGAAGGAGAAAATGGCTACAAGTGCTCCCATCACATACCAGAGATCCAAAGGGGGTGGGGTCAAGGTCAAAATCGAGATCAAAGAGCATGACAAACTAATATCGTGATTGGTCAGCTTTTTGGTCTTTGATGTCACGTGCAGCATCACCTACAGTCCTACAGCATCCAGTAAATGTCATTCAGTCTGATGCTGCAGTTGAACGCACACGACTCATCTGGAGACACACGACTCACTCTTAGACAAACCTTTCTACCACTACGGAACACCTTGCATCTCAACTTTTGCAAACATCCAAAGCCAGGGGGGTAAGTTTGATTCACTTATAGTTGTATAGTTTAGTCACCGAATGATAGATGCTTGCTCACTTGAGTGCTTCGATGAAAAAAACTAAGCTGAGAACTATCAAGTAACGGTGTAAAAAATGCTAGGATGCTAGCTTTTACTAACTTAAATTTGTGGCTTTTAGTGAGCTTGGTTCGTCTTTGCTTCGTTATGCGTCGTGCCAAGTTGTTTCGATGAATTTAAAATTAACGTTTTATTTGTGACTATGTTTGAAGGAAAATATTGGTAGTTTCAGCATCTTTTTTTTCCAGCAGTTTTCAACATCTTTGTTACTGTTTTTACCTAATTGTACTTAACATTTAAATGACTGGTATGCGTAATTCACTTTTGTCGGGTCGAAAACAACTGTAGCGTTGTGCTAAAGTTCAGCCGTTAACTGCTAAAATGTATGCAGTATTTTGCGTGCAGGTCATTATTAAATTCATCTTCATCATTAAACTGCGCTTGCTCGACGCCAAACGCGAAGGGAGCGAATTATCATGTTTTATGTTCAATCATTTGCACAGTATTTAACATCTGCAATTATTTATTTTCAACATGCGATGTGATTTAAACGGCAATGCGTGGTATGGGACACCCCACTGCTATGCTATGCCGGTGGTTCGTTCCAAGAACGTGTATGCGTGCTTTTGGTAATAAACGAACCACCACCACCAACAATAAAAATTTAACTTAAACCCACGGAAATCTGGCATTCACAGACGTGAACATCACATTTTGGGTCAGTCAGGCTATAACATTTGTTATAAATCATTAATAGCTATCTTTTTTTTTTTCAGGAAATAAATGAAATTAGAAATGAATAACATGTTAGTATACAAATAAAATTGATTACATTAAAATTATTAAAAAACAAATACACTCTGTTTATTGCTCCAATAACACTCTAAAGTTGGGGGGGGGAATCATAATATTCATTCCCTGCCATTAACAACGATTGACGTCCAATTCATCTTAACTGGGGGGACTACCTGTGAATACTCACCTTTTGGGCTTTTAACTCAAAGGGCCTGCAGCGATCACTCACTTCCATAGCTTCTCCCAGTCAAAATGGATTGGACGTCTTGCGTCATCAATGCATGGCAGCCAATGCGTTAAATAAGTGCCCCGTAAAGTTATCGAGCTCTGACCTCTTAGGTGAACCTGGAAGATTTTCCACAGCACACTCGATGATCTGTCGTAGTCGTGGCCCACCATCACTGGTTCATCAAACCACGTTATGTGCCCATCAGTGGCTGCTTCTTCATTTTTTCATCCACTTTTTGTCTGCAGAATACATAACAGAGTGCTCTGTGGGTTCAGCAGGCTCTGGTGTAGACGCGGAACTGTTGAGCAACTACGCCAAGAATATGGTGACCAGCACATTGGAGCGCCAAATGGACATACGTACTGCCACTGCGGACGCCTTCGATGAGAAGAAAATAAAGTTTGCACGCAAAAAAATGTAACTAATTATACCATTAATGAATTTAGTAATGCAGTTTGACAGACAATAATAACAGACATACTCACGCCTTGTTTATATTTTCATTTAGGTTTATTTTGAATGAGTTGATTCAAACAGAAAAGGCCTACGTGCGAGACCTACAGGAATGCATTGACGTGAGTTTATTTTCTGTTTAAATGCTTAAGGTTTTTTTAAGACAAACTTGATCAAAAAGTTCATCTTTGTTTGGTATCATGCAGATTTACATGAGGGAGATGTTGTCCAAGGAGGACGAGATCCCTCCAGGAATCGTCGATGTGAAGCACATCATATTTGGGAACATTTTGGAGGTGTATGAATTCCATCACAGGTATGCATGAGCAGTGACTTTTCTCAAAATGATTTACGCTTTACGCAGAGTGAACCAAGCTTAACATATAGGCTGTTCCTGGTCAATTACCAGTATCAATAATTGTTGCTTACATTACAGACATTATCACAAGTTTGTTTGTATGCATTTTTTCATGTCAATGAGTGAGATGTATGCAAACCTTTAACAGCAATGGTCATCGCTATTATTTTGAAATGTATTAATTGGCTTCCTTGTCCTATCTTTCTTCAGCATCTTTCTCAAAGAGCTGGAAAAATATGAACACGTCCCTGAAGTGCTTTGTCACATGGGTATGTATATCGTTTCCTCGGTAATCATGATAATTCTGAAAAATGATAGTTATTAATTCTGAGCATTTTTTTAAATAGGCTGATAAATTTCATTTATATGTCGATTACTGCAAAAACAACGAAGAATCCACTCGTCTCATCATGGAGCATGCTGTGAACTATTTTCATGTAAGTTAAACGTCACGGTGATCGAAAATGAAACTACAAGACATGGAACGTCATTGTCTTACATTCCTTTCTCTCTTTCTTAACAGAAAATTCAGCAGAAGCACGGACTTTTATACTCTGTCAACTCTTACCTGCTTAAGCCAGTGCAGAGAATTACAAAATATCCACTCCTGCTCAAGGTATGGGAAAAAAAATCAAGATTATTATTCAGTTAACCAATGAAAAATCGCAAAAGATACATTCAAGACACACCAGATGAAAACACTTCAAACCACCGCTCAACTTCACAATTTAAATGTTCCATAGCACCTGTTCTCATTCAGTTGCTGTCAATAGTGGTTTTATTGTACAATTTAAGACTTCCGCTTACAGTTTTTTTGTCTTTTATCTTTCTTTTTTTCTTTTTTTTTTTTTTTGATATAGAACTTAACTTACACAAAGTTATTGATTTTTTTCCCCAGACGATTTCGTTAAAACAAAAAAAGGTCATAGAACAATACTCACAGGTCGTGTTGTTTTTGGCAGCCCTTTTAATTTCTATCTTATCGTCTTTTTGTCGGAAAAATTAGTCATATTTTAGTCATTTCAAAATGTGTTCGTCATCGTCTAGTTTTAGTCGATGAAATCTCAAACCAATTTTGTCTGGTTTTAGTCGAATATTGCTCCAAATGTTTTCGTTTGTAAAATTCTAAAGTTTTAGTTAAAACAATAAATACATTTTTCTAACAAATTCAAATGAACATAGACAGACGAGCATATAATGAATGATAATTCACACTCAGCTGGAAAAGCATTACATTATTTTGAGTTATACCCAGTTAGAAACCATAAAAAAACATATTGTCCAAGTGTTTCAGAGAATGCTTGCCACGCTACAGTTGATACTAATGCTAACGCAAATGCTAACGCAAATGCTAACGCAAATGCTATGCTAATGCGAAGAGTTACATTTAATGTGTGATGATCAACCAGCACATACCTTTAAAGGCTAAAGCAACATTGCATAATTTCTCTTGCGAAGATAAGATAACAAATCTTACCATATGTTTCCAAACAAGCAAGATGGAACACAGTCTAGCTTGAAACACGTTTTCGTCACCATCATTGTTGAAGAAAATAACACTGCTCACAGATGTATCTACATTATTTTTTCTCTGTTCTATGGCAATAATTTTTTCGCGACCTTTTAATTGTGTTTTTGCCTTTTTTAGGATCTGCTGAAATGTTGTGAGGAAGGGAAAGACGAGCTCAAGAAAGCCTTAGACGTGACTCTTAGCATTCCCAAGAGAGCCAACAATGCCATACATCTCTCTGTGCTGGAAGGTGACTGAACATGGGAACGATAAATTTGCTCATTGTTGAAGATACTGTAAGTTTGCTTACATTGCTTAATCTCTCTTCCTTCAGGTTTTGATGACAGCATTGAGTCCCAAGTAGAGCTGCTCCTACAGGACTGCTTCAAGGTGTGGGACTCAAAGATCCCATTTAAGATGGGGAAACATAGACAACTCTTCCTCTTGAAGAAGTCCTTGGTGCTGTGCAAGGTAGTCAAGGACGACAAGGGGAAGAGCAGGTACTTGTATAAGAGAAAACTCAATGTAAGTCATCTTTAACACACTTCCTACCGATACAATCTTCTTCTTTTCCTTTTGGCTTTTCCCTTCAGGGCTTTCCACAACAAATCAGTTGAATCCATCTAACCCTGTCCTCCGCAACCTCTGCTCTCACATGAACTACATTAATGTCCTCTTTAACTACATCCATAAACCTCCTCTTTGGTCATCCTCTAAACCTCCTGCCTGGCATATGGAAAGCCCATCATCTTTTTGCCAATATACTTACTATTACCTGCCTAAAGCATCTCAGTCTGGCCTCTCTGACTTTCTCTACAAATGCTTTAACATGTACTCTACCTCCGTCTGATATACTCATTCTCATTAAAGACAACCATTCCATTTTTTCCTTAGATAGCGGAGATAAAGCTGAAAGAGCACCTGAAGGGAGACCCACGCAAGTTTGCATTTTCCTTGGGCCGAACCTGGACATCGAGCAACATTGTTCTGAAGGTTAGACGTTCTTCCTCACCTCTTTTCCTCCTTTGGTATGACCAGTGTTAGATTTCCACACACTGCTCAAACAGACTAGAACCCAGTTGGACATGATGCTGAGCATTTATGTCCATCTCGACTTCTTTTTTTCTCCTTTTAATTAACGCTCTTCTCTGAATATGTTATCTTTAGCCTCGACTGTATTTTTTTTCATCAACATGAATAAAAGTTTAACATCAAGTTTTGCAACTGTAGAAGAACATCATATATTTGTTAAAACTCTACCGAATAAGAGGTGGTTATGTGTTTTGTTCAGGCTTGTGTGGAAAGACAGAGTAAAAATTTGCAAAAGTGTTTGATTTCTAAGTGACCTTAACCTTCAGCCGTCTTTCTTATCAATAGGCGTTTACTCGTGAGACCAAGATGGAATGGATCGAACAAATCCGGAAGCTAATCCAGGAGCACACCATCCACCTGGGGGTGGCACTCAAGGAGCCAAGGCTTATCCCCAAAACTAATGCAGACAAGCTCCACAAGAGTCGGAGGTAACCAAGGAAACTTCACGGGCTTATTGGTTTACAACAACTGACAAAAAGTGGTGCCTTTTTTAATGAACAGCAAATCTGTTTGTCAGTCTTATAATGTTCTCATGTGTTGATTTCATTCGATCTACTTTAATCATGACTTTTATAATAATTACTAGCATAGACTTCAGTGTCAGTTGACGGGAAACAGGGCGCGGGGCCGCTCTGTAGGGGGCCTATTTTTAAAAACCTAAAATTATAATTTTTTCAAAACCAAACCGCTAATGACCGAAAACCAAATCAGGCACCTCACCTAGGCATATGTGAGTGTCCATGAGAAGCGGCATAAAAAAATTCAAAGTCGTTCCCTGATAAAAAAAAAAATCCCGATTAATTATTTTTTATATATGTATAACAAAATTTAAAATGGCTACAAAAATCTCAGATTTTAGGCTAGATGCACAAAAACGGACAAATGCAGAGATAGTCACCTATATTTTCAGGACCAATAGTAATATTTAACATATCATATACGTTTACCCTGAAATAGCGACTTACTTTTTTTTTTTTTTTTAGTCCAATTTTAACATAAGTTTTCAACAGCTAATAAATCACTCCATTTTCATATCAGAAATGTAATACTTGAGGAAAGCATGCCGAATCATCGTAATTTATACATATTTGTTAATGTGCTAGCAGAGCTAACTAATACAAGTATACAGAAAATATCGAGTGTGAAATGACGACTTTGTCTTGCTTCACCCAAGTAATAACTTAATTTATGGCTATTGCTACCTGGGAATGGCTTTACACTTCGGAGATTCGGATTTCATCATGATTTATTACTTGCACATTTAGCATGTGATTAACTGTCATCACCTGCATTAAGTTGGAATAGATTAAAAGCTGAATAGTTGTGTTTTTCTTTTTTAAGGAATGAAAAACATCATGAAGGTGAAAGCAGTGAAATAGAGTGGCCAGTCGCAAAAATTGAGCCCTGCTGCATTGGAGGACCCTGGCTATTACCCGGATCAAAGGAAAGAGGGGTTCTTGAAGTATGAAACGCAAATAGTATGACATTCAAATAGGGACTTACATAAACTTGACAAGATTCTGTAAAAAGACACCAAAGAAAACAGATTTGGACGATTCAAAAAGTCAAGTTTTAGATAATATATGTATATACTGTATATAATTTGTGTTATTTTGCTTACTTTTTCAAAAAAATATTTCTTGTATATAGTTGGATAAAAAATGTATTTTACAAAATAAAATGTCATTGTTTTCTGCACTGAATGCGCTTTTCCTTGTTTAAAAATACTGTAATTCAAATACAAGTGTTTGTGGGGGCATGAATTGGTAGAAGAAATTAAGATTTGGAACTTCAGGTTTTTCTTCTAATGCTTTTGATGCATTTAACACAATTGCATTTAATATCACTTCTCAAAAATACGTAACATATCACCACCCTTAAGATTTAAAAATGTCCAAATACAGACCTTTGAGCAATTTAATGGGAATTCATCATCACGGTAAAATGTTGTTCTTTCCTACACTTTTAAGGGCTATACAAGAGGTTGTGAGATGCGAATTTGGGTGTACCATATGTGATGTGTTCTGTTCAGATAAGTGCTTTCAAATCAGTTTCCAAAACTGTGTCAATGTTTACACTTGGTACTGATGGGTATTTATTTTATGGGTTTGCACTTTGCACTTTACCAACTTAGCTGTATGAGCTGGATGGATGCTCCAAACAAAGTTTCGTTGTGCTTTTTTGTAACAATGACAATAAATATTCTGAATCTGAATCTGAATCTGAAATGAGTCTGCACCAAATTGTTTCCGTTTATGTGTGAATGCATGTATTATTGTTGTCCACACGGGGTCGCCATCCTCGTAAAAGCTAAACGTTTCGTCCCTCCAGGCTGGCTAACGAGGCCTGTCCTACACAAATGCAACTCGGAAAAAAATGCTCCTCTCATGCAATACATACAATGTTAATAAAAAAAATAATAAATGAATACAATTTGAACGAATAAAACATGAATAGATGCTGGATATGGTTCCAAGTAAAACTTGGCGGGAAAAAAATCATTGTGCCAAACTCCTTGCATCAAGAGCGTAGGTTTGGTCTCAATATTGGTAGGGACGATATAACAGCATAACCAGCATTTACACGGTTTGCTGGTGACGGGACATTAATAAAACCAAACAGATTGGGTGAACGGGGTCAGGGCTACATTTCTCACGAATATGAACAGAATTAATTGATAAGCTAAATGATCTGTTTAAATAAATCTGTATCGACTAATACAAATGTTCATGTGTATTGGTTCAGGGGATACACCGTTCCATTCAAACCTTTGTTTTCAAAAACTACTAAGGAAACATTTAGAAAATTTACAATATAAATGTCTGAATTTTATTTGCAAAGTTAAATCGCAATGTTTAACCATCCATCCATCCATCCATTATCTTCCGCTTGTTCCGGGGTCGGGTTGCGGGGGCAGCAGCTTTAACAGGGAAGCCCAGACTTCCCTCTCCCCAGCCACTTCAACCAGCTCCTCCGGCGGGATCCCAAGGCGTTCCCAGGCCAGCCTGGAGACATAGTCTCTCCAGCGTGTCCTGGGTCGTCCCCGGGGCCTCCCGCCGGTGGGACATGCCCGGAACACCTCTCCAGGGAGGCGTCCGGGAGGCATCCGAACCAGATGCCCGAGCCACCTCAGCTGGCTCCTCTCTACGCGGAGGAGTAGCGGCTCGACGGCGAGTCCCTCCCGGATGACCGAGCTTCTCACCCTATCTCTAAGGGAGAGCCCGGACACCCTGCGGAGGAAACTCATTTCGGCCGCTTGTATCCGGGATCTTGTTCTTTCGGTCACGACCCAAAGCTCGTGACCATAGGTGAGGGTAGGAACGTAGATCGACTGGTAAATCAAGAGCTTTGCCTTTCGGCTCAGCTCCTTCTTCACCACTACGGACCGGTGCAGAGTCCGCATTACTGCAGACGCCGCACCGATTCGCCTGTCGATCTCCCGCTCCCTCCTACCCTCACTCGTGAACAAGACCCCAACAGCAGCCAACAGCACTAAATCATCTGCAAAAAGCAGATATTCAATGCTGATGTCACCAAACCGGAACCCCTCAACGCTTCGGCTGCGCCTAGAAATTCTGTCCATAAAAATTATGAACAAAATCGGTGACAAAGGGCAGCCTTGGCGGAGTCCAACCCTCACTGGGAATGAATTCGACTTACTGCCGGCAATGCGGACCAGACTCTGACACCGGTCGTACAGGGACCGAACAGCCCTTACCAAGGGGCTCGGTACCCTGTACTCCCGGAGCACCCTCCACAGGATTCCCCTAGGCACACGGTCGAACGCCTTCTCCAAATCCACAAAACACATGTAGACTGGTTGGGCGAACTCCCATGCACCCTCGAGGACCCTGCCGAGGGTGTAGAGCTGGTCCACTGTTCCACGGCCGGGACGAAAACCACACTGCTCCTCCTGAATCCGAGATTCGACTTCCCGACGGACCCTCCTCTCCAGCACCCCTGAATAGACTTTACCGGGGAGGCTGAGGAGTGTGATTCCTCTATAATTGGAACACACCCTCCGGTCCCCCTTTTTAAAAAGGGGGACCACCACCCCGGTCTGCCAATCCAGAGGCACTGTCCCCGATGTCCACGCGATGTTGTAGAGGCGTGTCAGCCATGACAGCCCTACAACATCCAGATCCTTTAGGAACTCCGGGCGGATCTCATCCACCCCCGGGGCCTTGCCACCGAGGAGCTTGCCAACCGCCTCAGTGACTTCAACCCCAGAGATCGAAGAGCCCACCTCAGAGTCCCCAGACTCTGCTTCCTCAAAGGAAGGCGTGTCGGTGGAATTGAGGAGGGCTTCGAAGTATTCTCCCCACCGACTCACGACGTCCCGAGTCGAGGTCAGCAGTACACCATCTTCACTATACACAGTGTTAATAGTGCACTGCTTTCCTCTCCTCAGACGCCGGATGGTGGACCAGAATTTCCTCGAAGCTGTCCGGAAGTCGTTTTCCATGGCCTCACCGAACTCCTCCCATGTCCGAGTTTTTGCCTCGGCGACTGCCGAGGCCGCAGTCCGCTTGGCCAGCCAGTACCTGTCAGCTGCCTCCGGAGTCCCACAGGCCAAAAAGGCCCGATAGGCCTCCTTCTTCAGCTTGACGGCATCCCTTACCGCTGGTGTCCACCAGCGGGTTCGGGGATTGCCGCCACGACAGGCACCAACCACCTTACGGCCACAGCTCTGATCGGCCGCCTCAACAATGGAGGTGCGGAACATGGCCCACTCGGACTCAATGTCCCCCACCTCCCCCGGGACAAGGGAGAAGTTCTGCCGGAGGTGGGTGTTGAAACTCTTTCTGACAGGGGATTCTGCCAGACGTTCCCAGCAGACCCTCACAATACATTTGGGCCTGCCAGGTCTGGCCAGCATCTTCCCCCGCCATCGGAGCCAACACACCACCAGGTGGTGATCAGTTGACAGCTCCGCCCCTCTCTTCACCCGAGTGTCCAAAACATGCGGCCGCAAGTCCGATGACACGATTACGAAGTCGATCATCGAACTGCGGCCTAGGGTGTCCTGGTGCCAAGTGCACATATGGACACCCCTATGTTTGAACATGGTGTTCGTTATAGACAAACCGTGACGAGCACTGAAGTCCAATAACAGAACACCACTCGGGTTCTGATCGGGGGGGCCGTTCCTCCCAAACACGCCCCTCCAGGTCTCACTGTCATTGCCCACGTGAGCGTTGAAGTCCCCCAGTAGAACGAGGGAGTCCCCAGAGGGGGCGCTCTCTAGCACACCCTACAAGGACTCCAAAAAGGGTGGGTATTCTGACCTGCTGTTCGGTGCATAAGCGCAAACAACAGTTAGAACCCGTCCCCCCACCCGAAGGCGGAGGGAGGCTACCCTCTCGTCTACCGGGGTAAACCCCAACGTACAGGTGCCAAGCCGGGGAGCAATAAGTATGCCCACACCTGCCCGGCGCCACTCACCATGGGCAACTCCAGAGTGGAAGAGAGTCCAACCCCTCTCGAGAGGATTGGTACCAGAACCCAAGCTGTGTGTGGAGGAGAGTCCGACTATATCTAGTCGGAACTTCTCTGCCTCACACACCAGCTCAGGCTCCTTCCCTGCCAGAGAGGTGACATTCCATGTCCCAAGAGTTAGCTTCAGCAGCTGGGGGTCGGACCGCCAAGGCCCCCGCCTTTGGCTGCCGCCCAACTCCCTACGCACCCGACCCCTTTGGCCCCTCCTACAGGTGGTGAGCCCATGGGAAGGGGAACCCACGTTGCCTTTTCGGGCTGAGCCCGGCCGGGCCCCATGGGAACAGGCCCGGCCACCAGACGCTTGCCTTCGAGCCCCACCTCCAGGCCTGGCTCCAGAGGGGGGCCCCGGTAACCCGCGTCCGGGCAAGGGAAACTGGGGTTCATTAATGTTGCTCATCATAAGGGGTCTTTTTGAGCCATACTTTGTCTGGCCTCTCACCTAGGACCTGTTTGCCATGGGTGACCCTACCAGGGGCTTGAAGCCCCAGACAACATAGCTCCTAGGATCACTGAGACACGCAAACCCCTCCACCACGATAAGGTGATGACTCATGGGGGGACAATGTTTAACCATAACGTAATTTTACCATTGATTACTTTAATTAATTAATAACAGACACAGTGTTGTCAGTAACGCGTTACTGTAATCTGATTACTTTCTTTCAGTAACGAGCAATCTAACGCGTTCATTTTTCCAAGCCAGTAATCTGATTAATGTTAGTTTCCTCGGTGCCTGTGCGTTACTATTTTGTTGTTGCCTCATACTGTATGTAGAATGAAGAATATTGTAGTCATGTACGAAGAGCATTTGAAAAAAAAATACTGCGTTTGAGTTTGGGAGTGACATCACTTCTCACGTTTTCTCATCTGGGGGAAAAAAACGGGCCATGTGTATTACCATTCTGCCTGTGCGCGCGCCGTCTGCCACGGCGGTCAACAATATAGCCCCTACTCACATGACGTCACATGCACACCTCCGCGCCATATTGTCCGTCAGCTCGTCAGGTTTACGCATTACCGCTACGTAAATTCCTCCTATTATGGCGTGTTTTTCTGCTCGTTAACATTAATAATCAAAATGGTGAAGGCGTGTGTGGCAGTTGGTTGCAGTAACAGAGAAGATAGACGGAAAGACTTGAAGTTCTACCGTATTCCGAGAGACCCGGAGAGGAGAGCGAGATGGACTGCTGCAATTCGACGAGAAAACTGGGCACCAAACGATCACCACAGATTATGTAGTAGTCATTTTATATCTGGTAAGATGCATTTAATATATATTTAGAGGGTTTTGGGCTGACAACCACAATTAAGATCATTGCGAGGCTAATCGCTGACAACATACGGTTTCAAATTCAAGATGTTTAATTCTTCTGCCATCATTATTTTTTGAATAATATTTAGCTGGTACCAAGTGAATCTCGCCTTTGTGGCGTTCTCTTTCGACACTCGGGCTCTTGCGAAATATTGCTGCTGTGAAATTAAACTAGCTTCAAGTTGCTATAATTTCCTGCTGCGTATCTTCCCTGTAATGTACATGTCAGCGTGTCTTGTTTGGTAATATCGCGTCACATCGAACTCTTTGAAAACAGCGACTGTCTCTTTGCAAATGAGGCAGACACTGTTGTTGCGTGTTTTATTGAAGAAATAGTCCAATATCCACCTATCCTTGAAGCGTCGGCCATCGCAGTCAACTTTTTTTTTAATTGATTGTCGCCATTTTAGAAAATTGGAAATAAAGGGTCACACGGGGTAATGTTGCTTAGAGTGCTGCTCTTAAAGTTTTTCAAAGTTTCGTGAGAATAGGCTGAGTTTCTGTGGACAAGATAGTTGTAGATATCAGGGTAGCAGATGTCAGGCAGAGACGGCGAAGACAGCTGGTCGAAAAATATCGATTTAGGCATCAAATAATTGAAACCATTGAGAACACGGATAAACAATGACGGACAATATGGCGGCCGGATACAGCGACACGTCATTGTGTGACGTTTGTGAGTAGGGTCTGTAGCCTGGCTAGTGGCTACCTATCAGAATGCTAACAGTAAAGGAGCCGGAGAGATACAACAAACGGCTGCATTTGCTCACTGGAGATACAGCCATTACTTCACATATCCGTCTAGTAAAGATGACAAAAATATCTCCGTGCGTTGCAAACTCTGCGCAGGCTCAGAAAGACTGTCGACCGCTAAAAACTCGACATCAAATTCAACAAGGAAGCACTTGGACAACGCGAAAAAACTCGAATCAAAGCCGATAGGTAACGAGACAGCCAGCACTTCTACAGTTTGTAACCAGCCTTTATAATATGTGTAATTATGTGCATTTTATACTTAGAGTTTGTAATCATAGGTGAAGTTTTACATTTGTGGGACTGGGGGAAAAGCATGTTGAAGACTGAAACAAAAGTCAAAAGTTTGGACACACTTCATGATTTTTGCGTTTTATATATTTTCACTACTATTGTATATTCTCACTGAAGACATCAAAACTATGAACGAACATGTGGAATGGCAAAAAAAATTAAATAACTGAAAACAGGTTTTGTGTTCTACATTCTTCAAAGTATCCACCTTTGAGGTGTCTCCAAACTTTTGGCCAATACTGTATATATGTGTATATACACATCTTGACACTGTTCGAGTTCAATCAACTGTTCAAGTTGTTGTTGGCAGCGTTTGAAAGCTTAGGTTTAAAGAAATTCTAAATATCCATCTTGCCTCCTCTGGTGTAGTTTTGGCTTAGCAAAGCAAAGGATAGTCTCCGAGGTGCTAGTCTAATGATCTGTTCGAAAAATGATTTTGACGCAGTATGAAAACTTTACGTTGTAGGATTTTTGTTCATTTCATTAATTTTTATTGTTTGTTTTATTGCTTTACAACTTTTGAAGACAACATTTTAACGGCTAGGTCTTTATTTTAAAGGGGAAGTTCAGAATTTTTTACATTAGGCTTAATCTTGGAGTTAGCGGGGGTTTAATTAGTCTTTGGAGTTGATTTAAACAAATTTTGTGCAAATTGTCAGTTATTTGTTAGTTTTCGGGCTCCGGAATGGCTAAGCTAGGGCGAGTCAATGGCTGGTCGACTAGTCTTGCCTTGCCGTCCTGGTTACACATACAATGTTGATAAAAATTAAATTAATACAATTTAAATGAATAAAAACATAAATAGACGCTGTTTATGGTTCCAAGTAAAACTTGGGGGAAAAAATTCATTGTGCTTAACTCCTTGCATCAAGAGTGTAGGTTTGGTCTCAATATTGGTAGGGACGATATACAGTAACAGCATAACCTGGATGTACACTGTTTGCTGGGGACGGGACATTCATAAAACCAAACAGATTGGGTGAACAGGGGTGAGGGCTACATTTCTCACGAATATGAACAGAATTAATTGATAAGCTAAATGATCTGTTTAAATAAATCCGTATTGACTAATACCAATGTTCATGTGTATTGGTTCAGGGGGTACACCGTTTCATTCAAACCTTTTCAAAAACTACTAAGGAAACATTTTGAAAATTTACAATATAAATGTCTGGATTTTAATAGCAAATTTAAATCGCAATATTTAACCATAACTTAAATTAATATTGATTACTTTAATTAATTGATAACAGACACAATCAATACAAACCTGTTAAAAATCTTTTAACTATCCAGGAATGCAAAAAAAGAAGCATTTGTCTTAAGTCCACTCAACGCTGTCTGTCCAAATACATAAATTGAATATAACTGACAAAACTTCTTAGTCAGGGAATAACAACAAATGAATAAAAATGGAGCCTTCCTTCAGGTAAAAGACTACTGCTTCCACATAATCGCTAGTGTTACCCCCTTTGGCTGAAATAACTTCAGTGAGACGCTTTTTGTAGTCATCTACCAGTCTTTGACATCGGTCTGAAGAAAGTTTGCCCCACTCCTCAACGCAGAATACTTTCAACAGTGAGATGTTTGAAGGGTTTATGCCATGTACAGCCCATTTCAAGTCACCCCACAGCATCTCAATGGGATTAAGATCTGGGCTTTGACTCGGCCATTCCATGACTCTCCATTTCTTTTCAGCCAGTCCTTGGTGGATTGACTGGTATGTTTTGGGTCATTGTCATGTTGCAGGGTCCAGTTTCACCTCAGCTTTAATTTATTCACAGATTATCTCACATGTTCCGTAAGCACCCTCAGATACACGAAATAATACATGGTGGATTCTATGATGATGAGCTGGCCAGGTCCTGCTGCATCAAAGTATCCCCAAACCATGACACTTCAACCTCAATGCTTCACAGTTGGTATGAGGTTCTTTTCCTGGAATGCTGCATTGAGTTTAATCCAGTACTTCTCAAACAGTGGGGCGCGCCCCCCTGGGGGGGCGCAGAGCGATGCCAGGGGGGGCGCATGTGTCCTCGGGGAACATGCTTTTTTCTTTTCTTTTTTTTTTTTTGCCGGACTGGAATAAAGTGTACTTGCACATCCACTCAGTGGGTGGCAGTGGCGCTCTCATTTTCAGAGTGCGTGCAGTATTTTTGAACTAAGGAAGAGCACTCAGCACACAGAAAACAGATATGAAGAGCAGTGCGCCGCCGCCGTTTTCGAAAGCCGTTTTCCGACCGGACTCACTCACGCAGCGAGTCTTGTCCGGTTCTCATGTCGCCGCCCGAGAAGTGCCATTTTCGGCTTGGGATCGTCACGACGACCGCCCTCACCTACGGTTCTACCTCGGCCGCCGAGAATGCGCTTTTTTCGTGTCGTTTGCCTTTTAGCTTTGACTTTTAATACAGTGGGGTGATGAGGAAAGACTACCGTTTACTGTGTCTGAAAATAATTATAGCGGACTGCCAGAAGCCAAATCAGTTAAGACGCCAGTTAAAGACATTCGACCCCAATCTCATTGATAAGCCGCTTGATTGTTTTTCAGCGAAAACGTGCCGAATATTGCCAACAATAGTCCTGCTTTGTCAGTAAACCAGTGAGCATTGTTCGCATTCTCATTGCAAAATGACTCCACACCATTGCAAAGGAGGTAATACTGAGTGTGAGCAGCAAAAATAAAAACTGTCCTTCTGTCCAAGGACACTCTTTTTTTTCCGTTATTCATTTTTGTTTTTTCGGTCAAATTTTTTGGCATGTTGTCCTCATGAGTAAATGTTTCTAATCAATTTGAATTTGTTATAATTTACGGATTTTATTACATTTTATTTTTCTGTATCAAATGGTCAAAAATACCTTGCGTGTATTTTTACAGTTTGAATGTGACTTTTTTTTTTTTAATTCAGGCAAATTGATGCACGTCAAGTCTTCTCTGTTACAAACAAAACAATGTTAATAAAGTTATACTTTATTATAAGTTGATCTGTTACTTTTTTTCTTTATTAGAAAAAAAGGACACAATGTTTGGCAGATGCGTATTTATAATAGTAATTTTATAGACGAATAATACTATTTACAGTAGCGGCGGAGAGTTTGGGGGGGCGCGAAACATTTACGTCTTGCTGGGGGCGTAACAGAAAATAATTGAGAAGCACTGGTTTAATCCAAAAATGTCCTCTGTTCTGATGTCCAAATAATTCAATTTTAGATTCCTCTGTCCAAAGAGCATTATTCCAGAAGTCCTGGTCTTTGTCTACATGCACTCTGGCAAACCTTAGTCTGGCCTTCATCTTCTTTTTGGAGAGCATAGGTATACTCCTTGCACACCTACCATGGAGGTTAAACTTACGTAGTCTCTTTCTGATTGTAGAGCCATGTACTTTAACATCAACAATAACAAGAGCCTGCTGTGGGTACCCTGATGACATTTTAGGGGTTTTGGAGACTTTTTTTAGCATCTTGCGGTCTACTCTCATGGTGAACTTGCTTGGACGGCTAGACCTGGGCATGTTGGCAGTTCTTTTGAATGTCATCCGCTTGTAGACTATTTCCCGGACAGTGGACAGCTCCTTTGATCTCACCATGCTGTTTTCTCTCACTTCAACAGTTAGTCACTGTTGAAAGTACAGTATTCTGCATTGAGGAGTGGGGCAGTCACTGACGTTATTTCAGCCAAAGGTGGTAACTTTTACCTCAGTTAGAATATGCATTTTTGTTGATATATTTGGATTTAGTGAGTAAAACAATGTTAATTTTTGTTGTTTGCCTGCAATCAAGTCACTTTCTTTTCCAGGGATAAAGAAAAACAAGATCAGAAATTGATATGTGAACATTTCTTAAGAAAGAACGGAATATTTAATGTGGTGTCCTCATTTTTTCACATGACTGCAGGTTGGACTTTCAGTAGCAAAATTAGCGGTGTATGTTCCCCACATCCACAACATTGACATCTTTTTAGATTACCTACAGTGGCTGCTGCTGGCCGGAAAAAAAAAAAAAACTTGCCCTCCTTTTGAAAAGAGGCGGCATATTGTTGACAAATTGTCTGTGTCAAGTGGAGGGAGCACATTAAAAAATCTTCTTTTAAGCATGTTTGCCTGTGCATTAAGTTTACGTTGACGAAGAATATCCCTGTCATCTGACAAGTCTTCAGATATGAAGTGGCCGAGATATTTATCTTCATTGCAAATATTCAGAGCTATTTTGCTCAGAAAGAAACGGGGGAATATAGCCGCCCTATCTTCTTTAGAGCATAGAGTCATGATGCTACTAAATATAAAGGCGCTTGTGGAAAAAGATATTGTGAGAAAAATTCTTGGTGAAAGACGCTTTTTATCTCGAAAATATCATTGTGCTGAAAAACGACCAGTGTTGTCAGTAAAACGTTACTGTAATCTGATTACTTTCTTTCAGTAACAAGCAATCAAACGCGTTCATTTTTCCAAACCAGTAATCTGATTAAAGTTTCCTTAGAGTCTGTGCGTTACTGTTTTGTTATTGCCTCATAATGAATTAGAATGAAGAATACTGTAGTCATTTACGTAGAGCATTTCGAATAGAAATGTTACACTTGCGTTTGAGAGTACCATCACATGTCACGTTTTCTTATCGGAGGACAAAAAAGAACGGGTCACGCGCAGTGTTGTTAATAACGGCGTTAGAGTATAACGGCGTCATTTTTTTCAGTAGTGAAAACTAACTAATTACTTTTCTCATCTTGGCAACACAGGTTACCGTTACTGGGGATGTAAAGGTGTGCGTTACTATGCGTTACTACGTTTGTTGAATGACGAGAGAAAAGTCTGAAAGACGAGAGAGCAGTGCGGGAGTAGGGAGGAGGCAAGTGAGTTGTGACGCCGTTGCAAACGCGATTCTAGGTGGCTCCAGTAATACCTTACTGTAGCCTACAAACTAAGCCCACACGAATCTACTGTAGATATCATATGTATATAGAACTAGATGCGAAATGACAGACACTGCGTCGTTAGCACATGTATAGAGAACTAGATGCGAAATGATAGACTCGCCGGTGTTCGTAAACAGACGCCATCTTAAAGCATTAGACTCCTCAGGAAGGCTCTGTTCTAGAGAAACTTCTTAGCGAACCTAAGTAACTTTTTCTCTAAAGTTCTCCAAAATCGGCAAAATCTTAACTCGAATCTATCCTTAAACGATGACACAGTTTCAAAACTTTCACATGTCGAAAGTAGACAGAAGGGAACTAATGCAATTATGGGAGCAATCTTAACAACTTTATCGGTTGATTCACAACATTAAATGACTTCCAAACATAGAAAAGGTTACAATCTAGTTATCATAATATCCGCAATACCCCTGTATCTAGTTAAGTTTAGGGTAAGGAATTGGGTTAGGGCCAATTATCCCAAAAACCCTTTGAACTCCACAGAGTGTGACCTGTTTTTTTTTTTTGTTTTTTGGGGGGGGGAATGAAAAAAAAAAACATGAAGAGGAACACCAGTTTCATTGCCAAGTAACTAATTATTCTTACATTCAGGTAACTGAGTTACTAACTCAATTACTTTTTGGGAGAAGTAATTTTTAACTGTAATTAATTACTTTTTTAAAGTAAGATTAACAACACTGGGCTGAGCCTGCGGCGGCCAACACGACATAGCCTAGCTAGCTATTTCGTCAGAACACGAACAGTGAAAGAGCAAAGAGGCAGGAGAGATACCACAAACGGCTGCATTTGCTCACTGGAAATACAGTCATTACTTCACATTTTTGTCCAGTAAAGATGAAAAAAATATCTCTGTGAGTTGCAAACGCTTTGCACTGGCTCAAAAAGACTGTCGACCGCTAAAATCACCACATCTAAATCAAGGAACCATTTGAAATTACAACACAGCGCTATACAACTCAAAGCACAGCCTATAGGTAACAAGAGCACTTCTACAGTTTGTATCTGTAACCAGCATTTTCGTACATTATAGTTACAGTTTTTACCGTTAGGCAGAGTTTGACTTCTATTGGGGGGGCAAAACATGTTGCCTTTTCAATGGTGTTGGGACCATCATTTGTATTGCATTTAATGAAGTGTGTCAACTTTTGGCCTGTACTGTATATACAGTATATACCAGAGGTCACGGAACCGCAGACCTCGGTCCGGTTCCGGACCCCCGAGCCGTCTGGACCGGATCTCAAGCTGTCGCGACTATTACACGTTGCAACAACAAAAATCATTTTTGTCTGCTGGTTTGCAGAGCGGAGATGGGCAACAAACAAAAACCTTAGCGGTGGCACGCATGAGCCAGCCAATGGGAGTGAAGCATTTGAAAGTTATTTTTAGAACAGCATGTTTCACACTCGCTTTCCAGACTCCACGGAGTGACAGCCAAATACTGAGCCGAATGAAGTTGGAGGAAGATGTGAAAAAGGTACGGCAAATGGCGTGCTCAAAACTAGGCAAGATTGATGCAGAAAACAGAGTGGACCAACACATTTTTGTTAATTTTACCTGGCAGCAGCACAAGACCGCTATGGCTCATCTGTTCAGAGACGGTAGCACTTGTTTTAATGTTGTAATTATCAGCATGGCCACGTAAAGATACGTTTGTATTTTTTGGAAAAAAGGAAGCATTAAAAATATTTCCGGACCCGAGATTGTTGTAATGTTTTAATTTCGGACCCAGAAGATTTTTAATTCATGACCCCTGGTATATACTGTACGTCTTGACACTGTTCGTGTTCTATCCTCGGTTGAAGCTCAGTTGTTGGACCTTTTGGAAGCTTAGGTTTAAAGAAATTCTAAATATCCATCTTGCCTCCTCAGCTGTAGCTTTTGCGAAGCAAAGCAAAGGACCGTCTCTCATGTGCTAGTCACATGATCTGTTCGAAAAACAATTTGGACCCATTATGAAATACTTGGAAGGATTCTTGTTCATTTCATTCATTTTTGTTGTTTGTTTTATTGCTTTACAAATTTTATAGACAACTTACTTAGACAACGGCTAGATATTTATTTTCAAGGGGAAGTTTAGAATTTTTTACTTTAGGCTTAATATTCGAGTTAACGGGGGATTAATTAGTCATTGGAGTTGATTTGAACAATTTCCATGTAGTTTCTCAGGTTGTTAGTTTCACGGCTCTGGAGTGGCTAAGCTAGCGTGAGTCATTGTTCCGTGCAGTTTGTCAGTTACTTGTTAGTTTCATGGCTCCGGAGTGGCTAAGCTAGCGCGAGTCAATAGTGGCTGAAATAAACCCCATCGACTAATTAAACCCCCGCTAACTTGAAGATTACCAGTAAGCCTTGTGTGAAAAATTCATTTACATGCTGTGACATTTTTCTGTTGCCATTTTTATGTTGAGGCAGCAAAGGGAGAAAAATTGGTAAAAAGTAACTTAGTTACTTTGATAAGAAAGTAATCAGTAAAGTAACAAGATTATATTTTGAGGCGTGAGTTTTTTCTTATTTTACAGTGTAAGGGCCATATTACACAATTTGTTATCTATCAAAATTGTATTTATTTGAAAATGTTGTTTTAATTTAGCTAACTTTGACCCTTTTGGGAAAATTCATTTACATTTTTCTGTTGTCATTTTTATGTTGAGGCAGGAAAGGGAGGAAAATTGGTAAAAAGTAACTTAGTTACTTTGATAAGAAAGTAATTAGTAAAGTAACGAGATTATTTTTTGAGGCGTGATCAGAAATCAGTCATTAATTTACTTTTTCAACTAATCTGTGACAACACTGAAAACTACATTATGAAATAGAAGGGATATTGTTAAAAAATGCATTATGAAATAAAAAAAATACTTTGTGGAAAACTTATTTCCAGAAAAATAATATTTTATTTTACAACGTAAGGACCATATTACACAATTTGTCTGTTATCTATCAAAATCCTATTCATTTCAATATGTTGTTTTAATTTAGCTAACTTTGACACTTTTAGGATTCCATACAAAATGGGTTAATGTTACTGTAAAATGTTTGAAAACTCAATGTAATGTAAAAAACTTGACGAGTAAAATCAATTTGGGAGAAGAAGAAAATGGCTACAAGTGCCCCCATCACATACCGGAGATCCGAAGGAGGTGGGGTTAAGGTCAAAATCGAGATCAAAGAGCATGACAAGGTAAGAGCGTGATTGGTCAGCTTTTTGGTCTTTGATGTCACGTGCAGCATCACCTACAGCCCTACAGCATTCAGCAGATGTCATTCAGTCAGATGCTGCAGTTGATTGCACGCGACTCATCTGGAGACACACGACTCACTTTGACGAACTTTTCTACCACTACGGAACACCTTGGATCTCAACTTTTTGCAAACACTGAAAGCCTGGGAGGTAAGTTTGATTCACTTATAGTTGTATAGTTTAGTCACCGAATGATAGATGCTTGCTCACTTGAGTGCTTCGATGAAAAAAACTAAGCTGAGAACTATCAAATAACGGTGTAAAAAATGCTAGGATGCTAGCTTTTACAAAGTTAAATTTGTGGCTTTTAGTGAGCTTCGTTCGTCTTTGCTTCGTTATGCGTCGTGCCAAGTTGTTTCCATGAATTTAAAATTAACGTTTTATTTGTGACAATGTTCGACGGAAAATATCGGTAGTTTCAGCATCTTTTTTTCAGCCGTTTTCAACGTCTTTGTTATCCTTTTTGCCTAATTGTGCTTAACGTTTAACTGACTGGTATGCGTAATTCACTTTTGTCGGGTCGAAAACAACGGTAGCGTTGTGCTAAATTTCAGCCGTTAATTGCTAAAATGTATGCAGTATTTTGCATGCTGGTTATTATTTAATTCATCTTCATCATTAAACTGCTCGTGCTCGACGCCAAATGCGAAGGGAGCTATTCATCATGTTTTATGTTCAATCATTTGCACAGTATTTAACATTTGCAAAACTTTTTTCAACGTGCGATGTGATTTAAGATGAATTGAGTAGTTTAAACGGCAATGGGCCGTATGGGACACCCCTCTGTTATGCTATGCAGGTAGTGCGTTCCAAGAACGTGTATGCGTTTTTTTTTTTTTTTTTTTTTTTTTTGGTAATAAATAAACCACCACCAACAATAACAATTGACCTTAAACCCACCGAAATTTGGCATTCACAAACGTGGACATAACGTTTTGGCTCATGCAGGCTATAACATTTGTTGTAAAACATTAGTAGCTATCATTTAATTATTTTTTTTTTTTGTTTTTTTCCAGAAAAAAAATGAAATTAGAAATGAATAACATGTTGATTAAAAAAAAAAACAGAAATACACTCTGGTTATTGCTCCAATAACACTCTAAATTTGCTTGGGAAAGAAAAATCGTGATATTCATCCCATGCCATTAACAATGATTGACGTCCAGTTCCTTTTAACTGGGAGGACTGCCTGTGAATACTCACCTTTTGGTCTTTTAACTCAAAGAGCTGGCAGCGATCACTCACTTCCATAGCCTCTCCCAGTCAAAATGGATTGGACGTTGAGTGTTGTCAATGCATGGCAGCCAATGCGTTAAATGAGTGCCCCATGCCGTTATCGAGCTTTGACCTCTTAGGTGAACCTGGAAGATTTTCCACTGCACACTCGATGATCTCTCGTGGCCCACCATCACTGGTTTATTAAACCACTCGATGTGCCCATCAGTGCTTGCTTATTCATTTTTTTCCTCTACTTATTGTGTGCAGAATACATAATAGAGTGCTCAGTGGGTTCATCAGGCTCTGATATAGAGGGACTGTTGAGCAACTGCGCCGAGAATATGGTGACCAGCACATTGGAGCACCAAATGGACATCCATCCTGCCACTGCGGACGCCTTCAACGAAAAGAAAAAAAAGGCTGAGCGCAAAAAAATGTATGTGACTAATTATGCCATTAATGAATTTAATAATGCAGTTTGACAGACAATAACAACAGACACACTCATGCCTTGTTTATATTTTCATTTAGGTTTATTTTGAAGGAGTTGATTGAAACAGAAAAGGCCTACGTGCGAGACCTACGGGAATGCATTGACGTGAGTTTCTTTTCTATTTAAATGCTTTTTTTTTTTCATGACAATCTCTACAAACAAGTTTATCTTTGTTTGGTATCATGCAGATTTACATGGCAGAGATGTTGACCAAGGAGAAAGAGATCCCTCCAGGACTCGCTAATTTAGAGCACGTCATCTTTGGGAACATTTTGGAGCTTTATGAATTCCATCACAGGTAAGCATTAGCAGTGACTTTTCTCAAAAATGATTTATACTTTACGTAGAGTGGACCAAGCTTAACAAATAGGCTATTCCTGGTCAATTAGCAGTATCAATAATCATTGCCTTACATTACAGACATGACCACAAGTTGCACTTTTCCACATCATTGAATGAGATGTATGCAAACATTTAACAGCAATGACCACCACTCTTATTTTGAAATGTATTAATTTGCTTCCTTGCCCCATCTTTCTTCAGCATCTTTCTCAAAGAGCTGGAAAAATACGAGCACGTCCCTGAAGATGTCGGAAAGTGCTTTGTCACATGGGTATGTATATCGTTTCCTCAGTAACCATAATCTTACTGCAAAATGATCTTAAATAATACTGAGCATTTTTTTAATAGGCTGATAAATTCCAGTTATACGTGGAATACTGCAAGAATAACGTAGAATCCACTCGGCTCATCGTGGAGCATGCTGTGACCTATTTTCATGTAAGTTAAAAATCATGGCGATCGAAAATGAAACTACAAGACATGGAGCGTCATTGTCTTACATTCATTTCTCTCTTTCTCAACAGAAAATTCAGCAGAAGCACGGACTCGCGTACTGTGTCAACTCTTACCTGCTGAAGCCAGTACAGAGAATTACAAAATATCCACTCCTGCTCAAGGTATGGGAAAAAAAATCAAGTTTATTATTTGGTAAACCAACGTAAAATTGCAGAAGATACAATCACGACACACCAGATGAAAACACTTTAAACCACCGCTCAACATCACAATTTGTGTGTTCCATAGCACCTGTTCTCACTCAGTTGCTGTCTATAGTGGTTCTATTGTAAGATTTAAGACTCTGGCTTGCAGTTTTTTTTTGTATTTTTTTTTTTTTTTTTTTTTTTTTTTTTATAAAAGAAGCATTGCTAATTTACACAAAGTTATCGATTTTTGATTTGCAATTTCATTAAAACAAAAAGACACATCATAGAACATAAACTCACAGGCAGTGTTGTTTTTGGCAGCCCTTTTAATTCCAATCTTAGCGTCTTTTGGACGGAAAATCTTATTAGTCGATATTTTAGTTATTTCAAAATGTGTTCGTCTTCGTCTAGTTTTAGTCGACGAAATCACAAACTAATTTTGTCTACTTCTAGTCGACAGTTGCTCAAAATGTTTTCGTCTGTAAAATTCAAACGTTTTAGTTAAAAATAAATAAATAAACGTTCCCAGATATTCAAATGAACGTAGACAAACGAGCACATATTGTAACGTCTACAAGGAAAACACCAACTTCGTGATGAGCAGGAAAAGCATTACATTATTTTCAGTTAAACCGACTTAGAAGCCAAGAACTGTATGCAAAAACAAATTGTCCAAGTGTTTAGGAGGATACTTGCCATGCTGAAGTTGATGCTAAAGTTGATGTTAATGATGATGAAGTTGATGTTAAAGTTAATGCTAACTGTTATGCTATGCCGATGTGACGAGTTACATTTAGTGTGTGATGATCAACCAGCACAGACCTTTAATGGCTAAAGCAACATTGCATAATCTCTCTTGCCAAGATGAGATAACAAATGTTACCATGTGTTTCCAAACAAGCAAGATGGAACGCAGCCTAGCTTGAAACACGTTTTCGTCATAGTCATTGTTGATGAAAACAAAACCGCTTACAGATGTATCTACAGTATATTTTCTCTGTTCTATGGCAATAATTTTTTGCGACCTTTTAAATGTATTTTTTGCCTTTTTTAGGATCTGCTGGAATGCTGTGAGAAAGGGAAAGCCGAGCTCAAAAAAGCCCTTGATGTGACTCTTAGCATTCCCAAGAGAGCAAACGATGCCATGCATCTCTCCGTGCTGGAAGGTGACTGAACATGGGAACGATTAATTTGCTCATTGTTGAAGATACTGTAAATTTGCTTACATTGCTTAATCTCTCTTCCTTCAGGTTTTGATGACAGTATTGAGTCTCAAGGAGAACTGCTCCTACAAGACTCCGTCAAGGTGTGGGATTCAAAGATCCCATTCAAGATGGGGAAAAAAAGACAACTCTTCCTCTTGAAGAAGTCCTTGGTGCTCTGTAAGGTAGTCAAGGACGACAAGGGGAAGAGCAGGTACTTATATAAGAGAAAACTCAATGTAAGTCATCTTTAACACACTTTCTACCGATACAATCTTCCTCTTTTTCTTTTGGCTTTTCCCTTCAGGTGTCGCCACAGCTAATCAGTTGACTCTATCTAACCCTGTCCTCCGCAACCCCTGCTCTCACATGAACTACCTTCATGTCGTCCTTAACTACATCCATAAACCTCCTCTTTGGTCATCCTCTAGACCTCCTGCCTGGCATATAGAAATCCAGCATCCTTTTGCCAATATACTTACTATCACATGCCCAAACCACCGTCTGGCCTCACCGACTTTCTCTCCAAATCCTCTAACATGTGCTGTCCCTCTGATAAGCTCATTCTCATTAAAGACGATCATTCCATTTCTTCCTTAGGTAGCCGAGATAAAGCTTACAGAGCACCTGAAAGGAGACCCCTGCAAGTTAGCTTTTTCCTTGGGCCGAACCTGGACATCGAGCAAGATTGTTCTGAAGGTTAGACGTTCTTCCTCTCCTCTTTTCCTCCTTTAGTTTGACCAGTGTGAGATTTCCACACACTGTTCTAACAGATTAATTATTAAATAAATGTAGAAGAACATCATATATTTGTTAAAACTACACCGAATGAGAGGTGGTTAGGTGTTTTGTTCAGACTTGTGTGGAAAGACAGAGTGAAAATTCTCTAAAGTGGTTGATTTCTAAATGACATTAACCTTCAACCGTCTTTCTTATCAATAGGCTTCTACTCGCGAGACCAAGATGGAATGGATCAAACAAATCCGGAAGCTGATCCAGGAGCACACCATCCACCTGGGGGAGGCACTCAAGGAGCCAAGGCTTATCCCCAAAACTAATGCAGACAAGCTCCACAAGAGTCGGAGGTAACCAGGGAAACTTCAGGGGCTTATTGGTTTACAACAACTGACAAAAAGTGGTGCCTTTTTTAATGAACAGCACATCTGTTGGTCGGTCTTATAATGTTCTCACGTGTTGATTTCATTTGATCTACTTTAATCATGACTCTTATAATAATTACTAGCATAGACTTCAGTGTCAGTTGACGGGAAACAGGGCGTGGGGCCGCTTTGTAGGGGGCCTATTTTTAAAAACTTAAAATTCTAATATTTTCAAAACCAAACCGCTAATGACCAAAAACCAAATCAGGCACCTCACCTAGGCATATGTGAGTGTCCATAAGAAGCGGCATAAAAAAATTCAAAGTCGTTCCCTGATTTTAAAAAATCCAGATTAATTATTTTTCATATAAGTATAACAAAATTTAAAATGGCTATAAAAATCTCAGGTTTTATGCTAGATGCACAAAAATTGACAAATGCAGAGATAATCACCTATATTTTCAGGACCAATAGTAATATTTAACATATCGTATACGTTTTTCCCTGAAATAGCGACTTACTTTTTTTTATTTAGTCCAATTTTAACATAAGTTTTCAACAGCTAATAAATCACTCCATTCTCATATCAGAAATTTAATACTTGAGGAAAGCATGCCGAATCATCGTAATTTATACATATTTGTTAATGTGCTAGCAGAGCTAACTAATACAAGTATACAGAAAATATCGAGTGTGAAATGACTACTTTGTCTTGATTCACCCTAGTAATAACTTAATTTATGGCTATTGCTACCTGGGAATGGCTTTACACTTTGGAGATTCGGATTTCATCATGATTTATTACTTCCACATTTAGCATGTGATTAACTGTCATCACCTGTATTGAGTTGGAATAGATTAAAAACTGAATTGTTGTGTTTTTCTTTTTTTAAGGAATGAAAAACATCATGAAGGTGAAAGCAGTGAAATAGAGTGGCCAGTCGCAAAAATTGAGCCCTGCTGCATTGGAGGACCCTGGCTATTACCCGGATCAAAGGAAAGAGGGGTTCTTAAAGTATGAAATGCTAATAGTATGACATACAAATAGGGACTTACATAAACTTGACAAGATTCTGTAAAAAGACACCAAAGAAAACAGATTTGGACCATTCAAAAAGTCAAGTTTTAGATAATATATGTATATACTGTATATAATTTGTGTTGTTTTTGTTCATTTTTTCAAAAAAATATTTCTTGTATATAGTTGGATAAAAAATATATTTTACAAAATAAAATGTCATTGTTTTCTGCACGGAATGCGTTTTTCCTTGTTTAAAAATACTGTAATTTAAATACAAGTGTTTGTGGGGGCATGAATTGGTAGAAGAAATTAAGATTTGGAACTTCAGGTTTTTCTTCTAATGCGTTTTATGCATTTAATATCACTTCTCAAAAACAAGTAACATATCACCACCCTTAAGATTTAAAAATGTCCAAATACAGACCTTTGAGCAATTTAATGGGAATTCATCATCACGGTAAAATGTTGTTCTTTCCTACACTTTTAAGGGCTATACAAGAGGTTGTGAGATGGAAATTTGAGCGTACCATATGTGATGTGTTCTGTTCAGATAAGTGCTTTCAAATGAGTCTGCACCAAATTGTGTCCGTTTATGTGTGAATGCATGTATTATTGTTGTCCACATGGGGTCGCCATCCTCGTAAAAACTAAACGTTTCGTCCTTCCACGCTGGCTAACGAAGCCTGTCTTACACAATTGCAACTCGGGAAAAAAATGCTCCTCATGCAATACATTCAATGTTAATAAAAAAAATTAATGAATACAATTTGAACGAATAAAACATAAATAGATGCTGGTTATGGTTCCAAGTAAAACTTGGCGGGGGAAAAAAATCATTGTGCCAAACTCCTTGCATCAAGAGCGTAGGTTTGGTCTCAATATTGGTAGGGACGATATAACAGCATAACCAGCATGTACATTGTTTGCTGGGGACGGGACATTAATAAAACCAAACAGATTGGGTGAACGGGGGTCAGGGCTACATTTTTCACGAATATGAACAGAATTAATTGATAAGCTAAATGATCTGTTTAAATAAATCTGTATCGACTAATACAAATGTTCATGTGTATTGGTTCAGGGAATACACCGTTCCATTCAAACCTTTGTTTTCAAAAACTACTAAGGAAACATTTTGAAAATTTAAAATATAAATGTCTGAATTTTATTAGCAAAGTTAAATCGCAATACTTAACCATAACGTGAATTTACCATTGATTACTTTAATTAATTAATAACAGACACAATCAATACAAACTTGTTAATAATCTGTTAACTATCCAGGAATGCAAAAAGAGAAGCATTTGTCTTAAGTCCAATCAACACTGTCTGTCTAATTGAATATAACTGACAAAATTCTTAGTCAGGGAATAACAACAAATGAATAAAAATGGAGCCTTCCTTCAGATGAAAGGCTACTGCTTCCACATAATCGCTAGTGTTATCCCCTTTGACTGAAATAACTTCAGTGAGATGCTTTTGTAGCCATCTCCCAGTCTTTGACATTGGTCTGAAGAAAGTTTGCCCCACTCCTCAACGCAGAATACTTTCAACAGTGAGATGTTTGAGGGGTTTCTTGCATGTACAGCCTGTTTCAAGTCACCCCACAGCATCTCAATGGGATTCAGATCTGGGCTTTGACTTGGCCATTCCAGGACTCTCCATTTTTTTTCAGACAGTCCTTGGTTGACTTACTGGTATGTTTTGGGTCATTGTCATGTTGCAAGGTCCAGATTCACCTCAGCTTTAATTTTTTCACAGATGATCTCACATGCTCCTTAAGCACCCTCTGATACGATAGAATTCATGGTGGATTCTATGTTGGTGATCTGGCCAGGTCCTCCTGGAGCAAAGCATCCCCAAACCATGACACTTCAACCTCAATGCTTTACAGTTGGTATGAGGTTCTTTTCCTGGAATACTGAGTTTACGCCAAACATGTCCTCTGTTCTGATGTCCAAATAATTCACTTTTAGATTCATCTGTCCAAAGAACATTATTCCAGAAGTCCTGGTCTTTGTCTACATTCACTCTGGCAAACTTTAGTCTGGCCTTTATGTTCTTCTTGGAGAGCAAACATTTCCTCTTTGCACACCTCCCATGAATGTTAAATTTGTATAGTCTCTTGCTACCATAGTGGCATGCACTATCGCGTCAACAATAAGAAGAGCCTGATGACATTTTAGGGTTTTTGGAGACTTCTTTTAGCATCTTGTGGTCCGCTCTCGGGGTGAACTTGCTTGGACAGCCAGACCTGAGCAGGCTGGCAGTTGTTTTGAATGTAGACTATTTTTCGGACAGTGGAATGGGTGTTTTTATATTCTTTTGAGATCTTTTGAAATCCCTTATCAGACTCATTGGCGTATACAATATTCTTTCTGAAGGCCACAGACAGCTCCTTTTATCTCACCATGCTGTTTTCTTCCACCTCAACAGTCAGTCACTGTTGAACATATTCTGCGTTGAGGAGTGGGGGAAACTTTCTTCAGACCGATGTCAAAAACTGGTAGATGGCTACAAAAAGCGTTCACTGAAGTTATTTCAGCCAAAGGGGCTACCACTAGCTATTAGGTGGTAGGGTGTCCTAACTTTTTCCACAGTTACAATATGCATTTTTCTTGATATATTTGGTTTAGCGAGTAAAACAATCTAAATTTTTGTTGTTTACCTGCAATTAAATCACTTTCTTTTCCAGAGAAAAAGAAAACTAAGATCAGAAATTGATACGTGAACATTTCTTAATAAAGAACTGAATATTTAATGGGGTGTCCTAATTTTCTCACATGACTGCAGGCTGGACTTTCAGTAGCAAAATTAGTGGTGTGTGTTCCCCACCTCCACAATGATGACATCTTTTTACATTACTTACAGTGGCTGCTGCTGCTGCCGAAAAAAAACTTCTAATATCCCTCTTCTTCTAAAGGGGCGGCATATTGTCGACATGTTGTCTATGTCGGGAAGGTGTGTGTGTGTGGGGGGGGGGGGGTTCATTCCCTATTAGATGGGTTTGATCTCTGTAGGCTTCATTAGTTGTTGAAAATTAATTCGAATCTCCAAAAATTAGCATAGAAAATCCCTGATTGTGGAGGCGACAGCGCCATCTTTTAGGCAAAAGATACATCACTTGCGATTGCAATGTCGCAATTGGCTTTCAAACTTTACAATTTCATGTACAAATTTAAATGTGCTGTGATGATACGGTGTGGCTTTGAGTCCTCCACAACAAGATGGGTTTGATCTCTGTAGGCTTCATTAATTGTTGAAAATTAATTCGAATCTCCAAAAATTAGCATAGAAAATCCCTGATTGTGGAGGCGACAGCGCCATCTTTTAGGCAAAAGATACATCACTTGCGATTGCAATGTCGCAATTGGCTTTAAAACTTTACAATTTCATGTACAAATTTAAATGTGCTGTGATGATACGTTGTGGCTTTGAGTCCTCCACAACAAGATGCTAGGAGTGTTATTGATTATGTGTTGCGCCCGCAATGGTTCATGGGCAGTTGTGGCAATCCTGATTGAGAGTGGTGGTTACTGTTGTTGTGTTCTGATGTTTTCTGCTCCATAAAGGCGCTGTCTCTTGGGTTTGTGCGGTTTATGGGGCATAAAGCAACAAGTGTGAAACATAAAAGCGGTCTATCATCGCTCGCCACCATACTGTACTCAGTGATGAAGAGGCGTCTGCCCTTTAACCCCTTTATGGTGTCCTTTTGCTATTACTACATTCCTGCTGCATCTTTAAGGCAAGTATGTTTTATCTGCAATTCGGTTGTATTGCGTTCACATTACACAAACCCGAGCAATACGGGGCCGTACTGCTATTCTTCATAAATAAAATTCCCAAATTAAACTTTACTTTGGCCACACTTATTTAAATTTGTTTCACCGTGTTGAAAAACAACATCATGAAATATAAATACACAACTACCGATCCATTTCCAATCTGCCTTTTCTGTCAAAAATTCTGGAAAGGGCACTTGCGTCACAACTCCGAACCCACCTTACCGACAATAAGCTATTTGAACTTTTCCAATCTGGCTTCCGCTCACAACATAGTACCGAAACAGCACTTTTCACAGTTACCAACGACATCCTCCTCTCATCGGACTCCAGACAACCCTCATCCTTCTGGACCTCTCTGCTGCTTTTGACACAATCAACCACACCATCCTAATCTCCCGACTAGAGTCTGTACACATTACTGGCACTGCACTTTCCTGGTTCCGCTCCTACCTCGCCGGCCGACAACAATTCATCAGCATTAACAACTGCACGTCCCCTGCTGTTTTCCTACCCCAAGGTTCCGTTCTTGGCCCCCTCCTCTTCATTCTTTACATCAGGGGTCCCCGAACCACGGCCCGTGGGCCAGATATGGCCCTACTCCACATTTGGTCCGGCCCCCTGAACAATACCAGAGAGCATTTTTAATCTTTTTTTGTTGTTGTTTTTCTCACTAGTGTTATTTATTTCCTGCCCTTTTTCTGTGAAAAACTTGGAGAGGGTTATTTGGTTGTTATCTTTTTAATTAATAGTGTTATTATTATTTATTGTTATTATATTATATTATATTATTATTTTATTTTATTTACTTTTGTTCCGTGAAGAATCTAGTAAGGGTTATTTGATTGTGGCTTTCTGAAAAACAATACATTTTTACATTTAGGCACTCCTGCAATCGTCACACTTTTTCTGTTACAAACTGACCCCGGCCCATCATCAGAGAAGGGAAAAGTTATGTGGCCCTCACAGGAAAAAGGCTGGGGACCCCTGCTTTACATCCTCCCCCTTGGTCAGATCATCCGTAAATTTGGACTGCAATTTCACTGCTACGTGGATGACATCCAAATATACATCTCCACAGCACCAAATCTACACTTCATAACTGCCTCAGTGAAATTAAATCCTGGATGCAACTTAACTATCTTCAACTCAACAGTAACAAATCGGACATAATCATCATCGACCCTGCAGCTCACATCAAAAACAGTCAATTCACCCTTACCATCGACAACTGCACCCTCCCTCTCTCAACACACTCCCGCAACCTAGGTATCATTTTCGACAATAAACGACGATACGACCAGCACATCAACCACATCACCAGAACTGCCTTCTTCCACCTCAAGAACATAGCCCACCTATGCCCAGGGGTGAAAGTGGCTAGAATTTCATGCCGGAACTCCCCGACGTGAAGGTCGCCATGGAGCCAGAAATTTTAATTGTTTATTTCTTTTTGTGTGTGTGTGTGTGGGGGGGGGGGGGGTCAAACCTCATAAGCTACTGAAATGCAAAGAAAGCTGTTTTAGCAACGTTATTTCTATAACACATACAAAAACTGATTTTCATTCAAAATTGTATTTTTTCAATGATTTGCAAAATATACGTTAACAAAAACAGCAATAACCCCAACCTACATCTCCTAATTTTTATTTTCCCTCATTTCTTCACATACAAAATGCCAAATTTTAACCACTTAAGAATATTGAATATATATTAAAATTGAAGTTAATGTAAGCATTGAGTTTTTTTTAATAGTAGAGATATAAGTAACATACATTCAGAAAAATAAGTACAAATGACTTATATTATGCACAGTGAAATGGAATATATTTTGAAGATCGCGCAAACATTGACTTTTTTAAATCATAAGGAAATGAATAAGTAGCCTAGCATAAATGAACAAATATAAGTCCAAAGTGCACATTGACAGCTAAGATGTTCTGAACCTCTCCATCAGGGAAAATAAAACTAAATATGATAAATAAGCCTCCTCAACTCTTTCGTTGCTCTTAAAGATTTAATCCATTATATGTTGCATTGCAACAGGCTTTTTTTTTTTTTTTTTTTTTTTTTTTTTGCTGTTCCAGAAAAATGCACATTGGAACCAATCAGAGTTAACCATCTCTGGTGATCACATGTCAGCCAATTGAACAGATAAATGAGTCCAGGCGTTTTGCTTTTCTGCGTGCATTCGCACATTGACCTGACTCATCATCGTCAGACTCAGAAAACTGCAGCAGCTGGGGAAACCTCCATGCTGTCCGTGGAATAAAATCAATAATAAATATTGGTGGAAACGGATTACGCTACACAAGCCCTTTATTATGCTTGTTGTTAACACTTGTGTATGTAAATCTGGTGTTGGTAGATTGTTTTCTTTTTGGAGCTGAAATGCTTGTGTGGCAGCTTAGCATTTAAAAAAAATTTTTTTTTACAAAGCGTTTTGACAGTTGCTGTCATATTTTCGGAATCAAAGCACCGTGTGCCGGAACAGCATTCCGGCCCTGAATCTTATACCAGAACTGCGTTCTGGCCCTGAATCTTGTACCGGAACTGCGTTCCTGACCGTTCTGGCCCACTTTCACCCCTGCCTATGCCCCTCCCACACCTACTCTGCTGCAGAAACCGTCATTCATGCATTGGTCACCTCCAGACTCAGTTATTGTAACGGCATTCTTTTCGGATCTCCAGCCAAACTCCTCAATAAACTACAATGTATCCAGAACTCTGCTGCACGCCTTCTCACCCGGACCCCCTATAGACCCTACCCACGTGACGTCACAACTCCGCTCTCCTGAATGGTACCGCCCAATTGTCCGTCAAAACATAGTGTTAACCTGTTACGGCTACGTACATTCCTCCTATTTACGGCGTGTTTTTTGCTCCTTAACATTAATAATCAAAATGGTGAAGGCGTGTGTGGCTGTTGGTTGCACTAACAGAGAAGATGGAAGGAGAGACTTGAAGTTTTACCGTATTCCGAGGGATCCAAAGAGGAGAGCGAAATGGACGGCTGCAATTCGACGTGAAAACTGGGCACCAAAAAATCACCACAGACTATGTAGTAGTCATTTTATATCCGGTAAGATGCATTTAAGATATACTTAGAGGGTTTTGGGCTGACAAATAACCACAATTAAGATCATTGCTAGTTCATTGCCATTTCTCCCCTTCCCGGACAAACATTTTCTGTGGGACGGTAACCTGGGCGTTTAGAGGCATGGCATTGGTGGATACCCTCTTGTTCTCAAGTTCGGCAGCCAAACACTTTAAGACCTGGTTGTGGCGCCAGGTGTATCTTCCTTGTGTCAGGCTGGCTTTGCAACCCACCAAGATGTGTTTGAGGGTTGCTGAGGCTGCACATTGGTGACAGGCTGGGTCCTCTCCATACCAAAGATGAAGGTTGGCAGAAGGCAGGACATCATATGTGGCTCTTATGATGAAGCTCAACCTGCTAGACTCCATGCTCCACAGCTCGTTCCAGGTGATTTTCCTCCTCTCCACACCCTCCCACTTCATCTAGCGGCCTTGCTGAGCTTGGGAGACTGCTTTGGCACACCTAGCTGCTTCCTCCTGGTGGCGCACCTCCTCCACTACCATGTGCCGCCGTTCGGTTGGAGTAGCCTTTTGCCATGTGGGTGTTGTTGCTTCCAATCCAAGGCCCCTTCTGCCATGTTGGACGTGCCCCACTATATCCCGGTGTCTGAGGGCGGTCTTTGCAAATGCGACTGCTGCAGATGGCTTCCATTTCCTCCCCGTTGCTAGGGTTGGAGCAGCACCTCTGACGAATGGATCTCGGGATTCTGTGAGGGTCATCTCCAGCCTTGCTTTGGCACATTTGTACTCCTCCACCATGCTTGAGATTGGTAGGGAGAGGGCTCCGTTGCCATACAGGCCAATGCTACTAAGGCATTTTGGCAGTCCAAGCCACATCCTCACCTGTGCATTCACCAGTCTCTCTAGTCGATTGGCGTGGGAGAACACTGTAGTCATGTACGAAGAGCATTTCGAATAGAAATGTTGCTCTTGAGTTTGGGAGTCAGATCACATGTCAGGTTTTCTGATCGGAGGACAAAAAAATTGGTCACGTGTATTACCATGCTGTGTGAGCACTGAGTCTACGGCGGCAAACACAACATAGCCTAGCTACCTCGTCCGGACACGAACAGTGAAAGAGCCAAGAGAGATACCACAAACCGCTGCATTTGTTCAGTGGAAATACAGACATTACTTTACATTTTTGTTCAGTAAAGATGACAAAAATGTCTCTCAAATATATAGCGTTGCAAACGTTGCGCTGGTTCAAAAAGACTATCGACCGCTAAAATCTGCACATCCAATCCAAGGAACTGCTTGGAATTACAACACAGCGCTATTGGTCCTCCGTATATAGCCAGCCTTTACGTACATTTTATCGTTACAGTTTGTATAGACAAGTTTCCGAGGTACTTCCGCTTTACTTCCTTGTGTCCGCCCACAACATCCGTTTTCAATTTTTTTACTATTGAATTCAATGGCGCTGGAGTGGCATCACTCACTAAAAACCCTGAAAAACCATGATTTGCAAATATTGAATCCTTCTGCCATCTCGACACGGGAAGACAACATAAAGAAGTGGCTGAGGGTGACCCCAAGTAAAATATTATCGTATTTTATTGACTCTACGGCAGTGGATGGAAACGCCATCAAGAAGCTCAGATGGATTCCAGTACCTCCGCAGCAACAAAGTTGGCTTTGTCCTCATACACTAACACGGGAATTTGGTCTTCATGAAGGCGGATGTAGAACCCAGCCCGTGCCTCAGTGCTCCGTATCACAAACCATGGGTGCTGGTAACACCGGAGGGAGACGTCTAAACTACAGGCTGTCCTGCGGGTCCCAGGCGTTTGAGTAGTCATGCTGCCGCTGTCTCATGGAAGTGTGTGCTCCAAAAATATGACACCTAAAATCTGGCACATGAAACCATTTGTTGCCTTTGCTATTGATATTACGATGATGATTGTAAATATGATCTTTAATATCATTTACTACAACTACTGCTGCTAGCCTATTGGTAATCAGTACGTGTTGGATGGCTCCCCATAAAAGCACGCGTTTCAAGTTTTTTGTTCGTTTGTTTACAAGTGGAAAACATTGTTAGGCAAGGGAATATAAATTGATGAGCCTGACAGCAACACTTACTGTACGTTGATGGACATATATCGAGATTATGTCGTTCTACCTGGGAGGGGCTAGAGGCTGAGGCTGGAAGCGGTGGCTCACCTCGAAGCGGACCGTCAGCACGATCCCGAGATCCAACTACGAGCTTTTTAACTGGAGCAACTTTAAAATATGCTAATGGAGCTGGAATTACCGAAGACAATGGGAATGCTGAATGCCGCCGAGGGTCTCCGTGACGTCGATTGAAAGTTTGTAGAAGCTCCCTTAAACTCTGCTGTCTGATAACACATTCCTCGTACATTCAATGTTCGTTAATATTTTTCTAATAATTTTATAAATTGTAATTTATTGACCTGTTTTGCACATGCACCAATTGTTTTAAATAAAACAAGAAATGGAATCATGTTGTCCAAATGTTTTATTGCGCTCAATGACTGCAATAAAAAAGAATGACATACTAATTTTGTTTATATGATATGTACATTTCTTGTAGTATTTCCTTGTAACAACAAAATCCATTCCAGCCCTTCTACATTTGGCAAATGTAATATACTGTCATTTGTAATTTCACGTCATTTTGGTCACTCAAGTGGCCGGCGTATCAATCTATAGCCTACCTCACGTCAACACAGGCTGACAGGTTGTTATAATTTTGTCCACGAATGATTGACGAAGTGATAAGAACAATCATCCAATTTCATCTAGGTCATGCTGAATCCATTTTTGAAGATTCCGTGGGTTCCTCTGGCTTGATTTCGCAGTTTTAACATCGTCAACACACTGCTAACTTTGACCGCAACTTATGAGGTTTTTTCTTTTTTTTCTTTTTTTTTTTTTTAAACCTGTCCTGTTCAGCTGTTTGACACAGAGAATGGAAGTCTAAGTGCCCGGATTCTGAACAGTTTTAATGTTTAATGTTACTAATATGCTGGTGCTATCGTCAGCGTGATGTATTTCCGGTTTACACCATGTGGGGGCCAATTGGCCAGTGAAAGAGGAGAATGGGGGTGGGGGTGTCTATAAGACTATAAGCTAAGTGATTGAAAGGGGTAGAGTGTACACAAATCAGTTCTGTGATCTAGAACCCAGTAATCGTGTGAATCTCTTATGAGTGTAAGCCCGTTGGCGACCAACCCTACGCCGCCGCATCGCCAATCCCGGCACCGGAACCCCCAACCCGAGCATGCCCTACCACATCCAGCAGCACGCAAGCCCCACCGGGCGCGCGACAGCCACGCAGACGGGCGGAGAAACCGCGCGGGCGCCAACCCAGGGCCACGGCCCCCACCCAGCCAGCCCGGGGAGGGAGGGCGGGCGGGGGGGTGGGGGGTCCATGCGCAGCCCATCCCTCCTCCCGCCGCCCAGCAAAGGAGCCACCATCCCCCCCCCGGGACCCAGGGTGGTCCCCCGGGCCACACGCGCGCCCATCAACCGGCCTTCGGGGATGGCAGGAGGGGACGCATCACCAACCCCACGCCTACACCCACCCCCGCCCGCCCACCCGGGCCACGAGCCACAGCCACAGCCCCCCAACCGGCACGGCACGCCACGGGACCCCCAGCGGCCCACCAAGCCCCAGGCAAGGCAGGGTCCCCCGCCGGTGCAGGCGACACCCCGCTGATACACCGGCGCCCAGCCAGCGACCCACGACGGAGCGCAGGGCGGATGCCCAGCCAGAGAAGAGAGGGGAAGGCGGAGGCAGGAGAACACCCAGGAACTGCCACGGGGCGATGCAAGATCGGAGACCCGACCCCCCAACCCACTCCCGCGGCCGGCAGCCGAGGCAGAGGGGAGGCCACACCCCGGGAGCCACGCCATATAGAAAAAGTGTGGGACCCACCTACCACCCTATTACTGTGGCTGCCAGGTTCCCGACTGGCAGCCATCACCCAGCACCGTGATGGGGGTGTGAGGGGAGGGTAGTGCAATGTATGCATTAAAATAGGAGAGCTTGGCTTGGGGCAGTGGGACCGCAGCATGGAGTTTCTGTCCAGCCGCCCGTCCCACCGCCCTTTGCCGGAGCTCTCCTGTGGAGTATGATGTGTGTGGTGCATTTAAAAAAGGTGCAGGGATGGCGGGGCCTGTGGTGAGGAGGCAGCCGTGAGCCCCCCCCCCCCCCCCCCCCAACAGGTCCCAACCATCCCACAACCTTGGTGTGTGGTGCATTAAAAACAGGGGGGAGTCGGGCTGGGACTGTAAAGCCCCGTCCCAACTCTCCCCGGAGAAATGTATGAGCATGTAAGTGCCAGGGTGAAAAATATTTACAGTGCCGAAGTGAGAAGTGCGTGAGTTAAGAGGCAGGCTCCCGCGGGTGTGGCCCCGTCCACCAGAACCACCGGCCCCAGGGCGGAAGAAGCGTCAGGGCCCCGATCAATCCCCGCCCCAGACCCCCCACGGCGCCTCCGCGACCGCCCACCCCCCTCCCACCCACCAAGCACCCACCCCGCACCCCGAGCAGGCGCCACACCAAGCGCCGGCGACCAGGGGCGTCCACCCCACCGGCAAGGGACAGCAAGCCTCACCCTAGGCCCCGCGGGCCCCAAGAGGCCCCGCCAACGACCCCGCCGGCCGGGGGGCAGCCGCGGCCGCCGCGGCCCAGGGAGGCGGACAGGGCCGGAAACAGACCAAGGGGAGGGAAGCGCACCCCCCACAACCCACCCCCGGGCCAAGAGGGGCGCGTGGTATGGCACCAGAGGGCACCTCCCCGGCACCCGGTACAGGGAAACGCGGCTCCGGCCGGGCGGACCTGGGAGGGAACCATGGCTGCCGCATACACCCCCCGGCCCCCACCCCAACCCCACCCCGCCCCGGCCGGCCGGGGAAGGGCCGCGGCCCCGGACCGGCACCCGCGCGGCCCCCCCACCCGCCCACGACACCAGCGCGCGCCCGACGGGACCCCCCGCACAGCCAGACGCAACCAGACGAGCCCCGGCCGAAAATCCCGGGGGCCAAGACCGGCGGCGGGACGGCCCAGGGCAGGACGCCAACAAACTCCACCTGTAAAGCTGATAGAAGAAGAGGTTTATCAAACATCATTAGATGTATGCCAAGGACCAGTGAAGTGTATTATTTACGCATAGTTCCTTAATTGTTCCAAGTCTGATAAGTAATATATAGGGTGTTCCAAAAAAAGTTGCATATGATCCCCAGTAGCTGGAAACCAAATTGTCTATGAGTATCCTTGTAAAATAAGCCCATTGACCGACTAAACTGTGAAGGAAGAAAAATTATTTATTACATGCTGTTGGGAGTGTATAAAACAGTTCGGATTTAAACATGTCCAGTTTCCAGCTGCAGAAGGATGCATACAACTTCCCTGGACACCCCGCATACATCCATTTATGTATACATTTCTATTATTTTTGTCATGAGGTTTTTTCTAAACCAGACGTTCGAGGCAGACATTGTCCAAGATGGCGCCGCCCATATTTCGCTCAGGAAACTTGTCTATATAGACCCTACTCACCTACGTCACAAAATGACGTGTCGCTGTATCCGACCGCCATATTGTCCGTATTTTTTAGACTTATTCTCATTGTTTTCAATTAGTCGTGCAAGTTATAGAGCAATTCATGGAAGCCCCAGTTTTATCTAACGCTGTAAACTCATTGGATGCGTTGCAAAAAAGGCGTTATGTGGAAAAGCTTCAGTTTATCCATTCGCCAGATCCATATTTAATGCCTACATCGATGTTTTTCGACCTGCTGTCTTCGCCGTCTTTGCCTGACATCTGCTAGCTACCCTGATATTTACAACTATCTTGTCCACACAAAATCAGCCTATTCTCACAAAAGTTTGAAAAACTTTAAGAGCTTGGAGGCTTATAAATACTTCGTTGCTGGTTGGGTGAAACAGGTCCTCGTCCACGAAAATTCGGCAGGAATCTATCTTGTGCTTGGAAAGGTGAGTTACGAAATTTTCAATTCAAAATCTTTTGTTCTTGCTAACATCCACTGTCAAGTCTAATGTATTTCATGTCATTTGTCAATGGAGCTAGGGCTTTTAATGTTTATATGGTTTAGCGATAGCACTCTCACTACATACATACGTGTATGTTGTCGGCGATTAGCCTAGCAATGATCTTAATTGTGGTTGTCAGCCCAAAACCCTCTAAATATATATTAAATGCATCTTACCAGATATAAAATGACTACTTCATAATCTGTGGTAATCGTTTGGAGCCCAGTTTTTTCGTCGAATTGCAGCAGCCCATCTCGCTCTCCTCTCCGGGGTCTCTCGGAATCCGGTAGAACTTCAAGTCTCTCCGTCTATCTTCTCTGTTATTGCAACCGACCGCCACACACGCCTTCACCATTTTGATTATTAATGTTAACGAGCAGAAAAACACGCCGTAAAAAGGAGGAATGTACGTAGCCGTAACAGGTAAACACGATGTGTTGACGGACAATGGCGTACCGCACGCAGGCTATTTTTAGACCGTGATGTCGCATCATAAAGCGGAAGTAAAGCCGAAGTGGGACATTATAGACCCGCCCTCGCATAGACCCGACGTAAAAAGTGCTACTTTTCGCCGGTAATCTTTCAAAAACGAACATGCCGATCACGCATTGCTTTTTTGGAACTTGTAGAAACGACTCTAGACATTACGACCATGAAGGATGTTTTCTTCATACGTTCCCGGAAACCAAAAACTCGGGAGGAAAAAATGTGAAAACCGAATCAACTTGCGCGGACTTTAACACCAGCTCGGCGAATCCATTCACGTTTCATATGCAGTAAACATTACGTTGGGTTGGCATGGTCTTTCAGATGACAAAGAGGTAAGCCATTTTTATATTTTTACTTGATTTTTTTTAGCGTAACGTTGTGCCGTACTGCTTGTGTCTGACAATGAATGACCTGAAAAAAACTACGATGGTATCTGACTGCCACTGTTACCGTTTCTGTTATATATATACGTATATAAAACAACTTTAGTAAGGGGGAAGTTAAAAGTAAATTAAAAGTGTTCGTTGGCTGTCACTGAGTAGCATTTGCGACCGCTACACAAAGCTAACTAAGTTACCCCCAAGAACGTTAAGAGACGTAGGACCACCAGAGGATATATAAGAAAGACAGGGCTGATGGTAAAGGATAGCTTGTTGAAACCGGAGAATGTCATTGTCAGTCGCGTCGATTAAAAAAAAGCTAAAGCTATACTTAGGTCGGCTCGTTTTTTTTCGTCTTTTTCAGCCTTCGACGCTAAAGCCATCTCTTTAACTGAACATTTTTATGTTCTTCCACATCTATGCCAGTCAATTTGGCACCAGGCACATCATTTTCGGAGCGAATTGGTAGGTTTAGCCCTGTAAACATCTCCTTCGTACACGATTTCCATTCATTTCCTATTAGGGACAAATGGTGGCTTGTCCTTGCATAGCAACCGTAGCTAATGCCATGAATATTAATGAGCGGAAGTGACGTGTTGCTTGCGGTACGCCATTGGGCGGCACCAGTCAGGAGGGCGGAGTTGTGACGTCACGTGGATAGGGTCTATAGGTGGAGTTTGACTTCTGTGGGAGGGGGGAGCAAAAAATGTTGCCTTTTCAATGAGGTTGGGACCATCATTTGTATTGCATTGAATGAGGTGTGTCCAAACTTTTGCTCTGTATGTGTTCTATCCTCGGTTCAAGCTCAGTTGTTGAAGCTTTTGGAAGCTTAGGTTTAAATAAATTCTAAATATCCATTTTGACTCCTCAGCTGTAGTTTTGGCTAAGCACAGCAAAGGACCGTCTCTCATGTGCTTGTCACATGATCTGTTCGAAAAATAATTTGGACCCATTATGCGATACTTGGAAGGATTCTTGTTCATTTCTTTCGTTTTTGTTATTTGTCGTATTGCTTTACAACCTTTATAGACAGCATACCTAGACAATGGCTAGGTATTTATTTTAAAGGGGAACTTCAGAACTTTTGCCATTCGGCTTAATCTTCGAGTTAACGGGGGATTAATTTGTCGTTGGAGTTGATTTGAACAAATTCCGTGCAGTTTGTCAGTTATTTGTTAGTTTCACAGCTCCGGAGTGGCTGAGCTAGCGCGAGTCAATGGAGGTTGAAATCATCTCCATCGACTAATTAAACCCCAGCTAACTCGAAGATTAAGCCTTGTGTGAAAAACTCAATTGCATGCGAAGACATTTTTCTGTTGTCATTCTTATGTTGAGGTAGCAAAGGGAGGAAAAATTGGTCAAAAGTAACTGATAAATTCCTTTTAAAGTAACTTAGTTACTTTGATAATAATCAGTGACTAGTTTACTTTTTTGAAGCATAATCAGTAATCGGTAGTTAAATTACTTTTTCAAGTGATCAGTGACAACACTGAAAACGACATTATGAAATAAAAGGGATATTGTGAAAAAATGCATTATGAAATTAAAAAAAAAAACAACACTTTGTGAAAAACGGTTTATTTCCTGTAAAATATTTTTTTCTTATTTTACAACGTAAGGGCCACGTTACACAATTTATCTGTTATTTATCAAAATTGTATTAATTTCAAAATGTTGTTTTTATTTATTCAATCATGACCCTTTTGGGTTTCCATACAAAATGGGTTAATGTTACTGTAAAATGTTTGAAAACTAAGATTTGGTACGTCAGTTTTTCTTCTAATGCTTTTGATGCATTTAACACCACACATACCAAAAATACGTAACATATATTATTATTTAAAAATGTCCAAATACAAGCGTTTGAACCTTTCATCACGTTAAAATGTACTTCTTTCCTCCACTTTTAAGGGCTATACAACTGAAAAAAACTTAAGAGGAGTCTACAACCCAGTCCTGCCTGCATAATATGTGCCTAAAAGCTAGCAAACAAGGCAACAAAAGTACCAAAAGAACCTTAAAACTAAAGCAAAGAAGAAACCATTCACGATTGGAGAAGAATTTATTATGCCTGCGACCAAGGACAGTTTTAGGAGAGGCCGCAGTTAAAAAAAAAAGTTGATTAAGCGGACATTTTCCCTACACTTAATGGTTGTTTTTAACCTTGTTGTAGTTTATATTTACTGTAATTTTCTGGCACAAATTACCGGTCCATGAAAAAAGGCCCGTATCACACTGGTCTGTGGTGCAAAAAAAAGGAGGGCAATAGTACAGTATAATAATAGGAGTTCATGAAGATGAAATTGTGCTTAGAAAAAATATATAAAATATAAACCATTTTTAATCAGACATTGTAAGCAGTTACTCACAATGTTACTCATTACTTGAGTATTCTTTTCAATGAATAACTTTTTAAATTGTACTTTGTAAATTTTTGGATGACTAGTTTTACTTTTACTTGAGTAATATTATTTAGAAGTCACGCTACTATTACATAAGTGGAATTTTTGGCAACTCTACCCGCCACTGGCTCCGACGCAAAATGGCCGACAAGTGACAACGCCCTTCCCATTGGCTTACAAAGCTCACTAGACATCTAGTCTTGTATGTGGGATATCTATGATGATGAAGGCAAAGAAGAAGAAGCAAGCGAAGAAGAAGGAGAAAAAAGAAGAAGAGACAAAATGTCGACCTCAATGTTATTCTCAAGGCAACTATGGAAGTTAAAGGTAATGACCGCTCCACTTTCGAAAGAACTTTACGTGTCGTGTGGAATGATTGCCATTGCTTACGACTTAATAAATGTTTGCATCCAGTCTGAGTCCAATATGATTTGTACTACAGATAAGAATTGTAGCTAGAATCATTAATTACAGACACAGCATTTATTAACACATGATGTATGTATGTATATAGGTAAACCATTGAATGCAATTTTTCGAGGGATAAGTTAAATTGTCATCGCTGCAAAAAACTAAGTTTTACAATTATTAATATATAAGTAGGAGTTAGGTCCGTAATGAACAATGTAAACTAATTTTGCGTTGCACACCTGCGGCCGTCTATATTAAACGACTGAGATATGTGTCCTGTGATGTGGATGTTGTAAACCTGAACCATGTCTTTTTATTCATTGCAAGTTGGTTCAGTCCTTCTGGAGTAATTTAAGGAGTTTGTTACAATAAAAATGACTTCCCCCTGACAGAAGAACCTATTTTGTTTGCTGTGTTTCAGGAAGATAAGAATTTAGAATTGGTTCTGAATGTTACATAGCTTTTTTTTTGTTAAATTTACAAGTGCAGGGAAAAAGGGGCCTTTCACATGGTGACGCTCCAAGAATACGGCAAATTTCATGTTGCATTTACATGGTTCCGTCTTGGTTCAGTCTCCATCCGAACGATGTCGCAATTTCGCATGAAAACGATGTAGTAATAATGCCAGGCGCTAGAGGGCAGTGCAGTTTTACAAGGCGACAGGCAATGATGCACTTCAGCCCGGAAGACAACATACCTGCCTACTTAAAGCAATGGCTTTTTTATTCATTCATTCATTCATTTTCCATGCTGCTTTTCCTCACGAGGGTTGCGGAGGTGCTGGAGCCTATCCCAGCTAACTACGGGCAGTAGGCAGGGGACACCCTGGGATTTTTTTGCTATTATTACGGTAGTAGGGTTGGGCATCGTTTGAAATTGAACGATTCCGGTTCCAATTCCATGTTTCGATTCTGGTTCTGAACGATTCTCGATTCAGATTCCGTTAAGAGGCAGGGTAAAAAAAATACACAAAAAAGAGGCAGGGTCAAAACATATAAAGCTTAAAAATATATTAAATTTATATTAATATCTTCTGCATGATTTTTTTTAAATTATCTGAATTTAAGATTATTATTTTTATTATTCATTATTAAGACAATATGAAATTTACGAATTATATGAACTTCTCACAGGGCTATTTTTAACTTATATATACAGTAAATATCAGTCTTTGAACTTGAATGTGATGAAGTTCTTACCACAGGCGTGCACGTTCACAAAGATGTTTATTTTTCAAAAGCTCACGGAGAAAACATTTACAAGTATTCTTTTGCCATATATGTATCTTAGCTGGGAGCTACGAGCCTACGACGAAGCATTAGTATAAATTATTCTATTGATTATAATTTGTAGATCTTCTAATACTGTTGATTTTAACAGAGGCGTCTACTGCTTTAAGATGGCGGCTGTTTACTAATGCCAGCGAGTCTGTAATTTCGCATCTAGTCCTCTGTACACGTACCAACGTTGCCGACTGTCATTTCGCATCTAGTTTGATATACATGTGATATCGACCATAGCCCGACGTAAAAATGTGATTTATTCTCTTACTATTTTCCAACCATCCATCCATCCATCCATCCATCCCTCCCTCCCTCCCTCCCTACTTACTTAATCCAGGGTCGGATCGCGGGAACCGCAGAAGACAGGCGTAACTATTGTTTTACTTACCTTTTTGACTGGTGAAAGGACCAGCGCGGCACTCAGCTATGCTACTCGGCACTTGAAGCCTGAGGTGTTTAATCATACTGGTCATGCAGCCACCTTTGCGTGATATACAGTAGTTGTGTTGCAAATGTAGCACTGAGCTGGTCTTTTTTTTTTTTTTTTGTAAAGTTGAGCCAAACATTTGAGCACCGCCGCACCGCTTCCATAGTTGTAATCAAGTTACAGTGCACAAACACGCGCTTCTTGTGGCTTCTTCTTCGTGGTGTTCGGCAGCAATTTTTTTCCGCTCGGCGGTCAGTGCATCGAAACATGGAATCGAAATTTAAAAATTTGAACGGTTCCGGGACCATCGGAGTGTTAGAACCGGGTCCCATCAATGCCCGATGCCCTACCCTAATTGTTAGTCTAGCCAAAAGTTGAAAGCAATCAGTATTTCCCAGTAATTGCTCATTTACCAAACAAAACAGCTGAACTGGGCTATTGGCTAAATGTCGTTTTGCCAACTGGCTCTCTTCTAGACTTACTGACCAGAAAAGCAAAGTTGCTTTGCTTTAGACTGGCCATTCCGTAGCAAATGCTAACACGAATGCTACGCTAGGGCTAGGAGTTACATGTAGCATCTGATCACTCAGCATAGACATTTAAAGGATAAAACAGCATTGCATATTTTCTCTTGCCAAGATAAGAAAACAATTTTTACAGTGTTTCCAAACAAGAAAGATGGAGCACAGCCTAGCTTTCGACACATCCTAAACTCCGGCGAAGCGAGTGAGGGAGAGGGGCAGCACATCTCACATGAGTGACACATCCCAGTCACTGCTACGATGCAAGCTGATGTACTCCACGTACGATATGAAAATGTCACGCATTGTGAATGACAGAAACCATGTCGCATTTTCGTCTCGTCACCTCATCAGACAAAAACTGGCCTTTTTCTCGTTATGTTCTAGTGTCCGAAGCCACGTCTTTAGCTCGTCATCATCGTGAAAAGATTGTTCGTCAACAAAATATTTTCGTTATCATCATTGTTGAGAAAGCAACACTGCTTTGTTGTAATAGGGTTCTATCTATGCGTGAACAACCACTGCTAGTTTCAGAGCAACTGTAGTTATTTCAGGTTACTCAATAATTTCAACAATGGGGACTTTTCAAAGTAATGACATGATGATTAAAAAAATGTGCAGATTTGATCTTTTCCTGATAGGTTGTTCTTTATATCTTTATGTATATGTGAAATTTGAAGTTGCTCTGATGATTACATATAATGCCATGCCTTGCCATATTTTCTGGTACAAGAACTGTGCCTAAATGATGTCAAAGGTCAAGTTGTCAGGTCAGATGTCAAGTGCATGACGTTCATGTTACATTGTTTTAGAAAGGAGGAAGCTATAGACCTCAGAATACCATACAAACTGTCAACTAGAGGTGCAACAATTAATCGTTTATTCAACAACTAATCGATTAGCAAATAATCGACAACTATTTTGATCACCAATTAATCGTTTAAGAACTTCTTCACCTTAAACTAGCCTAAATTCTTGAAATTATGACATACATATAACTTCTCCGTTGTAAATATTAGATTTCTTCATTATATTTTAGTTAAGTCAAAGTAGGATGTGACCAAAAATCTGCTTTTACTTTGAAAAAAACAGTAATTCACATTTTTGCCAATTTTTGGACATCTTACTGTCCAAACTAGCTTCTTAATAAGGCTGCAACAACTAATCGTTTAAATTGATTAATAAATTGCCAAGGAATTGAAGGAAATAGTCAGCCATTTTTTCTTCATTTTTACTTCCAACATGCCTAAAATCACTTCAAGGTAAATTGTGAAGGTACTGTCATTGAAAAAAGTGACATGTATCCATTTAATTGTCCGATTAATCGGTCATGAAAAAAAGTGTTAGTTGCAGCCCAAATGTAAATGTAAACTAATGTCTTTTACTGGATGTATTGTGTTTGTAGTTACATGCTGTGTTTGGCTCTTACCAATATTGTGCTTTTTTTTTTGTAGTGTTACCAGTTGGGAACCTGGGGCACCCTGAGGACTCGCATTTCTGCTTTGTGCACCACTAACAGTGGAGAGGTTTCAAAGACTGCTGAAAAGCGTATGTAGGAATGTTAAATATTTCAATTTTTGTGGCACATTTTGATAATTTCCATTTTTAGTTTTAACTGAAGCTGTAGTATATTCTCGCATGATCTGTGGGGGGGGGGGGATCCATTAAAATTTTTTGGCTAATTTTGCTAATTTTTGTGTTTGACTGAAGCCGTTGAACAACCTTGCATGATCTGTGGAAAAATAATGCACCTGACCTCAACTTTGAGCTCTATGGCAAAGCTGTTAATTACTTATCAGAAAACTCAAGATTCTCATCAAATTACAGATTGTGAGTCAAGGATCGGATTATTATTCTGATTTCAAAAATGATATGAATGAATGAATATACATATACGTTATGCATACATACGTGCTTAAACGTCGCCTCACAGTTCTGAGATGAATCCTTGCCAGCCCTCCTTTGGGGAATTTGCATGTTCTCCCTATGAATTGTGTGGCTTTTCTGCAGGTCTTCCTATATTTTCTCCCAAATCCCATTGAATGATTCCAGGACCTCATTTGAATGATCACCTATGTTTTTTTTTTTTTTTTGAAGGAGGAAGGGGGTTCTAATTGCATCTTCCTTTGCTCTTCCCAAATAAAGGCTATGCAAGAGACACACTGTTATAGTAAAAAAAAAATGCAATAACCCTTGTGACTTGCTCATTAACACACACGTTATTTTTTCAAAAAATGTGTTTTACTTCTCATACTGTAGTATATCTTTAACTTCACACTGAATAAAAACAAGGTAAACAAACGTGTTTTCATTGTTAAGAGGGCACCCGGTGAATTTTCATCACACATTAAAATCACAAACAGTTTTCATTGTATAACATGCCTCAATTGTTTTATTATTTTTCATTTTATTTATTTATTTTTTTTTAAATATGTAACCTTTTGTTGTATTTCGCTCAGCAGCAAATGATCCAGATGAGAGAGCAACCCTTCTAAAATACAAGACATCAGTGTCCTTCCCTATGAGGGTTTCCAACCATGGATCTCTGGGTATTGCAGCTGCAATGTCCAATACCCATGCAGGCAAAGTAGTGGATACATTGCCTATCATTGCTAATACAGAAATAGAACAAACTAAGCAGAACCCTCCCTTAGGTCAAACCCCTCACTCAGGCACTACTTTGACTGTGACAGATACACGTTCCACCACGGCAGAAGAATCTTTCATTTCAGCGACAGCCCCGGGCAATACAGCCACAACCGAGACACCCGATTGTGAATCTGGTGACCAAAAAAGTCCTGAACATCTTTCCGCATTGGTCAGTGACTCTTCTGATTCTGACTCAGATTCTGATTCTGACTCTGAGACAGACTCTCTAACAACTTCAGCCTCTGTGCAAGAAGTACCACAATTCCCACAGAATACACAAGTACAGGTTAAAGAGAAGGAAGATGAAGCTAATAAGGAGCTTATACCAGAACATGAAGCTAATTCTGCCTCTGCTACCTTGCCAGAAGAGGCAGCACATGAAAAAGCATCTGAAAATATCATGGAGGTAAAAAATGTTGGCGCTGTTGCGGACCAGATGGAATCTAGTCCACAATTCCAGGATTTGTCGGAAGAGTTATCAGAGATCAAACAGACAGAGTTGCAAGCTCATGCTAATTCTGTATCAGAATTAAGTGAGAGTGGAACATCTCCCACAGTCCCTGGTGGTAGTGAAAATACTGCATTTGAAGCTGTGAGTAAGGTTTCTAATCCAGAACAAGACTCAACTGATGCCATTTTAGAAACCACAGTGCCCGTGTGTGCTGAAGTTAGTGCAGATACTGCACCCCTGCTTGCAGAAGATGAATCTGTCGTTCAAGGAACTGACGAGGCCGTGTGTGCTGAAGTTAGTGCAAATACTGAAACCCTGCTTGTAGAAGATGAATCTGTCATTCAAGGGACTAACGAGGCCGTGTGTGCTGAAGTTGGTGCAAATGCTGAACCCCTGCTTGTAGAAGCTGAATCTGTCGTTCAAGGAACTGACGAGGCTGCTGCATTGCCAGTGGATGATGCTGTCCCCTCTGGAGCAACTACTGATGTTGCACCCATGGTCTTGACCTCTTCGCAGAGTACTAGTGAGCTGCCGGACCCTTTGAGAGAAGAACTACAGACAGATACTTCACTTGAGGGTACACAATACAGTGTTCAATCTACTTAATCACTAACCACTTGTCTCTGGGGATCTTCTAGTCCCTGAAGATGATCATATTCAATTCACACTTTATACAAACTAACACATGAGCCATCCTGCAAACAAACAAACCCCCCAAAAAAATACACTTAAAAACATAAGTATTTTCTGTTGCTCACAGAAGCATTTATACCCCTTGACGCTTTCCATATTTTGTCACGTTACAACCACAAATATACATACATTTTATGTGAAAGACCAACACTAAGTGGAATACAATTGTGGAATAGAAAGACGATTATACATGATTTTATTTATTTGCAAAAAAAAGTGCAAAAGTATTCAGCCCCCTTTTTTTCGGAGGGAATCCTTTCTGTGTTTTTTGCTGAGTGCAAGTGCATTATATTTGTGAAGTTACCATGAAGCTCGTTTGGCCCTCAAAAAAAAACATAAATAAGCTGCTTCGTTATAAAAGCCGCAGGGTTCGAATTGAAAGAAAAAAAATGGTGGCTTATTTATATAATATTTACATGTTCTGTTTTTTTATGTAATATATATACAGTGGTACCTCTGCTTACGAAATTAATTGGTTCTGGAAGTTGGTTCGTAACCTGAAAATTCTGTATGTAGAGACGTTTGTAAGTAGAGATACAACTGTACACACCCACACAAACACACACCCACACATATATATATATATATATATATATATATATATATATATACAGGGGTTGGAAAAAATAATGGAAACACCTTAAAAATGAACAAAAACTATTTTAATATGGTGTCGGTTCGCCCTTGAGGCAATTACAGCCTCAATTCTCCGAGGTATTGATTCATATATCTTGTGAATTGTTTTCAAAGGAATTTTAAGCCATTCTTCAGTTAGAATATGCTCGAACTCTTGTAGCGACGATGGTGGTGGAAATCCACGTCTTAATTGACTCTCTAAAACTGACTATAAATGCTCAATGATGTTGATGTCTGGGAATTGTGCCGGCCATATGAGATGCTCAACTTCATTAGAATGTTCTTCATGCCATTCTTTAACAATTATGTTCAATGATTATGATGCCAAAATGTTAGGTGTTTCCATTATTTTGTCCAACCCTTGTGTGTATGTGTGTATGTATATATATATATATATATATATATATATATATATATATATATATATATATACATATACACAGTGGGGAGAACAAGTATTTGATACACTGCCAATGGGTTTTCCCATTGGCAGTGTATCAAATACTTGTTCTCCCGACTGTACATACGCAGTCATGGAGGAAATTATTGCCACCCCTGGAATATTTCCAGAAAATACAGCAGAAATCAATGCAATTACAAATGTTTTCAGGATGAATGCGTTTATTTCTTGGATGTGCATTGGAAAAACACAAAGAAAGCTGAAGAGAAAAGCCAAAATATACACAATTTTACACTGAATGCAAAAATGGGCTGGACAAAATTGTTGGCACCCTCAATTCAATATTTGGTTGTGCATCCTTTAGAAGAAATAACAGGAAGCGGTAACACTTTATAATAACTATCCGTTTTACTAGTTAATAGATCATTTGTAAACTGTTGCTAAATAATTTATTGTTGATTTGTGAAGTATTTGTTAACAGTTTGTTAAGCATTTACAGGGTGTTCCAATATGGTTGACCCCATTCTAAATGCCTATGCTAGTTGATGGATCTTAATAAAACTATATACACTTTATGTTGAAGGTCATAAGTTTTATTGGTTAAATATACAAAGACAAGTACAAATATTTGTTGGTTCTATGGCAGATTTTCATAAATGTGCAACATGAACGCTGCCTGCAAAATGCCTTATCAAAATGCCTTTTCTTTTGAAGTGAACGGCATTTCTTAACCTGAAAAGATAGAAATGCCAAACGTTACACATAAAAACTTGAAACGTTTCTACACAAACTGTGTTTCAGTTTAAGAACACCCTGTAAATCAGGGGTGTCCAAACTTTTTGCAAAGGGGGCCAGATTTGGCGTGGTAAAAATGTGGGGGGCCGATTTTGGCTGTTACGTAGAACAATATATTTAAGCGAAATTTAGCAAGCCATTTGTCACATTTGCTTTATTATTTTTTTAATGAATAATTTCAACAATCTCGCAACTAGCCTTTGCGGCGTTCTCTTTCGAATCTAGGGTTCTTGCGAAATACTACTGCTGTGAAATTAAACTAGCTTCAAGTTGCCTCAATCTCTTGCTGCATATCTTCTCTGTAATCTTGTCGTACATGTCAGCGCGTCTTGTTTGCTAATATCGCCTCACATTTAAATCTTTAAAAACAGCGACTATCTCTTTGCAAATGAGGCAAGACACAGTTGTTGTGTATTTTAGTGAAGAAATAGTCCCAATTTCCACCTATCCTTGAAGCGTCGGCCGTCACAGTCAACTTTTTTTTTTGTTGATTGTCGCCATTTTAGAAAATTGGAAGTAGAGGGTCACACGGAGTAATGTTGCTTAGCCCTTAAATACCTGCAACATGAAGCAATTATCAGAGACTCCCAAAATTTGAAAAATAAAGTCCTAATAAAACCTTTTTTTTTCAAATTTGTGAAAAGAAAAGTCAAAATGAATATGTGTAATCAGCGCTCTAATATCTATAATCCATGCTAAATCATGTTTTTTTCTTATGGAACCTGCAGAGGCATGTGTTGACTTGCATCCATCATTTTTTTTTCCAAAAAGAAATGTAAAAATTCTAAATTAGTCTGAAAATCATGAAATTTTAGGTTTATCAAATGTGATACATTTGGCAATAAAGTGTTAAAGTGCTGCTGCCTTTTAGTGGGTAAATGAGGAGCAGCATTTCGTGTGTAAGTTACATTATATGCTGGTTGCAGTATTGCGGACCAATTTATTAAGTCTGTGTGCGGGCCAGATGTTATTGATTTTATGACAGAGGCTGGGGGCCTTATGAAATTTGTCCACGGGCCGCATTTGGCCCCCGGGTCGGACTTTGGACATGTCTGCTGTAAATGCTTAACAAACTGTTGACAAATAACTTCACAAATCAACAATAAATCATTTATCAACAGTTTACTAATATCTATTAACTAGTAAAACTGATAGTTATTATAAAGTGTTACCCAGGAAGCAATCGCTTCCTATAACCATCAACAAGTTTCGTGCACCTCTCAGATGGAATTTTGGACCACTCTTCTTTTGCATTTTGTTCCAGGTCTCAGATTTGAAGGGTGCCTTCTTGTAACAGCAATGTAGAGATATTTCCATATTGTTCAATATGATTTAAATCCAGACTCATTGATGGCCACCTCAGAATTCTTAAGTGCTTTGTCTGTGTTATTTTTTGGTGCTATTTAAGGTATGTTTTACGTCATTGTCCTGTTGGAACACCCATGACCTCTGACGCAGACCCAGTTTTCTGACACTACACCCTAAATTCCGACCCAAAAAATTTTGATAGTCTCCATATTTCATGACTCCTTGCACACTGTCAAGGCACCCAGTGCCAGAGGCAGCAAAACAACCCAAAATCATTGAGACCTCCACCATGTTTGACTATAGGCACTGTGTTCTTTTCTTTGTAGGCCTCATTCTTTTTTCTGGCATTGGGCACTGGTCTCCAACCATTTCTTGGTGCTATTTGAGGTATGTTTTGGGTCATATCCTGTTGGAACACCCATGACGGGCCCAAAATGTTTTAATAGTCTCCATATTTCATGACTCCTTGCACATTGTCAAGGCACCCAGTGCTAGAATAAAGAATGAGGCCGACAAAACCAAAAAGAACAAAGCCTATAGTCAAACATGGTGGAGGTCCAATGATGTTTTGGGGTAATTTTTCTGCCTCTGGCACTAGGTGCCTTGACAGTGTGCAAGGAGTCAGGAAATATGCAGACTATTAAAATATTTTGGGCTGCAATGTAGGATGTAGTGTCAGAAAACTGGGTCTTCGTCAGAGATCATGTCCAACAGGACAATGACCCCAAAAATAACTCAAATAGCACCAAAAAATGGTTGTAGACAAAGCGCTGGAGAATTCTGAGGTGGCCATCGATGAGTCTGAATCTAAATCATATTGAATGCAATGGAGAGATGTCAAAATTCCTGTTACAAGAAGGAACCCGTCAAATCTGAGAGACGTGGAACAGTTCACAAAAGAAGTGGTCCAAAATTCCATCTGAGAGGTGCACGAGACTTGTTGATGGTTATAGGAATTGCTTTCTCTTATTTCTTCTAAAGAATGCGCATCCAAATATTGAATTGAGGGTGTCAACAATTTTGTCCAGCCCATTTTTTGCATTCTATGTAAAATTGGGTACATTTTGGCTCTTCTCAACTTTTTATGTGTTTTTCCAATGCACATCCAAGAAATAAATACATTCTTACTGCTAGAAATGCTGTATTTTCTGGAAAATTTCCAGGGGTGCCAATAATTTCGTTCTTGACTGTAATATTGAGAACACCGAACACAGTTTGCAAACATACTTTAATTCCTTTTCATGCACTTTGCTTTGCCCCCACAGAAAATGCAGCACAAGCACCTGCTGAGCCGGAAGAGATCATTGACAACAGCACATACCGAAATTACCAACACCACAGCTACACCCCCTATACCTTTGCAGACATGGATGTAGAGATGGCAAAGTATCGTCTCCCACAGCCCAGCTCGGGAAGATCCTCACCTAGACACTAGTAGAGTTCAGCTGGTGTTATCTTGATCACGGTTTTACTCTTAAAAAACATATATAAAAGCTCTATATAAATAAAAGGTATCATTTAAACTTTTTTGTTGATTTATATGTAATTGTTTGAAAAGCTGTGATTCAATGTTATTTTTCCAAATACTTTAATTTTGTAAATTAACAGCTAATTGGGGAAAATTAGCCATCTTAAGTAATTCTCAATGGAGTGTCATTGAATTGTCTGGTTCAAACAAAGGATTGCATGTTGTGGTTTTTCTCACATTCAGACATTGTCCCGTTTTACTATTTAACACACTAGGGTGGTTTAGACTGCAGGCAACCAGGGTCAAGATGAGTAATTTTGACAAAATCCGCTTACATTATTTGTTCATTAGCGTCGACGGGAATGTCTTATTTAAGAAAAAATGTACAGGAAAAACAATGACAACCATCAAGAGACAGCTAACACAGACAGTGCAGAGGCAGAGCGCTGCACAACGTCATTGACCGCCCACCTTATAAATATTAATGTACCAAACGTCCCTGCGTGCCCATACGCGATGACGCACCGCGACAACTGCGGGTCCCGATTGCTGCAGCCGCTTGTCAGTGTGACGAAGATTGGCACTCAGGTAAGCTGTCACTCAAAATCCCTCTTTCCCGTCCCTATCAATCAAACAATCTTAGCTCGTACGCTGAAATGGCCCGAGGCAGGAAACGCGAAATTTGCTTGGGCAGCAGATGCTTTATGAGGGAGAACAGCATTGTGGAAAAATAAATTATGTATACGATGGAGGGAGGGTGGAAAAAAAATATGTCGCCGTGTAGACAAGGGTTGTGGAAAAGCACACAGCTAACGCTCAAAACGAGGCCCGACAGCTGTAATGCTAGCGCGAAGGGGAGGGATAAAGACATCTGCCCTCCATGAATGACTGTCTGAAAGATTTAGATAACTGCACTGTGTCGGTTCATAGCATACAGTTAGATTCGATTATATCACTGGTACAGAATTTACCCGAGTTTAGAACAGGAACACAGAGCTATTTTCACCGCCCAGTCATTACGAATCCCGTATTGGCATAATGTTAACATACGCCTCCGCTGTTGTATTTTCAACCCAAGGCAAATTTATTATGAAACCCCTACTTACAGGGGTATTCCAAGGACTTCACCGTCAACAGAACCTACAAAATAATTACTACAACTTATTCAGACCAGTAGTGGGCATGGGAAAACTTTATTTAAAAAAAAAACACTTGGATGAGGAGAAAAAAAACCTTGAGACGGGACCGCCATTCCTTTAACACGGTTCCGAAACTTGCAACAACTTATTTTCTTAGTAATAATTATTTTTTGGAAATTAACATGGCGGTTTGCATTTCATAATAGCAGTAGGCGAGCCGCATAAAATAATTTAGCTATTTTGCTAATGTTAGCTAGTACCTGGCCCAGCAGTTAGGCTTTTATCCATTCGTACTGCCAAATATGACTTTGAACATAGAGAGGGGAACAGAGGGGGTTTACACATATAAAGCACGCTAAAGGTTGATATTCCGGTTATAATATATAACAGTAAAAGCTCCGTATTACGTGATTGCCCTTTTCCGCCACGTAAAAAAAACCATCCATGTAGCTGACATGGAGCTAAAAGCTAAGCGCGTAGTGGGGTGTTAAGTAGTCCCATGGTAAATATTCGCTATACTTCTACGGAAATGCCTGTTAATATATGTGTAGTATTTCGTGGACGCTGGTTTTGCACTGCGGGAAACAACTTTTTTTGGGGAGGGTGTTAATTAAATCGGTCCTCCACGATAACCGCACACCAGAATAATAATTATTAGTACACTCGTTGTTAGTATACTATTTAGTAGGGGTGCACGATATCCATTTTAAACCGATATCGATAACTTCCTGCACCTCAAGACCGATAATATATGGCCGAAATAACTCAGGTGACTAGAAGTTCCGCTCTTTGAGACCCCCAATTTGGCCAACGCTCAAAATTGTCCCATATGCATGTGTGATACATCATTTCAAAGCTAAAAACATCAATTTTCTGGGGGAAGAAAACATTTGAACAGGAAGGCTTTTGAAAAAAAATAAACAGCAAAACCCTAACTGGGTTAGAGCATCTTCTTGTTTTACATTACTTTATTAAGAGCTTGACAGACAATAAACAAGGTAATTGCGGTTTTTGAAGCTTTTTACGTCCTTCACTTTCAAAGCACTTATGTTCAAAACGACACACATTTTAGCAATAAAACACTTGACACAAAACAATTGGTGTTCAAACGTCCATCTTGCCTTATCATCAATATATAAATGTAGTAGATTAAATTAGCCTAATTTTCCTAACAAAAGTCCGCTAGCTTAAATGCTACGAATGCTAATGAATTTACGATTCTCATAGCAAATCGCTCGCACATAACTCAACAAACTGTAGCTCTAGATGTAATTACAAATACATACGGCGGAAAACACTCAGGCGACGTGAAGTTCCGCTCTGAGACCCCCAATTTCGCCAAATTTCAAAATTGTCCGATATACACGTGCGATACATAATTAGAAAGGTTAAAATCTCAATTTTTGGGGGGAAGAAAAAATTTGAACAGGAAGGCATTTAAAAAAACATTTAAACAGCAAAACCCTAATTGGAGGTGAGAGCATAATTAAAGATGCCATGATTTTAACTAGATATTATGGCGTATTTACTAGGGATGTAACTGTACACAAAAATCTCGGTTCGGTACGTACCTCGGTTTTGAGGTCACGGTTCGGTTCATTTTTGGTACAGTAAGAAAACAAAATGCAAAATATAAATGTGCTAGTTGTCTATTACACACCTTTGTGCTTTCAACAATAGGAACATTAGCCTATACAAAGCTAGAATTCTGCTCAAAAAGTAGCGGGTATTTAAAGATAATCCAAGTACAACAATTTGCCTTTCAGAACCCGGGTATTGGTCAGCTTTCTTTCTGAAAGAAGAAAAAAGAAGTCCTGTGCTAAAGAGAAAAGCAATCCCAATGACAAAGATTTTAACATGTATTTTACAAATGAAATGCCTTAATGAATCTTTTTTTTTTTTTCCTATGAACCGTTTTCAAAAGCTTTATTGGTGGATTTTTTCAAGTTAAAGCGCCACACAGAAATTAATAAATTTAATTGTGTAAGCAGGATCTGTCTATTATTATTTAATTACAGGTGTTTTAGCTCATTTCAATTTATTTAATTTAAATGGGCTATTATTTGTTATGTGTTTATGTTTTACAAATGTGATGTAGTATTCCTTTATATTGTATATTTTATGTTGTATAACTTTAGTTCCTATGTGAATATTAGTTCCTACTTGTTTTGTTGTGGTAGGAGGGGTTTGTATTGAACACGGGGCCGTGTTGGTTATTATTATAGCAGAGAAGACGGCAGTAAATCAACAAAGACAAGTCAACTGTGCCCCGATCTACCACTCAAGAGACCTGATGGAATCAAAAAGTGGGTTACAATTGCATATTAGTCTGAAAATCGACCGGGTCCACCGTATTTGTACACGAGTGACTTCCAGTCTGCCCGTTCCTAGCTACCGGTAGTAGTATTGACGCAGGAGGGTCGCGTCCCGCGTCAAATAATAAACTCTGCCATTCTTTTTGCGTGCGTCGCGTTTAGCCGCATTTGGGACGCGTCTAACACACGGCCGCACTGCGACTGGTGTGCATTGGCTGATTGACTTTAACGCCCGCGTTTCACTGCGTTCTCGTGGCGGCCACGTTGTCGCGCCGTTGACGTTTCTGGGTTTTATACTGTCCTACCATGTTGGTCCTCATTATAGTAGAGAACACGGAGTAAATATAATCTACACAAAGAAACTGTAACCCGATCGACTAACAGCCTCGAAAAGTAAGGGTTACATTACGTCACAAACTCTTTTCGGTACGCCTCCGTTCCGAACCGAGTACCACGTACCGAAACAGTTCAATACAAATACATGTACCGTTACACCCTTAGTATTTACCCGTTTTTGATCCAAAATCTCCAAGTTGCATGTATCACCGAGTGACAAGCTACAGCTGTGAATGAGCACAGCCGGATTTTGGGGGGATTTTATGGGTGAAACATGATAATATAACACGGAGTGGAGTGGTCGAGATTTTCATTTTCATATATTTGCCCTTTTAAACTATTTTTTTCCTCAATTTTCGATTATTTCTAATCTAAAATAACGGGGAAAATCCGATTAACAAAAAAAAAAAAAAAATACAGTTAAGCGATAGTTATGAGGTAGATATCCGTGACTTTTTTACAGACACTAATTTTTTCCATTGTGACGTAATTTGTTTAAAAGTAAAAATATACGAGTGAATAATTTTTTTGTCGTTTTTTTTTTTTTAACTAAATATTAGACATCAATTGATGATTCTAAGCTAAAAATGACAGACATTTCGAGTAATTATGATTACTTACCTTCTTTCGATGTCTAAGTTGAAACAAAAGCGGAAGCGCGACGTCTGTTTCCTACGGAGCCCCCCGGGTGCCAGGATAGAAAAAATAAAAAATCATAGCTAATCTGTACCCACAGTTTACTAATCTGTGGGTACAGTTTAGTAATCTGTACCCACAGATTAGTAAACTGTACCCACAGTTTAGCAATCTGTACCCACAGTTTACTAATCTGTACCCACAGTTTACTAAACTGTACCCACAGTTTACTAATCTGTACCCACAGTTTAGCAATCTGTACCCACAGATTACTAATCTGTACCCACAGTTTACTAAACTGTACCCACAGATTAGTAAACTGTACCCACAGTTTAGCAATCTGTACCCACAGATTACTAATCTGTACCCACAGTTTACTAAACTGTACCCACAGTTTAGCAATCTGTACCCACAGTTTAGCAATGACCCGGTAACAGTAGTCACCAATGTTTGGCGGGGACTCCGAGTCCAAACGCCGAGGGACCGACCGAGAAACCATCTGCGCCATTTGCCCTCGGCGAACAAAGGGGTTTTAAAAGGTAACTATTGCACGTTTTCTTTGGTAGGCGTCTTTCAGGTGTCATCAATCAATATGGCATGTTGTGTTTGCACATTTTCTGTGCTGCTGTCGTGTCCGTGCGTGCTTAATTCAAGTAGTGTTCATTTGTCAGTTACCTATTTTTAGTAGCCGTATTAGCGGCTACTAACACACAACATGCCATATTGATTGATGACACCTGAAAATGTAGACGGCTACCAAAGAAATTGTGCAATAGTTACCTTTTAAAACCCCTTTGTTCGCCGAGGGCAGAAGGTGCAGGTCCCTCGACGTTTGGAGTCCCCGCCAAACACTGGTGACTACCGTTTCCGGGTCATTGCTAAACTGTGGGTACAGATTAGTAAACTGTGGGTACAGTTTAGTAAACTGTGGGTACAGATTAGTAATCTGTGGGTACAGATTGCTAAACTGTGGGTACAGTTTACTAATCTGTGGGTACAGATTAGTAAACTGAGGGTACAGTTTAGTAAACTGAGGGTACAGATTAGTAATCTGTGGGTACAGATTGCTAAACTGTGGGTACAGTTTACTAATCTGTGGGTACAGATTAGTAAACTGTGGGTACAGTTTAGTAAACTGAGGGTACAGATTAGTAAACTGTGGGTACAGATTGCTAAACTGTAGGTACAGTTTACTAATCTGTGGCTACAGTTTAGTAATCTGTGGGTACAGATTACTAAACTGTACCCACAGATTAGTAAACTGTGGGTACAGATTAGCTATGATTTTTTATTTTTTCTATCCTGGCACCCGGGGGGCTCCGTAGTTTCCAGGGTAAAACGAACTAATTAAAAATAATTCGGGGACTTAATGAGCCATGAATCTGCTATGGCAGCATATAGACATATTGTTCTATCAAACACAACAGTTCTTTTGGCTTAAAATACAGCAGTTAATTTTAAAGAGGGGTGCAAGAGCAGAAACTGCGTTTTCAGCCTTGTCTGTGTTTTCCGCCATATATAAATTTAAAATGCATATTCACCTGAGTTTTTGAACACCTGTAGGTCAAAAATACTAGTGGTGGATTCTGCATAGATTTGCCTTTGACCTAACCAGAACTTTCATGATCACATGAAAATTATTATAATGAACAAAAAAAAGACAAGAACAGTTCTGACTTCAAATAAAGTGCCCATATGTATTTTTTCAAATGAATATAATTTGAGTCAACCACAATCAATCAGCCAATATCATTGACGATGTATTCCCCTGAACAATGAGCATCGAACTAAAAGAAACATAAACCCAACAGGTATTGTGCTTTGTCAGCAGATAAACTATTTGGTGCAACAGGAGAAAAGACTTTTGTGGTCTTGGTCCATGACGTTGGGCGTGCGCAGCTGTGCTACTAAACATTAAAAACAGCAAATATGGTGGAACGTCGGCTTTAATTTAGTGTTTTTAGATTTTTTAAATTTAAATATGTTGAATGTTTCCATTTTTGCACCTTTTAGGGCAAAAGAAAAATGCCATTGCTTGGAGTGGGTGGGTATGTTGTCTTCTGGGCTGAGGAGGTTGTTGGGGTCAAGGCAATTGGCTATTGCCTTTTAAATCTGCACTGCACCCTAGGGCCTGGCATTAACAATACATGGTTTTCACGCAGAATTTCGACATTGTTCGAATGGAGACTGAACCATATAAATGCAAATTTGAAATTTTTCGTATTCTTGGAGAGTCACCATGTAAACGGCCCCTGAGTCATTGCCTATTCAATTACCCTATAAAATGCCCCAAAATCAACAGGAAGTGCCCTGTAAAATGCCTCAAAATCAACAGGAAGTGACTGAAAATCACCAGCTAATCGCCTGAAATGGCCCAAAATTACCTCATTGCCTGGCATTAGCTGCCACTGATGGCCGTAGAAGTGGGAGAGGCCCGTTTAAAGCGGGACGGGTTCATTTGCTGCCACCCTCCAATTTCAAATGGATTGGACATTTACTAGTGATAAATTTACAGTAGAAGCATGAAGATAGCTTGTTCTTTTGTTTATTAGTTGTTTTGTCAAATATCCTAGAATGTTTTAGTAACCAATGTATCGATAATCATTGTATCGTCAAATCGTGAGATCATCATTATCGTGAGCTTTTAATTGCAAATCGTATCGTATTGCGAGGTACCAAGAGGTTCCCACCTCTAGTTCTAAGTGGTATTTACTAGTTTGGTTCATTGCATTGACATTGCATGGCATGGCAAACATTTCTAGAGACAAACTCCATCCTTGACAAGTTTCAATCAGGCTTCAGGTCCAGACATAGCACTGAGTCAGCACTGTTAAAAGTGCACAACGACATTTCCCTTTCTGTAGATAATGGAAACCCAGCAATCCTTGTTTTACTAGATCTCACAGCAGCATTTGATACAGTCGACCACACAGTCCTTGTATCTCGTCTAGAACACTTTATAGGTATCCGTGGTAAAGCTCTACAGTGGTTTAAATCGTACCTGGAACATAGGACCTTCTCAGTAATGATTGGGGAATTTTCCTCCTCACAAACCTCTCTGTCTTGTGGGGTGCCACAAGGCTCCATTTTAGGGCCTGTTCTCTTTGCACTTTATCTCCTACCTTTAGGATCAGTTATAAAAAAACATAATATCTCTTTTCATTTTTATGCTGATGACCTGCAGCTGTATCTCCCCCTGAGACCCAACGAACAAACTGCTCTCACTAAATTAATGGAGTGCATATCCGATGTGAAGCAGTGGCTAGCGCAAAACTTTTTACATCTTAACGAAAGCAAAACTGAATATATTACTTTTGGCACACCTTCTATGTTAAATGCCCTTGAGCCCAACCCTGGCACTCTGGCTCCCTTTTCTAAAACACATGTTAAAAATCTCGGAGTGATATTCGATTGCAGGCTCAACTTTGAAAAACAGATTAGTTCTGTTGTAAGAGCAAGTTTTTTCCAGCTCCGTCTCTTGGCCAAAGTGAAGCCTTTTCTTACTCGCCACGACCTGGAAAAAGCAATTCACGCTTTTATAAGCTCGAGGCTGGATTACTGCAACGCACTTTATGTTGGTCTTCCCAAGTCCTCAGTTTCTCGTCTCCAACTTGTTCAAAATGCTGCTGCTCGATTTTTAACAGATACACCTAGACGTGAACATATTACCCCCGTGCTATCATCGCTCCACTGGCTTCCAGTCCATTTTAGAATTGATTTTAAACTTTTACTGTTTGTTTTTAATTCTATTAATGGCCAGGCTCCTTCTTACTTATCAGAAATTTTAACCATCCGTAACTCTGGCAGGACTCTTCGCTCTACCGGCCAACTTCATTTGCAAGTCCCAAGGTCCAAACTCAAACAGTGGGGAGACCGATCTTTTGCGGTTGCTGCACCCAGGTTATGGAATAGTCTTCCCCCGGAGATCCGCACCACTACAAATTTGGGCCTTTTTAAATCTCGTTTAAAGACACACCTTTTTAGACTCGCCTTTCCCCAAGATTAGTTTAGCCTGGTTTTATTTCCTTAGGGTTTTTAATGTTTTCGGATTTTATCTGTTTTATTGTTTTGTTTGCTGTCTGACTAATCGTGATGCGATGTTTCGTTTCTTTTTTTCTTTTCTTTTCTTCCTAATGTCATTGTATAATACTTTCCTGCCTTTTATTTACTATGTGCCATGTTTGTCTTTGTTGTAAAGCACTTTGGGGACCTTTCGGGTTTTGTAAAGGGCTATATAAATAAATTTGATTTGATTTGATTTGATTTGACATATAAAAACATTTTTTTTTCCCCAAAAAGTTTGGGTTTATGGTTACGACTTTGTAATTCCATTTTCCACTTTTCTTTACTTTTGTACTTTCTATTGCCTATATATGTAACGTACATTTTCCTCCTTATTTTATACACTTAGTTTGACCTGAAACACGAAGAAATTACATTTAACAAATATTTTCTGCATAACTAGGACGTAAAATAAGGTTTGAATATAGCCTCTAATTTCAGCAAAACAAAACTTTTACCATTTTAGTGACACGTTTTCATTTAGTTTGGACCCAAGCAACACAAATAAAATGATTAAAAGCCAGGGAGAACTTTTTTTTTTTTTTTTTTTTCCCTGGGATATTGTGTTAATAGACTGACAGGCAGGAGGGCTCAGAGTCTCACTCGCTTTGTTGTTGTTGTTCTTCATCCTGTTCTCGGTAAGGACACTAACTAAAATTGCTACTCCTTCGTTATCTGTGGACTGATGAAAATGAAATTTGGTAGGTATATTCTGGGGTTGTATACACATTGATCCCGAGTTTTATTTTTTGTCTCATACATTAATTAAAACTTAGACTTAATTGCAGACGTAATGTTGCCTGTAGTTGCTGAGGTAGCCAGTTGAGGGCATTTTTTTGAGTGTTTAGCTGCTATGCATTAAAACACACTTTGTTTGATTGTGATTTTTACACCTATAGGAGGATCTTTTGGATCATTGTTGAAATATCTTGTTTTCACCAGGCCTCTGTCCTCATGTTCTGACATTATCGTAGCATCTTTGAGTTTTCAAAATAAAAATTTCAGCTGTATCATTAAATATTTTCACGGAACAAAGATTTGTCCAGACAAGATCAGTCAATTATGTATGAAAGAAATCGTTAAAAAAAACAAAACAAATTTGACCCCAAAATTTTTTGGAGTGGGGTTCAATTAGTAACCTTCATCTTAAATCACCCCTATCTTGTAGCATTATAATTAATAATGAGGTTGTGGGTTCGATTCTCCGCCCTGATGAACTCGCCTAAGTGTCGTTGAGCAAGATACTGAACCCCACGTTGCTCCTGGTGCTGCGTCACCAGTAGGTAGATGGCGAGATAGTGTAAAGCGCTTTGAGCGCCTTGAAAGGTGGAAAAGCGCTATACAAGTAAAACACCATTTAACACCATAATTAATGTGTGTTCAACTTGTATACTGTGCATGATTTTGTTTAGTTGTTCTGTTTTATCTCCCAAGCGGCCAATATGCCTGATTGTCAATTCAGCCCTGCATACAGTACAATTTTTAATTTGTCATTAGGTACTTAAAGTATATTTCAAATAATCTAAAAACTAAAGTGTTCAGCAATTAATGTTTATTCATTTGTTTTGCAAAGAATACCCTAAACAGTTTCCCTAATTTGACATGGTCATTGGAACGTTTCTGCAAAATTAAGTGATGAAATTAATAAAGACATTGTGCTTTTGTTTAGACTGACTACCTGTTGGAGCAATCTACAATGCCTGAGTGCTTGCAGCCTCTGCATTGAATGTGATGGCAGCCCATTCGGTTTCCATAGAAAAATACTCCAAGGGAAAGCCACAGGTCAGTGAGTAAGACCAATGGTGAATTATTTAATACACTTTTTTTCTGACACAATAAAAATGTTTCATTTTGTCTGCCCACATGTTTTTACATTTTAGGCCGGTCAATGTGTTCTTTGGTATATTACCACTTCAGCACGTCTTTTCTTTCACAATGGGACTTTGCGGGGGCTTCTTGCTGGTAGATTGACTTCACAGATTGAACTCATAGATGTCATCTGATTGTGAATAGCACTCACAGACAAGTTGAGAGTTTCTTTGATCCACCTGGAGCTGATCATTCAGCCTTTGCCAGTTTGGTTATTCTATGATACTTTCGAAAGGTTTCTTTTTCCTCTATCTTTCGGGTTTTGGCTACCATTTTAAAGTGTTTGATATCACTATAGCAGAACAGCCTATCATCTTAGTGCAGATGTCGGCAACTCAAAATGTTGAAAGAGCCATATTGGACCAAAATAGCAAAAAACAAATATGCCTGTAGCCACAAAAAAATTAAAAGCTTTATATAAGCCTTATAATGAAGGCAACACATGTTGTATGTGTCTATATTAGCTATAAAGGGTGTCCATAAAGTCTCTTTACCATTTCAAAAATGTATTAAAAATGCAACTAATTAGAAATTTTGTTCAGATTTGTTCTATTGTATTCAGTGTTTATTGAAGTTTTTTTTTTTTTTTTTTTTTTTTTTTTTTTTTACCTCTTTTGATACACCTCTACATGGGCACCATTAGTTGTCGAAGCACATCAAGACGGTACTCGATTTCTTGCTATGTTCGCTGTAGCATAGCCTCATCAATTATGGCAATGGCATCAGTAATCCTTCGTTTAAGGTCAGTAATGCAGTGTAATAAAAAAAAACTTTTATAAACACTGAATACAATAGAACAAATCTGAATAAAATATCTAATCAATTGCATTTTTAATTTTTGAAATTGTAAAGAGACTTTATGGACATCCTGTATTAGCCTCCTATCAAAATGACTAAGTTGGCTACAAATACATGAGCATTCATGATTATTATATGTTTATTTTCCCTGTAGTGCATCTTTTAGATAATGATGCACCACGTGACTATTCTGTTGTACAAGGCCAACACCAGTTTAACTTAATTAGAATATTAATGAATTATGTTTAATTGCTTTGATGAAAGAAATGCAATTAAAAAAAAGTCATTTTTGTTTTGAAGATTCGAGAAAAACAACAAAATAGAATGTGCATAACGTGCTCCTTAACTGGGCAACAAAGAAGTACAACAAAACGCAGCCTCCATTTATTAAAAAAATAAAATAAAACAACACCCTATAGAAAAGCTAAAGTACTGCATATAATCGGAGTTCACCTATGTTGATAAATGACTCTTTCATTTACTAGTCACCATCAGTGAACGGTTTTCCATGCTTTATTCTTATTTATCTCCTGGGTTGCATCAAAACTTGCAGCAATAGTGGAGTTTGGAGATGCAATCCACTTCTATTTTGGCGCTCCTCTAATTTCTCCAGAAGTAATGCAATCGCACTTACTGGGTACTCGGCTGCAGTAGAAATGTCTTTCCACATGACTCTTTTTGTGATTTGACAACTTCTCACTACAGAGCAAACAATCAGAAAGTTCTTCCGCATTGGCAATGAATGCAATTGATTCGGCCCAACAAACGTTGAATCCTCTGTTCTCCTCAGTTAGTTTTCTCTTTTCCCCTTTGGGATCCATGGCCCTTCACTTAGCTGCCGGTTTGTTTACAACAGCCGCCCTGCTGATAGAAACGTGTGTCACAGGCTATGACGCAAATCTATGTTAACGGAAATGTTGAAATGTAAAATATATTTTACATATTTTTACACCATTTGAAAACGTTGAGAATGTTAGTGTCATGTTTGTCCTCCTATAGAAACCATATTGAAACAAAAAAATATTTCCCTTACCTATCTTTTTCCATTTTCAAACATTTTTGAAAACGCTCCAGGGAGCCACTAGGGTAGGGGTCCTCAAATACAAATCTTGAAGGTCCTCAATTGTCTTTTTTCATACAAGCATGGGTCCATTTATTAATGTCGGTTCAGTACAAGGCAGGTCGAAGGTGGTAAAGGTGGTTTTCTTTTGACCAAACAAAAATAGAATGCACATTCTGATTGATTAAAAATAAACACAATATTTTCTTGACTTAAAATAAAAATATAAAAAAACATGCAAGTACAAAGTTTACACATGTACACTAAATAATTGCCAATATCTGTCATTAAGGTGCAAACAATAACTATTGACAGTACATTTTGTAACTTTAAAACACTGCTGGACAAAAAAAAACATGTGCAAGTAGTACAGTACATGTTCACATGTACAGAACATAAATGACAAGCTCTGTCATTAAGGTGCAAACATAATAATTATTGACAGTAGCTGTAACTATAAAACACTGCTCAATGAGAGAAATGGCATTTGGGGTCACAGAGCTGTTTACTCACATCATCAGCCAGTACTTCAGTGCGTCTTGTGGTTGATGAATCTGGGAGTGAGATTTGTTTGATTGTTGTTGTCATTTTCTCCTTTTCTTTTCCTTCGAACATTGCTGCCATCACCTGAGTAATACATACCTGTCAACCTGAGGCCGTTGGCAATCTTACAAATAGTGACGTATGCTCTTACAAATTGGTGACTAATCTCAATTTTTAAAATGATATGAATTTATTGGTAATATTGTAACTAGGGCTGTCAAAATTATCGCGTTAACGGGCGGTAATTAATTTTTTAAATTAATCACGTTAAAATATTTGACGCAATTAACGCACATGTCCCGCTCAGACAGTATTCTGCCTTTTGGTAAGTTTTACAGCAAGGCTTTTTGTGCTGTCTAACGGCGAACTCTTGTGGTCGCTTTGCGACATGGTTTATTGTTTTCTTGCCAGTTCAATATGGCTGCACGACGTCTCGGGCTGACGCCTACGTTGTAATGTTGTGCTTATATGATCCTTGGACAAGATTTGTCCGTAAGTATAGTTGTTGTAAAGAATGTACATATTATGTTAGTAAGCGAAATGTTATATTTTTTGTATGAGACGCTTTTTGTTTGTTTAGTGAACCCGTATAGCGTGCTAAGCTAACGTTGTTGCTAATGCAATGCTTGTGTACTTTTTTTGTAGTTTTACGACGGTCCTTATGTACCGGTGTTGAATGTATATATCCATGTGGTGTCTTATCTTTCCATTCTAACAATTTATTTTACAGAATATATATATAATTTACAGAAAAATATGGCATATTTTATAGATGGTTTGAATTGCGATTAATTGCGATTTATTACGATTAATTAATTTTTAAGCTGTAATTAACTCGATTAAAAATTTTAATCGTTTGACAGCCCTAATTGTAACATATAACCTAACCTGGTGCAATCAAAGAACAATCAATATCTTCAGCTACATCATGATTACTAAAATTTAACAGTGACTTTTGTTATAATTGTATGTAGCACTTTTGGCAATTTCTATCATGTTCTATCAGCTCACAATTCAGTTTGACTTGAAGGTAGTTCGTTAGTGTGTCCAATTATAAATTAAAAAGGTCCATTGATAAAATTAACTTACCGATGCAATCTTTGAGTCAGGGAACATTTCTTTTGCTAATTCTGAGAAGTGATCAGCAATAGTTGCAGGCAAATTGTGTTCGGCAACAAATTGGCAGAATGAAATCTCCGCTTTCGTCACTTTTCATTCTGCAGACTTCATCTTTTTGACCAGTGTTGTTAATCTTACTTTTAAAAAGTAACTAATTGGTTACAAATTACTTCTCCCAAAAAGTAATTGAGTTAGTAACTCATTTACCTGAAGGTAAGAGTAATTAGTTACTTGGCTATGTAATTCGTGTTACCTTTCATGTTTTTTTTTTAAAAAAAAAAAACATAGTAACCTTTGCTTTGTTTGGAAATCGTTTAATGTTGTGAATTAACTGTTAAAGTTGTTAAAATTGCTAACGTTTTTGCATTAGTTCCCTTCTGTCTACTTTCGATTCGATTTTAGTTAAAAAGTTCTGTTCGCCAGCAAAGTTCACTACAACAGAGCCTTTCTGAGAAGTCTACTGCTTCAAAATGGCGGCTGTTTATTAACGCTGCTGTCTGTCATTTCGCATGTAGTTCTATAAGTGTTTGATATCTAGGCGTAGGTTGTAGGCTGTCGGCTACAGTCAGGAAATATTGGAGCCACCTTGCCTAGCATCGCGTTTGCTACAGCGTCACAACACTCTTCTCTTTCAGTGTCTCTGACTTTTCTCGCATCATTCAACAAACGTAGTAACGCACAATTTCTCGTTGCCGAAAAGGTGACAAAATCCGAACGGAGAAAAAAAAAACGTAATGCACGAAAAACGTACAGATTTTGAACGTACGGCGTACACATTTAAAAATCATTGCTCACTTGTACAAATTACGCCGAAACCATACAACTTGATAGGTATGGTAATACACTCTTTTATTATTTCTCCATCAGAGAACGGCTTCTTAGTTTTTCCAGCAGCCACGACACTCTGAGTGAGCACTCTGTTGCAATTTGTTGTTGTGTCATAGATTTAACAATAACCTTGTTTGACTCTTGATATGACTGCTTCAACCTGTTAATTTCTTGCCTTCTCAATTCTGATTTAGGAGTAAACATCTCTTCAAAAGAGCTGTTTAACATAATGGAGTGTCACATTTTCACTTTTCACTGCGCAATTGTCTTAAAGCATATTAAGCACATAGGTTTGGTACTTGCAGTTGGTTAAATGGACGCATATTTGTCAGTCCATTCCTCATTGAAACGGCGATTTTGGTTGTCCACTTTTCTTCTCTTGGTCAACTTTGAGCATGACATTTGTTAGATTCGGTCTTCCACTGGTGGCATGTAAACAGATTGCAAAGTGCTGGGTGCGACTTGTGTCTGCTGCGGTCCATCAATTCTAGCTAGCAGAATGCAGGGTCTCTCAGCCAATCAGCACATCCATGCACTCTCTCTCAGCCAATCAGCGCATCTATGGAGGCTCTCTCAGCCAATCAGCGCATCATTGTCATAGAGATGACAACAGAAGTGTGAACATGGAAGATATTTGACTAAAGGTGAAACAGAATTTAGTGATAGAATAGTAGCACATAGCGATAGATTGGAGATTCATACAAATAATATATGTTAAAAACAAGTTTTTTTTTTGTTTTTTTTTTTTTTTTTTGTGGAAAAGTGCTATTTGCTCTGGGTCCGCAGAGAGGTGTGCCGTGGTCAGGTCATGGACCGCTAATTGAGGACCCCGGCACTAGGGCAACGCTAAAGAGCCGCATGCGGCTCTAAAGACGCCTGTTGTCGACCCCCGGCCTAGTGTCTCAAATGACCCATTTTATTCTGTTTTTCAGGACAAATGGACAGTCAGCATATGCAATGTCAGTTCCCTTAAGGGCCCCCTGCTAAACACCTTTTTTGGGGGGGGGGGGGGGGGCAAAAGTAACAGACTCTGTTATTGAACTCAGCATTGCTCTTTTTCAATACACGCCCTTGAGTTGATAATTCAGTTTAACCGCATCAGTAGCGTGGAAGTCATGCTGTTTCGGTCTGTTGGTTTCTATACCTTTACTATATGCCCCAGAAACTTACAGTGTATAGGTTGAAATTGTAACAAAAAACAATTATAAATCTTGCTGCTGTTATAATTTAGAACACAACCGTTCAGTATGTCTGCTACAGCACACAATTCAAAGCGGTTTTCAAGTGCTGTTGCTGGCAAGTAATTGCCAGTAAAGTCATTTGAAGATACTTCAAATGAATACCGTGAGAGACGTTTTGTTCTGTTTTATTTTTAAAGGGCAGCAGTGGTTCAATTGGTATCGCAACTCATCCATTGACATTTTGTTTTGATAGTGATGGGTAAAATGAACAGACTCCGAAGTGTGGGTCGAGTAATAGTAGGTAGGTAGGGACTCAGGAGTGATGTAAGCAATTTAAGTTTGAACCTTCCTGAACTACCGTAACACGTGACAGATTCAGGAAGTGGTCCGCTGATTTTGGTTAGACCGCGTGTGGAGTTTGGAATTTGGATCAATGGACATGGCGAAGAGGAAGTAATTCCTGGTTTGGGAGTATTTTTTATATACCTCACCAGTAACAATAAGATTTTTCTTATAAAAACCATATAAAAAAGATTTTATTCATTTGACAACAGAGAAATTCACTATTGCAAAGCTTATATGCATGTTGCCTTCAAAGTGAATGTAGAAGCCTTCTACCTTTGTATGAGGGCTTAGCACAGCAGTTATGCTTATTGATCATGGGATGTCTCCAAACTAAGATGCTTGCGATTTTTTTCATGTGAGCAGACCATTTCCATTCATGATGCAAAAATTACATGAACAATAAATGATTGAAAAATAATGACCTATAAACTATTTACACACACTGTACTGAAGCCATGTGCCTTTGTTGTTATTTTGAGCCAGAAGCACTTTTTGAGCCATATGGGATATGGCAATGCCTTATTGGCATATACTTGATCCAAAAAAGTGATTGTTGCAGTATTTTGAGTTCAACAGCAAATATTGAGGTGTAATATAGGCACTTTTCCATAACCTCAGTTGATGTTGTTCTCTTATTTTTCACAGAATGCTTATTGTAAAACGTTCAAGTTGTTACATTTATAATTGTTAAAGTATTCAGTGGGGAATTACAGTACAATTAGTCATAATGTTAAGTCCACGGCCGCATCTATCGGTATCGGTTTGATATCAGTATAGGATTTTGGGAGTTGGACAATATCAGGACATCAGTTATCAGTTAAAAAGTCATTATCGGACGACTGTAATTACAATTTGTGAGTGCGAAACTGTGCATTTGGGCATGGGCATTAATTTAGTTTAAAGTGGCATTAAAAATAATTAAAGCAACACTAGGTCACTTTTCAAACTTTATAAAATATTTTCATAACATTTGTGATATGTCGACTGACAACTCGAATGACACCGCTTTTATATCTTGAGGGGGTCTGTATCGCTTTCACCAGCACTAATTAACTTTGAGGAGGGTGGCAGGAACCCTGCCACACACAAAAACTACAAATGTGCTGTTCGCTTTACGGCATACGTCACTTCCTCCTTTCACCATTCATTTTAAAGACTGAAATCTATGTGAACGCAAATGCTGCATGGATGGCAGAGCAAGAAAAGAGACAAAAAGCTTTGTCCAAGGAGGGGAAAAAAAGGGAGGTTACCAAGATACTTAAAAATAAATATTGGCCTTGCTTTTACTCGCTAGCGTGAGCTCTAGTTTCATGGTGGTTGCTATTCCATTTGGTGTGTATTTGTCAACATGATGTGGTAGAAAATAAGCTATTCTACATTTTGACCTCTAGATAGCATCATAGAGTGAATGAATCAATATGAAGTGTCGACACAGCACAGTTCGCTAAAAGTGTTCAGATAAGGCTTCATGAAGCTTCAGCTGAAGTTCACTCCGGTTTGATTCCCAAAGTGTCCTTGGACAAGATGCTGAACCCTGATTTACTAAATTTTGAAGCTCCTTGCGCTGGAAGAGCCACCTTGATTGGTGCATAAATACGTGTAAGAGGGATGAATGTGAGCGTTGGAATGTGGGTAATGTGATAGTGTGAATAAAGTGCCACAAATTACTATTTACAAATTGTCAATTAAGTTATCACATGAGATGTGTCATTGTGACTTTCAATACAATTGAAACACATGACCGGCTGTGTACTAGATGTTTTTTTTTTCTTCTTTTTTTTTCTTTTTTTTAAAAAATTATTTAAAAATACAATCTGAACTTTTGATCTCATCTAACATTCATCTTTTTATGTCAGCGACCAATGTTTCTAAAGTGGTGGCCAGATTTTGTCATTGTGAATATTCACAAGATTTGTCGTGAAGCAAGCCTCTGTTTGTGATTCAGCCCTCTGGCTCCCATTGATCCCTTGGTCCTTCACATGATGTGATCATGACTCTCGATCTCAATCTATTTTTTGACATCTTCTGTCAGTGTTTGTGTCACATTGTTTTTTATTTTTTTCTTCGTGCTTTAAGTGGTTATGCTTTTTTTAAATTTTATTTTAGCAGATGCAAGGAGTAGCCAAGGTAGAGAGTGATTCAGAAGAAAAGTTTGAGGGGATGTTAGCAGAGCCACCCAGCCCGACATTCACAGATCCACTGACGCCCATGGACGTGGACAAAGCCTCAATATATCGGTATAATGAAGTCTCTGTGACTGTTTTTTATTGTTTTATTTATGGGATGTGATGATGACTGTGTTGTGGTGTGCGTATATATGTGGGTGTACACTCTAAAACAAAAGCCCTTTCCTGATTTGATCACAATTAAATGTGGAAGACATTTGTAAATTTTCATTGACAACCCAAATAAACATAGTATGCAGTTTCAAAATGATTTTAATTATTAAGATGAAAAATATCCATCTATGAATTGCCCCTTGAACCTAATATTGGCAGCAATAACTGAAATTAAAGTTTTGTTATAAATGGTGGTGAGTCTTCCGCATAGCTTTGGAGGAATTCAGGCTCACTCTTCTGTACAGCGTTGTTTTATCTCACTAATATTAGCCAATGACTTAAAGATATTCGAAGCCACACCGCCCAAATTTCACAAATTTGAAACAGTATTATGATGTATCATTAATTGAACCAAATTGCAAGATTGTGAAAATAGACAAGTGAGATTAACTGGGCAATATTAAAGTACTCATAAACCAAGTCACCAATCAGTCAGTTAGTCAAACAGTCATCACTGTTCAAATGTGTGTATGCATTTATTTCCCTTTTTACAGACACCCCTTGTTTCCATTGTTGGCTCTGTTGTTCGAGAAGTGTGAGATGTCAACTCTCAGTTCTGAATGCATCACCTCTGCAAGCTTTGATGTTGACATTGAGAACTTTGTTCGCTGTCAGGAGAAAGACGGAAAACCCTTTTTCAGTGAAGACCCAGAACTTGACAACTTGGTGAGCTAGCATCCTACTGCTAATAATGCACTGGCATCCTACGGCCATTGATAAACTGTCTGTATTATGTCTATTTGGCTTCAAATTTTAATTTTTTTATACTTTTTTTTTTTTAAACGTGATATATTCTAGACTTTCTTCGGCCATTGAATTGATCGAAACTTAACTGCCTTTTATCCACAGGCTTCTTTGGGTCATGCAACAACTTAGGCTAGTACCTGCTGAGTAACATAACATAACATAACATAGTAACGGCCGATAGCATAATCATAGCCCATAATGATTTAAATTCACCAATTTAAAAATGTAGTATGTAGAATGTAGTAACTGATAAATAACAGTATAAGTCCTGAACTTGGAACATAATAACTTATTGCCCTTATTAAATGATTGGCTATTCATTACATTATTGGTCTGGGGGAGAGAAAAAGTCTTTGCAAATACAGGGAGTCCCCGGGTTACAACGTACTCGACTTACGTGATGTCGACATTACGACACCGGAGTCTCATCTGCCATTTTGTCGCCAGTTAACAGTACCTTATTGTACCGCATAGCATCTTCTTTTTTTACATTACTTTATTAATACGACGTCTTCTGCCCTCACTTGACTTGAAGTTGTTCAACTTGACAGACAGCAAACAAGGTAAATGTGGTTTTTGAAGCTTTTTACTTCCTTCAGTTTCGACACACTTATGTTCAAAACGACACACATTTTAGCAATAAAACACTTGACACACAACAATTGGTGTTCAAACGTCCATCTAGTCTTATCAATATATAAATTTAGTAGATTAAATTATGCTAATTTTCCTAATAAAAGTCAGCTATCTTAATGCTACGAATTCTTATGAATTTACGATTCTCATAGCAAATCGCTCACACATAACTCCACAAACTGTAGCCATAGACATAATTACAAATGTATATGGCGGAAAACACTCAGGTGACTTGAAGTTCTGCTCTGAGACCCCCAATTTGGCCAAATTTCAAAATTGTCCGTTATACACGTGTGATACATCATTGGAAATCTTAAAATCTGGGGGAAGAAAAATTTTGATCAGGAAGGCATGTAAAAAAAGAATTTTTTTTAAACCGCAAAACCCTAACTGGAGATGAGGGCATAATTAAAGACGCCATGATTTTAACGAGATATTATCGCGTACTTACCTTGTTTTGATCCAAAAACTCCATGTATCACATGTATATATTTACGCTTTTAAACATGTTTGTTTGTTTTTTTTCCCTCAATTTTTCTTTGTTTGGATCGATTATTTATAATTTAACATATCGGGGAAAATGTGATAGTAACAAAAAATATATAATTAAGCAATAGTTATGAGGTAGATATCCGGGACTTATTTACAGACACCGTTTTTTTCATTGACATAATTTTGTTAAGTTTAAAATATGCAAGTGAAATTTTTTTTTAAGTCGTTTCTTTTTTTAAAACGAAATATTAGACATCAATTAATGATTCTAAGCTAAAAATGACTGACATTTTGAATAATCAATATAATTACTTACCTTCTTTTCATGGCTGGGTTGAAACAAAAATGGTTGCGCGATGTCTAAACGGGGGTTTCCAGGGTAAAACGGACAAATTAAAAATAGTTCTGGGGCTTAATGCAGCATGAATCTGCTATGGCAGCATTTAGACATATTGTTTTATCAAACACAACAGTTCTTTTGGCCCAAAATACAGCAGTTTATTTTAAAGAGGGGTGCTAGAGCAGAAACTGCTTTTTTCAGTCTTGTCTGTATTTTCGGCCATACACAAACATATATTTGCTGAAATAACTTACCTTGCCTGTGGGTCCAACCAGAGCGCAGCTGTCCTTTATCCAAGACAGACGAGTCTGCTCCTCAGTGATACAAGTCGACAGTCCAGCCAGGTGGCAGCGTATCCTCCATCATTAATCAAAATACAATACTTTTGGACTTTTTGGATAGTTATTTTCAGATTTAGGGTACTTAAAGAGTTCATTCCAATTCAAGCGGAAATTCGGGTTATGTCGCCAGTGTAGGGACGGAACTTGTTCGTAACCCAGGGACTACCTGGATAATGAACCCATAAACCAGCGATCACAGCTACAGACCCAGAACTGTCCCACATGTACGCAGACCTACAGTCTACTGAAAAAGCTTCTTAAAGATTGGTCGATGAGGTGTCATGTACCATTCCGACACATTGCAAACTGTATTGATACTGTGTCAATGAGAATTCTGAGAATAAAGTCAGAATTCTGACTATAAGAAAACTGACCTTTTTTCTTCACTGGCCCCAATTAGAAGAGGATTCATTTAAATGTATAACGTACGTCTTTCAAACATATAGTAATTAAAGAATATGAATGTGAGTCACCCTTTTATTTTTGCTTCGCTATACCGGTGGTTGAGGCTATCAGAGTAGTGTTTACATGCTGTGCGCTAATAGGGCCGGCTAACATTGCGTACAAACATCAGACCATTGATATGTAATGATGTATAATTTAAGTATGATAAACCACGTTGATTTCTTGGTCAGTTACACTGATTATTTTACAACTGACGATGCTAAATCCAGCTCAGTTTAGACTTCACGCTCTCCCATCCAATACATGGAGTGAGAAACAATTTATTGCTCAAACTAAGGAACTTTATTCGCCATTTTAATTTACCACGCGGTCCAAAACATATAAGCCCGCAGCCCTCTCTGGCATTCTGACACTCATTCCGTGAATAAAAACCAGCACAAAAGAACTTTAGTAGATCGGACTTCACATTTCTTCCAAAATGTCAGTAGTGGGTCATGTTCTGTTTAAATATTATTTTCTCTGTTATAGTAGTTCTAAGAATTTCTTTTGATTCTTAGAGCAAACTCCTGTTACATAAAAGTCATTTACAGTATGATAAAAGATTATTATTGCTTTTTAATCGCCCTGACTTAAATATTCAAACGTATTGTGCCAATCTACGTGTGTGTGTGCTACTTTTTCACTTTTTAACTTAATTGATATTCTATGTGTAGCCTGTGCTGTTTTGGTGGGTGTACAAAATTGGAGACCCTTTCCTAGTGTGGACTTTTTTGTGTTTGCACTGTTGTGTAGATGGTAAAGGCTATCCAGGTTCTGCGAATCCACCTGCTGGAGTTGGAGAAAGTGAGTGACCTGTGTAAGGACTTCTGCAGCCGATACATTGCTTGCCTCAAGACTAAAATGAACAGTGAGACCCTGCTGAGTGGAGAGCCTGGTAGTCCTTACTCTCCTGTTCAAAGCCAAACCCCAAGTTTCTCGCCAACCAAATCCCAGGTCGTTGATTCGCATCAAGTCACCCTGTCAATGTATTGTGAGATTTCCCAAAAAAACAAAACTCAAATCTAAGGTCCTTTTGTTATTAGGTCCCCTGCTCCATCTCAGGGAGTCCTCAGGGTCAAATTGTGGTTCCAGCTTCAGCCTTGCAACAAGGAAATGTCACGGTCACAGCAGTAAATCCCACCCAGGTTGTTGCAGGTATGTCATCCTGGCATACTACCGCACCGGCAGGTAACTGTCCTGTTACTGTATTATTGCAGCAGGGGTATTCTCATATGGAAAATGGCAATGTGATTCTGCTTTTGACCACCAACAATGCCAATATATATGCATTTGTGTGTTCCTCCCAGGTGGCACAGTGTATCAACCTGTAACAGTAGTCACTCATCAGGGCCAGGTCGTAACACAGGCCATTTCCCCAGGGACTCTACGTGTCCAAAACAATCAGGTTTCTCATTTCCCTTTCTTTGAATGTCTCAGAAGGCTCAATAGACTCGCACAAACAAGTTTTACTAGCTAGCTGTCTAATTCCCTTTGAAAACCCCCCAGTGCACATGTTTATGAACAACCAATGTTCAAAAATGTGGCTGATAAAGCTCATGAATTGCTTAGCAAAGTGCATCCATTTATCCATCGCAGCCCAGACTTCCTTTTCTCCAGCTACTTTGTTCAGCTCTAATAGGGGAACCTTAAGATGGGAAATAGTTGTCCGATATCCCAATATTGTCCAACTCCAAATGTCCGGTATCGATATAAAACCCATATATGCAGTCGTGGACTTAACATATTATGGCCAATTGTATTGTTATTCACCAATGGATGCTTTAATAATGATAAATGTAACAACTTCAAGGTTTTCCAAATAAAAATTCTGTGAAGAATAAGACAAAAAGTTAATTGATGAGTTATTCCCAAAATGCTGGGCTTTTGCACAGATTATTTTATTACTTAGTGAATATTTCTTTCCGGTAATGCAGTAGTTAATGAGTTTATAATGGATTATTTTTCAATTGTTTATTGTTCTTTTAATTTCTGCACTATGAATGCAAATGGTCTGCTCACATAACAAATCCCAAGCATCTTAGTTTGGAGTCCTCTAATGGTCAATAAGCATAACTGCTGTGCTAAGTTGTGACCAGTCCTTGTGCAAAGTTGGAAAGCTTCTACGTTCACTTTGAAGTCAACATGCATATTGGTCCAAAACCGATGACGAAAACCTGATGTTGATATTATCCGATATCATTTTATCGGACAAAATTATTGGCTGCCCGATAATAATAATACGAGAAAAAACGTTGAACTCTTACTATGAGAATGTTGAATTAATAGTACGAGAATAAAAATCGTATTATTACGTAGGGCTAATGTAGCTAAATGAGCAGCTACCTATATAATTACGTAATATCCGAGTGAATAATTTTACCAAGTCGGTTTTGTTTTTTTTTTCTCAAATAATTATTAGACATTAAATAATGATTCTAAGATAAAAATGACAGACATTTTGAATTATAAATATAATTACCTACCTTTTTATGGCTAGGTTGAAACAAAAGCGGTTCCGCGGGGTCTGTAAACGGGGGGTCTCCAAGGTAAAATGGACAAATTAAAAATAGTTTGGGGGCTCAAAGCGCCATGAAACTGCTATGGCAGCATATAAACATAGTTATATCAAACACAAGAGTTCTTTTGGTTAAAGATACAGCAGTTTATTTTACAGAGGGGTGCAAGAGCAGAAACTGCTTTTTCAGCCTTGTCTGTGTTTTCGGCCATATATTAAGACGTATTGTTAAATTATACAAATTATAATTTATCTTTGAATCTTTAAAAAAAACATCTCATTTGCAAGGGGTGGCAGTTTTTATTTTGGTGTGGTGGTGCGCCCCAATCTTTTATATGTAGGGGAAACCCTGATATTGTAATCGCAGGGTAGCTGAGTGTTGACAAATGAGTGTTTCTTTGCATAATTGCTAGTGAATGCACTGCCAGTCATTTTTTGAAGAATAAGTCCACATAATGGTCGTACTGCTGCATTTTCTTCTAGGGCCTGTCCCACTCCTTCTCTGTTGACTTATTATAATGTAATTAGGAGCTCTGAAAAAATTCGGTTTGCAGTAATTGCTTCAAAGCGTTGTGCAATAAAATAACAAGTTCAGACTATGGTAATGTTTGGTGATTTTTTAAATTTTATTTTGGTAATTGTTGTACCCGGCATTCAAACCCCAAATGTTTGTTATTTTGTTATTTTTGTTTATTTAGTGTTTTTGTTTATTTAAGTTAGTTGGCCACTGCAGCTTTTTCCTATGTTAACAGAAGGGTAGCAACACGTCGTATTGCTCGCACACTATGTACAGTAAATAAAATGGAGTTGAGTTGGTGTTGGCTCACCTAACGTTTCTTTGCTCAGCTCCAGCTGCGGTTTCACCAGGACTTGAACCTCTTCAATCATGATGACAACTCAACAAAAAACAAACGTGGAGTTCTACCCAAACACGCCACCAATGTCATGCGATCATGGCTTTTCCAGCACATTGGGGTTAGTCTGTGTGCATCAAGACATTTGTAAATCTTGTACAAAAACAACAAATTTCTTCCTCCTTCCCTCTGTAGCACCCTTATCCAACAGAAGATGAAAAGAAACAGATAGCCAGTCAGACAAATCTGACACTTCTACAGGTCAATAACTGGTGAGTGATGTCCCCTACTGACCCACAAATGCACTTAACAGTCACCCGAGCATTCGAATGTATTTTAAAATATGATGGGTTAAACAATGTTTGAGTTGGAATATATTGCATTTATTGGTCAACAGTGTAAGTTCACGTGTCTCCTGGGTTGAGGGAATGCTTTCATTGGTCAGTCTACACAATACCTTGGAAAAAGAATCATACTTAGAGAGAAAACGCAGACTTTAGCCTGTCTTATGTTTGCAGGTTTATAAATGCTCGAAGACGGATTTTACAGCCCATGTTGGATGCTAGCTCCTCTGAGACGCCTAAAACTAAAAAGAAGACACCTCAAAACCGGCCACTGCAGCGCTTCTGGCCCGACTCCATTGCCTCAGGGGGTGGCACGCCGCAGCAAGTTACAATGCCAGACGGTATAGATCATTGACTCTTTGACTTTTTACATCAAGTATCCCCCTCATAAATCTTTGACTCTCCAAACAGTACCATAATAACACACATGAAAATACAGGATTAGGGGCTGCAACGAAAGATTTTTTTTTTTAAATAATTGATTAATCGGGCAATTAATTCAACGATTAATTGGATAAATGACACTTTTTTTCCAATTACCTTCACAATTTAACTTGAGGTTGTTTTAGCCATGTTGTAGGTAACAAGACAATATGGATGACTATTTCACTTCTGACAGCAAGCCGACAACAATAACTTAGGGATTGCGTAAAAGGATTTATTGAACAAGGAAGAAAGGGAGACACAAAAAGGGTCCGTGAGTTTAGGTAAAAAAAAAAAAAAAAAAAAAACAAGGGAAAACAGTTGCGATAGGCAGACAAACGAAAAAAAAAACAAGGGAATGATGCAACTAGCAACGAAGGGATATAGAAACTGTCAAATAGCAAGTCAATATCTCGGCAAGCTGCCTAGGATCAGTTTAAAGGCGCTGCTGATGAGCTGGAATGGATGAAGATACAACGTTGGAAACTCCTCCCACAGCACTGTAACAAAACAATCTGACCAGCAGCAGAATATGACAAAATCATGCGCGCCGTCATCCTAGCTTCACTTGCTAGCTAGCACAGGTAATATCCCAGTTCAGCCAAACCGCATCATCACCCCCAGCAATCATTGCACACCTAAAACATGGCGCCCTCTGTAGGTCAAAACGTAGTAAATATTGTAGATGTTTAAATCAATGGCGATAATATGTGTTTCTAACATGTTTTAGTAAAAGAGAACTAATTTAGTATATAAGTCTTTAAGTCCGAGGTTCCCTTTAAACAGTATAAAATGCCATTCGCTGCATTTACAGGTTCTCTATGTTCTTACACGCCATTCTACATTTTGCATCGGAATGAAGCAGCATGGACTCAGGTCTATATATTTTTTGCATTTGCGCTCATCAACTCCTTCAAAACTTGGCTATTGTATTGTAATGAGCAAGATGCTTCTCTACAAAATTCCATCACCAGCTGACATTGAAGGAATCTGACCTTTTAGCCAGATGGCCGGAATCACACCAGCCGTACCGCCGGAATCACGCTAGCTCAACTCTAACGACCCGGGCCGGGGAAACTCCGATGACCCAGCCAAAAGGCCAAACTCCCCGTGTTTACCTTAGTCTTAACCTCTTGTACTGACTCCATTTTGAAAGCTGGAAAAAGGCTTCGAAACAGAAGTTGAAAAATTATTCAAGTCGGCATCGATCAAACTGCAAGGCAAAACGGCAAAGAGACCCAGGCGAGGAGGCAAACTGGATCCAGTGTAGGCCTGAACGATATTGGAAAAAACTATTGTTGCGATTTTTGGGGGGTTTGCGATATTATATTGCGATATTAGAAAAAAATATATATCTTTTTTTTAAATAAACTTTCACTAGATGACTTGGATAGCTGTTTGGAAATACTTTGGATGACACACCGTGACCACAGTGTATTCATATAATACAGTTTCATTTGTGAATGATGAAGATTGCTGTATGAAGGGATCCAGGAAGCCATGTCTGCACAAAATAGATCATTTATTGAACACTGTATGTACACTGTATTGTACACTTCTACAGTAGCAAATACATTAAATGACAAATAAAAGAGCAGGTGCATTAGTCCCCTGAGTTTTTGACAAAATATTACAATAAATAAAAACTTCTGTAAAATAACAACAAAGTTGTAAAAATATTTTAACAAAAATAATAATTATGACAAATAAGAGTTGTTCACAAACTATTACAATAAATACAAACCTCAGTAAAAAAAAATAAAAAAAAATGTCAACATATTTGAACTTACATTAAATCAAATAAACAAAAGTGAAAGTGCATTTGTCCCCAGAGTTGTTTACACAAAATATAACTATAAATATAAAACTGCAGAACAGCAACAAAGTTGTAAAAATCTTTAAACAAAAATATTAAATATTAAAACTATTTGTTCAGCTGTACTATATATAGTTATTTGAAAAATACAATCTACAATAAATTTAAATATAAAAGAAGCAAACTCAATTGAACTTGTAAATATTTGAACTGAATAACTGCAAATAACTGTGATAAATAACATTTTAACTCCCAAATTTCCTGCCTTCCTGAAGCTGTCACAGACATAAAAAGAAGAAAACACATTCGTGCAGCTGTGTTATGTATTTGTCTGGATATCGGCCACCTTCCTTGTTAAGAAATTCTCAACTGGGTCTCATTGGTTTTTGGCCAAAACTACTAGTTTATCCTTGCCTGGTATACCAGACTCACCGCTGTTCCAGCGATTGAGTCTGGCGACCGTCCGGCGGATCAAATTCTGAGGGCAGAGCAAGCCACAGCAAACAGACAGCGGAGTGGACCAATCAGCGACGGGCAGACATGACGTTGTTAAAGCGACAAGTAATTAGCGTGAGCAGAGAATGGAGAAGTTTATTCAACATGGCTAGCGCGAGCCATGTTGGCTGTTGTCAATGACTTGTTTCGATGTGTTTTTGGTAATTTAAAACTGGTTTTACCGTGAATTGGAACATATTCTCGGCTCTCCCGTTCGCCATCTGTGTTGTTGTAGACACGACTTTCGGCGCGCAAGAGTGACCTTACTCGTTAAGAACACGTCACGCAAATAAACGAATCTGATTGGACGATTGATTTTGTACCTTGCTCGAAAGGCCGTTAATGGGCTGGGTCCCAGATTTTCTCGCAGTGTTTGAAAAAATACAGGGAGAATAGTCTGGCTGTGCCAGGCAAAGATTATCCACTAAAGATGTCCCAATCGATCGGGATATCGGGTCCGATCACGTCATTTTCAAAGTATCGGAATCGGCAAAAAAATATCGGACATGCCTTTTTTAATATATATACTGTATATATATATTTTTTTAATTAAGTCGTTTTCCAATTGTATGTAACGTCACAGACAAAATGTCTTACACTCCTCCAGAGTCTTTAGTTTTGGCTTAAAGAATGGCTATCAAATTTATCGCGTTAACAGCGGTAATAACATTAAAATATTTAACGCGATTAACGCATGCGCTGCACTAACCACTCACGCATTGTCGCGTTCTATCTATAATGGCACTGTTTTACGTATGTATAGAGCTAAAAGGCAATGTAAAATGAGTAGAGAGAGAATTTTGGCAGCTTTTGAAGCCTTTTTTTAATTGGCTAAAGCCGTACAATCCCTCTTTCGTGGGAAGCAATGTGGGGAAGAAAGGTAGTAGTTGATCTTTTTCTTAACACCCTATGTTACTTCCCAACGCAGAGAAGATATATCAATTGGTACCACTACGCACAGTCATGGTTGCACTTCCCATCATGCATTTGGGCAGAAGTTAAATGGCTACAGTATCATTTACTGAAAGCTCAACAAATACACTAGATGGCAATATTTAGTCACAATATACAAAGTCACATTTATCCTTTAAGAATTACAAGTGTTTTTATCCGAGGATCTTAAGAATCTTAATAATATAAATGCCATCTTGAGGATTTATTGTCATAACAAACAAATACAGTACTTATGTGCTGTATGTTGAATGTATATATTCGTCCGAGTTTTATTCATTTTTTTCTTAATGCATTGCCAAAATGTATATGATCGGGGAAAATTATCGGGAATGATTGGAATTGAATCGGGAGCAAAAAAAAAAAAAAAGCAATCGGATTGGGAAATATCGGGATCGGCAGATACTCAAACTAAAAGGATCGGATCGGGAGCAAAAAAACATGATCGGAACAACCCTATTGTCCACCATTGCAGGCTTGAGACAAGAACGTAGGCATGTAGCAATGTTCCCACTTGTATTAAAACGCCTCTCTGATGGGAAGCTCATAGCAGGAATACATAGATACTTGCGTTTCAAATTGTCCACCATGTTCAACCTATTACTTCTTGTTGAGACAACCACGGCGAAGCACTGTTGACAGGGCTGTTTTTTGTTCCTTATCATCTTGTTGATAGCCAAAATACTTCCAAAACTACTTTTGGAAACTACTTTTGGCTTCCTTCAACGTGTTGCTTGCCTGGTTTCAGTTTGAGAACGGCCCCTCCTCCCTCCGCTCTGCTGTCCGGCCCCTCCTCCTTCCACTCCGCTGTAGCAGGAGGAGGAGCCGATGACTGCTGAGCTGGAGGGAAAGAGACTGTGCGCCCTCCTTCTCCAAAACAAACGTTTGTGGATTAAAAAATAATAATGAAATAAAAAAAACTGTCATACGTCCTTGCGATGGGACTATTGCAAAACCGCACATTGCGATGGTGATGTTTAAACGATATATCGTTCAGGCCTAATCCAGTGTCACCATATCACAAGTCCACAAAAGTTTCCTGAGAAAAATGACAACAATTAGTTAAACATACAACCTTTTAAAGGCTCTGGTGAGGTCCACCGCGGGGTGCGGTCCAGAAGAAGGGTGTGTTTGGGCGTTGTTTAGGATTATTCTCTGTTGCGGGTTGTGCAGGAGAGTTTTGGGCGTTACTATTGTCAGGGCAACAAGAGTTGAGGATTTTGCCATCCTCAGCGCCACGTGAGTGCTGTCGCGGGCTCCTCTGTATCAGATGTTCCGTCATTTGTTCTGGACTGTCCGGAAGAGCTGATTGCGGGATTTGGTGGTGCAGATGTAGGCTTATAGATGTCTTGCCTATCATCTGGTTGTCAGTGTCAATCTTGCTTGGTCCGCGTATTGGCTTCCGTCAGACGGCGTCCTGTTTCTTTGTCCTTATCTGCCCGTTGTCTTGGCACTTCCAATTCTAATCATTCAAAGTCCAACTGTTTTTAATATCAAATATATTATGCTTGTTTTTCTTAGTCTATGATATAAATGTTATTTAATATTGGGTGGGTTAGAGTAATACAAACAGTCAAACAGTAAATACGAGAAAAGATAGTATTCGCTTCGACACGCATATTACAATTTAGAGCTGTCAAAAAGGCTGTCCAAATTATCGCATTAACGGGCAGTAATTAATTTTTTAAATTAATCACGTTGAAATATTTGATGCATTTAACGCACATGCCCCGCTCAAAAAGACTAAAATGACAGCACAGTGTAATGTCCACTTGTTATTTGTATTTTTTGGTGTCTTGTCGCCCTCTGCTGGCGCTTGGGTGCGACTGATTTTATGGGTTTCAGCACCTTGAACATTGTGTAATTATTGACATCAACAATGGCGAGCTACTACTTTATTTTTTTATTGAAAATTTTACAAATTTTATTAAAACGAAAACAGAGGGGTTTTAATATAAAATTTCTATAACTTGTACTAACATTTATCTTTTAAGAACTACAAGTCTTTCTATCCATGGATCGCTTTAACAGAATGTTAATAATGTTAATGCCATCTTTTTGATTTATTGTTATAATAAATAGGGCTGTCAAATGATCAAAATTTTAAATTGAGTTAATTACAGCTTAAAAATTGTAATTAATCGCAATTCAAACCATCTATAAAATATACCATATTTTTCTGTAAATTATTGTTGGAATGGAAAGATAAGACACAAGACGGATATATACATTCAGCATGCTGTACATAAGTACTGTATTTGTTTATTATAACAATAAATCAACAAGATGGCATTAACATTGTTAAAGCGATCCATGGATAGAAAGACTTGTACTAACATTTATCTTTTAAGAACTACAAGTTATAGAAATTTTATATTAAGACCCCTCTTAATGTTTTCGTTTTAATAAAATTTGTAAAATTTTCAATCAAAAAATAAACAAGTACCTCGCCATTGTTGTTAACTACAATTCAATAATTACACGATGTTCATTGTGCTTAAACCTATAAAATCAGTCGCACCAAAGCGCCAGCAGAGGGAGACAAAAAAAAAAACAAGTAACAAGTGGGCATCACACTGTGCTGTCATTTTAATCTGTTTGAGCGTCGCATGTGCGTTAATTGCGTCACATATTTTAACGTGATTAATTTAAAAAATCGCGTTAACGGGCAGTAATTAATTTTTGACAGCCCTAATAATAAACAAATACAGTACCTATGTACCGTATGTTGACTGTATATATTAGTCTTGTGTCTTATCTTTCCATGCCAACAATAATTTACAGAAAAATATGGCATATTTTATGGATGGTTTGAATTGCGATTAATTACGATTAATTAATTTTTAAGCTGTAATTAACTCGATTAAAAATTTTAATCGTTTGACAGCCCTAAATTATTTTTGTAGGTCAGTGTCAGTCTTTTGGCAGAATTGTTTTGGCATTGTTTGTTTGGGAAACCTTTTAGAAATTCAAGAAAAACTAGAAACACATGAAGGGAACCAATACTGTCTGGTTTTCAGGTACAATGGTGACAATGAATGTGGAGGGTCTGCACAGCCTGACATCAGATGGCGCAACACTGGCAGTACAGCAAGTGATGCTAGGCGGCCATAGTGAAGATGAGTCTGGGGACAGTGGAGATGACGACGACGATGCAGATATGTCTGGGCTGGGCCTCGACAACAGCGACTCACTGCAGTAGATCTTTTAGACGAACATGTACACTACGTTGTTCACACAAAATGTGTAAAATAAGTCAATAGAACTGAAGTAACCAGGTTTTCTGGCGGTTGTGCACAAGCGTTAGGTTTATACAGAGCACAACACAGGAATATATGGCAATTGTTCCACACTTCCTAAAATCCACCCTTGCTGTGCGTGTTTTTCAAAAACTGTTTTTAATTAGTTGATGTAGCCGATTGCACTTTGTATATTTAAGCTAAAAAAAAAAAAAAAAACAACTTAAGAAAAAGTGTTAAACACCAGAAGCAAGTTTGTATGCTACATTGATGAATATTGAAAAATGTAATATTGTTTTTCTTCACCCCTCTTGAATTGTAACTTTGGATGACAACACTTTGAAGTTGTATTTGTGAGGATTCGTCTCTTTTTTGCATGCTTGTGTTTTGAGTAGATGTGCGCAAGACTTACTCTACAGCTCTCACATGGACCTCTGCAAACGAGCAAAGCTCTAGGAGTTTCAAAATAAAAGATGCTTATTTTTGTATACATAAAGTTTTTTTCATGTTTTGTTTTGTTTTGTAACAAATGTCAATGTACAGAATGCAGCAACCTTATTTTCCAAGGTTCTTAAATGTTTTCTTAAGGAGGTAGAAAAAAATGAATAATTTCGTACATTATTTAAATTGGTTTTAAAATGAAAAGTCCTGTGTTCTTAAAGAAATGCAGTAATACTGCTAACGAGGACAAAAGTCAAAATGGATTGGCACAAAAACAAACTAAAAACTGTATTTAACAGTCTAAGACCATCAAGAATTTCTCTTCAGTACCTGAAGAGTTTACCTCGTGTTTTTTTAAATGACTGATATTTTTAACATTATTGTGTGTTATTGTCTCTGCTTCATTAAGCATTTTGCAAAAGTAGTTGAGGTGGGAATTTGAAATGTATAATCCAGTACACTATGCTGATAATACAATCACTACATTGAGTGCTCGGGAATCCCTTGGAGGAACAAAAAGGACACCCTGGAACTCAACTAAGCAGACATTTTATTTATGTACACACAGATCAAACGCTTGGAATTCTGAGTTCCCCTGCCACTACAGACACGTTGTCTTTTTTTTTTTGGAGGAGGGGTCTTCAATGTGATAGAAAGCCTGGATGAGCATGGAAAGTTTGAAAACGTGACGTCTCTTTTTCATGCCTGTTTTGTTTTTTGACGACACATTATCTTGTCTGGTATGCCTTAGAGTTTTCTATTTTGGAATAAAGAATATATTAACTCTTCATTGCATCAGTCACTCTATCAACCTGAATGGCTTCCATCAAATATAGCAGTCTACTGAAAAGGTAGATTCATTTGCTCACTTGTTGAGTTGCGATCCTTATCTATTTGGATGAAACAAAATGGACCTACTTAAAAGGAAAATACATGTTTGTTGTAAAATTAACACACCACCACCAAGTTTTGTTGAGAATCTTGTCATATTTGGATTGTTGGGGGAAAAATAGTCAGCAAATACTTGACTTTATTTGGTATTAACCCTTTAATGTTATGCTCGACCATTTGGTAGATCACATTTTGTGTCCCTATATCTATGGCACAGGTGTCAAAACGATTCCAGAAAGGGCCTAGTGGGTGCAGGTTTGCTTTCCAACCAATGAAGAGGACACCTTTTCACCAATTAGATCTTTTACATGTGTAATCAGTTAAACTTTGTCAGGTGCTGCTTGTTTCAGCAGGAAGTTCATTGGTTAAACTCTCTGTGTTGTATCGGTTGGAACAAAATCCAGCACCCACTAGGCCCTTTCTGGAATCGGTTTGACACCTGTGATCTATGGTATAATGTGTTGAACTGAACTCAACCTGATTGTGTCCTCTCTACATCTTGGTTGAGATATGCTGTGCGTAAAAAATCCACTAGAGGCCACTCTATTTTTTGTTGGTATGAGTTTTCACTCATCCTTCTGCTAGCAAGTTTTCAACACAAAAATCACTCCTGAAATGTGGGCAACTTTTGGCTACAGTATTACAGGTAGATTTTTTTTTCAACATATTTGATCTTCTAACTTGTTACTTTACAGAAATATGTAACTTGATGCAAGATAAAACCACATTATAAGGGTGAAATAATTTTTCATGAATATGCTTGATCATATGGTTGAGTTGCAGTGTTGTTAATCTTACTGAAAAAAAGTAATTAATTATAGTTACAAATTACTTCTCCCAAAAAGTAATTGCGTTAGTAACTCAATTACCTGAATGTAAGAGTAATTAGTTACTTGGCAAAGTAATTGGTGATAATTACTTTTTTTTTTTTTCCTCAAAAAAAAAAAAAAAAAAAAAAAAAACATTGGCCACACCATGTGAAGTTTTTTGGGAAGGTTTTTGGTACAATTCTTCAATTCTTTACCCTAATTTACCCTTTACCCTGAATCAACTGTTGAAAGTTGTTAAAATTGCTCCCATTATTGCATTAGTTCCCTTCTCTCTACTTTCGACATATGAAAGTTTTAAAACTGTTTCATCTAAAGATACACGATAATATCGGTTACCGATAATTATCGGCCGATAATGGCAATTATGACGTCACACAGATAATACAGATTAAAAAAAAAAAATCAACCGATAATGCAATCCGATAATTATATACTTGATTTAGCCTCCAAATGTTCGCAACCAAGCAGTTTTCTCCACTTCTCCATCGCCGCCTGCTCAACCCCTCCCCTCTCTCAAGCCCCTGCGGGAGGAGGGGTTAAGGAGTACGGCGTCATAGAGGAGGCGGTGTTACACATCAGTGTTGAGGCGCTCTCACTAGCGTGCATTGCTTTTTCCATGTGTGAAATGAAATAAACGACGCTCTCGCCATCTACAAAACAGTTCCACGACGCGTAAAGAAAGCGTCCTCATTGAACACCACTAACCCAGCAGCCATTTAAAACTGCATCACAATGATTTTTGGAACGAGTACGAGGCTGCTGCCAGCGCGAATGCTAAAGCTATTGTAAACACAAACTATAAAGGAAGCTACGGGGCTTGTGACGATACAGAGACGTTGCGGTCCTCCCGGAGTCGGGTTGTTTGGGAATGCAGCCCAAAGAGGGTGGTAAACTCCCATCTATGGCTAAACACCTCACGAGACCGATAGTCAACAAGTAGCTGTCTTCCGATGGAGCCTGCCTATCCGACAGGCCGCCACGGCCGCCTCACCCTAGGCGGGCAGAGCACAGGCATGAAAATCTCTCACCTTTCGGCGAAATTCGCCGTTTTGAAGTCAAAAAGGGCGACCTACGTGAATTGCGTAGATCCGAGGAGAAATTCTTTTTGGGAGGGGGGGGGGTGGTCGGGTTGGGAGGTTTTATTAAATTATTATTATTATTATCATCATGTGATTAACTTAGTACGTAAACTGATCGGTTCTTTAAAAAAGTGACACGGACAGTCAGCAAATCCTTCTAGATGCTTCGCTGACGAGAACCAATCATCGGCCCAAGCTGCGGGCCATTATTCCAAATGCGCGCACTCCTTACATGAAACAAGGAGTGCTCGGCGAGCCTTTGGTTGAATTAGGCTCGAGCGTATGACGTGGCACTCGCGAGGTTTCCGCCGCTCTCGCCATTGTGGAAGTGAGAAACATAAACTGAGGCATTTCAACACAGGTCGCTCTTTAAAAATGGTTGGAAATTATTGTGCGGTAAAGAATTGCAACAACCGATCGAATAGAAAGGAGAATGTACAGCTCGACGGAACACCATTGAGTTTCTTCCGGATCCCTACATGGAGAAAAGGCGAGGGAAAGCTCATATCTGAACTTACCAAACGTCGAAGAATGGCATGGGTGGCCTCGATCAGAAGGAAGGGCATAACGTTTGATTCTCCAGTTACACACTGAGTTTGCTCTATGCACTTCCACTCCGGTAAGTTAATTTAGTTTGTTTACGCAAATTTCAGTAACTTTACGCTCTAAGTCGGCCTGTTGTTAGCTATTGCTACAGCTAAACAACTAGCATGCATACATGTGCATTGTCTTCATAAGACATAATTCCTGTCGTTGCTAAATGAAAAAGCTGTAATATTTTGACGTGAGAGAGTGGCAAAGAATTTGTACACAGGCTACATTTTATGCAGCAAAAGATGTGTACATTCGTGGTCACAGACTAATGTAAACACACATTGCCTACCTTTGCTAAAAAAGATGGTGTTGCCGTTTGCTATGGTCATAAAGTGAAGATCCTGCACCCATCCGCAGCAAAACTGTTCGTAGCTTTGTAGCGATTTGTAGTTTCGGAATTGCTGTTGAGTGTTGTAACATATACCAAACACTAAATACAGCATGATGTCCATTTCGCGTAGTGGTGGAAGCTTGTCGACATCTTTATTCCATTTGTGTTCGGCTTGCTCGTGAGGGTCAACATTGTTCACATCCTTAAAATTGCTCACATATCTGTCCTTCGCCGTGGTAACAAGTTTGTCTCTGTTTCGAACTGGCAAGTTTTCACCTACATTTTTCCATCTTTGGCACTCGTAGTTGAATTGTATTTGCCGTTAAGTTTAAATGTTCCGTGATGCAGACGTGCTTCCGCAATGGCTGTGTTGTCGCAAATCTCGCACGATCCCGTGCTGCTGTGACGTACGCGCGAGCCTAATTGCAAAGCTGCGAAAACAAAAAAGCAGGCCTTATCCACACCGGGCAGACCAGAGCGCTGCATACACACTTGCCTGTATTTGCCAGCAGATTGAATTTGGTGAGTAATGGTTTCAATCGTTTTCACATTTTGCGATATAAAAAAGTTACTGCCATTCGTTGCAGCTTGCGTTGAACACTGCCAGAGCTAGCCAAATCTCCAATGAAAAAAAATAGCTCCCGTTAAATTGGCGTCAAGCTTGTGTATTTAGCGGTAATATAAACGAAGAAACACACTGTTGAGTCAAATTAAGCGGCATGCTCTCGGATTGAGGGGTCGCCTCGCATCGCATCGCTCCCGTCGTCCGCCTTAGACGCGTTATTTTCGGCTGGGACTTGAGCTGACGGCCGGTGTCGGCACAACACCGGCCCGACGAGTGGTGGGAATGACTCTTGCTTCTTAAAGCTTTTCAGAAATACAGGGATCCCTCATTTTTCGCGGTTAATGGGGACCAGAACCCGCCGCAATAAGTGAAAACCGCGAAGTAGCGCCCCCCCCCATTTTTTGGGTGTGTGTTCAATGTATTTATTCAGATTTTACATTGGAAAAAAGATACATATATATAAGACATGTTTTTTCACTTTTTTCACCAAAGTATCATTTATAAATGGTTTTCAAGCACTTCAAAATCTAAGAATTATGATAAGTTTTAAACATGTTACTGCCCCACCGAATTATTTTTAAACAAGAATAAAGTAGTAAGAAAATGCTTGGCTTTATTAAATGCTTCATACTGAGTCTACTCAAACCCTAACGGTGATTGACACATGTGCAAAGTTTTTCTTTTTATATATATTTTTTGTTTGAAGCAACTTATTTGATTGAATAATAAAAACACAAATGTCTTAGCCAAAATGTGGCCCAAACGCAAAACAACATTACTTCAATGGAAAAATTTGTTTCAATCAAGAAAAATAGTTTCAAAATCAAAAACATTTTTTTTATTGAAGTGACTTTTGGGATTAAAAGTATAACTGTATTTTGATTGAAGCAACTTTGTTTTTGATAGAAGTAACTTTGTTTTTTGATTGAATAATAAAAACACAAATCTACCTCCATCGTTATTGAGAGAGAAAGAAATTAAGAAAGCTTTAAAACTAAAAGCCACCGGGGAGTCTGTTTTTTTTTTTTTTTTTTTTTTTAATATTTATATTTCATTACATAGACATGCCTCGTAGGGAAAGGAGATTAAGGGATAAAAAAAGGAGTTGGATGAAGCTGCTAAAGGCAGCGGATACCTCATCAGCTGGGTGAATAGCAGACCTGGTAAGAACAGGTTTGCAAGGATAGTCGGGTATTAAATACAATTATAAACACATTACAAGATTTTATGTCATTGCTTTATTAATCATTAGGTGCTAGAGTTGTTAAGTATGGATAATAATGAAATAATAGTTTTGAGAAAACTGTGCTGTTGGTGTCTCAGTGACCATCTGATGTGGTTTGTTCTCAGATGAACAAGTTGAGGAAGGAAGTTTTGATGCAGAGGTTGAAGGAAGAAAAGAGCTAGACTGACTGAGTCACAGCCAGAAAGTGTGGATGACAGTTTTGATTTCTATTCACTGTTGCCCCCTCCCAATTAAAGTATGTCACAGTCGCAGCCAATTATTATCTAAAGCTGGTTAAAATTGAAGTTATGTTGTTTTAAGGTGTACTAAATACTTGTTCATGTGCCCCTTTTGATCTACGAGCACCCGCCCCTCCACCGGTCTCTGCACGGCCCTGCTGAAACACAGTGTGGGTCGACAGAGCTCAATATTTTGTTGGGGTGTACACTGTACAGTGTACTGGAACATATTTCCTCCACACCCTTCTCACCTTTTTAACCCCTGACCCATTTTCATGCCTGAGAGCAGAGCCATGCACCGAATACGGCACAGCGAGCCAGCTGGGGCGGGCGGATATCCGCACGAACTTAGCTGCCGCCGCCACTCCGGTTCAAGACAGAGGCCTAGCGCGGGTGCTAATTTGGCAGCCGGGCGGACTGAAGGGCACAGGCGAGAGGAAATTCCCGAAATGACCCGATAGCCAAACCCCTGGATGAAAAAATAATGCAGTTTATACGACCACGATTCTTTGTGAAAGACATGCCGATCACATCAGTTTTACCACGGACATTTACACAAGTGATGTCAAGAAAGCATGTTTATCATAACGACACAGTGGTTAGTTGATAATTTTAACATGCACCAAACCACACAAAGAAGTCATCCAGTCAGTAATGCATTCAGTACGCTTTAAATTTATGACGTCTTAATCAGACCATTCTTCTTAAATCTAGTCAAATAATTTTCCCCATCTTGTTTGAGTGTTGAAGACTAGTTAACAGATGAATGCGCCAGATTATTCCAGTTACTTGAACTAAATATTGCCATTTGTTCTTATTAAACCCAAACATCTAAAAAAAAAAAGTCATTTTTCACCTAAATCTAGAAAAAAATGCTTTCAAATAATGTTTTGAACCATACATATTCTTGAATAAAAAACATTTCTGACAAGTTTTTTTTAGGATTATGTATAATAATTTATTGCTTAAAATAAGGCTGTTAAGCTTATTTTCAGCTGGCTATTTTTCTTCAAGAAATCTGAATGAAATATACTTGAAGTGCTGGCAGTTATTAGTTACTTATGTCCAATAGATTTACACTGAAAACAAGGGAATTTAACTAGTTTTAAGGAGTTGTGTTTTTGCTGTGTAGTAATGTTATACGTTAGGAATGGCTTACTTTTAAAGCCATTTTTGTGCAACTTATGTATTTACTGTGTAAGTAATTCTTGCCAAAAGTTTACCATTACACAATGTCAGACAATCTGTCTTTATTTAGATGTTGGAATTTACCATTTGTTCACATTTGATGTTGGAAAAATAGAGCAATAATATTTTTCTATAGTAATATTTTCTCTTGTGTATACTTTAAAATTTTACATAAATCTTTTAATAAAATTATCGGCTTGACATTATCGGTTATCGGTTGGAATGAGGAGGAACTTATCGGTTATCGGCATCGGCTGAAAAATGCATTATCGTGCATCACTAGTTTCATCATTTAAAGATAGATTCAAGTCAAGATTTTGCCGATTTTGAAGTATTTTAGATAAAAAGTTACTTAGGTTCACTAGGAAGGTTCTCTACAACAGAGCCGTCCTAAAAAGTCTACTGCTTTAAGATGGCGGCGGTCTACTAACGCATTTAGTGCCACGTCTGTCATTTTGCATCTAGTTATATCTATATACAGTACATGTGATATCTACCATGTCTACCATATCTACCATAACATGCGGGCGTAGTTTGTAGGCTATCGGCTACAACATGTATTATTGGAGCTACCTAGCATCGCGTTTGCTCGGCGTCACAACTTTCTTGCCTCCTCCCCACTCCTGCTCTGCTCTGTCGTCTCAGTGAGTCCGTCTCCCTCAGACTTTTCGACCAATATAGTAACGCATGCCTTTCCGTCCTCAGTAACGGTAACGGCGTTGCCAAGATGAGAAAAGTAATTAATTAGATTACCCACTACTGAAAAAAATAACGCCGTTAGTAACGCCGTTATATTGTAACGCCGTTATTAACAACACTGTTGAGTTGTCACTTGATGGTAAAAATTGGTATGGAGCGACAGCTCAACCATATGGTTAATACGGTGAATTTATGCTAATTTTATTGAAATATAAATACTTCTGTTAATCCATTGTTGTCAATATGTCACATTTATAATGGCAATACTTTACATTTATATTTAATGGTGCATGATTAAATTTTTAGCCTTCCATTATTTTTTTTTTTAGATTCAAAAGATGGATGCTAAAAAATTTTATGCTTCAAGGCCACGGAATTTTCTGGCCTTTGTACCAGAAGATTCTCAAGACTCTGAGGCTGATCTTAGTGATGATGATGACATAGTAGGGGATCCTGATTTTCTGCCCAAACAAGTAGAGTTGATCAGGGATCTTTGCACTCAATCTTCAGATGAAGAGTTGCCCTCTACAAGCACATCTGCAAAGAGGAAAAATACCCTAAAAACATTCATAGAAGAGGTGGATGAGGCCCCCTTTTCACCCTCGGTGTCAAAGAAGAAGAAAACGTCAGAAAATAAAAAGAAGCCAGGAGAATCTGGAGGCCTGTAGATATTGAGGAATTCCAGGTCCCGGATTCATTTTTTACATCCCCAGATGCTGTCAAGACACCCTTCCAGTACTTCAAAATGCTCTTCACTGATGAGATGATTCAACATTTTGCTTTTCAAACCAACCTGTACTCTGCCCAGAAGTTGGGGGATACCATCAAAACCAAACCTAGTGAGATTGAAGATTTCCTGGCTATGCTACTTTTCATGGGTATTTTTGGCTTTCCGGCCATAGCAAACTACTGGTGCCCTGCATCACGTTTTGACCTGATTGCTGACATCATGCCAAAGAGGAGATTCACGCTGTTACGTGGCATTGATCTTTCCGAAATGTTAGTTCACCTATACAAGACCCCAGCAGAGTCAACCCGTTGGTACTTCCCCCTGTTTGGATACGCCCTAGATCTGTGCATCTCCAATTCCTGGCTGGTCTACAAGAGAGACTGTGGCCTTCTGAAGGAAAAACCAATGCCTCTGAAAATGTTTCGCTTGGTTGTGGCCCATACTTTGAAACAAGTCAACAAGCCACCATCCAGAGTAGGCCGACCACCATCTGCCAGTCCACCAAATATGTCCTGTGAGAAGAAACGCTTGCCCCCAAGAACCCCACAACCAGATGTGCGCTACGACAACTATGGACATTGGCCACTTCACACTGACAATCGGGGGCGGTGCAGCCTCTCCCCAAAAGGTGTGTCAAGATGGAAATGCGGGAAGTGAAATGTTTTTCTGTGCTTGTTGGGTGAGAGAGAATTTGATGATATGCTACAAAAGAAATACAGTGCCCAATGTTTCAATGGGTCATTATTGTGTTGAGGCATTTTGTTTGAGAGATGTATAGTTTATGAATTTTTTCAAAGCAAGAACGAAAGTTAAGTTATTTGGATACACTCATGGGTCTTTCTATGTTGATTTGAATGTGGGAAATGCCTAAAGCCTGAGTTATACTTCCGCGTCAGACCTACGCCGTCAAGGAAGAATCGAGTTACGACCCTACGCCGTAGCCTGACGCGCACCTCTCGATTTTTGTAACCTTCGCGTCGCGTAGACGCGTATGACGTAGCGAAAACGGACTGTGATTGGTCCGCTCAGACTGTTGTTTCCGGTTTACCGCGAAAACACCGCCATTGTACAATAGAATCAAACATTGTTTTCTACACGCAAAAATGGACCAAGCCGACGGGAGTATCATCGGAGAGCAAGTCTCGTCAAGAAATTATTATTGTGATTGCCAAATGGCAAGGTCGGCGATCGAAAAAATAAATAAATGGAAGAACCACCGAGACGTGGGTGGTCGGAATCGAGTGGCCACACGAAGCGGTGACCCAGTCAGCCAAAAACTGCCAACTTTTTATCACGTTGTCGTATTTTTGGTTGGTGCACTTCATCATTTACTGTGTACATATGTTTCAAGTATATGAAGAATAAAGCACAGATTTGGTGTCAAAAGAGTTGTTTTGATCTTTAATTTTCAATAACAGACAGTTCACACACACAATACATCATCACTGATTGAGAGTGCCTCGGTGCTTTTTATGATAACCTTAAAATCAAGCCTCCCAACGCAGTTTGGGAAGTTCCCTAGACGCCAGAAATCTGCTATGGCTTCCCACTGGCTGGTTGTAGGACACGGCAAACAAATCAGGCTGGAGGGCTTTGCAGACCTTGAACGCAGTGCTCGACGCCAGTTTGAAGCTAGCCGCCACAGCTAGCTCTCTCCACCCGAGTCTAAAACTCTCTGTGCGGCATCAAAAGTCGGCCAGACCGCCTCGAAACCGTCTTCTGCGTCGCTTGCCCGTCAACATTTGTATGTTCCATATTTATTCAGTGTTGATGAGCAGAATATTTACTTTCAAGAGTTCCATCTTGCATTGTTTATTTTTTCTCCGACTAGCGGAAGTAAACAAGCATGCCCCAAAACCGTACAAACATAACGCCACATCCCTCTAGTGGCTTGGCGGTGAATTACAGAGCAACTCGTTCCCTCACCGCAGAACTATCGAATGTCGAATGACGCCGTAGTCGCTACGCCGTCACCGCAACGCGGGAGTATAACTCAGGCTTAAGACTCCATGTTGTGTTTATGCCAAAATGGACCAAAGGTCTTTTGTTGAAATAAAATTTGGCATGAGTTGTTTTCTTGGTATTTCTACATTTTCTAGTTCTTTTTTTCCACATTTCTAGGTGTGAAATGATAATTTATTTGTCAGTACTCATTCACAATTAAGTATGAGGTAATTTTACCATCGAGCAACATCTCAACCATTTGGTAGAGACCTATATTTAAAAAACTGGGGAATCTATGTACATTTTTCCAATTTATTTCTGTTACTTGTGCCACAACAACTTAAAAAAATACCGAAAAATAATTTTTTCATAGTATTTTTCTTGGAGTGAACATCAAAGGGTTAAATAAGGCTTCACAAACTGACTAGGCAGTCTGTCTGCTGTCTGAGTCAACTGAATGTTCTAAAACTATCGGCAATCACATCAGTAGCGTCAAAGGCTTTGCTCAGACTGGCAGCAAAAATCTGTTGTTTACCTCTACTTAGGAACGTCTCTACAAACAGAATTGTCAGATCACGATACGCCTCAAAAGGAAAAAATTGCCTCTTGTTAAGGAATAAATTTCATGATACAAAAAGCAAAAATACAGTACGGCTGGTATCCGCAGCTCCCAGTTTATTGAACGTAACATACTTATACTGTAGCTGCTCTGCCATTGGATATTGGCTAGCATTCCTGGCATCTAGTTGGCTCAGAGGGACCTCTACTGTATGTGTGTATCCCAGCTTCCTCTTCAATAACAGGTGGTGGCAATAACTAAATCACACTTGCAGTCAGTTTAAATGGATTAAAGTTGACTCAACCTCTGCCCTGTGTCTTTGTGTGTACCACATTGAGCACGGATGGAAAAGAAAGAAGACCAAAGTTATTAACCTGACCTGTTTCTCATGATGATTTGTTTTAAGGTCTCTGAATGCGACCGATGCCAGAGGACTGGTAAATCTTTAGCTGTGACACAGCCATTACAAAGCATTGAGGTATATTTTTGTAGTGACATTGTTGTGTAATCAAATGAAGAAATATATTTATGGTGTTGAAATTCACCCCCCCCCCCCCCCCCCCCGGCCATGACGCACGGAAACAGCAACAGCCAAAACAAGTGCCGCTCGGCCGATGCTGCCTCGCGTGCACCAACCGGGAAGGCGGAACTTCGCGCGTCCACCTGATATTAACCCTTTGTACTGACTCCATGTTCCAAAAGTTTGAAAAAGACTCGCCGAAAGCAGGTTAGCAATTTATTCGTGGACAATGGTCAAAAACAAGGCAAAAACAGACAACGGAGGGACAATTCTGGATCCAAAACAAGGCTACATGTTTCCGAGCAGCAAAAATCTGTGTTATCTCGGTGTCCAGTCTTTTTAAAGTCCGTGGTGAAGCGGGCCATGCCGAAGGTGTGTCTGGACGTTGCTTTTGGGTCTTCCCCTCTGTGGCCGGTTTTGGGCGGCTTAGGTTCGTGCGCGGATGGGACGTCCGCTATCAACTTTGTTATCCGGGCTGTCTCTACTTGTTTTAGGACAAAGCGCTTTGTCCTTGGAGTTTGCTGGGAGAGCTGATTGCAAGAGTTGGTGCGTCAATCTTGTTCGTGACGCACGCGTTGGGCTTCTCTGATAAGACGGCATTGTGTATCTCTTCTATTTCTTCTCATTAAACTATGGTGTGCTAGTTATTTTATATTAGTAGTGCAGTCCTACCTTAAATATGAAAACACTATTTCCTGATTAATTATATTACGTGTGTTAGAGTAATGCAAACATTAGACGGTGCCTACGAGAAACTGTACCATTTTTCTCATCTCCCCCTCATTAGCCCAGATGAGAGGACAAATAGCAACATAAAATGGGTTGGTTTTTTTTGGTGGGTTTTTTGGTGTTCTAAAATGTATATGGCAGAAAACACTCAGGCGACTTGAAGTTCCGCTCTGAGACCCCCAATTTGGCCAAATTTCAAAATTGTCCTCTATGCATGTGTGATGCATCATTGGAAAGCTTAAAATCTCAATTTTCTGGGGGAAGAAAAAGTTTGAACAGGAGGGCATTTTAAAAAAAATGTTTTTTTAAACAGCAAAACCCTATCTGGAGGTGAGAGCACGCAAAAGCAGAATTACAGACGCCATGACTTTAACGAGATATTATCGCGTACTTACCTTGTTTCGATCCAAAAACTCCATGTAGCATGTATCACCGAGTGTCAAGACACAGCTGTGAACGGCCACAGCCGGATTTTATGGGTGAAACATGGTGAAACAAGAGTCGCGATGCAGAAATCGCAGACAACAAGGAGTGGTTGAGATCTTCTTTTTCATATATTTACCCTTTTAAACGTTATTCTTCAAATTTGCTTTGTTTGGATCGATTATTTATCATCTAACATATCAGGGAAAATGCAACAGTAACAAAAAAAACACACACAAAAAATACAATTAGGCGAGTTATGAGGTAGATATCCGTGACTTTTTTACAAACACCAAATTTTTCATTGTGACGTAATTTGTTTAAAAGTTTAAAATATGCGAGTGAATTTTTTTTTTTTTTTTTTTTTTACTAAATATTAAACATCAATTAATGATTCTAGGCTAAAAATGACAGCCATTTTAATAATAAATACACTTACCTTCTTTTTATGGCTAGGTTGAAACAAAAGCGGTTGCGCGACGTCTGTAAACGGGGGTTTTCAGGGTAAAATGGACAAATTAAAAATAGTTCGGGGGCTTAATGCGCCATGAATCTGCAATGGTTGCATATATAAATATTGTTCTATCAAACACAACTGTTAACTAAGTGGTCCACACTCCCCTTGTCATTACAGGGTCGGGTCAACCTCATTAAAATGACAATACTACCTCGTTTTCTTTACGTATTCGAACATGTTCCCCTAGTTGTACGCAAATCTTTTTTCACTACACTTGATAAGATGATTAACTCTTTCCTATGGGGGGGTAAACAAGCTCGGATTAAAAGATCGACCCTTCAGCTCCCTAAATCTCTCGGAGGTCTGGCTTTACCCGATTTCCGCCGATACTACTGGGCTAGTAATATTAGAAAGATTCTTTACTGGAATACGGGCGTATCATACAATCGACCTCTCTGGGCGCGTGTGGAACTAGCATCCGCACGTTTCTCACTGTGGTCGGTGGTTTGTGCACAGTTACCTTTTCCCATTAAAGACACATCACAAAATTTTACAGTCCTTGAGACCTTAAAAATATGGAGACAATTCAGGGAACAGTTTGGCCTGCATACTGGATCTAGACTAGCTCCGGTTAACCAAAATCACTTATTTCTCCCGGCGTGTTCCGACCTAGCTTTCGAGTCATGGTCGATAAAGGGCCTACAAATTCTTGACGATTTTTATACTGATGGTATATTCCCTTCATTTGCAGACTTGTCAAAGAGGTTTACTCTTTCAAGCTCTCACTTATTCCGTTATTTTCAAATACGACATTTTATTCAAAAACTTTTTCCTCACTTTCCAAACCGCCACCTGAAACGCCGATGGATGCCTTTCTTGTACCCAAACCAACACAGAAAAGCCTACTGTCGACTTTATATGGTTTAATTTTTTAAATCAATTCAACTTCCTTAAACACTCTTAGAACAACTTGGAACTGTGAGTTCAACATTAATATTTCAGATGAACAATGGAACAATATGCTTCACCTTGTTCACTCTTCATCAGTATGTTCTAGACATCAACTCTTACAGTGCAAAATTCTACACAGGAGTCACCTTACAAATGCGAGGTTGGCCAGAATTTTCCCTGGATCTGATGCATGTAATAGATGTAAACTTTCACCAGCTAATCACATACATATGTTTTGGTCATGCTCGAAACGAGTTGTCTTTTGGCAAACAGTGTTTGACACTTTGGGAAAAGTGCTGGGCACCAAGCTGAATCCCGACCCTCTAACCGCAATTTTTGGAATCTCTCCCAAACCCGCTGTGCCGAAACTATCAAGGAAAGTCATTGCTTTTACAACACTACTTGCTAGGAGGCTTATTCTCCTCAAGTGGACTCACAGTTCCCCACCTTCACATAATAAATGGATCCAAGAAATCCTGCAAAACCTTAGACTTGAAAAAATTAGGTTTTCCCTAAAGGGTTCCCTGCAAACCTTTGACACAATCTGGCAACCCTTTTTACTCCACATAGACTCCATAACAATTGAAGCTGAAAAGCATTGAGCTACCAACACTCTCCTCACCTTTAAAATTTTTTTTTTTTTTTTTTTAATATGTATATGTGTGTGTATGTATATGTACATATATATATATTTTTGTGTGTGTGTGTGTGTGTGTGTATGTATATGCACATGTATGTGTATATATGTATACGTATATGTGTGTGTGCATGTATGCATGTTTGTGTGTATGTGAGTATGCATATATATATATATATATATATATATATATATATATATATATATATATATACTTTTTTTTTTTCCTTTTTCTAATGTGTGTGTGTGATGTGTAAGTTGTGAATGACAATGTCTGGTGTCTTGATCGTGCTGGGAAGGTACCTTTATCTTGTCTATGTTACTTTATCTTGACCTCTTCGGTGAGAAGCTCACTGAGTTGCATCGAAACCCCATCTATCATTAACTGTCATTTATGTGCTTCTATCTTTATTGTGTTTCGCCTGTACCTATCCCATTAATGTGTAAAAAATCAATTAAAAAAAAAAATTTATTAAAAAAAAAAAAAAAAAAAAAACACAACTGTTATTTTGGTTTAAAGTGCCTGTGACACGAAAAACCATGTTTATTTCATAATACACGCGGTATTTTATGCCCCTGAATGATATGGGCCGCTTGGATGTGTGTGGAAGCGATCGCTATTTTTATTTAGTTTTTTTAATCCCGCGCCATGAAAATGAGTGACTTCCGGCTTCGGTCTTGCATTGAGGAGGAGGGCGCTGTGACGTGTACGGTAGAAGACGTCCTCTTCACGCTACAGTGTACTGTTGTGTATGAGGACGAAGGATTCAGCTGATTTTGCGGCTTAATACGTTTATTTTTCGCATCACGCCAGCCACACGGCTGCAGAAAAATCATTCTATATGAGGGAGAGGCGTATGCACCTTTTTGGAGTTTCAAAAGGTTCCCATTCACCGTGGATATTTACTGTGGGACCATTGGACTTATGAGGAAGTGAGTAAACATCTTGTTTTGTATTATGTCAAATACGAATACAGCGATTACAAAGTAAACACTACAAACTTTCTTTAAACGAAGGACTACTTACGTTTGATCATTGATAGGCATGTAAAAAGCTCTCCTAATGCTCATTAGCAGCAGCATGTTAGCTGCACAACAACTCCAGCCACCCTCCTCCGGGGAACGAACTGTAAATTGTTCTCCGCCGGGCGGTTTGCCAATCCGCGATGACAATCGACAACCGGGTCGTCATGTCAAATAATCCAGGATAGTTATGTGTGATTTTCCGCTTCGAAGACTTTGAAACATCACTCGGTTCGGGTTAGCATGTCGGCTAGCTGTCACGCCTTCTGGTTTGTTTACATTCTCCGAAGCAGGGGAAGGGAAATGACATATGCCCGATTTAGGTGTCATAAAATATCGTTCGGGAGGTGCGACAGTAAAGGTGAAGTCAACAGTTTTGACCATTATGGAGTAATTTTGCCATATCGTCCTGATTAAATGCATTTTTATTATTTCATATTCCATTCAGCACAAGACTGTTATTTGTCATGACCATGCCATTTATTTAGCAATTGGGGAAAATACTTGGATAAAAAGAATATCCTATAAAAATATTGAAGTAAAGAGACAGAATCAATGACATTTTGCCGCTGTCTTCGTCGCGTTTTCCCCGTTGTGAATAGTTCCCCCTCGACGGGCTGACTGGTCCTTCTCAAGCCATTTATATAGCTATTGGGGAAAATACTTGAAGAAAAAGAATATTTGGATAAAAAGAATATCCTGTAAAATATTGAAGTGAAGAGACAGAAACAATGACATTTTGCCGCTCTCTTCGTCGCGTTTTCCTCGTTGTGAATAGTTCCCCCTCGACGGGCTGACTGGTCCTTCTCAAGCCATTTATATAGCTATTGGGGAAAAATACTTGGATAAAAAGAATATCCTGTAAAAATATTGGAGCAGAGAGACTGAAACAATGACATTTTGCGGCTCTCTTCGTCGCGTTTTCCTCGTTCTGAATAATTCCCCCTCAATGGGCTAAATAGTAAAACCGATGAGCCCAGTCTACCGCTGACGTCATCCACCTGTTGGGGACGCTAAAGCCCTCTAATGGTAGGCGTGGCTAACCGGCAGATTAAAAGACTAATTTCTCGTCATCTGTGCTTTGCTAAATTGTTGTATATAGTCGAATCGTCTCAAAATATGATTCTAATTCACATAATAATGCCATTTAAGACTTTTTTTCTCGTGTCATATGCTCTTTAAAATACTGCAGTTTCTTTTAAACAGGAGTGCAAGAGCAGAAACTGCTTTTTCAGTCTTGTCTGTGTTTTCCGCCATATCTAATTGTACCCTTGTACTTCGTAGAGCTCTTACAAAATTGGTGAAGGACCGTCAGCACAACTGGGATGTGCTTTTGGATCCAGTATTATTTCCCCAAAGATCCAAGACTAGCACAACCACAAAGCTCTCCCCTTTTTTAATGATGTATGGGAGGGAGGCAGTGACCCCCCCCCCCTCCCCCCGAAGTTCCTATTGACATGCCGGTGAGTACATTTTTAAAACACCCTCCAAAATATTGTACTGGCTTGTTTAGAAGATAGCATTTTTACATCACTTTCAGCTTTCCAAAATATTGCTATTTGACGAGCCCACATACATTATATTGAGAAGAAAAAATCCTCCAAAAAAACGGCAATGGAATATATCTTGAAGTCTCAAGAAAAACAAACGGGCCTATGAAAAACGAATTTTGAAAAAGTACATGGACATTGTTTATAAACCTGGACAAGATGTCCTTCTCTTTAATATGAGAAAACGAGGACGAAAAGGAGGACGAATTGAACCAGACTTTTCTGGGCCATACATCATAAAAGACATTACAGGCAAGCAGGTAACACTGTCAAATTTAGAAGGGGTTACCTCAAAAACCAAATACAGCTTGGATCATATAAAGCCCTATAAAAGGAGTCCACCTGATGATCGCGAGCTCAAAGCCGTACCTGAGATCAACCTTATCCTCTCACATGTATCAGTCTTTTAATAAGACACATTATATCTATCAACACAAAGAAGGGAATTTGGTTTATAACTGGAGACCTTCAAATTCGCTGTGGCTACTCTACCTTCCCGTTCAATGCTTTTGGATAACCTATAATCTATTATGGTCTGAATTTGTTTTTCCACCTTAACTCAGATTCTCCAGCCATCAGTCAGGACTCTGATCACATCTTACAGAAGCCTATAGTCATTACGTTTGTCTCTTCTAGAGAGTTAATGGGGGAAATAGTCAAATCAATACCTTACAAACCTATTTCAATATTGAATTTAATGATCTTGTAGCAATCTTTTCACTATCCGCTCATTATGCTGGTGGTGACCCCCGTTTATGGGCATGATGGGGGTTTTGCATGTACAGACGATTATGAATTTATCGCTTCGATCGTCATTTGTCTGGCCAACCACAGTTTGTCAGCATGATGGTGGTTTGGCCTATTCAGTAGATAATTCTGACCTGATGGTCATCTGGTCAAGTGTCGTAATTATTATTATTATTATTTTTTAATTATTTAACAATGTTGTTTTCAGTTAGATTACTGTGAACTGCAGAGGACCAAGGCAAGGTGGAGGCTGTCGTTGGACCGCATAAATTATATGACATGTCTTTCCGTACACTTAAAGGCAACGGCTGTCTGTCTGATGAAGTCAATGGGAGCAATAAGTATTTAGCAAATAACAAAGATTCTTGCCTTTTGCTTTTTTTTAAATTATTTTGCTATGCAGGTAATTGATGCATACATGCACATCCTCATTGAATCCTCATTGTAGCTATTTTTCTCAATGCATTTAATTTTTGCCGGAGCACAGTTGTAATGTTGTTGCCCTTTTTTTAACAGGAGCCCATTCACCAACTCTCTGCTGTGGTAGCTGGGAGTCTGTTTTTGGGAAAATTTCAGCCTATTAGAAAGGTAATCTATTTAATAACATTATTTAGCGATAAAGATGTCCCGCTCACGTCATTTTCAAAGTATCGGAATCGGCAAAAAAATATCGGACATGCCTTTTTTTTTTTTAACATATATATATATTTTTAATTTTAATCGTTTTCTAATTGTATTTAACGTTACAGACAAAAGTAGTAGTTTTGGCTTAAAGTAGGGCTTTCAAATTTATTGTGTTAACGGCAGTAATTAATTTTAATTAATCACGTTAAATAACGCATGCGCTGCACGACCCACTCAGGCATTGTCGCGTTCAATCTATAAAGACGACGTTTTACCTATAGATAGCGTTAAAAGGCCGTATAATGAGTGAAGAGAATTTTGACAGCCTTTGGAGCTATTTTTTATGTGGCTAAAGCCTTACAATACCTCACTCAGCAATTAAAAATAACGTGGGAGGAAATGTGGGGAAGAAATAAGTAGTAGTTGATCATTTTCTTAACACCCTATGTTCTTTCCCAACGCAGAGAAGATATATCAATTGGTGCCTCTACGCATAGTCATGGTTGCACTTCCCATCACGCATTTGGGCAGAAGTTAAATGGCTGCAGTATCATTTACTGAAAGCTCAACAAATACACTAGATGGCAATATTTAGTCACAATATACAAAGTCACATTTATCCTTTAAGAATTACAAGTCTTTCTATCCATAGATCCCTCTCACAGAAAGAATGTTAATAATGCAAATGCCATCTTGAGGATTTATTGTCATAATAAACAAATACAGTACTTATGTACTGTATGTTGAATGTATATATTCGTCCGAGTTTTATTCATTTTTTTCTTAATGCATTGCCAAAATGTATATGATCCAGAAAAATTATCGGGAATGATTGGAATTTAATCGGGAGCAAAAAAAAAAGCAATCGGATCGGGGAATATCGGGATCGGCAAAAACTCAAACTAAAACGATCGAGATCGGATCAGGAGCAAAAAACATAATCGGAACAACCCTATTTAGCGATATTACTTTAATGTTAGTAACCCAAAATAACAATAATATATGTTCTTGTGAGGAAATTCCCTGTTGAAAAAAAGTGGATTTGTCCTGTCAACGTATTGGATTTTATCATTATCACTGGATTTTAGTGGTAATTGGGGTTATATTTTCTTCAGACCTACAGATTCTGGAATGTATTTTATTTAGCTATTAATTGAGCTGATGCCATACAGAAGTGAAATTTCAATAGCAAGTTTACTACATAAATCTGTCATTGAGCGGAATCACACAAAGGCACTAACCTTTTATAGATTGTCCACATAACTTAGAGGACACTGGGGATCATCGATCCCTTGGGGAACGAGGACAAATATGAGAGCAAAATCTTGCGGAATAGGAGGTAACAGCTTCATAAAGTTTTAAATTATTGGGCTTATGTTAAAATGGAAATTAAAATTTCAATATTATGCTTATAAAACAATAATTAGGAACTTCTTGAGGTTGGCGGGCCGTGAAATCCAAAGACTACCAAACTACCAAAACTGTGCCCCATAATAAGCAACAGGACAACAACAGCTGTGGGGTTTTAGCCTTAAAGGTAATGATTTGAAGATTTCAGAGTCTCTGTAATAAACTTTGCTGCTGTTGTTGTTTAGCACTGATATGTAACAGAATGCCTAAAATGCCATTTCACAGTTTGCGGAAGAGTATATGTCCAATGGAGATCTCAGGCACACCCTGACCCACCTTCCCGAAGTTCTGAAGGCTCGAGTAGATATAGCATGTGCCGTCCTACAGGCTGGGAGTGTGAGATGTCTGTTTAAATAAAAAAAAAATTTTTTAATCGTCATCGGTCTCCTCACATAATTGAACTCCTGATTGCTCTCAATGTCACTATTTACTTTCAAAGGCATCTAAAGAACAGATCAGAGGATCTGCTGCTGTGCTTTATCCTCTCCCGCCATCATCGATCCCTTATCCGTATAGGTTTGTCATGATAAAAAGTCTTTAAAAAGGCATTAAAATTCATGTGGCAGGTCTTAAGCTCTGTTGCTCCAAGTCTGTCAAAAAATATATTGTTTATATTCGTAATAGACTACCATCCTTTAAATAGTACTGTCACTATAGGTAGCATCTTTAACAGGCTTATAACATCCTTAAAATTTTTCTTTTGAAATGGTCTTTAATAGGTTTAAGCATAGACATCATAATCATATATTATGAAGTCTGGTATTAGTCTGAATTTTCCCCAGTATGACTTTCAAATGGGCATGAAATGGAGTAAGTAGTCTTAAAGACATATTTAGCAGACAAAAAGCCTGTTAAAATGTGCCAATAATTCATTCTCTAATATTCAGCTCTCAATTCTACTGACAGTAATAGACGTCTAATCATCTGGCTCTCTTCATCCCTCTGCTGAGAGGTTCATTGAGTTTTTCGCTAGTTGACATCTGATCCATTTGAAGTGCATGGGAGGTCCTCCCACTCAAAACCGCGGTGAACTGAGCCGCGTTTTGTCCAAGCCAGCCGCACTTTGTTTTCTTTTGCGTTTCCCTTTCGGGTATTACCGCACCGTGATAGACGGCGTAGGTGTGGTGCATTTAGTCTATATACAACAACAACATGCCTGTGACGTCATGTGCTAGAATGGCCTAGTGGTGAAGTTATTCGTGGCTTATACGTGATAACGCGGGTTCGTATCCCGCTTAAGAACTGTGTTTCTTTGTATTTTTCTATGGCTGCCTGACTAATTAAAAACTGTTAAAATAAAAAAATTTAAATCAAGCACGCATTTTGTCTCAAGTATATTGACAGATCGTAATCAATATGTGCTAGGATTTACAGAAACATGGAAAATGTGTAGCTGTCTTAATTATAATTTTTTTTTTTTAAATCCACAAACAGAGAGGACAGCACTACGAATGTAGACTGATAATTAACAAAAGGTGACATCACAGCTATTAAAATTTGAATCAAGTCAGTCAATCAAAAAATTATGAAAAATTTGAAAAATTTATAAATGTATAAATTGGAAAACTAAGAGGTGTGCCCTGATCTCCAAGTAAAGTACTTCAACCCTGCACTGGTTTGGGGTCAAAAGGTCAAATGGGCTAGGAGCTATTGAAGTTTGAAATTTGTCGGTCAATTAAAAAAATCAATAAAAATTTATAAATGTATAAATTGGAAAACTAAGAGATGTGCCCTGATCTCCAAGTAAAGTACTTCAACCCTGCACTGGTTTGGGGTCAAAAGGTCAAATGGACTAGGAGCTATTGAAGTTGGAAGCAAGTCAGTCAATTTAAAAAATCATGAAATATTTTTAAAGAGATAAATTGGAAAACTAAAAGGTGTGCCCTGATCTCCAAGTAAAGTACTTCAACCCTGCACTGGTTTGGGGTCAAAAGGTCAAATGGGCTAGGAGCTATTGAAGTTGGAAGCTAGTCAAAAAATAAAAAAATCATTAAAAATTTATAAAGAGATAAATTGGAAAACTAAGAGGTGTGCCCTGATCTCCAAGTAAAGTACTTCAACCCTGCACTGGTTTGGGGTCAAAAGGTCAAATGGGCTAGGAGCTATTAAAGTTGGAAGCTAGTCAGTCAATTTTAAAAAATCATTAAAAATTTATAAATATATAAATTGGAAAACTAAGAGGTGTGCCCTGATCTCAAAGTAAATTACTTCAACCCTGCACTGGTTTGGGGTCAAAAGGTCTAATGGGCTAGGAGCTATTGAAGTTGGAAGCTAGTCAAAAAATTAAAAAATCATTAAAAATTTATAAAGAGATAAATTGGAAAACTAAGAGGTGTGCCCTGATCTCCAAGTAAAGTACTTCAACCCGACACTGGTTTGGGGTCAAAAGGTCAAATGGGCTAGGAGCTATTGAAGTTGGAAGCTAGTCAAAAAATAAAAAAATCATTAAAAATTTATAAAGAGATAAATTGGAAAACTAAGAGGTGTGCCCTGATCTCCAAGTAAAGTACTTCAACCCTGCACTGGTTTGGGGTCAAAAGGTCAAATGGGCTAGGAGCTATTGAAGTTGGAAGCTAGTCAGTCAATTAAAAAAATCATTTAAATTTTTTAAAGAGATAAATTGGAAAACTAAGAGGTGTGCCCTGATCTCCAAGTAAAGTACTTCAACCCTGCACTGGTTTGGGGTCAAAAGGTCTAATGGGCTAGGAGCTATTGAAGTTGGAAGCTAGTCAAAAAATTAAAAAATTAATTTAAAATTTATAAAGAGATAAATTGGAAAACTAAGAGGTGTGCCCTGATCTCCAAGTAAAGTACTTCAACCCTGCACTGGTTTGGGGTCAAAAGGTCAAATGGGCTAGGAGCTATTGAAGTTGGAAGCTAGTCAAAAAATAAAAAAATCATTAAAAATTTATAAAGAGATAAATTGGAAAACTAAGAGGTGTGCCCTGATCTCCAAGTAAAGTACTTCAACCCTACACTGGTTTGGGGTCAAAAGGTCAAATGGGCTAGGAGCTATTGAAGTTTGAAATTTGTCAGTCAATTAAAAAAAAATCATTAAACATTTATAAAGAGATAAATTGGAAAACTAAGAGGTGTGCCCTGATCTCCAAGTAAACTACTTCAACCCTGCACTGGTTTGGGGTCAAAAGGTCAAATGGGATAGGAGCTATTGAAGTTGGAAGCTAGTAAAAAAATTAAAAAATCATTAAAATATTGTAAAGAGATGAATTGGAAAACTAAGAGGTGTGCCCTGATCTCCAAGTAAAGTACTTCAACCCTGCACTGGTTTGGGGTCAAAAGGTCAAATGGGCTAGGAGCTATTGAAGTTTGAAATTTGTCAGTCAATTTAAAAAATCATTAAAAATTTATAAATGTATAAATTGGAAAACTAAGAGGTGTGCCCTGATCTCCAAGTAAAGTACTTCAACCCTGCACTGGTTTGGGGTCAAAAGGTCAAATGGGATAGGAGCTATTGAAGTTGGAAGCTAGTCAGTCAATTAAAAAAATCATTAAAAATGTATAAATATATAAATTGGAAAACTAAGAGGTGTGCCCTGATCTCCAAGTAAAGTACTTCAACCCTGCACTGGTTTGGGGTCAAAAGGTCAAATGGGATAGGAGCTATTGAAGTTGGAAGCTAGTCAGTCAATTAAAAAAATCATTAAAAATTTTTAAAGAGATAAATTGGAAAACTAAGAGGTGTGCCCTGATCTCCAAGTAAAGTACTTCAACCCTGCACTGGTTTGGGGTCAAAAGGTCAAATGGGCTAGGAGCTATTGAAGTTGGAAGCTAGTCAGTCTATTAAAAAAATCTGTATATGTGAGCATATACAGGCTCAACAAGTATACTGTAAGAAGTATTTTATATGTCCAACATTAAAATTGTAAAACAACACACTAATAAAATGTGCAAAACCCCATAAATAAACCTGAACTGACACAAAATATCAAATGAATAGTTCAACCATGGTGTGTTCTCCTCAGTTTTGGCCGCATTCCAACGCAATGCATGTCTACTGTAGTGGTTGCATTTATATATGAAGAGCTGTTGTCTGTTGACCAAGGACTTGCTCATTCAAAAGTACTTGGGTAATTCTGGCCACCTCTCAGGGTTTTTACCGGGGAGAAGAAAAATCAGCCTTTGCTTGGGACCTGTAGGAGTACCAGAATTCTCTGGTACTTGTAGTGTTAAGGTGTAACCCAGCTACTGCCTAAAGTTTACTGAGATAGGCTACAGCACCCCCATGATCCTAGTCAGGAGAACCGGTACAGGATGAAAGAATATATATCCTTTAAAGGTATTGAAAATAAAAAAATTAATTGTTTCTGAAGTGGAGTATTTGTTGTATAAAAAATAATGAAATTACTTATTTATTGATAGGCAGTCTAAATAAAGTATTTTGAAATCAAATTTATGTTTTTACTTAGTTATGTACATATCCATAAACATCTATGTGGTATCTACATTGTAATTTTTTCAAAAAATTTTTCTTCCAAAAATAGCCAGTTTGTTCATGTTGGTTTACAATAAAAAAATGGATGGATATAAATAAATTGTCGTTAAATTTGAGTAAAACCAAAGCTATGATGTTTGGTAGCGTTAAAACTAATTCTGATTTGCATATAATTATTGACGGTTTCCAAATTGAAAACGCAGATGTGAATACATTTTTAGGTGTCAAAATTGATAGTAAACTGACATGGAAACCCACATCAGACATATAAAAACAAAAATTTCCAAGAGTCTCTCAATTATAAATAAAGCTAAACAATTTCTTGACGAGAACGCACTCCGCACTTTATACTGCTCCTTGGTTCTTCCATACTTCTCATATTGTGTTGAAGTCTGGGGAAACACCTATCAAAGCATGATAAATCCTTTAGTCACCTTACAGAAACGGGCTGTGCGAATCATCCATAAGGTCGGGTTTCTGGAGCACACACATAATTTGTTTATTTACTCAAAGCTGCTAAAATTTAACGATCTTGTAAAGTATAATACCTCAATAATCCTCTATAAAGCATTTAATAAATTATTACCAATTAAATTGTAAAACCTTTTTACAATGAAAGAGAGACTTCAAAATACCAAAAATTCGAACAACTCGTAAAAGTTTTTGTGTGTCTGTGTGTGGAGTAATCTGGGAATGCAACACAAGCAATGCCAAACTATCTACAGATTTAAACGGTTATACAAATTTATGGTCTGGTCACAGTATACTGATATAAGGTCTTAATTACATCAATAAGTTGTCTTGGTATGAGTGCTGGTTGTTTCTTACCATTGCTGGTATATTGCCCGGTACCATTGTTGGTATAGTTATTGTTGCCATTTATAATTTGTTTGCCCTGTGTGAGTGGCCTTTACCATAGTTGGTATGGTTTAACTTTCATTACCATGTTGGTATGAAATTGTTTTTGGGTTTGGGTGTTACCTGTGGTAACTTCATGTCAAGGGACAACATTTGTTACAAAAATGAAATTGTACATAACTGTTTGAACTGATTTTTTGGTTGCCTACATTTTTGGAAGGAAGTAGCAAGATTTTTTTTGTTCCTAATTAGATGAGAATAGGGGTGGGATTAAATAAGTTTTCTTCTTCCCACTCCTTTTCAGGCATGTAGTTGATGTTGCTATGTTAGTTTTGCTGCTCTTTTGTGTTATATGTTTATAAGAGCCGTATATGTTTGCTGTCTTGACAAGGAAAATTACGGCCTGAAATAAACAAATGAAATGAAATGAAATGATAAAGTGAACACACCCTTTACAATTCACAGCTCTTTCTTTAAAAAAAAAAAAAAAAAAAAAAGATTAAATGACAAGTAATCATCTATCAAACTAATGACTTGATTATTATTACAATGTCTACAGGCTGGGAGGATTCTTCCGTTATTTGAAAGTTGCACCTAGTAGAATTTGACATGTTTGGGTTTTGCTTACGTCTTGGAACAAAAAAATAATTGAGAAGATTCCAATACCTTGACAGTTACTATTGAAATGTTATAATTGTATTTTTAATTACGTGTTGCACATTATGGTTTTCCAATGTAATTGGATGCCTTTGTGGATTTCATTTTAGTGTACATTATTACATGCAAGACTCCATTATGTTCTAACTGTAATGTTGAAACGAAACGAATTATTGAATGAATTAATAAAGTAAATAATTTTTTAATTAAGTAAAATAGGAATTACCCAAATGATTGGAGTGGGTGGTATCTTTTACTTTTATTACTTTAATCTAGATTTTGAAGCAAGTACAGTACATTAGTGAAGTAGTAAAGTAGTAGTTTACAGTAGTAAAGTAAGGCTGTCATTGGGATTCATCAATCAAAAAAAAAAAGTTATATAGTTACTTGTAATAATCCAATGCCTTTAAATATGAAAAGGAACACAGTACAACTTGCTCATGTTTATTATATACATTATAAATCTGAATGGGTTAATCGGACTCAAAACAAAAAATAAAATATATAAATAAAATATGGAATGCCAAATAAAATTTGAAAAAAAAACCCAGGCAATTAATCTATGTCAAAAGTGTTCATTAACACAATGTTCTTTAATAAATCATGTCATTAGCGAGCGAGCTGTAGGCCTATAGGTAATAGGTTAATGCATATAAGCCCATGAAGTCAAAATGTGTTTTCCACATTTGAGTTGCGCAAAAATTATGATGCATCATTCATATGTTCTGCTATTTTCACCCTATAAATCGAGGATATAAGTGGGTTTAAATTCAAAATTGTATTTATTTGCATGCACTGTAGTGGGGGATGGGTCTGATATATCGATATCGTGGGTCTGCTTTAAGGAAAAGGCCTTGTCCTTGCTTGTCTCTGGACTGTAACATTCTCCGTAATACATGCAAGACACCATTTAGATAACCTTAACCCTTAACTTATTGATCTGGCCACGGCAATAATATAAAGTTTGTTCTGTACTAGCTTCCAACTTCAATAGCTCCTAGCCCATTTGACCTTTTGACCCCAAACCAGTGCAGGGTTGAAGTACTTTACTTGGAGATCAGGGCACACCTCTTAGTTTTCCAATTTATCTCTTTAAAAATATTTCATGATTTTTTAAATTGACTGACAAATTTCAAACTTCAATAGCTCCTAGCCCATTTGACCTTTTGACCCGAAACCAGTGCAGGGTTGAAGTCCTTTACTTGGAGATCAGGGCACATCTCTTAGTTTTCCAATTTATCTCTTTATAAATTTTTAATGATTTTTTAATTTTTTGACTAGCTTCCAACTTCAATAGCTCCTAGCCCATTTGACCTTTTGACCCCAAACCAGTGCAGGGTTGAAGTAATTTACTTTGAGATCAGGGCACACCTCTTAGTTTTCCAATTTATATATTTATAAATTTTTAATGATTTTTTTAATTGACTGACTAGCTTCCAACTTCAATAGCTCCTAGCCCATTTGACCTTTTGACCCCAAACCAGTGCAGGGTTGAAGTAATTTACTTTGAGATCAGGGCACACCTCTTAGTTTTCCAATTTATATATTTATAAATTTTTAATGATTTTTTTAATTGACTGACTAGCTTCCAACTTCAATAGCTCCTAGCCCATTTGACCTTTGGACCCCAAACCAGTGCAGGGTTGAAGTACTTTACTTGGAGATCAGGGCACACCTCTTAGTTTTCCAATTTATCTCTTTAAAAATATTTCATGATTTTTTAAATTGACTGACAAATTTCAAACTTCAATAGCTCCTAGCCCATTTGACCTTTTGACCCGAAACCAGTGCAAGGTTGAAGTCCTTTACTTGGAGATCAGGGCACACCTCTTAGTTTTCCAATTTATCTCTTTATAAATTTTTTATGATTTTTTTATTTTTTGACTAGCTTCCAACTTCAATAGCTCCTAGCCCATTTGACCTTTTGACCCCAAACCAGTGCAGGGTTGAAGTACTTTACTTGGAGATCAGGGCACACCTCTTAGTTTTCCAATTTATACATTTATAAATTTTTAATGATTTTTTAATTTTTTGACTAGCTTCCAACTTCAATAGCTCCTAGCCCATTTGACCTTTTGACCCCAAACCAGTGCAGGGTTGAAGTACTTTACTTGGTGTTCGAGGCACACCTCTTAGTTTTCCAATTTATGCCTCCAAATTTTTTTTATGATTTTTTAATTTATTGACTAGCTTCAAACTTCAATAGCTCCTAGGCCATTTGACCTTTTGACCCCAAACCAGTGTAGGGTTGAAGTACTTTACTTGGAGATCAGGGCACACCTCTTAGTTTTCCAAAATATCTCTTTATAAATTTTGCATGATTTTTTTAATTGACTGACTAGCTTCCAACTTCAATAGCTCCTAGCCCATTTGACCTTTTGAACCCAAACCAGTGCAGGGTTGAAGTACTTTACTTGGAGATCAGGGCACACCTCTTAGTTTTCCAATTTATCCCTCCAAAAAATTTTTAATGATTTTTTAAATTATTGACTAGCTTCAAACTTCAATAGCTCCTAGGCCATTTGACCTTTTGACCCCAAACCGGTGCAGGGTTGACATACTTTACTTGAAGTTCAAGGCACACCTCTTAGTTTTCCAATTTATGCCTCCAAATTTTTTTTATGATTTTTTAAATTATTGACTAGCTTCAAACTTCAATAGCTCCTAGGCCATTTGACCTTTTGACCTCAAACCAGTGCAGGGTTTACATACTTTACTTGGAGTTCAAGGCACACCTCTTAGTTTTCCAATTTATCCCTCCAAAAAATTTTTTATGATTTTTTAAATTATTGACTAGCTTCAAACTTCAATAGCTCCTAGGCCATTTGACCTTTTGACCTCAAACCAGTGCAAGGTTGAAGTACTTTACTTGGTGTTCAAGGCACACCTCTTAGTTTTCCAATTTATGCCTCCAAATTTTTTTTAATGATTTTTTAATTTATTGACTAGCTTCAAACTTCAATAGCTCCTAGGCCATTTGACCTTTTGACCCCAAACCAGTGCAGGGTTGACATACTTTACTTGGTGTTCAAGGCACACCTCTTAGTTTTCCAATTTATGCCTCCAAATTTTTTTTATGATTTTTAAAATTATTGACTAGCTTCAAACTTCAATAGCTCCTAGGCCATTTGACCTTTTGACTTCAAACCAGTGCAAGGTTGACGTACTTTACTTGGTGTTCAAGGCACACCTCTTAGTTTTCCAATTTATGCCTCCAAATTGTTTTTAATGATTTTTTAATTTATTGATTAGCTTCAAACTTCAATAGCTCCTAGGCCATTTGACCTTTTGACCCCAAACCAGTGCAGGGTTTACATACTTTACTTGGAGTTCAAGGCACACCTCTTAGTTTTCCAATTTATCCCTCCAAAAATTTTTTTATGATTTTTTAAATTATTGACTAGCTTCAAACTTCAATAGCTCCTAGGCCATTTGACCTTTTGACCCCAAACCAGTGCAGGGTTGACATACTTTACTTGGTGTTCAAGGCACACCTCTTAGTTTTCCAATTTATGCCTCCAAATTTTTTTTATGATTTTTTAAATTATTGACTAGCTTCAAACTTCAATAGCTCCTAGGCCATTTGACCTTTTTCCTCAAACCAGTGCAAGGTTGAAGTACTTTACTTGGTGTTCAAGGCACACCTCTTAGTTTTCCAATTTATCCCTCCAAAAAAAATTTTATGATTTTTTAAATTATTGACTACCTTTAAACTTCAATAGCTCCTAGGCCATTTGACCTTTTGACCCCAAACCAGTGCAGGGTTGACATACTTTACTTGTTGTTCAAGGCACACCTCTTAGTTTTCCAATTTATGCCTCCAAATTTTTTTTATGATTTTTTAAATTATTGACTAGCTTCAAACTTCATTAGCTCCTAGGCCATTTGACCTTTTGACCTCAAACCAGTGCGAGGTTGAAGTACTTTACTTGGTGTTCAAGGCACACCTCTTAGTTTTCCCTTTTTTTATGTATAGGTTGTTAATAAATGTACTTGATTAAAACTTAAGTAGCTGTGAGGTCATTTGACCTTTTTGTTCATTATCAGTGTACATTTGTAGTCCTGTTCTTGCTGTTTCTGAATTTTTCTTTTTTTTCATTCAGACAGCTACACATTTTCCATCTGTTTCGTTAAATCCTACCACAAATTGAATACGATCTGTCAATATACTTGATACAAGTACAGAAAAAGCATGCTTGATTTTAAACTTTTTATTTTAACAGTGTTTTTATTTATCAGGCAGCCATCATTCTTTTTTTTATTGAGCCATCATTCTTTTTTTTATTGAGAAAAAAAAAATAATAATTCAAAGACCTCAAGCGGGATTCGATCCCACATTCTCAGGTGCGACAGACAACCGATTCTGTTATCGAGCTATTCTTCCATGTGACGTCACAATAATGTTTTCTGCTTCTAGAAGAATGTTTCGGCACGTACGCCATCTGTCACTGTGCGATAAAACCTGAAAGAGAAACGCAACAGAAAAGAAAGTGCGGCTGGCTTGAACAGAACGCGGCTCAGTTCACCGCAGTCTCAAACACCGCATGGGACGTCTTCAGCTGTCAATGGCAGAGAAAGGCAAAACCGTTAAAGGACGTGCCAAGCCTTTTAAAAATGCTAATCGTAGTAGAATATCATTACGAGAGACTTTATAAGCCTGCTAAAATATGCTGATTATAGTGACAGTCTTATTTAAAGGATGTTATAAACCTGTTGAAATACAGTACCTATGCTACTGCAACGTTATTTACAGGACATTATAAGCCTGATAAACTGTCCCAACCCTACCCATCTTTAATATTAGTGCTTCGACAGTCAGTGGCAGTACCTAAATAAACGTGTCAAACGTATGCTACATTTGTTCGATGGGACACCTTGCATCGATAGTCCACGCGGTCGAGTTAATGAGCCGTCAAAAACGGGGCTCCTACTTAGACAAAGCCTACCCATTCTCCAGAACACCGGCCCATTTTTGGAGTTTTGCGTAAAATGATAATGATGTAATTTTTTTTTCATTCTCTTTTGTGTTTTTTCATTGCAAGCAAAATAAATAAAGATATTACTACCAAAGCATTTGTAGTTGCAATTACTGGTGCGCGATAATTATTGGTCCGATAATAGGAATTATGACGTCATCCCAATAAATGCAATAACATTATTAATTGGACCGATAATACTGTATGTGCTGTGCTGCGCTACACACCAGAATGGGAAATCAGTTGACCATTTGCGGGGCATTGCTGCCACCTGCCGGTCAGAATAATTCGCTGCATCTATTTTTTGTTTTGCTCACAAGCTCATTCATTTACACAGTGCGGTGTCTAGCGGTAGCATTGACAATCGTGAATGCTTTCCGCCTCGGAAATATATGTCTAAGTATTTTATGTTTACTATAACATATGCATGTGCAATATATGTTTACTTCTCTGGTGAAGGGTCATATGTACAGAACTTCATAAGTTGTGTTATAGAAGCCAGCCAATTCTTAAGGTGTGCTATGCTTTACATATAATAGTTGTGTATATAAATGTATTGTGCAGTTTGTTGTATATTGAGTATTGAATATGTCTATTTTTCTGTTGTACTTTCACAATATTAAGACAAGTGTCTTCCCAAAAAAGCAAGAAAAAGACCAAGCCTTGTTGTTTATGGAAGTGTATTCAGAAGTGCAGAAGTCAAACGCACCGTACATGTACTGTAATATTTTTTGGCACAGTGTCGGTGGATTGGGATGTGTGCGTTTGTAAAGCAAGCGCTCCTTTTCTGTGACGTCACGCTCAAGTGTGCCACACGGCTAGCGAGAAACACATCTTAAAAGGCCACTGAAAAGATGACAATCGCTTCGATGGTGTTTTAAAGATTGATATTATTATAAGGAAAGCCATTAATCCTTTTTGCTCTACCATATTTTTGTTATGAGGAATGAGTGATGAACCTTACAACATAATGTTTGCATTTTACAGTGTTAGTTATAAGTTAGTAAGTTATTGAGAGGCCTTTTGGTTATTGATAGGCTTGCTGTCCTAACCTGTCTCCCTGGTTAAGAAAGTTGTTCCATTGACCAAGACCACAACAGTCTCCTCTCCTGTAGCACCAACTAGTTTTATTTGATGACAAAGCACAATACCTGTTGGGTTTATGTTTTAGTTCAGTGCTCATTATTCAGGAAACACATCTTAAATTATATTGACTAATTGATTGTGATTGACTCAAATTATATGTATTTGAAAAAATAAATATTGGCACTTTATTAGAAGTCAAGACTATTCTTGTCTTTGCTTTGTTCATAATAATGTTCATGTCATTATGAAAAATCTGGTGAGGTCAAAGGCAAAACTATGTTGAATCCACCACTAGTTTTTTTTTTTTTTTTTTTTTAAACCTCCAGGTGTTCAAAAACTTGGGTGAATATACATTCTAAAAATTATATATTTATAGTTTTTTTGTTGTTTTTTTTTAAACAGTTTTTATATTTATTATCGGTTATCGATATCGGTATCGGCTTTGAGGAGCAGGAAGTTATCGGTATCGGTTTCAAAAAATGGATATCGTGCACCCCTCGTTGCAATCATTTTCCGGGAGAAGTTGAGCATTATCTGACAGAATTGCAGGGTATGCCAATACTTTTGGCCAGCAGTGCATTTGTTACATGGTTTGATGCATTTTTATGCATGATAAATGAGTTATGTCTGAATTTCGGGGGCCTTGGAACTGATTAGGGCATTTACATGGAAAACGGGTCTCTACTTACAGAATTTTTTAAGTTATGAAACTACTTCCAGAACCACTTAATTTCCTAAGTAGAGATACCACTGTACATAGTTTCATATCTGTTATGGACAAGATGCATCTCGGTCTGAACCGCTCAGATGGATTCTGACTGGGGATGTCCTGATACGATCACGTGATCGGAAATGGAGCCGATCGCGCCATTTTTCAGAGGATTGGAATCTGGTGAAAAGGATCGGGTTTTTAATTTAAAGGGCAACTGAAGAGCTTTTCGGATTTCGCTTGAGTGTTTTACTCTGTTGAATTGTATTAAATGCATCATTCACGGTCTCAAAAAGTCACATTAAAAAAAAATAATAATAATTGACCGCGTAGTTTTTGAGTTATGGCCACAGCAACACCATAGCAACGAGGGACGAGCCGCCCTGTCGACCGCTACCTGATTACGTAACTTCCAGAGAGCCTCGCCACCACTCTGAACAAGGAAATATAGCACCATGCTATCCTCGCCATATAGTGCAAACATTTTCTGGGTTTTACTCGCGAGATTCGTCATGCCATCGCGATGTGTAGCGATGAATTGCTCACAGGAAGACTCTCGACTCTATAAGAGGTCCAAAAAAACATCTCCTGCAAAGGTTTGGACCGTTTTTGTGAGCATGCATACAGGTCCTCAATCGGCTCATTGTTTTCATCATTTCGGCGACGACAGCTTTGAAAACCTACAATGCAACCTTGGTTTTACAAAGACGTAAGTAGACCCTTACCTTTCTGATTCTAAAATTTGATGCACTTCTGTTGATAAACGAAGGGGACTCCTACTGCCTGTTTGTTGAAGCGCGACATTTTTGTTGTTGTTGCTGTTGCCCTGGCATAAGTAGATAGGTTTGCGGACAGGTCTACTCATGTGATTTTATTGCTATATCAATAAGTATTATGTAAATTCAAATGTCCCCAGCACCAAATAGGTCCTTGGCTCGTTGTTTTTTGACCTGTCACAGGGTAAATATAAAGCATTATTATTTGATCACCAAGAAATTATCAAATTAAAATTAGGATTCATCCAATATTTTCATGCTGCTGTGAGTTTTTTTTCTCCAGGAAGCCAAACATAAAAAATTAAGCGGCGGAAACCCTCAAGACGATGAAAAAAGCGTTGCAAGTCAGTCCCCACCCAGTTTCCAAAAATCAAGAGAGAGTGGGTCGAGTCATATGATGACCGAAGTGATGCGGTGTCCAACGATGACTGAAGAGATCCTGTGAGGCCTGCCAGATGCTGAATTTCTTCCGTCTGCGACATCAGATGACGATGACTTAGGAGAAATAAATGTAGCAAATTTTGATGACATGAAATCATAAACTAGTCATATATACAGTACACATTTTTTAAAAGTCTAGTTACCTTCATATTTTAATGATAATGATTTATCTTTGTATAGAAAACACTTAATGCTACAGAAAAGAGTACATATTTCCCCACTGCCATTATCATTTTTCAATGTTGCGCTAGTCCGTTGCTATCCAAACTCTGTATTGCTTACTAAATTTGTTCTTTGATGTGTGCCATTGTGTGCTTGGTATAACATGTTGTGTCACAATCTGACAACGAAAACTGATGCTGATTCAACATAAATCTGGTATCATTTATTATTGTGGCCTATTGAATATTTTTTCAGAATGTAATATAATTACAATATATTATATACCAATAGAATACATTAAACAGTCAACAAAATATGTCAATGTTGTTTCCAATTTATTGTTTTATTTTTTTAATGTAATTCATGCCCCTGTCAGTGCTTCAGCCTCCTCAAGTTTGGCGCTCACGTCTGGGATCTCCTGACGACACAGGCATACTCTTGGAAGGGTAATTACTTGACAGTTTACAGCAACACCTGGAAAATAAAATCATTTTGTATTTATTTTGAAAAATCAATAACATATCATTCATTTAGCCACATTTGGGCAAGCTTTACCATATTTCGATCGGTAGGAGCTGTCCCATCACCTAATATCCAGTTTTAGCTATGTGGAGAGCCTGGAAAAATATACAACCATGTAATCGCATTCTCTCAAATAAAAAAATCACGATGCTGGACTTAGGCTTACCACTCACTCTCCCGTTCGTGAAGTGTCGAGCTGTCAATTGGCGTCATTACGACATCTGCTGTGTCAAGTAAATCGCCTTCATCTGACGCCTCAGGTTCAAACATGTAGGGATTAATTGTAGTTCATCTTTCCTGGGAGCCTTTGCAATCGGTAGCATCACGAAAGAGCGATCCTGAATGGTTACCTTTGGTGGAAATATCACTGACATCGTTGTTGCTGCTATACTAGCTGTGGATAGTCTTCTCTGTTGCGTCGGGGAATCTACGTCACACTTCCGGGTTTGCGAAGGGACCATTAACGGAGTGCAAAAAAACTCTTTTTAAAAAAAAAAAAAAAAAAAAACGCAAATTATCCTTGCAATTACATGTTGATAATGTCATGGTTGTTTTGACGAACTCGTCCAATGTTTATATTCGTAAAGTTACACCGAAATCCGGAAAGGTCTTCAGTTGCCCTTTAAATACATATTTATGTTTTTCTGCTTCATGCTCGTACAGCCGCTCACTCTCCCTCCTGCTGCTTTTCTTTGTCTCTTGATGATTTACATGGGTGTAGCTTTGATCTTGCCAGGAGAGTTTGGTAGCTCTACGATGAAAAGCCCAAACGTGTCAGTCATTGTTTAGCTTGTTAAACACTAGCGGTAGAGTGCTGTGGCAACCCACTGTGTAAGTGAGAGGCTGTTTTTAGCAGCTTGAGTGGATTTGAGTGGACTCACTCAATGAAGCATTTAATAAAGACAAGCATTGTTCTACGTTATTCTTATTTAAAAATAATTCGCATTATAAAGGTGGCACGGTGGAGCAGTAACATGATTAAAACTTTTTTTAAACAGGGCAAAATATGGCACATCATCGCTACAGCTAGAGATCAACATTCATGGTGGAGTCTATGCTGCTGACTGTGTCTTTACTCAGTGAAATAACTCAACTGCACTGAGGATATTGTTGTCTATTTGACATGATTTGGACACTTGCTAAAAATAGTGTGAACAGTCAGCCCTAAAAATCATATTTGAGTAGGGATCCGATTGGAATCAGATATGCCTGCAGTCTGAACGCAGCCGAAATGTCTTGAAATTACCACTCTGACAGAGACACTGATAGTAATTACGAACTTATCAAACAAATAGATCGGACCCCTTCCCCACAAATTTATTTGTAGAGACTTTTTGTACGTAAACCATGAACAGCTTGTTATTATTTACAATGTTTTACAGATTTTAAAGTCCAAGAGTGCGATTACCAGTTTGGAACAGAATAAACTAAAATTCAGATGCACTGAGCAACTAAAGACCCTTTACAATGCTATGATTATTTTCAGGACTTCAAATAACAATCTTCCAAAAAATAATTCCACGAGACCGAAATTCATCATGCCTCAAGCAGCAAAATTGTTGCAAAAGTCTGTTAATTCATGTTGGTGACAAAGCTTTCACAGTTCTCAACACCTCTTTTCTTTTTCTTGCCATCGTCTCTCTGTTCCATTTTCCTTTTCTGCTGCTGTTCCTCCAGTCGTTGCTGCTTCTTTTCCATGTACACAGTCACGTTATCAAAAGTCGCCTTGTGCAGATGTTCAAAACGGCTAGGAGTCCCAGTGGAAACTGTTAAGAAACAAATGATTAATCGCAACTGTTGTTAAACGCAAATGGTTTCAGCGGGTAAAATGACCACCCCACAAAAACAAAAAACCATGACAGTACATTTACAAACTTGTAACTTAAATCATATATTTTCCTATGTGAGTATTGAAGTACCCCAGTAAAACAAAGGAGTCTCTCGAAGGGATGCTCTCCAGCACCCCCTCCATTGACTCCAAAAGTGTTGAGTACTCAGAGTTGCTGTTTGATGCATCAGCACACACAACAATCAGGACCCACCCGAAGGTAAAGGGAGGCGACTAAAGGCTATTAAAGTATGTCCTAGGCCTGCCGCGATAAAACATTTTAGTAAGGCAAGGCAAGGCAAATTTATTTATATAGCACAATTCAACACAAGGCAATTCAAAGTGCTTTACATCACATGAAGATCATAAAAATCACATTTAAATCAATACAACGTAAAAACCAAGACAAAAGATCGCATTTAATCACAAATAGAATAAAAATAAAACAAATAAAAATAAAACAAAAACTACTACTACTAATAATAATTGAAATCAGCAATGGAGATAAGCACAAGAGGAATAGAAAGCAGGTAGATTGAAATATATAGCCAGTTATGGATATGCAGTGCTAAACAAAAGCATTTTTAGCCCTGATTTAAAAGAGGTAACAGTTTGAGCATACTTCAGACGTTCAGGTAACTTGTTCCAGAGGTGAGGAGCATAATAACTAAATGCTGCCTCACCCTGCTTTGTTCTTGGAACATGCAGAAGACCGGTTCCAGACGACCTTAGGGGTCTAGAGGTCTCATAGGAATCTAACAAGTCAAGCATGTATTTTGGTCCAAGGCCATTAAGTGTTTTGTAGACGAAAAGTAGCATTTTATAGTCTATCCTTTGACTCACTGGAAGCCAGTGTAGCGATTTCAAAACCGGTGTAATGTGGTCCAGCTTCCTTGTATTTGTGAGGACTCTGGCTGCAGCATTCTGTACTAGCTGCAGCTTCCTGACTGATTTTTTATCAAGACCTGTAAATATACCGTTGCAATAGTCCAATCTGCTGAAAATGAATGCATGCATAAGTTTTTCCATGTCTTGTTGAGTCAGAAGCCCCTTAATTCTGGTTATATTTTTTAGGTGGTAATAAGCGGATTTAGTGACGGACTTTAGATGGCTATCAAATTTTAGGTCTGAATCAATAATTACGACAAGGTTTCTGACTTTATTTGTAGCTGTAAGTGACATTGTGCTAAGTTGCCTGCTTATCTTTGACCTTTCCTTTTTTGGCCCAAAAATTATCACCTGTGTCTTCTCCACATTTAAAAGGAGAAAATTCTGGCACATCCATTCATTGATTTGATGAATGCATTTACTCAGGGAGACTAAGGGACTATAATCATGTGGGGACACAGAAATGTACAGTTGTGTGTCATCTGCATAGGCGTGATAGGAGATGTCATACTGTTCCATTATCTGAGCTAACGGAAGCATATAGATGTTAAATAAGAGTGGTCCAAGAATTGACCCTTGAGGGACTCCACACGTGAATTTGGTTCGTTCTGACTGATAGTTTCCGATTGACACAAAGAAATCCCTATCATGTAAATAGGATGTGAACCACTGAAGAATAGTGTCAGTAAGCCCTACCCACTGTTCCAATCTGCTGAGTAGTATGTTGTGATCAACCGTGTCGAATGCGGCGCTGAGATCCAATAGTAACAGAACAGATGATTTGCCTGCATCGGTATTCCGACGAATATCATTTAGGACTTTGATAAGCACGGTCTCGGTGCTGTGTTGTGGCCGATATCCAGACTGTAATGAGTTAAAAAGATTGTTTTGCATCATCAAAGTCTGGATCTGTTCGAACACAACCCTTTCGATAATTTTCCCCAGGAATGTCAGATTTGATATTGGCCTGTAATTGCGAATGGTTGAGGCATCCAGATTAGTTTTTTTAGGAGAGGTTTTATTACTGCAGTTTTTAAAGTCTGTGGAAACTCTCCTGTTTGGAGAGAAGTATTTATAATCCGAAGTATGTCTGGGCTATGCAATGAAAAACAGTTTTGAAAAAGTTTGAAGGAAGGATGTCAAGGCAGCATGTTGTGGGCTTTAATTTTGACACAATTTCTGTTAAAGTGGCATAGTCCAAGAGGCTAAACTGTCTAAGATTGACGTGGGGGACATTTTGGGAGGCATTTAGTGTACCAATTGTTAATCTAGAGTTGCACACAGTCTGTCTAATCTTTAGTACTTTGTGTGTAAAGAATGCTGCGAAATCATTACAGGACACTTCAGATGCCAATTCCTGAGATATTGATGCTTGTGGGTTTGTCAGTTTGTCAACAACAGAAAATAGTGTTCGAGTATTGTTGGTGTTTCTACTAATGATCTCTGAAAAATATGACTGTCTAGCATTTTTCAGTTCCTGGTTGTATTTGCGAAGACTCTTTGTAGATATAAAAAACTAGGAGTTTGTTTTTTCGCCATCTGCGTTCTGCTCGTCTACAATCTTGCTTTTGTTTTAAAGCTAGTATGGCATTTCTCCAGGGTGACCTCTTTCTTGACAAAGTTTTTGTCTTAACCGGGGCAATAGTGTCAATTACAGTCATCACACTGGAATTGAAACTATTTACAAGTTCTTCCACTGGAGCTGTTGTAGGGATTAATGGTGAGGCATAGGCCTGTGTGAATAACACACAAGTGTTATCACTTATGTAACGCTTCCTAATCACCTCTCTTTCCCTTTTCAGAGGATGGACAGGGGAGGTCATTTTAAACACAATGCAGTAGTGATCAGACAGTGCAACATCATTCACTGTGACCTCTGAGATGTTAAGACCTTTGGATATTATTAAGTCCAGTATGTGCCCTCTGTTATGTGTTGGAACTGTGACATGCTGAGATAAACCAAATGTATCCAAAATATTTAAAAGCTCTCTAGCACATCCTTCTTCAGGATTATCAACATGAATGTTAAAGTCACCCACTAAAACAACACAATCAAAGTCCATGCAGACAGAAGACAGTATTTTAGTAAACTCATCAAAAAACATTGTGTTATACTTTGGTGGTCTGTAAATTGTTACCAAGGCAGCTCTGCAAGGGCTTTTTAGCTGAATGACAATATATTCAAAGGAATCAAACTGACCACATGAAATATTCGTGCATTGAAAACTGTCCCTGATCAGACTGGCAACCCCACCTCCTTTCTTATGGGTTCTTGGCGCACTAAAGAAATTGAAGTTTGTGGGGGTTGCCTCAATCAGAACTGTCGAGCCATTATCTTGGTCTAACCAAGTTTCTGTTAGGAACATCATGTCAAGGTTATGTTTGCTGATAAAATCATTAAGTAAGAAAGATTTGCCAGCTAAAGATCTGATATTTAGTAGAGCCAATTGCAGATTCCAGACTGGATTCACTGGCGAGTTTTGGGAATGACATACTATGCTTAACAGGTTGGCAGAGTTGATTGAACATTTTTTATTTCTCACCAATCTAGCCCTTTTTTGTTGTTTATCACCACTGGGATTGTTGAGCATACAGACTGTACTCCATAGGGCCCCGGCTTTTGCTGGGACAGAACAGTCTTTGTAATGTCACAGCCTGGACCCGGTGCATATCATATTGGTGTCACAAACATGGCTTCCTCCATAGAAGGATAATACCGTGTAGTTCCAGAGTTGTAGTGCTTTGGCTTTGCCCCGAGAGAATTCCAGAGGGGGCTGGTTGGTTTGTTGCCATCTTCCCCTGGCACCTGTCGGGTGTGACAGGTACAGGGTGGAAGCGAAGACATGAACTTGAGGAGATCAATAGACTGGTTAACCTTGCTATCTAGATCCATGGAGTCCCAACCAGGTTGACTCATTATTCCATCCAAACTAAGTTGTCGGCGGGGTGGCTTCCGGGACTGTGGGGATTTAGGCTTTGATGAGGCCTTAGCCTAACTGAGTCGGCAGAGTGGTGGCGTCTTGGAGTGTGAGGATTTGGTACTGGATGGGGCCTCGTCAGCAGAGGATTGCACGGTCGGGTGGTTCTCCTCCTGTTGAGCTGATGGAGCCACTTCTTGGGTCTCGTCTGAAAGGGGTCGATCACCTGCTACCAGGGTCTCCTCCCGTTGAGGCAGTGGAGCCTCTGCAGAGGAGGGTTGGTCACAGCCTGGCAGGGCTGGCTTAGTCACTTCCACTTCAGCGACTGTAGGCTCCATTTTTGGAGGAGACGTTGATCCTGCGTGCTCACCAGCCTCCATGTTTATCAGGTGTTTTGGGACAGCTTGCCTGCTTTCCTTGAGACAAGCAGACTGTCTGTGCCTCAAGAGATAAAACATGCTGCTGCTTAGTAACCGCACTCCTGACTTATTTAGGTGAAGGCCATCGTTCTTAAAGAGATGCCTGCGCCCTGAAAATATGTTGAAATTGTCAATGAAATACATCGATTGTCCAGCGCATGTAGCTTTGAGCCATTTGTTGAGCATCATCACTCTGCTGAAACCTTCATCCCACAGCCTGGGCACGGGTATGGGTCCACTGAAAAACACCTCAGTATTTAAAGCTCCGACTTTGTTTATCAGTTCAGTGAAGTCTTGCTTTAAAAGCTCTGATTTTTGCTTCGCAATATCGAGGGCTCCTGTGTGTATTATCAGAGTAGTGGCTGTTGGATGCTGAGCAGCAATGCTCAGGATATTTTGTGAGATATCAGACACCATTGCTTTATTAAAACAACATACTCTGGCATAGTTGCTACAAAAGTGTTTTATTCCATTCACAGCAAAGTCGCCCACTATCAGAGTGCGGGGCCCAGTGGGTCGCTTTCTCTGTATCCTGCTAGCACATGCATTAGCATCGAACCTCTCTTTCGAGCTGGGTGTTCCAACTTTACCTGGGTCAGGAGTCTCGGAGAGTGGCGTAAATCTATTTTTCAGTGGAATTCCAGCTGCTTGAGGCACTTTGCTTTGAGCCTTTGTTGTTGCCTTGATCTGTGATAATTTTCTTTCTGGTGCTGGGGTAGAAGACGTGGTCTTCTGCAGCGGTGGCCATTCCTTTTCATCGTAAATCTGCCAGTGCTGGGTTCTGCCTGACAAACGACTTCTCGAGTTGTATTCCTTCGACTTTGCACCAAGCCGATTCCAGGGAGGACTGATTGTTTTAGTGAGATATTGACCAGGGTCCCGTTGAGTCTCGATGGTGTTTGTTTGCATTCTGTAGGCTGGCTCCCCCTCGCTGTTTTGGGAAATCGGCAGAGTGGTTTCATTCCCGAGCTGTCCATTTACCTCCATATTCATTTCAAGCCGGTAGATTTTTGTTTCCAGTAGTGCTATCTTCTGGAGCAGTTTGTGGTAATCCTCCATTGACAGGGGAGGCATGTTGCTGCTACTTAGCTTCCGTTAGCCGAATTTCTCAGTTCCAGTCGCGATAAGGCAGACTTGTGTTCCAGTAAAGACAAAAAAAGCACTTTAAAAGGCTCAAAAATGCTCAAAAAGCCTTTGTTTAAATATAAACAAGATTAAAAGAAAATTCCAAGACTTGGTGAGTAATTTAGAGGTGATTAACAATGATTAAAAAGATGATTGAAGCTTGAGAAGCAGGAGCAAAGCAGAGAGACGTCTGCACAGTAGCGAAGCAGCAGAAGAATGTCAAGAGGCGATATATTGTCTCATAAATTACTGCCGATATGCGATATTACTGCCAATTTTTTTTCACCAATTCAACCACTAATATAGTGACAATACCTCCTAATAAATCACTCATTCAAATGCAATAAATTGTTATTCTTAAATAAAACACAAACTATATTAAAAAGTTCTTTTTAAAAACACATACAATGCATAAAAAGTCATTTGAAAACTAGCTACGTACAGTGTATCACAAAAGTATGTTTCACCCATATAATCGCCAAAAAAATCCAGCTGTAGCCATTCACAGCTGTGACTTGACACTCAGTGATACATGCTTCATGGAGTTTTTGGATCGAAACAAGGTAAGTACGCGATAATATCTCGTTAAAGTCATGGCGTCTGTAATTCTGCTCTCGCGTGCCATCACCTCCAGATAGGGTTTTGCTGTTTAAAAAACGTTTTTTTTTAAATGCCCTCCTGTTCAAAATTTTTCTGCCCCCAGAAAATTGAAATTTTAAGCTTCCCAATGATTTATCACACATGCATATCGGACAATTTTGAAAGTTGGCCAAATTGGGGGTCTCAGAGCGGAACTTTAAGTCACCAGAGTGTTTTCCGCCATACATATATATATATATATATATTTATATACACAGTGGGGCAAATAAGTATTAAGTTAACCACTAATTGTGCAGGTTCTCCCACCTGAAAATGTTAGAGAGGCCTGTAATTGTCAACATGGGTAAACCTCAACCATGAGAGACAGAATGTGGGAAAAAAAAAAAAAAAAAATCACATTGTTTGATTCTTAAAGAATTTATTTGCGAATCATGGTGGAAAATAAGTATTTGGTCAATACCAAAAGTTCATCTCAATACTTTGTTACGTATGTACCCTTTGTTGGCAATAATGGAGGCCAAACGTTTTCTGTAACTCTTCACAAGCTTTTCAGACACTGCTGCTGGTATTTTGGCCCATTCCTCCATGCAGATCTCCTCTAGAGCAGTGATGTTTTGGGGCTGTCGTTGGGCAACACAGACTTTCAACTCCCTCCACAGATTTTCTATGGGGTTGAGACCTGGAGACTGGCTAGGCCACTCCAGGACCTTGAAATGCTTCTTACGAAGCAACTCCTTTGTTGCCCTAGCTGTGTGTTTGGGATCATTGCCATGCTGAAAGACCCAGCCACGTCTCATCTTCAATATCCTTGCTGATGGAAGGAGAGTTTCACTCAAAATCTCTCGATACATGGCCCCATTCATTCTTTCCGTTACACAGATCAGTCGTCCTGGTCCCTTTGCAGAAAAACAGCCCCAAAGCATGATGTTTCCACCCCCATGTTTCACAGTGGGTATGGTGTTCTTCGGATGCAATTCAGTATTCTTTCTCCTCCAAACACGAGAACCTGTGTTTTTACCAAAAAGTTCTATTTTGGTTTCATCTGACCATAACACATTCTCCCAGTCCTCTTCTGCATCATCCAAATTCTCTCTAGCGAACCGCAGACAGGCCTGGACGTGTACTTTCTTCAGCAGGGAAACACGTCTGGCAGTGCAGGATTTGAGTCCCTGGCGGCGCATTGTGTTACTGATAGTAGCCTTTGTTACTGTGGTCCCAGCTCTCTGTAGGTCATTCACTAGGTCCCCCAGTGTGGTTCTGGGATTTTTGCTGGCCATTCTTGTTATCATTTTGACACCACGGGGTGAGATCTTGCATGGAGCCCCAGATCGAGGGAGATTATCAGTGTTCTTGTATGTCATCCATTTTCTAATAATTCCTCCCACAGTTGATTTCTTTACACCAAGCGTTTTACCTATTGCAGATTCAGTCTTCCCAGCCTGGTGCAGGTCAACAATTTTGTCTCTGGTGTCCTTCGACAACTCTTTGGTCTTGGCGATAGTGGAGTTTGGAGTGTGACTGACAGGTGGACAGGTGTCTTTTATACCGATAATGAGTTAAAACAGATGCCATTAATGCAGGTAACGAGAGGAGCCTCGTTAGAAGAAGTTAGACCTCTTTGACAGCCAGAAATTTTGCTTGTTTGTAGATGACCAAATACTTATTTTCCACTCTAATTTGGAAATAACTTATTTAAAAATAAAAAAATGTGATTTTCTTTTTTTTCCCCCACATTCGTTCTCTCATGGTTGAGGTTTAGCCATGTTGACAATTACAGGCCTCTCTAATCTTTTCAAGTAGCAGAACTTGCACAATTGGTGGTTGACTGAATACTTATTTGCCCCACTGTGTGTGTATGTATGTATATATATATATATATATATATATATATATATATACATACTAGGGCTGTCAAAATTATCGCGTTAACGGGCATTAATTAATTTTTTAAATTAATCACGTTAAAATATTTGACGCAATTAACGCCTGCACTCAATGACCTGCTCGCATATTGCCTCAAACAGATTACAATGAGGCCATTTACGGACATTAAGAGTGAAGAGAATGCCGCTTGGGGGCAGCGCCGTTCCATACTCATGTTATTTCTTGGGACGTGGGAGAATTAGTAGTTGTGAGACGTTTATGCTGTATTCACAATGCAATGCAAATTGCTATTTGTGCTCCACACATATTTCGGTAAATTTTCTTTCTTTTAGTGGCAATTATGTGTCTCTTGTACTTTGGGTAAGATATGTACAGATATATGTTATACAGTAAAGGCGAGTGGACACAGGCGTTCTTTGGACCGTGCTGTTTATTGGCATAAGCTTTGGCAACTCCTTTACAACAAACATAAGTATGGTTTAGTGAAAGCACAACAAAAATAATATTCCTCTCTCTCCAAAAAAAACATAATGTTCACAAAAAGAAAAGCACTTCAGTCTATAGTAATGAGGCCCTATTCTGACACACAGTTAAACAACAATGCAAAATGAACTGGCATTCCATATCAAAATAGCTATGCAAAATACACGTAAAACTTTTCACTCTATTTTTATTATTGTTATTTTTATTCTTATTATTATTATATTAACTCTACTTTTGATTGAAAATTTTACAAATTTTATTAAAACGAAAACATGAGGGGTTTTAATATAAAATTACTATAACTTGTAACTATAACATTTATCGTTTAAGAACTACAAGTCTTTCTCTCCGTGGATCACTTTCACAGAATGAATGTTAATAATGCCATTTGTGGATTTATTGTTACAATAAACAAATACAGTATTTATGTACAGTATGTTGTATGTATATATCCGTCGTGTGTCTTATCTTTCCATTCCAACAATAATTTACAGAAAAATATGGCATATTTTAGAGATGGTTGGAATTGCGATTAATTACGATTAATTAATTTTTAAGCTGTAATTAACTCGATTAAAAATTTTAATCGTTTGACAGCCCTAATATATACGTATATATTAGATGGGTCTCTTAATCTGAATGTCTGAACTTTAATTCTATGGCGTGTTGAAGACCGATAAACATCTGTGAAAGGAACTGTCATCAACACGTACATGTGCCGAGTGCACGTAGCACACACACAAAAACACGCATGCTCAAATATATGCACGCACGCAGTGATAAATCGCTCATTTTTATTTACTGAGCGATAAATTTGCGACTTCTTGCATATTGCGAAGGGGCTTAGTATGCCCACACCTGCTCTGCATCTCTCACTATGGATGGCAAACAACCCCAAAAGAGAATTGAACCTCCACCATGTTTGACTGTATGGACAATTCTTTGTATGCCTCAAGTCTTTTTTCTGTAAATAGTAAAATGACGTGCATTTCCAAAACAGTCCCACATGTCTGAATGAGCAAGCTCTTTGACTCACCTTTAAGTGTCTGCCAGTGAGATTTGAAAGCCTCAGTCACCCTTTTCAGTTCAGTGCTGGCAGCGTCACACTAGATTCACATTAAATATATTGCTTTGGTTTTTCCCGAGGAACCGATTGCCAAATAATAAACTCACTGAATGCACGTAAGGACTACGCACCTTCCAGATGGAATGTTCAAGTGTATAGATTTGAAACAGTGTTTCACAGGAATCCAACAGCACCCAAAGTCGGCCTTGTCGGTCAAAGGTTATATCAAGAGGACATAGTGGCAGGGAAATCCTGCTGTGTGGTACAAGTTTCTTCTCTTCACTATCCTGGTTCACCATGAAAAACTGAATTGTTGACAATCTATGACACAAAGAAAACATCAGGCATAGGTATGGTTAGTGAAAATTGACATTCCAAAAATTTTAATCATGGGGTATTGTATGTTTGAGTTCAGGTCATGAAAAATGGGAGCCAGAGCAAATATTTTATATAATCTTTTTAATTCTAATTCCATGTAAAAAAAACAAATTGGACATCCATCAGGATCAAAGATCAAATAGCATGTGTAACAAGGTTTCACTGGAAAAACCTAGATTCCGTGCAAGACCGTGCACGGTAAGCCTGAACGATATATCGTTCAAACATCGCCATTGCGATGTGGGCATGCGCAAGGATGTGTGATAGTTTATGTTTTTTTAATCCACAAACTTCATGCTCTCCGCACAGCCTCTCTCTTTGTTGAACTCTTTGTTCCTCCCCGCGGCACTATTGCCTATTAAAGTTAACAATGTTGACAGATGGTTGTGCTTGATCTTGCGAAAGAAGCGGACTTCATACCCGCCACATATGTCAATCATCGTTTAACTTCAGCCGAACGTGTTGTGTCGTGGCAATAAAAGCCAGAAATGATCATGGGGAGTTTGTCTTTTTCACATGTCACTCCAGGGTTCACAGCCAACGTAGGTAAACAGAAACATTAAATAAAGCGAACCATTTTTCTACTACAGTATTTTATCCTTGTTCAAAATGATTTGGTTGGACAGTTACGTTTAAAACTGATCATAATTATTACATTTGAAGTGCTTAAAAAACATTTATTAAAACATATACTGTATATATATATATATATATATATATATATATATATATATATATATATATATATATACATACATATATATACTAGAGGTGTGCAAAATTTCCGATTCTTAGGTTATTCGCGATTCGGCCGTGGAAGATTCGAGAACGACTCACAAACATCCAACTTCCGATTATTGAAATATGCCAAGTAAAGCGGAAGTACAACACACTCAGCGCGCCGCGCGGTCTTCGGGGCGCAACGAGGAAGAACGCAGCGAGAGTAGCTAAACATCATGCTTCTCATTACCCGGCCCCTCGGGTAATGCCAATGCTCAACTCACGGCTCTAGCTCCACTCATGCCACGAGCTAAAAAAACACAACAACATACCTGACTGCTGCCGAAAAGCTGCTACAAAGTATGTCATCCACATAATGTAGTGGTAGATATCATTTATATAGGACTAGATGCACCATTGATTCGGTAGCGTGAGCAGCACATCTACAAAAAGCTAGATGCGGCCGTTCGTAAACGGCCGCCATCTTAAAGCAGTACACTTCCCTGCTAGGCTGTTGTAGCGAACCTTCCAAGCAAACCTAATTAACTTTTTATCTAAAATACTCCTAAATCGGTGAAATATTGACTTGAATCTATCTTAAAAATAGTTTTAAAACTTTCACATGTCAAAAGTAGACAAAAGGGAAATTATGGAATAACGGGAGCAATTTTAACAACTTTAACAGTTGATTCACAACATTAAATTAATTGAATGTAGTTTAAAGCTGCTGTTATAGAAAGGGGACTGGAGTTTTTTTATTTACTGTTATTTTTGTATATTTGGTTACTGCTATATGTTAACTTGATACTGAAATAGTAGTTTGGTTTAGCCTGAGAGGATTTTTGAACAATTTTGGAACTAATGTACAAAACATTTAATAAAAAAAATTAAAAAAAATAAAAAAATAAAAATAAAAAATAAAAAAGGGAGGGGGGGTGCATCAATAATCGTTTTATAATCGAATCGGAGCCTCTGAATCGTCATCGTAATCGAATCGTTAGGTGCCCAAAGATTCCCAGCTCTAATATATACATACGTATATATATATATACATATACATATACATGCTCTCCGCACAGCCTCTCCCGGCTCTTTGTTCCTCCCTGCGGCACTATTGCCTATTAAAGTTAACAATGTTGACAGATGGTTGTGCTTGATCTTACGAAAGAAGCGGACTTCATACCCGCCACATATGTCAATCATCGTTTAACTTCAGCCGAACATGTTGTGTCGTGGCAATAAAGGCCAGAAATGATCATGGGGAGTTTGTCTTTTTTACATGTCACTCCAGGGTTCACAGCCAACGTAGGTAAACAGAAACATTAAATAAAGTGAACCATTTTCCTACTACAGTATTTTATCCTTGTTCAAAATGATTTGGTTGGACAGTTACGTTTAAAACTGATCATAATTATTACATTTGAAGTGCTTAAAAAACATTTATTAAAACATATACTGTGTATATACATATATATATATATATATATATACATATATATATACATATATACACACACATATATGTATATACATATACATATATATATATACATATATATACACACACATTTTCTAAATCATACTTTGGGGGGAAAAAAGTGAAAAAACATGTCTTTATATGTACAGTGGGGAGAACAAGTATTTGATAGACTGCCGATTTTGCTGGTTTTCCCCCTTGCAAAGCATGTAGAGGTCTGTAATTTGTATCATAAGTTCTCTTCAACTGTGAGGGACGGAATCTAATAAAAAATTTAAAAAAAAAAAGAAAATCATGTATGATTTTTAAATAATAAATTTGCATTTAATTGCATGAAATAAGTATTTGATACATCACAAAAATTGAACCTAATATTTGGTACAGAAACCTTTGTTTGCTATTACAGATACCAAACGTTTCCTGTAGTCCTTGACAAGGTTTGCACACACTGCAGCAGGGATTTTGGCCGACTCCTCCATGCAGATCTTCTCCAGAGCCTTCAGGTTTCGGGGCTGCTGCCGGGCAACACGGACTTTCAGCTCCCTCCATAGATTTTCTATCGGGTTCAGATCTGGTGACTAGCTAGGCCACTCCAGGACCTTAAGATGCTCTTACGGAGCCACTCTTTAGTTGCCTTGGCTGTGTGCTTTGGGTCGTTGTCATGCTGGAACACCCAGCCACGACCCATCTTCAGGGCTCTCACTGAAGGAAGGAGGTTGTCAGCCAAGATCTGGCGATACATAGCCCCATCCATCCTCCCCTCAATACGGTGCAGTCGTCCTGTACCCTTGGCAGAGAAGCAGCCCCAAAAAATGATGTTTCCTCCTCCATGTTTCACGATTGGGATGGTGTTCTTGGGGTTGTACTCATCCTTCTTTTTCCTCCAAACACGACGAGCCGAGTTTAGACCAAAAAGTTCAATTTTGGTCTCGTCCGACCACATGACCTTCTCCCATTGCTCCTCTGGATCATCCAGATGGTCAGTGGCAAACTTCAGACGTGTCTGGACATGCACTGGCATCAGCAGCGTGCGCTGTAGGATTTTAATCCATGACGGCGTAATGTGTTTCCGATGGTTTTCTTCGAGACTGTGGTTCCAGCTCTCTTCAGGTCATTGACCAGGTCCTGCCGTGTAGTTCTGGGCTGATCCCTCACCTTCCTCATGATCAGTCATGCCCCACCAGGTGAGATCTTGCATGGAGCCCCAGAACGAGGCAGATTGACCGTCAACTTGAACTTCTTCCATTTTCTAATAATCGCTCCAACAGTTGCTACCTTCTCACCAAGCTGCTTGCTTATTTTCCTGTAGCCCTACCCAGCCTTGTGCAGATCTATTATTTCATCCCTGATGTCCTTACACAGCTCTTTGGTCTTGGCCATTGGGGAGAGGATGGAGTTTGTTTGTTTGAGCATGTGAACAGGTGTCTTTTATACAGGTAACAAGTTCAAACAGGTGCAGTTACTTCCGGTAATGAGTGGGGAACAGGAGGGGTTCTTAAAAAAGAAAAAAAATCATACAATGTGATTTTCTGGATTTTTGTATTAGATTCCGTCCCTCACAGTTGAAGAGAACTTATAATACAAATTACAGACCTCTACATGGCCTGCAAGTGGGAAAGCCAGCAAAATCGGCAGTGTATCAAAAACTTGTTCTCCCCACTGTATCTCTTTCCAATCCTAAATCTGAATAAATAAATAAACTGAACCTACATTAAAAAATTAAATAAATAAATACTAAATAAAAAAATGGCGGGGGGCACTACTTTGCGGTTTTTCCACTAATCCCCATTAACCGTGAAAAACGAGGGATCATTGTACACGGTGATCACAGTGAGTCATCCAGTCAGCTATTCAAGTCATCCAGTGAAAATGTATTATATATATATATATATATATATATATATATATATATATATATTAGGGCTGTCAAAATTATCGCGTTAACGGGCGTTAATTAATTTTTCTTATTGATCACCTTAAAATATTTGACGCAATTAACGCATGCAATGAATGACCCGCTGGCATATTGCCTCAAACATTACAATGAGGCCGTTTATGGACATTAAGAGTGAAGAGAATGCCACCGGCCGCTTGAGGGCAGCGCCGTTCCATACTCATGTCTTCTAAACGTGGGAGAATTAGTAGGTGTGAGGCGTTTATGCTGTATTCACAATGCAATGCAAAGTGCTATTTGTGCTCCACACATATTTCGGCAAGTTTTCTGTCTTTTAGTGGCAATTATGTGTCTCTTCTTTTATTTTGGGTAAGATATGTACAGATACAGTGGAAAGAACAAGTATTTGATACACTGCCAATGGGAAAACCCATTTGCAGCCACTGTATATGTTATACAGTAAAGGCGAGTGGACACAGGCGTTCTTTGGACCGCGCCGTTTATTGGCATAAGCTTCTCCTTCACAACAAACATAAGTATGGTTTGGTGAAAGCACAACAAAAATTATATTCCTATCTCTCAAAAAATAATAATAATAATGTTCTCGAAAAAGGAAAGCACTTCAGTCTATAGTAATGAGGCCCTATTCTGACACACAGTTAAACAATTTAGCTATGCAAAATACACGTAAAACTTTTCCCTCTATTTTTATTATTGTTATTTTTATTCTTCTTCTTATTACATTAACTCTACTTTTGATTGAAAATTTTACAAATTTTACTAAAACGAAAACATGAAGAGGGGTTTTAATATAAATTTACTATAACCTGTAACTAAAACATTTATCGTTTAAGAACTACAAGTCTTTCTATCCGTGGATCACTTTAACAGAAAGAATGTTAATAATGCCATTTGTGGATTTATTGTTACAATAAACAAATACAGTACTGATGTACAGTATGTTGTATATATATATCCGTCGTGTGTCTTATCTTTCCATTCCAACAATAATTTACATAAAAATATGGCATATTTTAGATATGGTTTGAATTGCGATTAATTGCGATTAATTACGATTAATTAATTTTTAAGCTGTAATTAACTCGATTAAAAATTTTATTTGTTTGACAGCCCTAATATATATATTTAATATCGCAATATAATATCGCAAATCCCCAAAAAATCGCAACAATAGTTTTTTCAAAGATGGTTCAGGCCTAGTGCACGGAGAAGAGGCACATTAGTGTAGCCGATTTTCTGTATTGTCTAATTACATGTTTAAGGCTTAGTCCTAGTGTAGACTTAGTCTAAGACTTTTACTTAAAGGGAAGTGTACTCACCTGTCACACTGCACAGCGATGTGACACCCATCAGGGGAGCTGGTTATATTGCATACCGTTACTTTCTGTGAACAATATAAACATAGTAGTTTAGAATCTAAAGTGGCACTTGCCAGTATCCATCCATTATTCATCTTCTACTTCTGTTGGTGATGCAATCAATCAAATTGATTACCGTATTTTTTGGACTATACGTCGCACCAGAGTATAAGTTGTACCAGCCCAAAAATGCGCAATGAAAACGAAAAAAACATATAAGTCGCAACAATGTCGCATTTTTGGGGGGAATTTTTTTTGATAGAATCCAGCACCAAGAACAGACATGTCATCTTAAAAGGCGATTTAAAATACAATAGAGAACAACAGGTTGAATAAATGTACGGTATGCTAACATTACATTTACAGATGTCCCGATCCGATATTTGGATCGGATCGAGCCATTATCTCACGTGGGTAAAGACGCACCATCCAACACGCGATTCGGCCGTGGAAGATTCGAGAACGATTCACAAACATCCAAATTCCGATTATTGAAATATGTCAAGTAAAGCGGAACTAATACACAGAGCGGTCTTCGGGACTCAATGAGAAACTGACCGCATTGCGTCCCGAAAGTAGATATAACTTGTCTTAGACCCGGGTAATGCCAATGCTCAACTCACGGCTTTAACTCAACTCATGCCGCTGGATAAAAAACACAAGAATACCTGACTGATGCTGACAGCTGCTACAAACTACGTCAACGTCGTTTTACTGGATATAATAGATATCATATGTATATAGAACCAGATGCTACACGACAGACTCGACTGCGTTAGCAACATTGAAGTGTTGAAAACCAGATGCGTTAGTAAACCGCCGCTATCTTAAAGCAGAAGACTTCCCTAGTAGGCTGTTGTGAACCTTCCAAGCGAACCTAATTAACTTTTCATCTAAAATACTCGGCAAAATCTTGACTTGAATCTATATTCAAAACAGTTTTAAAACTTTCACATGTCGAAAGTAGACAGAAGGGAAATTATGGAATAACGGGAGCAATTTTAACAACTTTAACAGTTGATTTGCAAAATTAAAAAATGAATTGAATGTAGTTTAAAGCTGCTGATACAGAATGGGGACTTGAGTATTTTATTTACGGTTTAATAATGTTAACTTGATACTAAAATAGTCGTTTATTTAAACCTGATAGGCTTTTTATGCAAATTTTTGTAACTAATGCACGAAACATTAAAAGCATCTAATAGCTTGGGGGATTTTCCACTGAGGTTGTTGGTGTGTTTTGCTTTTTAAGACAGTTTACAATATTAATTGCACGTTTTACTGACTTTGCCATTTCTGTTTGTTATTTATAATGTTTTGTGTTTGTCACTGAATAAACAGGTCAGTTCCTTGTTACCAACTGTTGTGTGTTATTCAAACTCACCTAATTCAGCTGGCTAGTTGTTATCAAGAGTACTAAAACCTTTTTCAACATGAGTCCGACAACTAAGTAAGGAGGCTAAATAACTTTAAACTTTAACACATGCTCACATAGGCCGGTATCGGTATCGGCCAGTATTGGTATCGGATCAGAAGTGCAAAACAATATTGGTATCGGATCGGCAGTGCAAAAACCTGGATCGGGACATCCCTAGTACATACTGTATACCATTTGCATCCACTACTGAGAGCCATGGTTGCCCAACTTCCCAACATACATTTGGGCGGAACAGTTAAGTCGCTACAGTATCATTTAGTAAAAGCACAACAAAAATAATATTCCTATCTCTCAAAAAAAAAAAAAAAAAGCGCTCAATGCAAAGACAACTGGCATTCCCAATCAAAATAGCTATGCAAAATACACATAAATCTTACTCAGACTTTGCGTTGGCTAGATCTCTAATCAATTTAAAACTCACCATCGACACCTTGTAGTGCATTTCAATCACTACCTTATGTAGTTAAATACACTGTGGAAGAACTGCAGGGAGCCCATGTGACGTCCCGCTCGGGGACGTCAACAATGGCGAGCTATTAGTTTATTTTTTGATTGAAAATTTTACAAATTTTATTAAAACGAAAACATTAAGTTTTAATATAAAACTACTATAACTTGTACTCAAATTTATCTTTTGAGAACTACAAGTCTTTCTATCCATGGATCCCTTTAACAGAAAGAATGTTAATAATGTTAATGCCATCTTGTGGATTTATTGTTATAATAAAAAAATACAGTACTTATGTACAGTATGTTGAATGTTTATGTCCGTCTTGTGTGTTATCTTTCCATTCCAATAATAATTTACAGAAAAATATGGCATATTTTAGAGATGGTTTGAATTGCGATTAATTACGATTAATTAATTTTTAAACTGTGATTAACTCGATTAAAAATTTTAATCATTTGATAGCCCTTGCTGCGATTGGCTGGCAACCAGTTCAGGGTGTCCCCTGCCTACTGCCCGTTGTTAGCTGGGATAGGCTCCAGCACCTCCGCGACCCTCGTGAGGAATAAGCAGCATGGAAAACGAATGAATGAATGAATGATAGCCCTTGTATAAATATATGAGTATGAGTCACTCCAGAGTATAAGATGCACCCTCTGCCAAACTATGAAAATAAACTGCGACTTATAGTCCGAAAAATACGGTACTTGAAAGTTGAAGTTGCAATGGATGTACGAATAGGGTTCAATGACAACACTTTAAAGGGTATGTAGCGGCAAAGGGGGTGTGAGACATCAATAGAACCGTTATGTGCCAAGATAACAAATATTGATAAAGTTAACAAAAAAAATCAATCACATTAATGAGCAATTATCGAAAATAGATCGAAAATGACGAACATTCCCGAAAGTGTTCCGGAAACAGTCGAATGGGGCGGGGACGTCACGACAAGTGATTGACAGTCGAGGCGGAGCCAGGTGCCATTGTTTTTTAACGACGAGAGAGTAGCGTTGGGGTTTGTTTGACGAAAACATAACAAAAATGGTTCAAAACTGCTGTGCTATGTGGTGTACAAATCGTTATTTATCGGAATATAGTATCCACGAGTTCCCGAACGCGAAAAAAAAAGCTGGACTACGTAGACAATGGGTAAAGTTCGTCCGTGCAAAGAGGGCTAATTTTCTAGACACAGCCTCCGGCACGCTTTTCTGTGGTGCGCATTTTCCACCTGAAAGCTTCTCGAACAATGGACAAGTGAAATCGGATTTTGCTAAAAGATTGCTGCTCAAAGGAGATGCGGTACCGACCATACACGCGCAGCTACCTAAATGTCCCGAGATATCAAGAAAGAGGACGATGAGTGGCAAAGGAGGCTAAGGCTAAGCAAAGGGGGGGAGCAGCCAAGCTTGAAATGGCCAGAGTGAGTACTCTTTTATAATAAAAAAATGTTAGCGTTGGATACAGGACTGGACACATGTATAAATTATCGTTCGTAAAATATATAGAACAAATCCTCTGATCCCATTCATATTTGTGTCTGTTGGCAGAGCAAAAAGCTATGATAGTGCAATAAATGATAATTATTCTATGCATTCCTTTATTTTGCAGTCACGGTGTATCAGCTTCACAAAAAGAAATGCAAAACAAATCATTGGTGTTTCCCCACACGATCTGCTGTTGATGTTTCATCAGTGTCATTGCTCCCCTCAATGACCGTTTCATTACGCTGCATTGGCGTTCGTTTGGGCTCAAATTGGTAACCTAAAACACCGATTAAAGCTTCGTAACTCTCCTCGTCACCATTAGATGAACATTCGTTACGTCCTTCTACGTCGGATTCGTCGCTGAAACTAGAAACGAAATTGTCTGACATCATCGCCGCCATTCAGTATTAAAGCACTGAGCCTTTTTCTTGTTGAAGAAACACCCCTCACTGTCAATTCTGAATTCTCTTTTATTGACAACGAGGGGTGTTTCTTCATGAGGGAACCTGGAATATGTGCAGGACGAACACAATGCATCAGCATAAACAGCTCAAAACACCCCTAATTCTCCCCTCACTAGAAGGAATTATATTGATGCAGACAGGCGCTGCCCCCCTAGTGGCCGGTGGCACTCTCTTCACTTGTCGTGACGTCACGCACACAATCTGCCAGATCTCGGCCGCCAGTCGTTTTAGCTTGACAATCGAGCCAAATTTCTCTCATTTTCTTGTGTGTAATTACACGAAGTGGCATGATATGAATACAAAAGGCATGCGTTTATGGATAAATGATGGAATATTAACATTTTCCCAGGGCATGACATACCCTTTAATCAGTTTTTGGCCCACTATAATTTAGCATTTATATGCTATTGCTAGGCAGTTTAATTCGCAAATATAACATTAGGTTTCATTGTAATGCTAATGATACCAAACTTAATGGCCTTTTCCTCATTCAATGTGTATGTGGGAGGGGCCAATTCATAAACGCTTTTTCAATAAGGCATTCCAAGCTTTGGAACACTCGAAAAGTAGCTCTCACACCTGACGCCGAAACTAATAAAGCCGTTTTAGAAATTGGCCAATATTTTTGCTAGTTATTTAAATTTGATCTGTAAATCAACTTGGCCTGAAAATACTAAACCTTTGCAATATATTGTTTTCGGGTCAAGAGTGACCAGTTTTCAAGTTTGGGTATGTCAAAAGGAGCATTGGTTTTTGCATACAAAAATTTGAAAACGGGTCAGTTCTGACCCCAACACAATACGAAGCTTAAAATAATAAATGAAAAGATAATAAAGAATGAAGAATAAATGTATTCGTACAATAACTTGGCTTGCTGGAGTCATCGCTCTGGCAATGTCCGTCTTTTGCTGTCATATTGCGCTTTGCCCAACCCAAAGACGAAAAGTAAAATTGTATAACTCAATCATAAAATTACTAGAGTTGATGGCATTAGATGTGCAATCCATTTAGACTGGGAAGGGCTGGCAGCTGAAATGTGATGATTCACTTCAACTATATTTTTCAATTATAAAGAACTGTGGCTGAGTCATTTGTCCCTAAACACCCTAGTTTTGACAGAGAAGATAGTTACCATCTCATTGTCCAATTTTGGGACAAGTGTTTCTTCAAGGTTGTTCAAGTCCCAACTTTCGAGCTTCTGACCAGTTTCATACTCCCACAGCTTCACCGTGCCATCCTTCAAATTACAAAAAGAAAGAAAAACATATTACTCCACCTGTGGACTTTCTTTAACATATCGAAAGTATGTTATTGTGAACCTTTGGGAAACACCCTTTCTCAACAGATTGGTAATAAAAATGTGGTTAAAACGACAGTCATCGACTTTACTATCAATTGATGAGAAAGCTCCTACAGACACTGCGCCGCAGCTTCCCGTAGGGGGCCGGACCAGGCAGAGCATCTTGGCAGCTTTCACTGGGATAAACTCAAACAAACGCTGTGTTCTAACGCCGGATTTAGGTGGAAACAGGACAAAAAATTTAATGCATACAAGCAGGCAGGAATGTCTCAAGAGTGATTTGGTCGAGGATTCAAGGTAATTAATACATAAAATCGTACAATGCATGCACTTTGAAACGTGAAAATAATGAAATGATTGGAAAAAAAATTTGTGGAACTTTAACTTGAAATATTTACAAAAAATGAATGATAGCTGCCCGTTTTTTTTTTTTTGCTTTTAACCAACAATCTAGACTGTTTTGCATTCATATCTATATAAATTCCGGGACTTACACATTTATTTACAAGAATTTTCAACTTAAAAAGCTCTTTGTTTCATGACGGCCGCCATGTTAGTTTTTGTATCGATACATAATTGCGTAACTTTTCATTCATTTTCGGCCAACTGCCCATTTTTGGGCAAAAAAATAGTAATTTAGACATTTCAGCATCCATACAAAAAAAAAATCGGCTTTTACGTGTTTTATTTTACGTCACATTTCAATCTCAAAACGAAGAGGGCTAGATAGCCGGCAAGACGTGCTGAGGAAATAGTGACATTGGAATTCAACCTAAATAAGTTCTTGTAAATAATAAAATGCAAAATGTGCTTTTGTTGAGTACAACTAAGATGATTCTGCTTGCTTTCCTCAAGTATTAAGTTTCTGATGTGAAAATTGAGTGATTTATTAGCTGTTGAAAACTGTTCAAGTTGAAGTTGCACTAAATAAAAAAAAATTAAGTCGCTATTTTGGGCAAAAACATATGTTAAATATTGCTACTAATCCTGAAAATATAGGTGATTATTTATGCGTTTGGAGATTTTTGTGCATCTAGCGTAAAATCTGAGCATTTTGCAGCCAATTTAGGTTTTCTTCTACATACATAAAAATAATTAATCGGGATTTTATTAGGAAACGACTTTGAATTTTTTGATGCAGCTGCTCATTGAGACTCCTATATGCCAAAGGGAGATGCCTGTTTTGGTTTAAGGTCGCTAGCAGCTTTGATTTTTGTATGAAAGCAGAAGTCAGTAAAAACATTTTGTTCAACAATTATTAAATGTATTTTGAAAGGGGGAATGGAAACTAATTGCAAAATCAGTGTTTTAAAAAGTAACAAGCTGCAATCATGGTATTTTTGAATGCACATTTCACACAGTAAATTTGTTACTGCACTTAAAAACCTTTTAAAAGTTTGCGGACTCTATAGCTCTTTTCAGACAAATGCTGAACTCTGTTTAAATCCCGGGATTTAAAAGGGTAGCCCTCATGTCTAAAAGCAATTTCCCGGGGCGCGTCCTAGTATAATGTTCGGGATTTACCCGGGACGCGTCATGTGTGAAAGACGCCGTTTAATTTCCGTGTCACAGCGCGAAGGCTGATGACATAGATGTCATGGCAGGCCGATTGTCATTTCCTCTTTCATCGCAGTAAGACAAAAAGCGGTAAACAAACATTGCAATTATCAATACAGCTAACTGGAAATTGCCAAATTAAACTGGAAACATAACAAAATTAAATTGCAACTGGATCTCAGAGCAAAGGAAGAGACAAGCGAAAGTGTCCAACCAGGGTAATAGCGTTCCGCACATAGCACGTCACCTTTGCTCAATAATATTCTTGACGTTAGCAACTGTTGCTGGGGGGGTGAAATTCACGTTTGTCTCTCATGCTAGATGCAAGTAAATAGTGTACGAACGAGAGGTTTACTGAGCTAAACCTACCAATCCTGTCCGAAAATTATCCCAGGTGCCAAATTCACGGGTAAAAGATGTGGAAGAACGTACAAATGTTCAGTTAAAGAGATGGCTTGAGTGTCGAGGGCTGAAAAAGACGGGAAAAAGAGCCGATCTGATCCAGAGGTAGCTTTTTTATCGTCACCTTTTTCTTGTGTGCATTGCCTTATATGTGGACGGTCTTAATATCTAGAGTCGCTTCTACAAGTTCCACAGCAGCAGTGTTTACGCGACATGTTCTTTTTTGAAAGATTACCGGCAGAAAACAAGCAGTACTAGCATGGGTTGTATGTGAGCGCGCTTCTATGTTGACCTTTCTGGTTTACGATGGTGACGTCACGCAGCCTTGCGATCTAAAAATAACATTCGTGCGGCACACTATTCCTACAACATTTCCCCATGTCTGAAAGCCATGACACGGGTAAATCCCGCGTCACCTGACACGGGAATTTAGCGGCTTTAGAGGTCCCTTTTTTTCTTTCGTTTTTCTATTTCCATTGGAAAATTAAATAAACATCTCAGAGGAGATCAATGCTGTTTTAACATGTAATCACAGGTCTATTTTTTTTTCTATGTGTGATCATTAATATCTAATTTCCTTTTTATTACACAATGGTATGGTTTATTTGGGAAGCCATTCAAAACCAAGTATTTAAAAAGAAATAAAACAGCAATTCTTGAAACTGATGTTCTTTTAATTTTTGTATTAACAGTGATGCAAACATACCCCTGATCCTGACAGCAACCAGTGCATATCGCCTGAAGGAACCAACAGTGAACTGACAAACCTGAGAGAGAGTAACAATGAATCCAAAGTATTTTGTGTTCTCCCCAAAAATGATAACTGCAACAATACTTACTGTTTGTGTCCGAGGCAGAAGGACTGTATGTTGTACGGAGAACGAAGGTGGCTCACTCGTATTTTTTCATCCCGGTCAGCAGTGATGATATACTTATCGTTAATTGACATAGTCTAAAAGAAAGAGCGGGAATACATATCATAAATATTATTCAGAAAGGCAGGCTCATCTAACTAAGGATTTATCACCACCTGGCTTGGGGGCAGCATGTGGCTCTTTCATCACTCTCCATTGAGTAACACCGACTCATATTACTTTTATAGGAAAAGCTGGAAGACAGCCTCTGTCACCATTTTTCCCGTAATAATTAAATGATGAATTTTTTTCAAATGGTATTAAAAAATCAATTATAAAGACTCACACACAGCCATAACTATTGAAATTGTGCAATAACAAGAATTTTCTTAGCGGTTTGCTTCTGCAAAGTCGCAACCAAGGGCGTATCAAAAGGGAAGGATTCCGGCAGAGGGCATATGAGTCGGAGGAAAAAAGTAGTTGAGACTTGTTGACTTTATTATGCAACTAGTCAGGTGCCCTTACCACAGCTAGAACCATGGATAGGTGACCCATCTTAAGTGCGCCTTCTTTGTCCCGTTGCTTCACCGAGAAGGAATACACATCGCCCGATTTATCAGCCACAAGAATCTCGTCTTCCGCCTTTGTAAACACCAAGGATGTGCCCCTCCTCACCAACCACCTATAAAATTGAATAATTTCGTAAAGTATTGCCAACTGTGGAAGATACACTCACCCGCCATTTTTCTTAGGCATGCCTATCCAATTGCTCGACAATGCAAATTTCTAATTAGCCAATCACATGGCAGACACTAATGTCACTTAAATTCCCTTCTACCCCCATTCTGATCTATTATCTGGTTTGAACAGCAACAGTCATGACCGTGTCTACTACAGGTCAACCGATATGGGATTTTCAAATGCCGATGCCAATACCAATATCAAAAAAAAAATTCCGCCAATATCCAAAGACGAGTTTGTAAACCGGTATACTTTTTTTTTAAAGCACGTAGATTATGAAAGGCATTTTTTTAAATTGCTTCAACAGTTTAAATTTAAAATGATGACCTGAGACTTAAAGGATTAATTCTCTATCGTGCTACCAAACGAACGAACGCAGCATTCTTTTTATGATTATACACACTCAGCAAAAACAGTACATTATGTTGAAATAATTAAACCCAACAGGACATCACAACGAGATGTAAACAAGTGAGAGTTTAACAGGATGCTCGCCATGCTAAAGCTTAGGCTAACACGCATACTCCGCTAACGCTACGATTACATTTAGAGCCTTAAAAGGCTAAAGCAACATCTCTCATTCAAGATGTTTTTTTACTACCAAACGAACGAACGCAGCATTCTTTTTATGATTATACACACTCAGCAAAAACAGTACATTATGTTGAAATAATTAAACCCAACAGGACATCACAACGAGATGTAAACAAGTGAGAGTTTAACAGGATGCTCGCCATGCTAAAGCTTAGGCTAACACGCATACTCCGCTAACGCTACGATTACATTTAGAGCCTTAAAAGGCTAAAGCAACATCTCTCATTCAAGATGTTTTTTTATTTTATTTTTTTACAATATTTACAAACCAGGCAAGCCAGAAGCTTCCGAAAGCAGCCTGCCTTCAAGCTGCTGCAGGGTCCTTCCGGGATTCTACAGTCAGTCAGCGGCGGCCACAGACATCTGCCCACACAGATGCCTGATAAAGATCCTTTTTTAATCGGCTAATTTTTTTGTTAATCGGCCAATGCTGGAAAGAAAAAAGTCCAGATTTTGGCCAGCCGATATATCGGTCATCCTCTAATGTCTATCAGGGTTTCCTCTACATATTAATTATTGTGGCGCACCGCCACACCAAAATCAAAGCCGCCACGAAGTGCAAAAGAGAGGTTTTTTAAAAAAAAATAATAATAATAATTTTACGGCCATTTCAAACTGGCGGCAGCCTAGTGTGAAGGGTTCAGCGGCAACCTATTCATTGTGTATTGTAATGTCCTTAAATCTGCGAGGCCCCCTTAAGAGACATTCAGACGAGGAGCTGTGACGTAGAGGGAAGCGAGATAGCGGTCGCATGTCACGGAAACCCGCTGTTATTTTGTTATTGTTTTTCTTTATTATTGTTGCCACAATAAAGTGGGTAAGCCAATACAGACTCCTGTCCTTCTTCCCCCCATCCGGGGAATTACAGTATTTTGGATCGGACTTTTCGGCGAAAGTAAGCAGTGGACGGCAGTCTTGGACGGAACGGCAAGTTTGAATGAAATTGCGCCAAGAGCCAGGGAGAGCGCCGCCGCGCTAATATCAACAACGCGTTCAATAGCAGAGGGGCAGGCGTACTTATTATATCTGCTACCAGGCTGTTTCGGCGGACGGATATACGCAATCACGGCTGACGAAACCTTGATAAATGCGCTCTTTTTATACAAGTTTCGCGAGCTCTGGGACACTCGAAAAATTACTCTTACTTCTCCTTGCTGAGCTAATTGGTACCTCAATGTAAGTTTGTGTGGAAATGGAGTTCACGAACAACAACAACAAAAAAATATTCACCTTCTCACCGAAACTAGTAAATCTCTTTACACGGCAAGTAGAATTTCCCCCTACTCCTTGAAATGGATCCATTACAAGGGCGTAGGTTTGGTCTCAATATTGGTAGGGACGATATAACATCATAACCTTCATGTACACTTTTTGCTGGGGACGGACATTACCGTAATAAAACCCAACAGATTGGGTGAACGGGGGTCAAGGCTAAATTTCTCGCCACCACTTTGAACCTAATTAATTGATAAGCTAAATGATCAATGCAAAAAAAATATCTGTATTGACGTACCAACTTTCACACTGCAAATTTAGAACGTTTTAATACGATGATTTTTATGAAATCTAGTCGAATAATTTTCTCCATCTTGTTTTGAGTGTTAAAGACTAGTTAACAGATTAACGGGTCAGATTATTCATTTTACTTTAGGTAAATATTACCATTTGTTCTTATTAAGCCTATACATCTAGGTTGGTTATTTTTCACCAAAATCAAGGGGAAAAATGCTTTCAAATAATGCTTTGAAGAATATCACTTGCTGAATTAAAGGGTATGACAACACCTGGGGAAATGCTAATATTCCATCATTTATCCATAAACGCATGCCTTTTGGATTCATATCATGCCACTTCGTGTAATTACACACATCGCAACACCAAGAAAATGATAGAAATTTGGATCGATTGTCAAGCTAAAAGGACCCGCCCAAGAGATCCCGGAAATCTAGCATATTGTGTGCTTGACGTCACTACAAGGAAACAACCGGCTCAGTGCTTAGTACTGAATGGCGGCGATGATAGCGGACAATTTTGTTTCTAGTTGCAGCGACGAATCCGACGTCACGAACATTCTTCTAATGGTGACGAGGAGAGTTATGAACCTTTCTTTGGTGTTTTGGGTTATCAATTTGAGCCCAAACGAAAGCCAATGCAGCCTAATGAAAGGATCATTTAGAGCAATCACACTGATGAAACACCGGCAACAGATCGTGTGGGAAACACCGAATGGTTTGTTTTGCATTTCTTTTTGTGAAGCTGATACACCGTGACCGCAAAATAATGTAATGTATAGAATAATTATCATTTATTGTGCTATCATAGGTTTTCGCTCTGCCAACAGACACAAATATGAATGGGATTCGAGGATTTGTTCTATATATTTTACGAGCGATAATTTATACATGTGTCCAGTCCTATATCCAATGCGTGATATTTTTTTTATTATAAAAGAGTACTCACTCTGGCCATTTCGAGCTTGGCTGCTCCGCTCCTTTGTTAGCCTGGGGTGGTCTCATCAGAGCCAGTCATCGTCCTCTTTCTTGATATCTCGGGACATTTAGGTGGCCGCGCGTGTATGGTGGGCACCGCATCTGCTTTCAGCAGCAATTTCTTAGCAAAACCTGATTTCATTTATCCACAGTTCGAATAGCTTTCAGGTGTAAAATGCGCACCACAGAAAAACCGTGCCGGAGGCTGGGTCTGCAAAATTAGCCCTCTTAGCACCGACGAACTTTACTCTTTGTCTGCGTAGTCCAGCTCTTTTTCTCGCGTTCGGGAACTCATGGGTACTACATTGCGACAAATGGCTATTTGTAGACCACATAGCATGACAGGTTTGAACCATTTTAGCGATTTTTTGATAAAACAGGAACGCAACTCTCTCGTCGATAAACAACGATTGCACCTGCCTCGACCTTTCGTTTCCTTGTTATGACGTCTCCGCCCCATTCGGCTGTTTCCGGAATACTTTCGGAAATGTTCGCAATTTTCGATCTATTTTCGATAATTGCTCATGAATGCGATTTATTTTTTTGTTAACTTTATTAATATTTGTTATCTTGCCACATAACGGTTCTATTGATATCTCACAGCCCCTTAGTGTTTTGATACCCTTTAAAACCATTCCTGACAAAAAGCTTTTTTTTTTTTTTTTTTGCTTAAAATAAGTGTGTTGAAAAATAGCTGTCTGAAAATAATATTTCAAGTAATCTGAGTAAAATTTACTTAAAGCACTGGCAGATAATTTCACTTATTTCTAGTAGATTGAAAACAAGGGAATTTAGTCATCTGCCAATCAAACGTGCGTTTGAGGGGGAAAAATGGTGTCAGTATAAGGCTGAACATCATGAAAGTAATTCACTTAATAATGGTAGGGTCAATTCTATCCTTACAAAATATGTGAAGACAATCTAAATGACCTCTATAACTGAACTCATTATAGCCATTGGTCCATTAACAGAAGTACTATTATTGTTGTGTTAATGTAGTACATATTAAGGCCAAATAAAAGGAAAAAGGACTACGAAATGTAAGTCATACTATTGCTACGAGAAAAAACAGTCGTATTATTACGTAGGGTAATGTAACTGTAATCAGCTACGCATTTTACGTACATGAACCGTAGCTGAGAGCTACGACATTAGCCTGGCTCATGAAATATCTCAAATAGATCTTTGTCATGGTTATTTTTGGAAAGCATAATGTGAAAAAAAATGTCATGATATGACGCAATTTTGCCGTGGCATGACATGGTGAGGCAGTCCGACTCCGATGCAGCCCACCACCGCAGCTTCAAAAAATCTTAGGGGAAACACTGTCTACATTGAGTTTCTGCAATGTGATTGGCTGATTAGAAATTTGCGTTATAAAGAGAGGTATGCCTGATAAAGTGGCTGGTGAGTGTATATGATATACTGTATAATATAGCATTTACCTAGTACTAACATGTTGCCAGGAATGCTCATACTGAAACAGGACCAGTCTTTTGGAGTCATCAGTTAGTGCCACCCGTTTTCCAGATGGCGAAACAGTGAAGGCCAGTATTCTGTCACTTTCAAGGCTGAGGTTGAGAATAAGAAAAAAGACAAAAATGGTTATTCCAAGAACTGTTTATCTTCTGTTGCAGATGTATTGAATTAATACTGCCGTTGTGTGATTAGGGGTATATAAAAATGACAACTTTACTCATGTTTACATGTTTAGTTTGACTTTGCTGTTCATTTTACCTATTGCCATCCACCGTTGAATCATCTTTACTTTTCTTGGCAGTGCTGCAGTCAAATACAAATGGCTCTCTGCAATACAAAATATATTTGGTTGAATTGGAACATTCCATTCATTTAGTTTATTAAGTAAATAAATGTATGATTACTGTACACAATAAATTACAGTGGACCTGTGCATGTGGGATAGGTACAGGAACCAATGGCCCATTCCAGTAACCCCTCCACCCTTGGTTTTGCATGTGCACGATAAAGATGTGTCATGTGAGTGAGTACGGGATAATTCCTTTCTTACTCAATGTGACATTAGCTTAGTATTGTTTTTAAATCGCTCATGACAACAAGCTCGATAATTCCTCTATCGATGTAAGACTATTATTGCCGTACAAAGTTTTGGGAGTTTGTCAACTGGCTCCTCCTGCCAACTCGTACGTGAGTGATGCATGCAAGACAATAGGTAATATGATCAAATACAAGACATGTAATCTCCATAGGACAAAGATAACCAAATTTGTTCGAATATCAACCAATTCATCATTCTGCTAACTTAATATAGTCTTCAAAGTTAAAACCACTTATAAATTTGAGATAATTAGATAGCTCTACATCTGAGCAAAAATATGCATGTTACAGTGCTTCTGTTTACACTGTGTAGTTTTATCTTGAAGCACTATTTGACACATTTAAGGTGCGTCACCAGAAGCAATTTTTTTACTCCAACATTTTTCCCAGCCAACAATTTTTTGAGAGGACTTATTCAAAAGGAGATAGTTTCCAAACCTGCAGCAATTCCTTATTGGAATAATTTATACGAAAATATTGAATGGAAACATACTTGGCTTTTGCCTAAAAAAATATTTACTATGAAATAAAGTAAAAGAAATCACACTCAAATTACTTCACAGGTGTTATCCTGTAAAGACGACAATGGTTAAATTTAAAATTAATATTGAGACATTATGTTCTTTTTGTGCAAATGCAGAGGAAACTATTTCCCATTTGTTTTGGGAATGTACTTACTCCCACATCTTTTGGGTTGACCTGAAGAATTATATTAATTCCAAAGTTGTGCCATCATTGAAAATTGTTTTTAGACATATTTTGTTTGGCCTATCCAACGTTGACGAACCAGAAATGGATAAAAGATATATTGTAAATCTTATTTTAATGTTGGCTAAAATTCACATTCACTGTGTAAAATATGCTAATCAAAGACCAAATTTTCGTGTTTTTGGGAAAATGTTTTCTTTATATTTGGACGATTTAAGTTCCTCTTTGAACCCCAAAGCTATAAGGACCAAAAGACTTTGCAAACAGTACGGCTTGTGTTAAAAAATGTTGTTGTTGTTGTTGTAAATCTGTTGATTGTATGTGAATTGTTCGCCCATTATTTGTAGTTGTTTTTGTGTAAATAAAGTTAAAAAAATAAATAAATAATGAAAAAACATTTTCCCCAGCCCTTTCACTATTCATAAATGAAAAACTTTGTAAAGAGATCAACAATTTGTTTGTATATTTTGTTTGGAACAAAAAAAAAACAAACAAAAAAAACAACGTAAAACATTTTTGCTATACGTCTGAATAACAACGTACATCAAGCTAGATGCACTCGTTTATGGTAGATTACAGAAAAGAAGCAAGTGAATTCAAATCTCAAGTGAAACTATTCGGAATCCGAGAAAACTTGCAAAATAAAAAATAATAGCATAATGCAGTAAAGTTGGGACGTTATCACACTCATTGTATAATTTCTCATTATAATATTATATAAAACAGAATTGTGATATAAAATTGTCCATATCACACAGCACTAGATAAGACTCCGATGAAGCAGGGGAAAAAACTAGCTTATTCCTAAATTACTTGACCTGAGGAGGCTACAGGAATTAATCATTTTTGAAGAGACTCACGTCAGGTGAGTTAGGACGGAGCATTTTTAATTTCATCACCAACATTGTAACTCTACTCACCGGTCTTCCGTCAAGTGAGCAGCTATAAATTTGGTGCCACATGCCAGCAAAAACCACTCTCCAGAAATAGCAGTGAAAGCCATGAGTGCAGTCGCTACCCATGCGTCTTCTTCTTCGTTTTTTTTCTTCTTCTGCTGCTTCTTCTTTTGTCATTGTCTGGTGGTTGGTATGAAACATTACCGCCATTTACTGGTATGGAGTGTGAATAGTAACGACTATCGCTTTTTTAAAAACACTTTACTTATCACTTTTCTTGTACAATATGGAACAGTAGACAAAACAGTACATAGAAATATAAAACCATAATTGTAGTAGTAAAAGAAAAAATATTAATGCATATAGCCTACCAGAGGTGAGTAGTAACACGTTAGATTTACTCAGTTACATTTACTTGAGTAACTTTTTGAGAAAAATGTACTTCTTAAAGTGTTACAACGCAATACTTTTTAATTGAGTAGATTTGCGAAGAATAAACGCTATTCTTACTCCGCTACTTTGGGCTAAACTAGAGTCTTTACATTTTTCCTCTTTATTCTACATATTGACTTTATTTTTCGTCTCATAACCACATGCTCTATTATACCGATCAGAGGTAACAATGTTTTTTTTTTCTCCACTAGAGGGCGCTCATGCTCCTTGGACGGGTGATGCTTTCTGTTGTTGTTTTTTTCCACAAAAAATCATATTCATGATCATATCAATAATCATATTTAATTTCAGTCAAAATTTGATCACTCTACAGTGCATAAAGGGGGAAAAAGGAATCAAAACCATTTCAAAAGTGGTTCAAGTGTATCAGCATGGTAACATGGTCCCAAAAAACAAATGGCTGACATTGTTATCTCAATAAGGCACAAGATGCAACAGTTACTAATGTTTTAGGATTAAAGGATGGGTGATGTTTCAAGTGTTGTTCTGGTCTGAATTTGTCAATTTTTGTGTCATCTTTTTGGCTTAATATGGTCATAATATGGTCATATAAAAGGTTATAGTACAGTTAATACAGTATAATAATAACAGTTTATATAGATGGCATTGTGCTGAGAAATAAAATATACCATCTTCTTGTTAAAAATCAGACAATGTAAGCAGTTACTCACAATGTTACTCAGTACTTGAGTATTCTTTTCAATGAATACTTTTTCACTTGTACTTGAGTTAATTTTTGAATTACTTTTTTACTTCTACTAGAGTAATGTAATTTCACTACTCTTGATCCGTTGATTAAAATATTTGGCGACTACCCAACTCTGTAGCCTACTACAATATCATATCATCAGTCTATAAACATATTACATCCAGTGCAAGCGCTAATAATTCTGCCTTTTTCTCTAAAGAAGGTTTGATTGTAAAAATATATTTGAATTCGTTGCTAAAGACAACAAAAAATAGCTTCCTTCTTGTAACTTTACATTGGTCTATTTTTTTTTTTCTTCTTTTTTTAAACATGCCCTTTCAGCTGTTTAGACATGGAAAATGGGAATCTGGGTGTCTTTATAGGCTTAATAGTTTTATTGTGCCACATCGTAGGAGTTTGGTGTACTCCAATTGTAGTTGCTTGTATTGTGTTGTTTAGTCAGAGAAAACGGCTGGACAGCTACAGAGAGCAAGGAAGAGTAGACAACAACAGAAGATTAAAAAAAAAAAAAAAGATCATTAAATACATTATTTATATGCTACTTCGATGTGAGGCGGATAACCTAACCACTCGCCGTGCCGCCTTCTGTAAATTAACAAAACATTAGTTTAGGGGATTTTGTAGATTCAAACAAGATGACCCTGTCAGGCCGGCATAGAAGAAGATATTTAAAGCAGTTTTTTGGGGAGAAACATCTTTCATTTGATGTAACACACTTTGTGGTATCTTGAAGAGGCGGTGCCTATTTTTCTCCAGTGAAGGTTGGATTGGTCACAGTAGTGGTGGCATTCTGGAAAAGTGGATTGTCTGCCTGTTAACAGATAAATGACAATGTTACGAAAGCCAGGAACACTCTGAGCATCTGGGTTAAACTTTACAGAAGAGGACAAACACAAACAAAATATACACCCGCTGTAGTTACTTATAACAAAAAATGAAACGCTTTCTGATTTGAAACTAATGAGACAGATCTTGTGGAGGAGGGTGCTGTGCAACAAGAGGAGTATTGGGTCGAACTGCTGCTTGCAACCTACCAGATTTGGATTATTGGTAGGTTAAGGCCTTTTGCTAGACAAATTTATAGTAGGCCTATAGCTCAATTCAACACAAAGTAAAACTAAAAATGCTTTACATCACATTTAAATCAGCAAAACATAGATATACTGTAAAAAAAAAAAAAAAAAAAGCAGTCAATTAAAATATACAAATAAAAATAGCAAACAAACAATAGCATTTTTAGCCCTGAATGAAAGTACTGTAATACATTTTGCCGATATATGCCTGTATGTGATTAAAGCAAGGGCGCAGGTTTGCATAGGGACAGTAGGGACATAACACTACCATGTTTTCAGAATTCTGAAATTGTCCCCACCAACTTTTATGCAACCTTATTTGTATTACATAATAATTTCAGTTATATAGGTCATTTAGATTGTCTTCCCATATGTTGTCAGGATAGAATTCAATTGACCCTACCATTAATAAGTGAATTATTTTCATTTTTTTCAGACTTACATTTACCCCTTTTAACTTGCTGAATGTGCCAGTCCATTTTGTTTCCCCTCAAATGCACATTTGATTGGCTGATAACTTGACCCCCCCCACCCCAAACACACACGCATGCATGCACAGCCCCGACAGAAATACATGTCGACAACATGCCGCCTCCGCAGTTTTTTTGTGGGCCAGCAGCAGCAGCTGTAAGTAATGTAAAAAGATGTTAATGTTGTACAAGTGGGGAACACACCACTAGCATAGAATAACATTAAACTGTGTGAATTTGCTAGCTTGCAAAACTCGAGTAGGAAGCTGCTTACAGAGAATTGTCCTCCACTATATTTTCTATTGTTAACATTAAACTGGGAGAAATGCAGTGAACCGAGGTTTATCACCTTCTCCCCAATTTTCATTTTTAATTCATTTATCTGGTCTTAAAGCAGCCTAAAGGAGCTTTCATTTTTTTGTTGAGTTTGGCTGTGCTTGTGGCCAAAAGGAGTTGTGTTTTACCTGAAGGAAGGCTCCATTTTTATTTATTTTTGTTATTCCCCAAGATACTTTTTCAGTTATATATATATATATATATATATATATATATATATATATATATATATATATATATATATATATATATATATTTTTTTTTTTAGAGAGACAAAGTTGAGTGGTCTTAAGACAAATGTTTATTTTTTGCATTCCTGGATAGTTAAGAGATTATTAACAAGTTTGTATTTGTTGTGTATGTTGATATTAGGGCTGTCAAACGATTAAAATTTTTAATCGAGCTAATTACAGCTTAAAAATTAATTAATCGCAATTAATCACAATTCAAACCATCTATAAAATATGCCATATTTTTCTGTAAATTATTGTTGGAACGGAAAGACACAAGATGGATATATACATTCAACATACGGTACATAAGTACTGTATTTGTTTATCATAACAATAAATCAACAAGATGGCATTAACATTATTAACATTCTGATAAAGCGATCCATGGATAGAAAGACTTGTAGTTCTTAAAAGATAAATGTTAGTACAAGTTATAGAAATTTTATATTAAAACCCCTCTTAATGTTTTCGTTTTAATAAAATTTGTAAAATTTTCAATCAAAAAATAAACTAGTAGCCCGCCATTGTTGATGTCAATAATTACACAATGCTCATGGGTGCTTAAGCCCATAAAATCAGTCGCACCCAAGCGCCAGCAGAGGGTGACAAAACTAAAAAAAACACAAGTAACAAGTTGGCATTGCACTGTGCTGTCATTTTAATATGTTTGAGCGGGGCATGTGAGTTAATTGCGTCAAATATTTTAACGTGATTAATTTAAAAAATTAATTACCGCCCGTTAACGTGATAATTTTGACAGCCCCAGTTAATATGTTATGTTCAAATATTGCAATTTAAATTTGCTAATAAAATCCAGACATTTATTCTGGAAGTTTTCAAAATGTTACTTTAGTTGTTTTTGAAAACAAAGGTTTGAATCGAACAGTGTATCACTTGAACCAATAGATATCAAAGTTAGTATAAGTCAATACAGATTTATTTTGAATTGATCATTCAGCCTATCAATTAATTTGGTTCTTATTCGTGAGAAATGTAGTCCTGACACCCGTTCTTCCAATCTGTTTGGTCTTTTTAATGTCCCACCCCCGGCAAAAAGTGTACATGCAGGTTATGCTCTTATAATGTCCCTACCAATGTTGAGACCAAAAACCTACGCCGTTGCCTATGTCAATATGTCAAGATATGTTGGGGATGGATGCAAGGAGACTTAGGCTAGGTTCATACTGCAGGTCTTAATGCACAAATCTGACTTTTCGTCATATCTGTTTATTTGGTGTGCCCGTTCAGACTGCCTTTGTCCATTGAGCCCGTTCAAGTAATACGTATGCGCACTAATTCACAGTCTGAGATGCGCTGAGCAAACTGACCCGCATGCGCAGAAGCATTAAAACAAATAACTACGCACTGTGCGTGCATGACAGGTAACGCTTATGTGTGTGCGTCAGTTTGCCCCGACTCGGCCATGTAAGCACTGTTGAAATATTGCTCATTTGGCACATAGTAAGAAACCGAGCAATATCAGGCTCATTCTTTTCTTCATTGTATGTTTTATGACAGTGGTCAAGCCCGCCCCCAGCGTAGTAAAAGCCGAGTTCACGCTAGGTTCTACTGCTAATGAACAGCTGCATCGCTGCCGTCTTGCGTGCTGCTTTTGCTCTTTGGTGGCTGACGTAATTGCTGCATGAATTCCGATTTGCGAGACTTGACAGTTCAGACTACCGCCAATTTCTGGAAAAATGTGGCCCAGATCGGATTTAAACCACATACGAAAGTGTCCAAGTGTCGGATTTGAAATGATCCACTTCGATGCGACTTGTCACGTTCAGACTGTCACGTTAATGCCTCACTCAAATCGGAAAAACACGAAAAAAATCAGATTAGTACATGAAGACCTGCGGTATAAACCTAGCCTTAGAGATATTAGGTAGTAGCTAATAACAATAATGGTGGCTAGTGTGCTAGGTGACTTCGGGGTATGTCGCTGGCACAGCAATTTTCATAGCAGTCTGGGTGGAAATGATCACAGCAGAGACGAGTCGATTTCGACGATCCCCTCGGGGGACAAAACTCTCCCAGGCATTCCTAGTTGGGGTATCTTTTGGAAATTCGTGCAATGTTCTCACACCAGGCTCCGACAACTTGGTAGAGCCACTTGTGAATGGGATAAGGAGGTATTGCCTCGCGACAGTGTAAACACCTCGGGTAACGTCACAGTCTGAGCTCAAATCGTCTTGTAGCTCAGTGAGGAACACTCTTTTGATGGGTTCTGTGTCAAAACTACTGGGCATACTGGGACTAATAGTTGCCTGTATGTTTCAGATGATTGCAGAGAGTATCTTTGGATTAGTAAACTAGACTAGACCATTTAGTCTGGAGGGGCACATTAATAAAACAATGTAATATGTAGAGAACATATGACGAGATTCTCAAGTGGTAAAAGTTAATATCTTAGAAACTATCTCACCTCTGCCCATTTGGATTTCTTCTTTTCATTTTCAAACTTCCTGAACTCTTTCAGATCTTTCATGTAGATAAGCAGCTTAATCAGCAATAACAACAAGATGCCGATGAGAGCCACGGACGCAATAGAACCCCCGATGATAGCCGCGACACTGGGTGGTTCTGGACACTCTGAAGTGTGACATTATACAAAAGTTTACACGTACAATAAACATCCTTTGATATTGAAAATATCATACTTCGTTTTTTAGGGTATGTATACAGATTGAATGACACACAGGCAAACACACACACACACACAGATGAGAACAGGGTAGGTTGACATCAGAGTTGGTTGTCACAGTTGCTATGAATCAATCACCAGGGAGCGGTGTTGTGCAATTATAGGATTGTAGTTTTGAAAGTGATACCTACAAAATGTATGAGAAAAAAGCAACAGCTGTGGGTCATACTCTAGATAGCCGCTTGCTTGCTAGCCATTATTGTTTGACATTTATTTTTCATCTTGTTTATAGTCACATTAAGTAAATAGACGAATACAACTGAAATAACAAATGTATTTTTTGGAATATTCCAATTTATGGCCTTTCTGTGATTCCTTCATTGACAAAATTATTCAACCCCTTAGGTATGTATACAGTGCCTTGCAAAAGTATTCGGCCCCCTTGAACCTTGCAACCTTTCGCCACATTTCAGGCTTCAAACATAAAGATATAACATTTTTATTTTTTGTCAAGAATCAACAACAAGTGGGACACAATCGTGAAGTGGAACAAAATTTATTGGATAATTTAAACTTTTTTAACAAATAAAAAACTGAAAAGTGGGGCGTGCAATATTATTCGGCCCCCTTGCGTTAATACTTTGTAGCGCCACCTTTTGCTCCAATTACAGCTGCAAGTCGCTTGGGGTATGTTTCTATCAGTTTTGCACATCGAGAGACTGACATTCTTGCCCATTCTTCCTTGCAAAACAGCTCGAGCTCAGTGAGGTTGGATGGAGAGTGTTTGTGAACAGCAGTCCTTAGCTCTTTCCACAGATTCTCGATTGGATTCAGGTCTGGACTTTGACTTGGCCATTCTAACAACTGGATACGTTTATTTTTTAACCATTCCATTGTAGATTTGGCTTTATGTTTTGGATCATTGTCCTGTTGGAAAATAAATCTCCGTCCCAGTCTCAGGTCTTGTGCAGATACCAACAGGTTTTCTTCCAGAATGTTCCTGTATTTGGCTGCATCCATCTTCCCGTCAATTTTAACCATCTTCCCTGTCCCTGCTGAAGAAAAGCAGGCCCAAACCATGATGCTGCCACCACCATGTTTGACAGTGGGGATGGTGTGTTCAGGGTGATGAGCTCTGTTGCTTTTACGCCAAACATATCGTTTTGCATTGTGGCCAAAAAGTTCAATTTTGGTTTCATCTGACCAGAGAACCTTCTTCCACATATTTGGTGTGTCTCCCAGGTGGCTTGTGGCAAATTTTAAACGAGACTTTTTATGGATATCTTTGAGAAATGGCTTTCTTCTTGCCACTCTTCCATAAAGGCCAGATTTGTGCAGTGTACGACTGATTGTTGTCCTATGGACAGACTCTCCCACCTCAGCTGTAGATCTCTGCAGTTCATCCAGAGTGATCATGGGCCTCTTGGCTGCATCTCTGATCAGTTTTCACCTTGTTTGAGAAGAAAGTTTGGAAGGACGGCCGGGTCTTGGTAGATTTGCAGTGGTCTGATGCTCCTTCCATTTCAATATGATGGCTTGCACAGTGCTCCTTGAGATGTTTAAAGCTTGGGAAATCTTTTTGTATCCAAATCCGGTTTTGAACTTCTCCACAACAGTATCTCGGACCTGCCTGGTGTGTTCCTTGGTTTTCATAATGCTCTCTGCACTTTGAACAGAACCCTGAGACTATCACAGAGCAGGTGCATTCATACGGAGACTTGATTACACACACGTGGATTCTCTTTATCATCATCGGTCATTTAAGACAACATTGGATCATTCAGAGATCCTCACTGAACTTCTGGAGTGAGTTTGCTGCACTGAAAGTAAAGGGGCCGAATAATATTGCACGCCCCACTTTTCAGTTTTTTATTTGTTGAAAAAGTTTAAATTATCCAATAAATGTTGTTCCACTTCACGATTGTGTCCCACTTGTTGTTGATTCTTGACAAAAAAATTAAATTTCATATCTTTATGTTTGAAGCCTGAAATGTGGCGAAAGGTTGCAAGATTCAAGGGGGCCGAATACTTTTGCAAGGCACTGTAACTTAAGTACATAGTACAACATCCTTTGCAACAATAACATCCTTTAGACAAGTTTATTACAGTGATCCACAGGTATCTATGCCTATTCCTCATGGGCAAAGGCCTCCAGTTCATTAACATTTTTGGGCTTCTGTGCTGCAACTGCCTTCTTCAACTACCACCAGATCTTCCAGCACTTCTTTTGCAACCAAGATGTGATAGATGTTGAGGTATGCTTAGGATCATTGTCCTGTTAGAAGGCTTTGTCAATGACTGCGTGATATTTGCATCCAAGATCTCCTGGTATTGAACTGAATTCATAATACCTTGCACACGCTGAAGATTCCCTGTACCTGAAGAAGCAACACAACCCAAGATCATGACTGACCCCCCACCGCACTTCACAGTAGACAGGGTGTTCTTTTCTTTATTGGCATCATTCTTTCTCCTCCACACGTACTGTTGATCCATTGGTCCAAAAAGTTCCAATTTGGTCTCATCACTACAGAGAACAGTATCCCAAAACCATTGTGGTTTGTCCACATGGTTTTTGGCATACTTCTTGTGCTTTGGAGTCAGCAGGGAGTTCTGGGAGTTCTTGCATGGAAGCCATCATTTCGCAGTAGGTGTCTTATTATCTGGGATGAAACCTGAATTCCTTCCGATGACATGTCCTGTCGTAGTTCCTCAGCTGTCACCCGGGGATTTTTCTCCACCTTTCGCTTCAGGTATCGCACAGTAGTTGCAGACAGTGACCTCTTTCTACCACACCTAGGTACTGTTTCCACTTTGCCTTTAGCTTTAAACTTGCGGACGATGTTCCCTATTGTGTCTCTTGAAATTTTTAGTCCTTTTGCTATCTTTTTATATCCATATTCTTGCTTATTAGTTGAAATGACCTCCTCTCTGAACTTGTTTGACCATTCCTTGGACTTCACCATGTTGTAAAGATGTCATCAACTGCCAAGAAGAGCCATGTGTCACAGTAATTTTAAATCTGCTTAATTGCTGCTCAGTAGCGTTCCGTTCACATAGTGTTGCACAGATACCATTTTTTGGCCCCGATACCGATACCTGGATACGATTAATGAATAATAAATCAACTTTTTTAAACCCTGAGTTTTGGCTCTCAAAGGCCAAACAGTGCAACTTTCACGAAATTACAAGTAATAATAATTGACCACAGCCTCCCTCTCTGTGTACCAGCAGCAACACACACTCAGCCAGTTAGCTTAGCTTACTTTGCTTACTTCTACAGAACTTTTCAATCGGCTTGCCACCCGTCCTTTGAAATAAGGAATCGTTCCGAATTGGGAATTAAAAGTTGCGTTCCGTATTGAACCAATACGGAATATATATAAACAGATACATTTCTATGCATTTTAGGAGTTTTGGAGATGCCTCTTTTTTTTTTGTCGCCTGTACGGCTTTGGGCGCGGGGGGGGGGGGTCCCTTATTTCTATTTCTGAAAGGTGGCAACACTACTTTTGAAACAGGTCTCAAATTACTGTGGCATTTCTTACAGTAAAAGACAATAAAAGTAAAGTAGACCAAGTGAGCTGACCAAGGTTTATTGCCCCGGTCCAGCCCCCTTTCTCTTGGTAGCAGTTGCTGCTGTTGTAGCCTCAAACTTTTTGTGTTCAATTACGTTTCGTCTTCAAATGTTTTATCAGGTTCGAAGTGTTGAAACTGGCCGATTTAACTCCACCTCTCGAAACTTTCAGGCCGCAAATCTTGCATGCAGCCATTGTACTCGACGGAGATTATAAAATTAAATATTTCCAGACCGCCGACATTATCCTCTCGAAGTTTGTTTTTCCTACATGTGAAAAAGCTGCCTTAGCATTGGTTAAGAGAGGCTAATGGCCCGCTCTCATTGGTCTGGAGCAGGCCAATAGTGATAGCTACTTGGCATGCAAAGTGATCACGTGTCATCACACAACAGAAAGTGTAGTGAGCATCAGGAGAAAAAAAGGCTGCACTCAAGTGTTATAATACTTGACCGGTAAATGGTATTGGCGCCCTTTTGTTGGTACTCGCCGATACCGATACCACCATTTAGGGCCGGATCGGCCCCCTCTGTCGATACTAGTATCGGTATCGGTGCATCTTTACGTTCACATTTACGGATGTTTTCATCAGCTGTTTGACAACACCTGAAGGAAACCTTTGTTCTTAAGAGTGGTGGACTTGCGGGGTTGAATAATTTTGTCAATGAGCTAATCACAGACAGGCCATTAATTGGAATAATCCCCAAAATATTTTTGTTGTTTCACTTGTATTTGTCTATTTGACATGTCATTTTTTGATGTGATTATAAGCAAGATGAAAAATGAATGTCAAACCTGCAAAAACACTTATCCACTGTGGGGGGGGGGGGGGGGGGTGAATAATTTTGAACACAACTATAGTTTAACTTTTAGCAAAAAACATGAGTTGGGCTTGTTTTTCACATGACAACCAGGCTCATCGACAGTTCAAAGGAATTTTATCATCGCTGTACTTGGCACTGTGAAATAGTTTTCCAGCAGCTCTCAATTGTGAACATCATGTAAATAGAATATAAAATTTCTAGAAAATAAAAAATATTCAGGACAGTAAAAAAAAAAAAAAAACTGGGTACACCAACACTGCAAAGTTGGAGAACGCGGATTCTATATCAGCCATCACTCTGTTTGAGACTGTAAATTGTTAGATAAGATGTTGATGTTCAGTTCTGGGCTATTTTAATTTTGATTTGAAATGCTGTAAATGAGAGTATTTAAGTTAAGTGCAATGAGTCATGTATACACAAAAACCTGAAAAACTGTATGGTTTGGGTTTTGTTGAAGCAGCAATGAAAACCTGGGGTTTGTTTCACAAAGCAGGTTAAATGTAAATTGAGTCTAACTCTGTAATAAGGGAAATTCCAGGTTTTTGGTTACACAAAGGGAGGTTAGTTCTGGGTGTTGTGGAGAGTATTGGTTGGAATGTGTTTACTTATTCACATGAAATATTACCTCTCTCTTTCAGAATTTCAGCCATGAACTTATCCTCTCCAAATAGTTGATCCAACTTGAATTTCATCCAACAACCATTTGTGTCCCTTTGCTTGCACAATTTGCTCGCAATTGTGAACTGATCTACCATTTCATGCAAAACGCTCTCGCGGCAAGCCGCGCTGCAGTTCTTATTAAAAGGACCAGATTGAAAACCGAGACATTCAATGCAATTTCTGGAAAAAAAATGGAAAAGAACAGAAAACAGGACTGAGGTCTGTTGAAATTAGTGTTATTCATAAGTAACTCCAAAATTGCTGAATGATTACGTTACTTACGATTTGACTTGGCACGGGTCCGGGCAACCGAGACATTTCTGGCAATGTGGACGTTGGTATGTATTTTTACACTCACACCGGTTACACTTACAGTCTCCTCTCCCGTAGCAAATGGTATTATTTGGGGTACGACACCCCTCTTCTGATTTTGTGCACTGACACGCTGAGCCTTCAAAGCCTGGGTAGCATTCACATTTGCCGCAGTTGCACTTACCATTTCCTATCAATTATGAGAAAAAGGAATGAGAGGGAATATTTGACACAGCTTTATATATACACTGCTTAAAAAAATAAAGGGAACACGAAAGTAACACATTACAGATGTGAATTAATGAAATACTGTATTTTTATTATTCTCTCAATAGTTGAATGTGCTGACAACAAAATCACATAAAAATTATCAATGACATTCAAATTTATCAACCTATGGAGGTCTGGATTTGGAATTTGCCTCCTTTCAACAAAATTTCCCATTCAAACAGTACATTGTCATACAAGAGAGAGTGCTGTGAAATTGGATTGGGATTGTATTTATGAACAAATGTTTGAAATCTGTTTCATTACAGTCTGCCTCCTCCTTATTTTATTTAGTTGTTTAGTTTGTTTAAAAAAATAAAAATAAATGAGTCATTGACACAATTTATACCAGCACTTTGCCCACAAGATAAAAAATGTCAATCAGTAGCACTTTTTTTTATTTGAAAGAACAGGACTCCTGTCTTATTTGTGTACAAAGAAATTCTTTTCATGTGTTGTACTCAGAACCTTTATTCAAAACTAACAAATTTTATGTACTTAACACACTACAGTTGTCGACTACTGTTAACAGGGGTGGCTATAAATTTGTTGGCCACCCCACTAGCCACCCCGCTTGCCAGTATATTGTTAGATTGTTGTAGCATCAGTTATGCATTTCGTCCCAAATTTGTATCTGCCAGCACCTGCTTTTCCCCAGTAATTATTTTGTTTTGTTAAATGTACACCTTATGCCTAATATATACATAACACAATAAAACAGAATTGTTGTGGAACTCAAAATGTTGACTGGACAGTTATGGACTATGCACATTAAATTATTAGTAACATCAAATATTACACAATACACCAAAGTATACCAGTAGCTGTGTCCTTAAGTCTTTCTGATAGTTTTCCCCTGACCTTTTTACTGCAATAATATAATGAAAACCTGAAATTATGGCTTTTAGTTTTGGTGTGCCACCCCAAGATTTTAAGTGGCCCCATCTGGCCACCCCTAAGAAAAATTTCTGGAGGCGCCACTGACTTTTAAGTCAGGAAGGTGTTATAAAATATTATTTTGAAAGGGAATAGTCATCCATTTTGTCTTCATTGTTACTTACAACATGCCTAAAACAAGTTAAATTGTAAAAGTAATTGCAAAAAGTGACATACTGTATATCCGATTAAAATTCATTCATTCATTCATTTTCCATGTCGCTTATCCTCACGAGGGTCGCAGAGGTGCAGGAGCCTTTCCCAAATAATATGGGCAGTATGCCAGGTACACCCTGAATTGGTAGCCAGCCAATCGCAGGGCACAATGAGACATACAACCATTCACACACACGCATACTGTGCCTATGGACAACTTAGAGTGTTCAATCAGCCTACCACCCATGTTTTTGGGATGTGGGAGGAAACTGGAGAACATGCAAACTCGCACGGGGAGAACATGCAAACTCCCCACAGGAAGGCCAGAGCCCGGGATTGAACCCTTAATTTGAGACATCTCGCCTCAACTGCGAGGCAAATGTGCTAACCACTTGGCCACCATGCCGCCAATTAAACGATTGGAGTTTTATTTATCATAAAAATAATAAATAAATAGGTTCAATATTTGTGTTTATACAGTGCCTTGCAAAAGTATTCGGCCCCCTTGAATCTTGCAACCTTTCGCCACATTTCAGGCTTCAAACATAAAGATATGAAATTTAATTTTTTTGTCAAGAATCAACAACAAGTGGGACACAATCGTGAAGTGGAACAACATTTATTGGATAATTTAAACTTTTTTAACAAATAAAAAACTGAAAAGTGGGGCGTGCAATGTTATTCGGCCCCTTTACTTTCAGTGCAGCAAACTCACTCCAGAAGTTCAGTGAGGATCTCTGAATGATCCAATGTTGTCCTAAATGACCGATGATGATAAATAGAATCCACCGGTGTGTAATCAAGTCTCCGTATAAATGCACCTGCTCTGTGATAGTCTCAGGGTTCTGTTTAAAGTGCAGAGAGCATTATGAAAACCAAGGAACACACCAGGCAGGTCCGAGATACTGTTGTGGAGAAGTTTAAAGCCGGATTTGGATACAAAAAGATTTCCCAAGCTTTAAACATCTCAAGGAGCACTGTGCAAGCCATCATATTGAAATGGAAGGAGCATCAGACCACTGCAAATCTACCAAGACCCGGCCGTCCTTCCAAACTTTCTTCTCAAACAAGGTGAAAACTGATCAGAGATGCAGCCAAGAGGCCCATGATCACTCTGGATGAACTGCAGAGATCTACAGCTGAGGTGGGAGAGTCTGTCCATAGGACAACAATCAGTCGTACACTGCACAAATCTGGCCTTTATGGAAGAGTGGCAAGAAGAAAGCCATTTCTCAAAGATATCCATAAAAAGTCTCGTTTAAAGTTTGCCACAAGCCACCTGGGAGACACACCAAACATGTGGAAGAAGGTGCTCTGGTCAGATGAAACCAAAATTCAACTTTTTGGCCACAATGCAAAACGATATGTTTGGCGTAAAAGCAACACAGCTCATCACCCTGAACACACCATCCCCACTGTCAAACATGGTGGTGGCAGCATCATGGTTTGGGCCTGCTTTTCTTCAGCAGGGACAGGGAAGATGGTTAAAATTGACGGGAAGATGGATGCAGCCAAATACAGGAACATTCTGGAAGAAAACCTGTTGGTATCTGCACAAGACCTGAGACTGGGACGGAGATTTATCTTCCAACAGGACAATGATCCAAAACATAAAGCCAAATCTACAATGGAATGGTTCAAAAATAAACGTATCCAGGTGTTAGAATGGCCAAGTCAAAGTCCAGACCTGAATCCAATCGAGAATCTGTGGAAAGAGTTGAAGACTGCTGTTCACAAACACTCTCCATCCAACCTCACTGAGCTCGAGCTGTTTTGCAAGGAAGAATGGGCAAGAATGTCAGTCTCTCGATGTGCAAAACTGATAGAAACATACCCCAAGTGACTTGCAGCTGTAATTGGAGCAAAAGGTGGCGCTACAAAGTATTAACGCAAGGGGGCCGAATAATATTGCACGCCCCACTTTTCAGTTTTTTATTTGTTAAAAAACTTTAAATTATCCAATAAATTTTGTTCCACTTCACGATTGTGTCCCACTTGTTGTTGATTCTTGACAAAAAATTAAAATTTTATATCTTTATGTTTGAAGCCTGAAATGTGGCGAAAGGTTGCAAGGTTCAAGGGGGCCGAATACTTTTGCAAGGCACTGTATCTTTATTTGGCATTAGCATTTAGCCCCTTTACAACCCCCATTTTCATAAAACTTTATATAAAAGAAGCAATGATTACCTCCGCATAATTTATTCTGGAACTTCTCACAGTGTTCGTCGTCACATTGACAGAAGTCACCATGGTAACTGCTTCCACTTGCTGTTGTGTGGCACTGGCATCTCCCGCACACACAATCTCCACGACCCTCACATTCAGAACCACTTGGGCCCTTACATGACTCTTTAATGGAGTGTTCATCTTTGTTGCCAATGGAGCACTCGCAGAACTGACCGACAGAGCCTTGGTTGCAACTTAAAAAGGAGAGAACCAATTAGCACATGCAAATTAGTAATCATTAAAAGCTCATTGCAGTTACATAAGATTTATAGACAAGTTTATTGAGATGTATGCATGTAAGGCACGAAGGCTCAGCTGGGTGGTAAGCAGGCAGGAAGCAGGCAAGCTGACAAACAGGCAGACAGACAAACAGACAGGAAAGCAGAAAAGCAGGACACCAAAACTTGGCTTGATGATCATGCAAGTGCATCTGCTCTGCATAGCGTTCGCCCCATAACCCTTTCACTGCCCACCTAAATTTGCGCTTGTCTTGAGATTTGGTGTTATGCTTTTATTCTATTGCTTACAGTATGTGCTGAGTTTTTCCCCTCAGGTTCCACACATTTTACGTTTTTCCCTCAGCCATCCTCTTTTTTCCCATTTTTCTATCTAACTGGAGCATCCCATGGTGACTTGTCAGTACACCATTGACTTGTCTTCCTCCAAATGGGTCGCTTTTTTGTTTCTTAGGCACTTTGTAATGGAGGAACATATACCTTGTGTGTTTTCAACATATTTAGCCAAGATGATTTTCATATTTTTTAAACATGTAATAAATTAAAGTACCGTAATTTCCGCACTATAAGGCGCACTTGACTATAAGCCGCTACCCGCCAAATTTTGTACAAAAACGGCATTTGTTCAAACATAAGCCACAGCTGTCCACACTGTATTATGAGATATATACACCAAAAGATATTAACCGGTAACACTTTATTTGACAGCGGCATCATACGACTTTTATAAGACCAAATGAACCACCATTTGGCTGCAAAGCTTCATTGCTTCAAGATGCTTCATTTGTCCATCACTGCTCCCACCTGCTGGCAACACTGTTGTTGTCGTTCTACATGCCTCTTATCATGCATTGCAGCACTACAGATGTAAATAACAATCAAAATTCATGTTCTGTGCTAATTTTTTCTTCAGTTACTGTTCCAGTTGTTTGATTAATTGCTAGTTATGGTATTTGATAACACTTTATTTGACATAAGACTGTCATTAGACAATCATAATTTTGACATGCCACTGTCATAAGCATTTCTGAAAGCTTACAACAGATGTCATTTAGTGTTATCTGGCAAATTATCTCACTTTTGAATGGATTTAAAAGATCCTAGATGGACATAAATTGAGTTAGTGACATAATATGCCGGAGGACACTTAATGAGGTAAGCATTCAGTAATGCCCAAGATAGTGTCATGTCATAATTATGACGGTCTTATGACAGTTTTATGACGCCGCTGTCAAATAAAGTGTTACCTATTAACCAAAATAGATCAATAAATAAGCCACACTGGACTACAAGCCACAGGATTCAAAATGAAGGAAAAAAGTAACGGATTATAGTCTGAAAATTACGGTATAAAGCTTACCTGCAAATACCACACTCTATTGTTCCCCTGGCATTACAGTATTGTTGGTTACTTTCCCTCGGATCTTTACACTGACACTCACAGCTTGTCGACAAGGTCACTGTCAATGTATCTTTAATGCCCAGTGGTCTGATTGAGAATGTCTTGTTCTCGATGCAGGAGTCTGCTGTGATTGTTATATCAAAAGAAATCTGTGGGGAAATTGAAAAATATATTTATTAAATAATTAGAATGTTTATAAACTATATTTTAAATATGATTTGCTACATTTAACTACGGTGGCTGAGAAGTGTCAGTTCTACTGAATTTATTTCTTATCAAGAATTTCCTTTTTGGAAAAATAAAACTTGCAAAGTCATATTTATCAAACAACAGCTTCATTGAAGCTGTAGATTTCCGATAGACGGAAGACTGAAAGAAATGATGTTAGCTTGGCCGCACCACTAGAATCTATTGACTATACCCAATCAAAGCGCAGTTGAAAAGCACAATTGTAAGTGAGTAAACAGTATATTAATATCTTGTAGCTTACTGTATGAATAGATGTGCAAATAATGAAATCAAATTTAATTATATAGCCATTTACAAAAACCTGAAAGGTCCTCAAATTGCTTTACAACAAAGCAAAGTACAAAGGCCTGCATGATAAATTATGTTTGAGTGACCAGATCTCTGGCATTTACAGTGGTATGAAAAAAGTATCTGAACCTTTAGGAATTTCTCACATTTCATCATAAAATCTCCATCAAATGTAATCTGAGCTTTGTCAAAATCACATAGATTAAAATACTAGGGGTGCACGAGATCCATTTTTTGACACCGATAACGATATAACTTCCTGCTCCTCCGGCCGATACCGATACGATAACCGATACGATATAATTTTTCAATGTATATTTACCTGAGTTTTTGAACACCTGTAGGTCAAAAATACTAGTGGTTGATTCAGCATAGATTTGCCTTTGACCAAACCAGAATTTTCATGATGACATGAACATTATTATAATGAACAAAACAAAGATAAGAACAGTTTTGACTTCAAAAAGTGCACTTATTAATTTTTTCAAATAAATATAATTTGAGTCACTCACAATCAATCAGTCAATATCATTGATGATGTGTTCCCCTGAACAATGACCACTGATCTTAAACATAAACCCAACATGTATTGTGCTTTGTCAGCAGATAAAACATTTGGTGCAACAGGAGAGGAGACTTTTGTCGTCTTGGTCCATGAAACAACTTTCTTAACCTAGCAATTATAGAACAGCAAGCCTATCAATAACCAAAAGGCCTCTCAAGAACTTGTAAACACAACACTATAAAATGCAAACATTTGCTAATAGCCATACTAAGGTTTATAACTCATTGAAGGAAAAATACAGCCTCTAGAACACTAACAAAACTTTGCATATTGGCAAAACAGGAGTGGAAACGCTCTTATCCCTACCCGACACCGTGCCAAAAATATTATTAATAGGCCCGATAATATATAATGTTATTGGAGTTATTGGGATGATGTCATAATTCCTATTATCGGAGCGATAATTATCGGACCGATAATTATTGTGCACCTCTAGAAAATACAGTCTCTGACTTAACTAAAACCACCCAAACATTTATAAGTTTTCATATTTCTAATGAGGATAGCATGCAAACAATGATGTTGTGTTACTCCCAAACAATTCAACTTTGGTTTCATTAGTCCACAAAATATTTTGCCAAAACATCTGTGGAGTGTCCAAAAAGTGCCTTTTTGCAAACATTAAACGAGCAACAATGTTTTTTTTAGACAGCAGTGGCTTCCTCTGTGGAGGCCTCCCATGAACACCATTCTTGGCCATAGTTTTACATATACTAGTAGCTGATGAGTGCACGGAGATATTGGACTATGCCAGTGATTTCTGTAAGTCTTTAGCAGACACTCTAGGTTTTTTTTTTTTACCTCTCTGAGTATTCTGCGCGGAACTCTTGGCATCATCTTTGGTGGACGGCCACTCCTTGGAGAGAAGCTACAGTGCCAAACTCTCTCCATTTGTAGACAACTTCTCTGACTGTCAATTGATGAACATCCAGACTTTTAGAAATGGTTTCGTATCCTTTCCAGCTTTATACATATCAACAATCCTTGATTGCAGGTCTTCAGACAGCTCTTTTGACTGAGCCATGATGCACATCAGACAATGGTTCTCATCAATAAAATTCTTAACAGGTGTGTGTTTTATAGTGGGCAGGGCAACTTTAAACCACTCATCAGTGATTAGGCACACACCTGACTTAAATTCTTTGGTAAAGATTGGTTTCAATTGCTCTTTATAAGTCTCCATAGGCAGAAGGTTCACTTAGTTACCCCCCCCCCCCCCCCTTTAGTCATTGCTTGCATGCTATCCTAATTAAAACATGAAAACCTATAAATGTTTGGGTGGTTTTAGTTAAATCAGACACTGTATTTTCATCTCTCTGGTTTTGACAAAGATCAGGTCACATTTGATGATTTTATGCAGAAATGGGAGAAATTCCAAAAGGTTCAGATACTTTTTCATACCACTGTAAAGCAATATACTTTACATTATAGCCAATAAATGATTATATGTGCTGCATTGTTCCTTGTAGTTTACACATTGCAGGATTACTATGCACTAAACACCATTCTGTACAGTAATTATCAGGCTGATATGAAACATCATCAGTAGCAAAAAAACAAGAACAAACTGTGGCCGCTATTTGGTTGCTGTCTACTTCAGTGCATGTTGTCTGAGTGATTCAGCCATCCTGCATGAACACCACAAAGAACTGACCTCCTGTCCCACAAGAACATTGTCACAAACTCCTTTGTTTTCTCCTTCTTGCTTTGCGTGTTTACAGCGTGGTGTATAGACGACTCTAACATTTTCAGGGAGATTTTCATGGGTCAGTGTAACTTTTGAAGACAATTTCTGGGGAGGTTATGCACATTGCAATCCAGATAAAACATCAGAAATTGGTTTATATTCAGGAAGAACAGAAATAGTTATAATTCAAAACTTACATTGTATGCAGTTTCAATCAACTGAACAACATTATTGGAATCGTTAGACAAAAGTCCCACTTCAGATTTTGGAATCATTTTGGAGAGGTTCTTTTAAAAAAAAAAAAAAAAAAAAAGAAGATTTGATTAAAGCCATTATACATCCCACATTGTACAATATATCTGAGCAGATATACAATATGAATAAGTGCATGGCTTTACCTTGTACATGTTTACCATATTTTCCGTCACAGCAAATATGGGTTGAATATTTTCTTTTTCCAACTGCCTTGCTATTTGTCCAACAGATGGGTAGTCCTTATGGTTAAAATATATACATTAGTCATACATTTATTGGATGATGTTCATCATTCATCCATTTTCAACAAATCTTATTTTGTCAGGGTTGAGAGCAGTGTTGTTAATCTTACTTTAAAAGGAAATTAGTTACAGTTACAAATGACTTCTCTCAAAATGTAATTGAGTTAGTAACTCAGTTTACCTCAATGTAAGAGTAATTAGTTACTTGGCAAAGTAACTGTTGTTACTTTTCATGTTCTACACATTATTACATGACCCATTCGATAACAAATTTCACATCATTCATTCATCAAATATGTTCATGTTAAGTTATTGAATTGAAGAAAAAAAAAAAAAAACCTTTTTACATTTTTTTTTCACCGATATAATTACTGTATGTACAGTAATTGTATACAAACCAGGGCTGTCAAACGATTAAAATTTTTAATCGAGTTAATTACAGCTTAAAAATTAACCGTAATTAATCACAATTAATCGCAATTCAAACCATCTATAAAATATGCCATATTTTTCTGTATATTATATTATATTAGTTATATATATATATATATATATATATATATATATATATATATATATATTCTGTAAAATAAATTGTTGGAATGGAAAGATAAGACACAAGATGGATATATACATTCAACATATGGTACATAAGGACTGTAGCGGGCATTTCACTCTACTGTCATTTAAATCTGTCTATGCTGTCCTCACTCCGAAGCGTCTACTTTTTCCAAAGCTAGACAGCTAGTGAACGACGCCTTAATAATCAGACTTATTCCTTTTTCATCTGATTTATTAATAAAATGGCCTCAAACCACTGTCCTCTTTAGACCGTAGTGAAACTACAAAAAAAAAAGTACACAAGCATTGCATTAGCAACAACGTTAGCTTAGCACGCTATACAGGTTCACTAAACATAAACAAAAAGCGTCTCATACAAAATATATAACATTTCGCTTACTAACATAATATGTACATTCTTTACTACAACCATACTTACGGACAAATCTTGTCCAAGGATCATATAAGCACAACATTACAACGTAGGCGTCAGCCCGAGACGTCCTGCAGCCATATTGAACTGGCAAGAAAGCAATAAACCATGTCGCAAAGCGACCACAAGAGTTCGCTGTGAGACAGCACAAAAAACCTTGCTGTAAAACTTACCAAAAGGCAGAATACTGTCTGAGCGGGACATGTGCGTTAATTGCGTCGAATATTTTAACGTGACTAATTTAAAAAATTAATTACCGCGGGTTAACGCGATAATTTTGACAGCCCTAATACTTTCAAATGCTGTGAGAAAAAAGCATTTTGTTTTTCCTTTTGTTCTGAACCGTGACCACCGTACCAAGGTACGTACTGAACTTTGACTTGTGTGTACCCTCACACCCCTGATATATATAAAGTGGGGCAAATAAATATTTAGTCAACCACCAATTGTGCAAGTTCTCCTACTTGAAAAGATTAGAGACGGCCTGTAATTTTCAACATGGGTAAACCTCAACCATGAGAGAATGAATATGGAAAAAAAAAAACAGAAAATCACATTGTTTGATTTTTAAAGAATTTATTTCCAAATTAGAGTGGAAAATAAGTATTTGGTCACCTACAAAGAAGCAAGATGTCTGGCTGTCAAAGAGGTCGAACTTCTTCTAACGAGGTCTAACGAGGCTCCACTCGTTACCTGTATTAATGGCACCTCTTTTAACTCATTATCGGTATAAAAGACACCTGTCCACAATCTCAGTCAGTCACACTCCAAATTACACTATGGCCAAGACCAAAGAGCTGTCGAAGGACACCAGAGACAAAATTGTAGACCTGCACCAGGCTGAGAAGACTGAATCTGCAATAGGTAAAATGCTTGGTGTAAAGAAATCAACTGTGGGAGCAATTATTAGAAAATGGAAGACATACAAGACCACTGATAATCACCCTCGACCTGGGGCTCCATGCAAGATCTCACCCCGTGGCGTCAAAATGATAACAAGAACGGTGAGCAAAAATCCCAGAACTACACGGGGGACCTAGTGAATGACCTACAGAGAGCTGGGACCACAGTAACAAAGGCTACTATCAGTAACACAATGCGCCGCCAGGGACTCAAATACTGCACTGCCAGACGTGTCCCCCTGCTGAAGCCAGTACACGTCCAGGCCCGTCTGCGGTTCGCTCGAGAGCATTTGGATGATCTGCATGGAGGAATGGGCCAAAATACCAGCAACAGTGTGTGAAAAGCTTGTGAAGAGTTACAGAAAACGTTTGGCCTCCATTATTGCCAACAAAGTGTACATAACAAAGTATTGAGATGAACTTTTGGTATAGACCAAATACTTATTTTCCACTATGATTTGCAAATAAATTCTTTAAAAATCAAACAATGTGATTTTCTGTTTTTTTTCCCCCACATTCTGTCCCTCATGGATGAGGTTTACCCATGTTGACAATTACAGGCCTCCCTAATATTTTCAAGTGGGAGAACTTGCACAATTAGTGGTTGACTAAATACTTATTTGCCCCACTGTACACTCTAGATATATTTTATTTTCAATATGCAGGTGAGGCTCTGAATCTGTTCCCTCTCCTATCTTTGCCCTAGTTGTTTTGATTTTTTTTTTAAATCACACAAGGTTTATGGATACGTCATTCAAGAAAAGTTTAGGGCAAGGGACTATTTTTGGTAATAAAAAACAAAAACAAATTATTATTATATTGTAGCATATACAAGGACATTGCCCACTTGGTGATGTGAATTTTCAATTAATTTGACCCACCTGAATGCCACGAACTATATGTAAAAAAAGTCAGATTTGTTTCTAGTGAGGGTTGGACTCGACAAAGGCTGCTCTTTGTCACTGACTATGTTTAGAACTTTTATGGACAGAATATTTAGGTGCAGTCGAGGCTTTGAAGGTATTTGGTTTGGTGACTTCAGTATTGCATCTCTGCTTTTTGCAGAAAATGTGTTAACCAGGACTGCTCCATAACCTCGAGAGCAGTGGTTGTTAACCTGGGTTCGATCGAACCCTCAGGGTTCGGTGAGTCGGTCTCAGTGGAGCCTCTGGCGCTGAGGTCAAGACACACCGACTCATCATGTCTATACGCAATGGCATGCCCTGTCTGGCTATCACTGGCTGCAGATAATCACGTGACTTTTCATGGGACAACACTGACAAAATGACACTTTGACACAATGAAAAGTAGTCTGTGAGCAGCTTATAGAAAAGACTTAATTTATTTTCCCCCTCAAAATAACTCAAAATATAATCATTCATATCTAAACCCCTGGCAACAAAAGTGAGTACACCCCTTAGAAACTATGCACATCCCTAATTGTCCAAATTGAGTACTGCTTGTCATTTCCTCTCCAAAATGTCATGTGACTTGTTACAGAAGTGCTGTCAGCATTGCTGCAGAGATTGAAGAGGTGGTCTCATCAGACCATAGGACATGGTTCCAGTAATCCATGTGCTTTTTCGACATGTCTTCAGCAAACTGTTTGCAGGCTTTCTTGTGTACCATCTTCAGAAGAGGCTTCCTCCTGGGGTGACAGCCATGCACACCAATTTGATGTAGAGTGTGGCGTATGGTCTGAGCACTAACAGGCTGACCCCCCACCTCTTCAATCTCTGCAGCAATGCTGACAGCACTGCTGTAACAGTCACATGACATTTTGGAGGGGAAGAGACAAGCAGTATTCAATTTGGACATTTAGGGATGGACGTAGTTTCTAAGGTGTGTACTCACTTTTGTTTCCAGGGGTTTAGATATTAATGGCTATATTTTGAGCTGTTTTAAGGGGAAAATAAATTAACTGTATTATATAAGCTGCACACAGACTACTTTTCATTGTGTCAAAGTGTCATTTTGTCAGTGTTGTCCCATGAAAAGATATACTTAGATATCTGCAGAAATGCGAGGGGCTTACTCACTTTTGTGATACACTGTACACACCCCAATTTACACCTCTTCAACCTGTTGCCCTCCAGCAGGCGCTACAGGGCCATACCAGCCAAAACAAACAGACTGAGAGACACTATCGTGTCAAGAGCTGTCACGATACTCAACTCAATTTTGCACTGAAATGTGTAATTGCACTGCTAATGCCACAACATTGTCACATGCATCTCGCAAAGTAACATGTTCTCAGACATCTGTCTCAATCTGGGTGCTGCATTTTTGCATTGTTACATCAATATCTATGCAAAAACTGTCATTTGCACTAAATCAGGTCAGCCATCTACCTCCTTGTCTAAGTACTGTAAATTGTCATATACGCACTGTTGCGCTGTGTTATAGTACCACTAAATCACCACTTGCTGCTAGTCATTTATTCACTTTATTCCCAATCTGTGTACACTGCAACCTCTGTTTTTATTTTAGCCTTATTTTGCTTTTGCTATTATTTAATGTGGTGCAAGTTTTAGCGAAGCTTTAAATCTCGTTGTACTTTGTACAATGACAATAAAAGCTTTCTATTCTATTCTATTCTATTTTATAAAATTACAGTATTCAGACAACATTAACATAACAAGGCGCGATGCCCAATTCGGATTTTTTTGTTCATTTAGATTTTTTTTTGTGTGTGCGTACTAAGCAGGGGTTGCGTTAACCGAATATTTTCCGTCGTTGACCGGTTTTTTAAAACAGTGACGGAAAAAACTGAAGTCCATCTGTCATTTTGACAGGTTGCAATTCACACCCCAGACCACAGGGTGGCGAGTGAGCATATTAATTAGCTATTGTCTCTCTTGATGCATGACGTCATTGGCCTTACTCGGAAAAATGTCAAGGCAACTGAGTGTTTGCCTGGCACCGCCAGACTGTTCTCCCTGTATTTTTCAAACAATGAGAGAAAAGTCAAGAATAGTCTGGGACACAGCCTCTCGAGTAGGTACAAAATCAATCGACAAATCAGATTTGTTTATTTGCGTGACGTGTTCTTCACGAGCAACGTCACTCTTGCGCGCCGAAAGTCGTCTCTACAACAACACGGATGGCGAACGGGAGAGCCGAGAATATGTTCCAATCCGCGGTAAATTCAGTTTTAAATGAGCTAAAACACATCGACACGAGTCATAAACAACAGTCTGTCTCGCGCTAGCCATGTGGAATAAACTCTGTTCTCCTCGTATGTTTACTTCCGCACGCAAGTCCCTCGTCCTGCCCTCGTCGCTTTGCTAACGGCACGTCTGCCCGTCGCTGATTGGTGCACTCCGCTGTCTGTTTGCCTCTTGTTAAGCTTGTTCGGACAGAATATTAAATAAAAATGAATGAAAACTAAATACTATTGAATATGTCATTATTATCATTTTAAAAATGTAAGTGACGGGTAAAAATAGATTATGACCGGATTTTTATGACACTGTCAGTCAAAATGACAGACAACGAAAAAGTCTAGCGCAACCTCTGGTACGAAGTAAATGGAATAATGCCTTCACATATAGCAGGGGTCTCCAAACCGGTCCTCGAGGGCCACTGTGGGTCCTGGTTTTTGTTCATACCGATCAAGCACAGACCTTTTAACCAATGTGGTTCGTACTGCAACAAGCAGCACCTGACTGCAATCAACTGATTTCACTTATAAAACACCAGATTGGTGAAAAGGTGTGGTCTTGTTTTGTTGGAGTGAAATCCTGCACCCACTGCGGCCCTATGTGGAATAGTTTGGAGACCACTGACATATCGTATCAAGAAGAAAGGTATTTTCTGTGCAATATTCCATGATTGCTTGTTTGTTTTTGTTTTGTCGCGCATTGGAGACGTTTTTCACCTGTCAATGATGTACGGGTTAGATGCCTACAATGAGCCCTGGCTGTATTTGACCAAAAAAAAATCGAAATTTGACAACTCACACTGCATGAAAAAAGTCAGATACGTGTCACATATGGGCAAAGAATCAGATTTTACCAGCAGTGTGAAGGTACCCTAGGTGCACTAATGCAAAGTTGTGATAAAAACCTTGTTGTTGAATGCCAATCCATGTGTGCTCTCACATACCATTTCATTGCTCTTGGTATAAATAGATTTGTACATATGACACTGTTCATCATTAGGTTCTAGGATACCAGCCAATTTTCCATCTCCAGCCATATGGAATCCATCATCAGTTGCCAAGACAAGCAGTCGAGTGCTGCTGTTCCTCCAACCAATTTTATCCTATTAAGACAGAGTATAATTTTAAAGCAACTCACAAATTCACATTTGAAAATCACATTCACCTTGCCTTCCTCAAATATAGTATTTCAGCTAAATTTAAATTTAAATTAGAGCATCAGTGGCATGCCAGTTTTGGGAATGCGAGTTTAAATGATTTATCCGATCATATTTGATTAGTTTGTTTGTGTTTTGTATATTTGAACCGGACAGAAACGTGAAATTTTACATTCAAGTCGGAAGTAGACTTGGACCAAGTGTGTTTTGTCCTTGTTTTTGTGTGTGTAGAAGCCTAAATAATGGTTTGGTAGATTATTCACGTTAATTGTGATTTATTCATTTTGGTTTTGTGGAAATAGCTTGTGACGTCACGTTTGATGATATATGTGAGCGGACAGTTGCGCAAAGGCATAAGGCAGAGAGCCACACAGTTTTTTGACCTCTCTTTTGATTTCTTTGTATTTCTCTTTTTGGCGTTCAAAGTGGATTATTTTTTGTTTCCTCCTTCTCTCGGTTTGCTCTTTTGTTTACGTTTTGTTATATTAAAGGAACGAACTCAGAACGAGCAGTTAGAGAATTTTTTTTGCCGCTGTCCAGTGTGTTTGAGGAAGACATGGAAGACATTTGGAACCTAAAGTGTGTGTAACACCTTCCAGCAACTAACTGGAAGGTTTTTCTTAAAAAAAAATTTTTTTTCTACTTTGGGCTGATACTTGAATATCACAAATAGGGTAGTGATGGATGACTGCATTTGAGTATTGTATCTTAGCTGTTGTGGCAAAAACTGAGGATTTTTTTTATTTTAAGATAAAATGCTATCAAGTTGTTTTTAGCAATAGAGTTCATTTTTAGTAGTCGGCTGGGTTTTCAGCATATTTTTAGTCAGTTGCTTGATTTATATTTCCAATTCGTTTTCCAATATCTATTGTTGTTTTTTTAATGTAATGGCCCGAAGGCATATTTTTGCACCCCAGTCCGAGTCACCTGATTTTGAGAATCTGCCGATACCGGAAAAAAGTGTGTGTGGTTTTTTTTGTTTTTTTTTAAACATGTTACCGTCTCACCCCACCGTGTCGCCTTCATAATGTGAATTATTTTTAAACAAGAACAACATAGAACAATGTTTGTCTATATTAAATGCTTCATTGAGTGAGTCCACTCAAATCCAGTTACACAATGAGTTGCCACCGCACACTACCGCGAGTGTGTAACAAGCTAAACGATGATTGACACATTTGCGCCTTTAATCGTAGAGCTACCAAGCTTCTCTGGCAAGATCAAAGCTACAAACCTGTCAATCATTGTTAACTTTAAGTAGCTAACTTCAGGGCACTGCTGACCAAGAAAAGAAGCAGGAGGGATAGCGAGAGCAGAAAAACAGATACATTGTTTTTAATTAAAACTCCATCCTTTTCACCCGATTCCGATCCTCTTTAAAAAATGACGCTATCGGCCCGATTTCCTATCACGTGATCAGATCTCGACATCCGTAGATCATGAGTATGAAATCATCTTCCCTCTGATTACACATTCCCCAGTTTCCCTAAGCGGTGACAGCGATATATTAGAAGAGTCTTTAAGGTCCATAAAATACAGTTATGTGAAAAAATTAGGACACCCTATGGAAGTCTGTGTGTTTTCTAACATATATGGTCATATGGATATTTTATATCAATTTAGACTATCTTAAGAGATTCAAGTAATAGCACTAAACAATTAAAACTGACAAAACATTTAAAAAAAAAAAAAAAACTTTCTGTATAATGTAATTTTAAATAAATGCAATTTCTGTTAGGGAATAAATTGGGACACCCCCACATTCAATCCCACTTAAAATGGCTAAAATCTCACACAGGTGTATCACATCAGGTGCACATGATTAGAACATCATGAAAAAAAACACCATGGTGCGATCAAAGGAGCTTTCTGAGGCCTTCAGAAAGTAGATTGTAGACGCTTATGAGTCTGGTAAGGGATTTAAAAAATCAGCCATTCCACGGTCCGGAAAATAGTCTACAAGTGGAGGATATTCAAAACAACTGCCAACATGCCCAGGTCTGGCCGTCCAAGCAAGTTAGCCCCGAGAGCAGACCGCAAGATGCTAAAAGAAGTCTCTAAAAACCCTAAGAAGTCATAATGGGACTTACAGTAGGCCCTTGCTACTGTTGATGTGAAACTGCATGCTTCTACATCAGAAAGACAAGTTTAACCCTTATAGGAGGTGTACATTGAGGAAACCTTTGCTCTCCAAGAAGAACATCAAGGCCAGACTGAACTTTGCCAGAGTGAATGTAGATAAAGACCAGGATTTCTGGAAGAATGTTTTTTTGACAGATGAATCTAAAATTGAATTATTTGGACACCAGAACAGAGGACATGTTTGGCGTAAATCCAATACAGCATTCCAGGAAAAGAACCTCATTTCAGCTGTGAAGCATTGAGGTGGAAGTGCTATGGTTTGGGGATGCTTTGCCACAGCAGGACCTGGCCAGCTCACCATCATAGAATCCACCATGAATTGTATCGTGTATCAGAGGGTGCTTGAGGAACATGTGAGATCATCTGTGAAAAATTAAAGCTGAAGCAAAACTGGACCCAGCAACATGACAATGACCCAAAACATACCAGTAAATCCAACAAGGACTGGCTGAAAAGGAACAAATGGAGAGTCCTGGAATGGACGAGTCAAAGCCCAGATCTTAATCTCATTGGGATGCGGTGGGGTGATTTGAAACAGGTTGTACATGCAAGAAACCCCTCAAACATCTCACATCTGAAAATATTCTGCGTTGAGCAGTGGGGCAAACTTTCATCAGACCGATGTCAAAGACTGCTAGATGCCTACAAAAAGCATCTCACTGAAGTTATTTCAGCCAAAGGGGATAACACTAGCTATTAGGTGGTAGGGTGTCGTAACTTTTTCCTCAGTTAGAATATGCATTTTGTTGATATACAGTGGTACCTCGACATACGATCGCTTCGACACACGATCTTTTCGACATCCGACGTAAAATTTGACTCGCCATTTGTTTCTACATCCGACGACATGCTCGAAATACGACGACATGACAGCACTGCAAACGAACGCACGGTGGATTTTCTTGTGTGAGAAATCAACACAGTTTTCAAAAAAAGTTCATACAGTTGGAGAAACAAGGAAAAAAGTGATGCTTACCTTTGAAATGAAGACGCAAGTTATAGAAAAATATGAGCTTGGGGTGCGCGTCCCTGAACTGGCTCAACAATACAGCTCCATGGTCCTCTTCCGACCACCGTTCGCCACTATTTATAAGTTAAGGTGACAATTATTATTGTGGTAACATTGCCAAGGAAATCGCCAGCTTCCTCACGTTTTTATCATTTATTTAAGAACTTATCCAACACAAAACGCCCATTGTCTTAAGCAGTTGACTGCTCTCAAGAAAACGAAAGTATTATCTCTACCGCACCGACCTATCTCAATGAGACGTCAGCTTCGCGGTGCGTTCAGGGACAGTAAAATGTGTCCGCCATATTAGAATCCGATTCGTTACATTATTTACAGGAATAATTATTAATTATTCTTATTATTATTATATTATTCTGAATTATTTATTTATAACTTATTTGTTTTTCTATGTTTAATTGCCATTTGTAACAGTGCCAGCAGTATTTATTAAGAATTTAGTGTATGTTTTTAGGCTTTGGAACGAATTAATGGAATTATAATGTATTCCTATGGGAAAATCCTGCTCGACATACGACCATTTCGACTTACAAACAAGGTCCTGGAACGAATTAAATTCGTATGTAGAGGTACCACTGTATTTGGTTTAATAAGTAAAACAATTTAATTTTTATTTACTTGCAATTAAATCACTTTCTTTTCAAGATCAAACATTGATATGTAAACGTTTCTTAATAAAGAACTGAATATTTCATGGGGTGTCTTAATTTTTTCACATGACTGTATTTCCATTCTTTGCAATGTTTCTGATGCGTAGAGAATTGTTCAAGCGCCAACTTGGGGGAGGCATCTGATGTAACTCAATTTTATGGACTATAGAAATTAGTGCATGATACCTAAAGATTATCGGATAATTTTCTGGTGTAATATTGTTGGCAGACAAATTATTTGTTAGAAAGAAGTCAATTTTAGAACAAATCATGGACTAGAAAGTAAAAAGCATCTTGTCTTTTTGTTGGATTTTTTTGTTCTCCAAGCATCATTTAAATCAACAGCTGGTGAAGCTTGTGATTGTTCGTTGATTTTTGAATTGGAAGTGTCTACTACTGGAACAAGCGTTGTAGCCTGTATAATTATGTATCTGCTTTCTTCGTCTGTTATTGTGTTGACTAGGGTAAACAAAATTCTTTTATGAATTAATACTGATACTCCTCTTTGTCTTATCTTAGCTCAGTACATTAAATTAAAAATTGGACACGTATTTTTAGTATGTATTCAGTGCTTCTCCACTGATGACATGTCGGATACTGACTTCCCCTCAACATCGTAGCATGATAAGCCAGAAAGAATAGAATAAGTTAATATTTTGTTTGAACCCTTACCCCACAAACAGCAGCCTGCATCATGGCATCAAGACTCCCTTCTGGAGAATCCAAGTTCCCAGAAATTAACTGCCCTGTTACTTTGTCTTTGAACTCATCAATCCTTGGCGTCAAACTCAGCACATGACGGTAGCCAAAGGGGGATTGACACTGCACATTGCCTTCGCATGGCTTCAGCAGTTTCTTCTTGTTGGTGTTGGTATATGGAAGAACTGTCTTATCAACAAAGGCACCAAACCCTAAAGTTACAGAAATATGTTGAATAAATCTCTTGTTTCTTTTTGCAAGACAAAGGTAAAAGATTAGTCAAGATATAATATTATAACATTACCAATCTGAGCATGTTCTGTAAACTTTTCCAGAGATTTAAAGAGATCTTCCCCCAGGCCTTTCACATTCTGTAAGTCATCTCTCATGGAGAAAGACAAGTCCATCAGGTAATAGAGATCAACTGGATAGCCTTGAATTCTTTTGAATGAAACACTAAAAGTAGTTGAAAGCCCTGGGAACACAGAAACAAAGAGAAAACAAAACAAATTTTGGAATAATAGGTGGAATTTTAGCTACCGTAGGTTCATGAATACATCGGCTCAGTGGCGGAACAAATGTGAACAGGGCCCAAGTGCAATGAGTATAAACGGGCCCCCCAAGCTAAACGTCTGGCGCGTGAGGGTCCTAGTGGTTAATTTTTCGCGAGCCCCTCCACACTTTCGCAGGCCCTTCAAAACAATTGTCCAATGTGCGGGGCGGGGGCGGTGTTAGCCGAAAATTTTCTCCAGGCTCCTCCAGACAACCAGACGTGCAGGGAGGGTGGTTCAAAGAACTCCATCTTACCTTTCTGTTTGACCCTGTCCACAGCGTCTCTTAAAGGGGCTGCACATAGTTACGGACATTACATCAATGTCAATCAATCAATATTTAGTCATGCGTTGGAATGTTTAGTAGTTGTACTGCTACTTCGGGAGAATGTTACTGCTTAACAAAAACTAATAAGAATCAAAATAAACGCACACAAAAAATATATATTTGACAGTCACCTGGACGAAGTAAAACTGAGTGCGTGTAGTAGAAAGTGAATAAGCTCCAAGAAAACTAGGCTCTCTTGTTTGAGTATGGGCACACAGATACACAACAGTGTAGTTTTACAGCAGGCTATAAGCATAATTTATTTGCTAAATGCCAAACATAAAATTAGCTGTGTAGTGTGTGTCCTGTTGTAATATCACCAAGCAGGCTAATTCATAACGAAAATTAAAGTATTTTGTTGACCCTTGCTAGGTTGGAATATGTTGCTATTTATTGAAATATACAAATAATAATTACGTAATACATCTGCAATGGTTTTTCTTTTTTTTTTAATTTTATAATTTCACATTGTTCTAACGAGGCAGCTGGGCTGGCAGTTACATACGCTGCAAAAGGTGCCCTTTTTCTCCCACTCTGAGCACCTGCCCCCCCCCCCCCCCCCCCAAAATTGTCTGTGCAAGCTACTGCTCGGCGGCAAAGAAAGCTGCGTCAGTTGCCCATTTTGCCAGCACCAGCCACAGATGACCAGCTTTGCTTGACGTCCCAGACGCCCTCCTGAACGGTGTCGTTGGCCTCAGCCCGCCTGACGCCCAGTAAACAGGCCCTAATGCGTTTATTTGATACTTTGTTTTTAGTTTGCACCTTCTATGTTTTGAATTACTTTTTTTTCATTTTTTTTTTTAATTTCTTGATCATAAAACAGTTTGACTTCCAAAACCCTCCATGCACTTGAGTCCTCGTTCCTCATCTGCTCGTCACCTCCCCCACATGACAAACATATGGCAGAAAACATTGACAAGACTGAAAAAGCAGAAAAAGAAACTGCTGTATTTTAAGCCAAAACAATTGTTGTGTTTGATAGAACAATATGTCTATATGCTGCCATAGCAGATTCATGGCGATTTTAGCTTAGAATCATTAATTGATGTCTAATATTTCATTAAAACGATACTTTAAAAAATTATTCACTCGCATATTTTAAACTTTTAAACAAATTACGTCACAACGGAAAAAAGGTGTCTGTAAAAAAGTCACGGATATCCTCATAACTATTGCTTAATTGTATTTTTTTTTTTTTTTGTTACTGTTGCATTTTCTCCGATATGTTAGATGATAAATAATTGATCCAAACAAAGAAAAATTGTAAAAAAAAAAAAAAATTTAAGTTTAAAAGAGTAAATACTAGGGGTGTAACGATACACAAAAATCTCGGTTCGGTACGTACCTCGGTTTTGAGGTCACGGTTCGGTTCATTTTCGGAACAGTAAGAAAACAAAATGCCAAATATAAATGTGCTAGTTGTTTATTACACACCTTTGTGCTTTCAACAATAGGAACATTAGCCTATGCAAAGCTAGAATTCTGCTCAAAAAGTAGCGGGTATTCAAAGATAATCCAACAACAGTTTGCCTGTCAGACCCCGCGTAATGGTCAGCTTTCTTTCTGAAAGAAAGAAGAAAAAAGTCCTGTGCTAAAGATAAAAACAATCCCAATGACAAAGATTTTAACATGTATTTTACAAATGAAATGCCTCAGTGAATCATTTTTTTTTTTCTTATGAACGGTTTTCAAAAGCTTTATTGGTGGATTTTCTCAAGTTAAAGCGCCACACCGAAATTCATAAATTTAATTGTATAAGCAGGATCTGGGTATTATTCTTATTATTTCATTACAGGTGATTAAGCTCATTTCATTTAATTTAAATTGACTATCATTTATTTTATTATGTGTTTATATTTTACAAATGTGATGTAGTATTCATTAATATCGTATATTTTATGTTGTATAACTTTAGTTCCTATGTGAATATTAGTTCCTACTTGTTTTGTTGTGGTAGGAGGGTTTTGTATTGAACACGGGGCCGTGTTGGTTATTATTATAGCAGAGAAGACAGCAGTAAATCAACAAAGACAAGTCAACTGTGCCCGGATCTACCAATCAAGAGATCTGATGGACTCAAAAAGTGGGTTACAATTGCATATTAGTTTGAAAATCGACCGGATCCACCATATTTTTACACGAGTGACTTCCGGTCTGGACGAGCCTAGCTACCGGTAGTAGTATTGATGCAGGAGGGTCGCGTCTCGCGTCAAATAATAAACTCTGCCGTTCTTTTCACGTGCGTCGTGTTGAGCCACTTCTGGGACGCGTCTAACACGCGGCCGCACTGCGACTGGTGTGCATTGGCTGATTGACTTTAAGCCTGCGTTTCACTGCGTTCTCGCGGCGGTCATGTTGTCGCACCGTTGACGTTTCTGGGTTATACTGTCCTACCGTGTTGGTCCTCATTATAGTAGAGAAGACGGAGTAAATATAATCTACACAATGAAACTGTAATCCGATCGACTCACAGCCTCGAAAAGTAAGGCTTACATTACGTCAGAAACTCGTTCGATACGCCTCCGTTCCGAACAGAGCACCACGTACCGAAACGGTTCAATACAAATACATGTACCGTTACACCCTTAGTAAATACTAGTATATGAAAAAGGAAATCTCGACCACTCCTTGATGTCTGCGATTTCTGCATCGCGACCCTTGTTATATTACCATGCTTCACCCATAAAATCCCCCAAAAATCTAGCTGTGGCCATTCACAGCTGTGTGTGACACTCATTGATACATGCTACATGGAGTTTTGGGATCGAAACAAGGCAAGTACGTGATGATATCTCGTTAAAGTCATGGCGTCTTTAATTCTGCTCTTTCATGGTCTTGCCTCCAGGTAGGGTTTCGCTGTTTAAAAATTCTTTTTTTTTTTTTTTTTAAATGCCCTCCTGTTCAAAATTTTTCTTCCCACAGAAAATTGAGATTTTAAGCTTTCCAATGATGTATCACAAATGCATATCGGACAATTCTGAAAGTTGGCCTAATTGGGGGTCTCAGAGTGGAACTTCAAGTCACCTGAGTGTTTTCCGCCATATATTTAACATTTTGGATTCAAGATTGAATCAGAAACCAAACTCACCAGGTCGCAATCTTAGACTTATCTTCTGTGGGCTAAGTTGAACGGGCTCTTCCATATTGAATGATGTAGACAAAGGTTCATTCTTGTCTACTTGTTGACTGCTCAGTGGGTTGATAATTTCTTCTTTCTTGCAGCCTCTTCCCATCAAATTAGCTTGAGTGTCGCAGCGTGCCGACTCCTGCTCACCTGCTTTGGTGAAATTCTTTACAGATGCCATGCAAAATGATAGAAAATTAGAACTAAACTTATATTTGGTGAAAAACAGGACAACACACCTGCATCTAGTAGATCACCCCCAAAAAGCAGCAAACCGTAATTAATTGGGCTCAGGACAAATCTCTTTTGATAACTAATGAATCGACAGCCTACTCTGCAACTATGTAATCGCTAATCCTGGTACCAACAATTTTATGACCTAAACGTTTCTGGTTGTAACTAGTCCTGTGGGTACCCACTCTTGCATGTTAGTCATATGTCTATTTTCAGAAAGATATCTGAATTTAATCTGCATATGTTACAAATGATCTTAGGTTACATTTCTGGAGAAAAAAGTGTTGTCTCAGAATTTGATTAATCTCACTGCATGAAAAGAAATCACATATGTGTCACATCAGTTGGAATTGACCTACAGTGTTAAATTAGTCAGTGGGATTCTTATAGCAAATGTTCACTTGACTGCTGCACCTATTGACAAGGAGTAAAGCTGATGGTAAATTGTGTATACTTTCAGCGATCCTCAAGTGGTGCCTCGTTTAGGATTTATTGCAGGACTTCTCAAATGTTTTCTGTTACACAACCACCTCCCAGGAAGACGTAAACGTTTTGTGCCCCCCCAACTCTCTGCCTCCACTGTAAATAGTATCATTTGTGTCTATAAAATTATTAGTATTATAACTACACCCCTGCATAACATTGTGTCCTTTTAAATATTAACAGAAAATAAATTAATATAGATCAACTTACCAAAAAAGTATAACTTTATTAACATTGTTTTGTTTGTAACAGAAAAGACTTACAGCGCATCACTTTGCCTGAATAAAAAAAAAAAAGCCACATTCAAACTGTAAAAATACACTGAAGGTACATCCGTCCATCATCTACCACTTAGTCTAGGATCAGGTCACGGGGGCAGCAGGTTTAGCAGGGAAGCCCAGAATTCCCCTCACCTCAACCAGTTCCTCTGGCGGAATCCCAAGGCATTCCCAGGCCAGCTGAGAGACATAGTCTCTCCAGCGTGTCCTGGATTGTTCCCGGGGCCTCCCGCCGGTGGGACATGCCCGGAACACCTCTCCAGGAAACGTCCAGGAGGCATACAAACCAGATGCCCGAGCCACCTCAACTGGCTCCTCTCAACACGGAGGAGTAGCAGCTCGACACCAAGTCTCTCCCGGATGACCGAGCTTCACACCCTATCTCTAAGGGAGAGCCCGGCCACCCTGCAGAGGAAACTCATTTCGCCCGCTTGTATCCAGGATCTTGTTCTTTTGGTCACAACCCACAGCTCGTGACCATAGGTAGGAACGTAGGAACGTAGATCGACTGGTTGATCGAGAGCTTGGCCTTTCGGCTCAGCTCCTTCTTCACCAGTACGGACACGTGCAGAGTGCCCATCACTGCAGACGCTGCACCGATCCGCTTGCGAATCTCCCACTCCCCCGACCCGGAGAGGGCACGCCCTTTTCCGACTGAGGACCAGCGACTCGGATTTCGAGGTGCTGATCTTCATCCCGACTGCTTCACACTCGGCTGCGAACCGCTCGAGTGAGAGTTGGAGGTCACGGCTTGATGAAGCCAACAACAACACATCATCTGCAAAAAGCAGAGATGCAATGTTGAGGCCAACAAAACCAGACCCCCTCAACGCTTCGGCTGCGCCTACAAATTCTGTCCATAAAAATTATTGATAAGATGATTATTAAATGGTTATTAAGTATTTGCTTTTACCAATGAAGGCTCACAATAAAGTATTGATTTCTACAATAGTATGCTCCATGATTGATTGCAGTAAAGAGACATTTTAGTGTTTGACAACTATAAACATGTTTAGTTCTTGATAAAACTGCCTTGTCATTCTGACTGGTTTAAACCGGCCCAGGTTCCACAAGTCAACTTCAAGGACAAGCCACAGACATTGAGATCCAAACTGTCTGGGACATTTAAGAAATCAAATTGTTGCAATTTATTACTTGTCAAATGCTATTGCTTCATGAAATGTATTTGATGTGATAGATATTGAGATGTTTATTATATAATTGCTCTAATCAATAGCTGCTCGCAATGAAGAAATGCTTTTGCTGCTCGCAATGAAGAACTGCTTTTTCTCTTGCCTTCCCAAGGGCAAAAGGCAACAACAGAGACAGTTTTGCTTTGCTGGAATGTATTAATCCCACCTACAAGCATACACATAGCCAACCAAATTAATAGAGGTGTCGCCCGCTTTGCTCCCCATCCTTTTAAGGTTGGCACCTCTCTTAGTGCTAGGGCTATCCCAAATTAAAAGAGAGGTGAAGGAGTTTTTTTTTTTTTTGCCCGAAGCTGTATTTTGTAGTCCATTGTATAGCTTCCCTCCTTCTCCTTGCAAGCTTTTCAACTGAATCGATTGCCTTCTCTCCTTATTTTTGGTAATGTTTATAAATGTCCTCCTAAGGATTGTTATTTGAACTTGACAATTATGAACAGAATCGGTGACAAAGTGCAGCCTTGGCGGAGTCCAACCCTCACTGGGAACGAATTTGACTTACTGCCGGCAATGTCAAACTCTGACACTGGCCGTACAGGGACCACACAGCCCTTAACAAGGGGCTCGGTACTCCAAACTCCCGGAGCACCCCCCACAGGACACCCTGAGGCACACGGTTGAAAGCCTTCTCCAAATCCACAAAACAGATGTAGACTGGTTGCGTGAACTCCCATGCACCCTCGAGGACCCTGCCAAGAATGTAGAGCTGGTCCACTGTTCCACAGCCGGGACGAAAACCACACTGCTCCTCCTAAATCCAAGATTAGACTTCCCTACGGACCCTCCTCTCCAGCACCCCTGAATAAACTTTTTTGACCATTTAATAATGAAACATTAAATTTGTTAAAATCAATAAATAATAATCAATTCAAATTGATTAGCAGCATTAACTCATGAGGAGAATATGCCAAACAATTTGAAGGAAAAAACAAAGATTAACAGAACAAAAATGACAGTGTCATTGGACAGATGGACATTTTTTATTTTTGCTGCAGGTAGGGTGTTATTTTACACTGAGCAAATTGGTATGCCACCTTGTCTGATGCTAACAGTGCTCGCTGGTTTACTAATGCAACACTGACAAAGCGGGACGATTGATGGCAATATTCGGCACGTTTTCACTCGAAAAAAAAATCTATGTCAATGTGATTGGGGTCTAATGTCTTTAAGTGACGTCTTAATTGATTTGGTTTCCTGCTGTCCACTGCAAACATTTTTAAACACAGTAAACAGACTGGTCTTTCCTCGTCTCCCACTGTACTAAACGTCAAAGCCAAAAGCTACATACGCTTTGTCATATTTCCCCGTCTTAGTTCTTAATATCTCCAGTGCTCTTTGCTGTATGCTCTTGTTTGGTTCAGAAATACTCCGCGCACACTGAAAATGAGCGACACTGCCACGCACTGAGTGGATGTGCAATTACACTTTATTCTAGTACGGAAAAAAGTATGCTCCCCGAAGTCACATGTGCCACCCCTGGTCTCGCTCTATTATTTGAGAAGTACTGATTTATTTAGAAGAATGTATACCCAATATTCAATTCCGCAAACAAAACCAAATTATCAAATAGAAAAATCACATATTGGTTTAAGACATACCAGTTGTTGACACCAAGCGCAGTATGGCCCTGATGTGATACAGTCATTGCAAGAGTTTACTTTGGACTTGGAGCAAACATCTTCTTGGCACCATGCTACAAATAAAAAGACGGACAAAAACACACTTAGGCATTAAAAATAGGTTTGTGACTGATCAAAATACCGTATCTGGGAGTAAGTAGGGAGAAAGTAATGAAGTAAAAGTACTTTGTTACTGTGCAACTATTCCGTAATTGAGCACTAGAGACCTCAACACGAGTAGAAGCAAGATTAGGCAGGTGAACAAGATGTTGACCAATAAAAAAACAACAGTGAGAGGAGCGTGCCATCAGACAGGTGCTGCACACTCTTGTGTAGTAGGTGGCAGTATGCACCTCATAGTTAATTGCAATCCGCCATTAAGCTCAATTTTGGAGGCATAGTTTAGCTTTTTAAGCTTCTGTTTACAGTGCAGTCAATTTTATTGCTTGTTTTTTTCCATTCTGCACAGTTTTAAATAAAAATTGAGCAATCATAGAATTTTCTGGTTCTTTGGATATTGGCTCAGATCTCTGTGTGTTACATATATGTCACATGTATGCATCAGGAGAAAATACTTTTACTTTTTACTTGCAAAGTAAATTTTAACACTTTTACCTGCATAAACCTTTTCTTAGATACTTGTATTTTTATTGCCCCTGTATCTGTACTTTTAATTAAGTAAAAAAGTAAGTACTTCATCCACAGCTGCTGGGAGTATAAGAGTTGATGGACTTTTTTTAAAATTTAAAACAAATAATCTCCACACTAAAATTAATTTAAGATGTTTTCAAAAACAAAATGTTTTAACTCACCATTTGGAACCACAGACAGGAAGATGGACAATAGGACAAATGGAAGATAGTGATTCATGTCCTGGGAGGGGGGAAAAAAACATTTTACCATTAAATATCATTTATTACAGACAAACTTCTGCTCTGCACTTAAGCTTAATTGTTGGTGGTGGTAATGTAAAAATGTTGAAGTATTTGTCAGTGATATCATGGAAATGAGTAATTGATATTAATATATTAACCCCATGAGTTGATTTACATTGTATGCGCCTAAACTTTCAGTTTGTCCCCCCCAAGATTTCCGCACAGGGTCCATTGTATTCCAATTAAAAAGTTAGTATAGATCCCTGGATCAACATTGTGTGGTTTATTTCCATTGTATCATCCAATATAAAGTCTGCCCCGCTTGTCGTTCAAGGCCATCCCCTCAGAGAAGTAGCCTTATTCACTAATTCAATCAAGGCCTGAAATGGTTTACAACTGGACTTTCTAAAACTAGAAGATGCAATTTCTGGAGAAATTGCGATGGTAGTTTTGCTTTTGCAGGAAAACCCCTTAAGCATAAGCGGATTCTAGGGGGGGGGCAGCCCCCCCCTCCCTGGTGGCTGAAAAGTGTCATTGCATGTAACTGTCTTTCCTATACAGTATATATAAAAGTTGTAAAGCAATAAAACTGCAACAAAAATGAATGAAATGAACAAAAAATATATTTTTATAATGGGTCAAAATTATTTTTCGAAAAGATCATGTGACTAGCAACTTAGACGGTCGTTTGTTTTGCATATAATTTTCACAAACAAAAAAAATTAGGGGAGGGCAATTTTATTTTTCAAATTATTTTTTTATTTGATTGAAGCAACTTTTTTTGGGGATTGAATGATTTAGACACAAATGTCCTACCTATAATATGGCCCAAACACAAAAAGGATTTCTTCAATCAAAGGCAACTTTCTCAATGGAAAATTAAGTGTTCAAATGCAAATTTTTCAATCTCAAATATTTTTTCGCATTCAAAAACTTTTTTTATGATTGAATTTTTTTTTTTTTTTGATTGATTTTTCTTTTTGAAAATATTTTTTGGATGCAACAAATTTTTTCATTGAATTTTGATTGAATAATAAAGACAAAAATGTCCTAGCCACAATGTGACACAAATCACAAATCAACATTACTTCAATCAAAAACGTTGCTTCAATCAAAAAAAAAATTACTTCAATCCAAAAAAAATCAAAGAAAATTAGCTTTCACATGTATTTTCTCGAGTTTCAAATTTATTTTTGTATTCAAACACATTTTTTTTGATTGAAGCGACTTTTTCTGGGGCTGAAAATATATATTTTGATTGAAGCAACTTTTTTTTTTTTTTTTTTTTTTTTATTGAAGAAACTTTTTTGGGGATTGAATAATAAAAATTCAAATCTACCTCTATATGGCTCCGCCCAGGGGATACAATTTTTGACTGGGGTAACTACATTGGCACAACACCGGCGGGCGTACCATATTCAATGGATGACTAGCTTGGCGAAAAGTATTGTTAAAGCCCCACAGCAGGCCTGTATGCCTTTTCCTTTTTTTTCCTCTACCAGTTATCAGCACTCATTCCACACACCTGTCCTGCACACCTGGTCATTACCACAGCCTCCCTTCATAAACACCCACAGTCCTCTGCTCCATTGCGAGTTTGTTAGCCTTCACTGCAACTTACGAGCGTTTCTTGTAACCTTGTCTTGCCGGATTTTTGATACACTTTTTGACCTTGTGGATTTTTGCCTCTAGCCTGCTCCTCGTCTGTTCCTCTGCCTTTGATACACTTTTTGACCTTGTGGATTTTTGCCTCTAGCCTGCTCCTCGTCTGTGCCTCTGCCTTTTCTCTGTGACCTGAACCCTGCTACAGGACCGGATCTAGACGCATCCTGCCTGGGCCTTCGCCTTGCTCGTCCCCCCCCTGCTCGAACAGCCTTCCGTGCTTCTCCGGGGCCAAGACTTCTTCCTCTCAGAACCATTGTTAATAAATCTGCTCTGAGCACTGCATTATTGGGTCTGTTTGTTCTCTGAGCCGTGTCAAGTATTGCCTAAGCAGCGTGATTTAGAATTCCCCTAAAGAATGATGAGAAGAAAAAAAACGCTCATTGTCAACTTAATATTGTAAACATTCTTGTAAGTTAATTTTATTGCTGACACTGCGTTTCGGGGTCATGTTGCATATTGTGCCCCCCCTGCCACAAAAGGCAAACTCCGCCTATGCCCTTAAGGTCACGTCCTGCTGAATTCAGGTCACTTCTTGTCGACTTGGGGACATTTCAGGGTCACTTACAGTTGTTATCAGGTCATTTCCTGTTGATATTTTGACGTACATGGCCGCCAATGGCATCAACTTACATATGCGTCAATGGAATCCAAGTACATTGGCATCAATGGCATGGACGTACATGGCCTTCAATGGCAAGTACGTACATGGCTGTTAATGGCATGGACATACATGGACATCAATGGCATCATGGACATACATGGCCGTCAATGGAATTCAAGTACATTGGCATCAGTTTAATCGAGATACATGGCTCTCAATTGCATCGACTTACTTGGGTGCCAGTTGAATGTCAATGGGCTGTAATGGTGAGTTTCAGGTCAAAAATCACAGTACCACCCATGTTTTTCTGCCATTGAAAATACATAGGAAATTTTGGCCATTAGAAGTGAATGGAACGACGTACGTACATGGCACTGGCATCCTATTAGAAACGAATGGGAAAGGTTTTGGCAAATTTTGGGGGTACCGTAGGTTTTTGGCAAATTCATTCATTTGGAAGATTCCCTACGTTGCACTAGAATTCCAAATGGTTTGGGTGTGCGGTGCACTGAAAGAAACGCCATTCAAAAAAAAACAAAACTGTAATAACATAGATGGTTGCTTTTGCATTACATGCAAAACTACCATCAGGTATTTTCCTGTCTTTTTGTTCTCATTAGATGGGGCGTTGCAAGGCAAAGGCCTAGAACAGGGGTCAGGAAGCTATGGCTGGCGAGCCAGATCTGGCTCTTTTGACGACTGCATCTGGCTCGTAAACAAATCTTTAATTACTAAAAAAAAAAAAAGTTTTGTTACGCTCCTTTGCGCATTGCATGAAACGGCAACGGTCACCGGTCATACGCTGGTGTCGTGCAGTAATGAGCAGACGACTTTTGCAGCGTATGTTAACTTTTTTAATTCTACGACAACACTCCCGCACTAGATATCATAAAATAGCAACCTAGATGTGCTACGTTAGATCCCCCCAAGTCCCATGCTATTGGCTGCGTGAGCTCAGGGGGATCATGGGACACGTAGTCCATATACTGTACTACAACCGGCGACTAGAAAGCCAGTTCGCAGTAATTTTAGTGGGAAAGTGGCAAACATACATGTCTGTCTGTCTGTCTGTCTGTCTGTCTGTCACATAGGCAACGCAGATGAGGCAGAGACACTGTTCAAGTAGGGTTACCGTATTTTGCTGTTAAAAATAGTAGTCGATATGCGCGTATGCATGAGAACATTCCTCGTTTTTAAGTTTCGTTTTCCATGTTGTCATCTAATTTTAGAAACCCTTTTGAGAGGATGGCAAAAAGAAAAAAAAACAAGGAGTATCTGACTTTTCAGCAGGACATAATTTATTTTAATTTATAATATAATTTATAAAATGTATCATTTATAATTTTATTTTTAATTTTCTCTTGCTTTGGATGAATCAACAGACGTAAGCTATCTATCGCAGTTCAGTGTGATTGCAAGGTTTTGACTATGAAAGAGACAACAAGAGGGGAGTAATTATTCGTCCTTCACTGGGTTTGCTTAAGAATAAATCTACAGATGGATAAACTTGTTTCAGTGTGCACTGATGATGCTCCGTGCATAAGTTTCTCAATGCCTGCATGAAGCTTAACCCCACCAAGTATCAACAAGACTACAAAGCCATCAGCAAAGCCATGCAGAAGTCGCATTAATGGTAAGAAATACTCATCATTGATTGTCAACAGCATAACATTGTTATTAAAAAGAATTCAGAGACTTTTTGTACTTTAAAAATTACTTGTAGTTTTAGTTTTAAACATGTTGTATGGCTCTCATGGAATTACATTTAAAAATATGTGGTGTTTGAATGGCGTTCCTTCAGCGCACCGCACAGCCCAAACCGTTTCACATGGTCCAACCGTCACCGTTCAAATATTAAAATGACTGGAATTTTCACGCGGCAATGGGAATTTTGCGAATGAATGCTAAAAATTTTCCATCCACCAGTAAATGTGGGGTTTAAAACCATTTTTTTCCCCCAAATTTATCTAGTCCGCATAATTTACACATAAAAAATTCCAAGGCAGTAAGGGGCATAAAAGTTGTATACAGAATTAAAACCATCAAAACTTAGTTCCCCCAAAATTCGCCAAAAACTTGCCCATTCATTTCTAATAGGATGCCACTGACAGCCATCTACGCCATTCCATTCATTTATAATGGCAAACATTTTCCCATCATTTTCAATGGCAGGAAAACATAGGTGATAGTGATTTTTTACCGTTTACCATTACAGCCCATTGACATTCAATTGGGGCCCAAGTAAGTTTATGCCGTTGACAGCCATGCATCAGGACGTGTCCCCAAATCAACAGGAAGTAACCGGATTTAAACTGGAATTGTCCCCAAAATTTCCCTAAAGCAACAGGAAGTGACCTGATAGATCTGTTTTAGTTTATTCTTAATTCTTTAATTTGTTATGAAATGTGTGTCGTCCTCTCGTGTTCATTTAAGAAAATTTAAAAACTTAAAAAAGAGAGCGTTGACTCCGGCTATCTTTGCCTAGTCTGTTTTTTTCTCTTCACCAGCTACGTCATTGTTATGATGGTTTCTTTTGGAAGGCCATCATATTCATGACCACCTATACTGGACTGTCTCAGAAAATTAGAATACACAATATTCTAATTTTTTGAGACAGTCCTGTGTATATATACAGGACTGTCTCAGGAAATTAGAATACACAATATTCTAATTTCCTGACTGTCTCAGGAAATTAGAATATTGTGTATTCTAATTTCCTGAGACACTCCTGTATATATACACAGGACTGTCTCAAAAAATTAGAATATTGTGTATTCTAATTTTCTGAGACAGTCCAGTAAATGTATGATCACCTCAATTTATAACATTTGCACAAAATACTGAATGATGCCTGCTGAATGAAAATGCTCCTAGTATCAAAAATGTTTTTAAAAATTGATAACAGTGGTATTGGTATTTGAGCAGAAGACAAAGACTATGGACATGATTTGCTTTAGTAGGCTCACAAAAAGATGTGTCGTACAGAACTGACCCCAAGGCATTGGGTTTGATATCAGTGGTTTAAACTGAAAAGTATTCATGACTAATTTCCTGGTAGATGTGTTTAAATATAATGTTTGATGTCATTCTTTGTCACTTGTCATTTCACCGCATGTTTTGGTTAATTGAGTCACTTCCTCATAAAAAACAAAAAGCACTTGCTCTTTTTCGTTTGGCAACATGTTTAGTGAGCTACTGTACAGCTACTGTATGTGAAATGACTGAACAAACATAGGCTACCATCTACACACTGCTAAAGAAAAATGACAATTTTTTTGTATAGAAAAAGAAACAAGAATAAATTGTAAATTGCAATAATCAGGAAGATGCTTGCAGTCTTTCACTTTGTTGCTCACCCTTTTACACAAGACTGATAGACAGGAAGTATGGCTCAACTAAGAGTGTTCCAAGTAACATGCTAGGTAATCAACTTTATTTAAACAAACAAAAAAATGAGTAGCATTGGTTGTCACACTAAGTTTACTTAATACAAAGTGTTTTAGTAGTTTACTGCATTCCGTGAAATGCTACTCTAATATGTTTCGATTACAAAAACTAAGACGTTGGGGTGTGACAACACTAATATGCAGCTCATGTCAGGGTATAACTGCCATAGAACGTCCTAAGCAGACATAATTTTGTCATATTTGTGTGTGTCTCAGTTCTTTTTTTCTTTATGCAGCACCTGATTGAGCCAGATTGGCGGGGTAATGCGACACACCTGTGCTTGATTAGGGAAGCCTGTCACCATCTGCAAGAGTCGGACTATTGCTTGCTATTTGCCTTGCTTACCGCCTGTGTGTTCATCGTCATCCTTCGAGTTTCCCGACGTTCTATGGTCGTATTCTGGTTTGGTCATCTTTACTTTAGTGCTCTTTTGGGCTTTGTAGTTAGATTCTTGTACTCTGTTATATTCATGCATTCTAGCGTGCTCTCTTAGTTGTACTTTGTTAAACTCGCATTTTTCGCGTGCTCCCTTTGTTGTATTTTATTATACCCGCGTTTATTGGCGTGCTCCCTTTGTTGTACTTTATTATACTCGCGTTTATTGGCGTGCTCTCTCAGTTATACTCACATTTTTGGCGTGCTCCCTTTGTTGTACTTATTAAATACAAACATTAGCTCTACCTGATCTCCTTGTCTGTTTTTGGGATGCACATCAACGGCTTGCCGTTCATAACAAATTTTGTATATGTAAAACTATTATAATTGAAAATATATACTGTATTGAGTCAATAAAATCAAAACAAAATTTTATTTCTGTCAACAATTAACTTCTCTTTGTTTCTCATTTTGTTGCGAGTCTAAAACTAAAAATGTAATTTGAGAGATTGGGAAGTTTTTAGTTAGTAAAATTTCCTGGATGTTATGAGGAGCCAGCCTAAGAAGTTCTCCTGAGAAGATGGCGGTGCTGAAATAAAGGAACGCCAATACAAGTGTCTTTAGTTGCTAATTGTTGGACAAAAGGCTAAGCACTCTGGTTTACAAATGTTTGTTTAGTCAGCTCCTAAGGGTTAAGTGTCTTAGTCATCGTGTGTTACAATCATTGACCAACGCAAAACCCCATCTTTTGGGTTGCAGGCACTCACGAAAGCCATAATGCCTTTACATTTTGGGGGAAAAAACTGAATTGTCCAATCACTAAATATAAAATCTTCAATTTTACACTGAAATTATTTGGAAAATAGAATAACATTGTTTTTGTTTTCTAATTTTGCATCAGTTGAGTTATTTTATAGATATCTCACATTTCTAAAAGGGATGCTGGATCATTGGCTTGTTCCATATGGTTTTGCAATATAGATTACAGTAATTGTGAAACTAATATTGTACTCATACCTCACATACATTATTCAGAAAAACAATGCAGGAGTGTTGTACACACATGCATTATTCAGAAAAACAATGCAGGAGAGTTTTACTCATTCACGCATGAGGTGCTGTATAATTATCCATTGTCGTAACAAGCTTTATAGTGTTACTGGTAAATGAATTTATTGAAACAGAATGAGCAATCCTTACTTCTCTGAAAGCAATAAAGTCAGCATCCTCAATGAAAGATATACTATGTGACTTAAACACTCAAATGATTAAATAGGTTTTTCCTTTAAATAAACAACAGTCACTGTACATTTAAAACAACAAAAAAGTAACTTACAAGAATAGAATGAGGAAGATTCTTGCCAACGCTGTCTGACCGTTATGCTGAGGAGTGCCTGACAGGAAGTATGAATCAACCAGTGAGTTGAAAAGAATACTGTAACGCTTCTGCTGTTACAACACATTCTCACCTCTGTATATCGACGGATGGTTAAGAGTACGAAAAAAAACAACTCGGCAAATTTTCTTGAGAATTGACTTTAATAGTTTGAACCACCACGCCCACTTCTCATTTTAGCCATGTACACATATCCATTTTGATCCACAAGACAGTAGTGGATGAAGTACTTACTTTTTTTAATTTAAGTATTTTTTTGGCACTTGTATCTGTATTTAAATAAAAGGACAAGTATCTAAGAAAAAAAATACTCAATTACAAAAGTATTTGCTTTGAAATTTACTTCACAAGTAAAATTAAAAGTATTTTCTCCCGATTCAAAAATGTAATATGCATATACAGTGCTGGCCAAAAGTATTGACACACCTGCTATTCTGTCAGAAAATGCTCAATTTCTCCCAGAAAATGATAGCAATTAATATCTGCATTAATTTTGCTTGCAATGAAAAAACACAAAAGAGAATGGGGGGGGGGGGGGGGGGGGGGGGGGGAATTATTATCGTTTTACATAAAACTGGGCCAGACAAAAGTATTGGCACCCTTTGAAAAATCATGTGATGCTTCTCTAATTTGTGTAATAAACAGCACCTATTACTTACCTGTGGCACATAACAGGTGGTGGCAATAACTAAATCACACGTGCAGCCAGTTAAAATGGATTAAAGTTGACTCAACCTCTGCCCTATGTCCTTGTGTGTACCACATTGAGCATGGAGAAAAGAAAGAAGACCAAAGAACTGTCTGAGTACTTGAGAAGCAAAACTGTGGAAGCATGGGCAATCTAAAGGCTACAAGTCCATCTCCAAAGACCTGAATTATCCTGTGTCTACCGTGTGCAGTGTCATCATAAGTGTACAACCAATGGCACTGTGGCTAACCTCCCTAGATGTGGACAGACAGGAAAAACTGACGAGAGGTTTCAACGAAAGATCGTGCGGATAGTGGATAAAGAACCTCAACTAACATCCAAACAAGTTCAAGGTGTCCCGCAGTCCGAGGGTACAACAGTGTCAACCTGTACTATACGTCGGCGTCTGAATAAAAAGGGACTCTATGGTAGGATATCCAGGAAGACCCCACTTCTGACCCAGAGACATAAAAAAGCCAGGCTGGAGTTTGCCAAAACTTACCTGAGAAAGAAAAAAACATTTTGGAAGAATGTTCTCTGGTTAGTTGAGACAAAAGTAGAGCTTTTTTCTGAAAAGGCATCAACATAGAATTTACAGGAAAAAAATGAGCCCTTCAAAGAAAAGAACACTGTCCCCATAGTCAAACATGGCGGACGTTCCCTGATGTTTTGGGGTTGCTTAGCAGCCTCTGACACTGGACTGCTCGACAGTGTGCAACTGTGCATGGCATTCATTTCGCTGCTCAGCCTTCACCACGTACAGACGCACTTTCTGAGCTCCTGAAGCACTCTCTTATCTTAACCGATAAGCGCTCAGGGCTAGCAAGCTCGACTCCCAGAATGGCTCCAAAGAATTTGAAACCTGGAGACTTGGATAAAATAAAGTCCTCCATACAGAAGTTGGAGGTCTCCTTGACTGGCTTGATTCAAAACCAGAATCAAGAAATCGTATGAGAGCTCCAGTTAATTTGCGCTGAAAACGAGAAACTCAAGCAGGCGGTCAAGGAGAGAGATGTTCGCACCAAGAGGCTGGAAATTTTGGCTGACGATCTCGAACAGTGCCGACGCGCTCATCAATGAGCTCATCATTTCTGGATTACAACTGACGCTTAGCCCAGGGGACACAGTGGCGCAACTGGCAATTGCTAAACTGAAAGAGTATGGAATAAACATGGAACCGCTGGACATCTGTCGCTGCCTTCTGCTCCCATCTGGGGGGAGAGGACTGGCGACGGTGCTCATGAAGCTGGCAGACCACAAGACCAAGACTGCCCTGCTTAACCAGCGCCGCCATCTGAAAGCGTCGAGGATTTTTTTGAATGACAACTTGACTCGCTGAAATGCCGAAATTGCAAGAAAAGCACGTCAACTCAAGAAAGCTGGGAAAATAGCAAACACCTGGGTCTCGGATTGCAGGATCCTTGTCAAGACGCAAATATGAAGATTAAAGCTATCATGAGTCTTGACCAGCTGACTACAATAGCTGAATAACTGTAAATACTACACAGCGGACCAGTATAACAATCGTGGATGTGGACGGTAAACTGAAACTTACCAACGGCAGGAGTCTCTACAAGAATCTTGAACACACTAAGGATTATCTACTAAAGATAACAAAGGCTCTGACTTTAATTTGCACAGACATGACACAAATGAATCGGGCATCTAAGGGGGGAGGGGGTGTTGCAATTATGATTGACAATCTCCTGGAATGTATTACAATTAAGCTCCTAATCCCCAATTGTAAAAACATAGTTATCTGCCGTGTCTACAGAGCTCCTGATTCAAATGTCTAGTACAGTATATGGAAAAGATACTGTATAAAACGAATAATAAGCATGTTTTCTTTGTGGAGACATTAATCTTTGGATAAAATATGTACAGCATGTTGTTTGATTTTATACATTCATGTCTGATGAAACAGTTACAGTGACCTTTGTGTGCGCCAATCGTTGCCGCTACTCACACCAGCTGCGATAACACATAACCACACACATAGCCACAACAAAATGTTCCACAGCAAACAGATGCAAAAATGTCAGGGATATGACTAAGCCATAACCTTGTACACCCTGAAATTAATCGAGCTGCTTGACTGGACGCTAAGTTACTAAACTCAGATTGTTGATTGTGTTATTGTACAGTTTTGATGTATGTTCCATGCCTGAATGTGCGTCTTTAGTTGTATGGGGGACGGGAAACTGATCTCAACATATGCTTCATCCCGTCCGCCTTTGTCTTCTTCTTCGGTTCCTTCGGGCAAATGGTACCACATTTTGTAATTGTCAATGTTTGTCAACGATACCGATGATGATGACAATAAAATTCCATTCCATTCCATTATGAAGTCTGAAGACTACCAACAAATTTTGCAGCATTATATAGGGCCCAGTCAGTTGGAACAAAGACCAGGACCCACTGCGGCCCTCGAGGACCGGTTTGCCCACCGCTGCTATAGAACATCTGTGGAGAGATCTGAAAATGGCAGTTTGGAGAAGGCACCCTTCAAATATCAGAGACCTGGAGCAGTTATCCAAAGAAAAATGGTCTAAAATTCCAGCAGAGCATTGTAAGAATCTCGATACCGGAAGCAGTTGTTCGCAGTTATTTTGTCTAAAGCAGTGTTTTTCAACCGGTGTGCCGCAGCACAGCAGCATGCCGCGAGGGATCATGAGGTGTGCGACGAGAAATTAATGTTGCATTTATATATATAATATACAAATTTGTAATGTTTGTAACTATGTATGGGCCCTTGAAGGGGCCATCAGACTGGAGAGTGGTGACGTAGCGAGAAGCAAGCGAGGAGGAAGGGAGTCTCAGGGAGAACAGCGTGAGAGCCAAATTCGTGGTCGCATGTCACGGATGCAGCTGTATTTTGTTTATTATTTTCTATTGTTGCCACAAGAAAGTGGGAAAGTCATCACTGACTCCTCTCCTTTCTATTTCCCCATTTGGGGCTATTACAGTATTGTTTTTTTTTTTTGCGTCGTCGGGCGGAGTTGCAGTAGAAGGAAGTAAGGAAGGAAGGAAGGAGTAGGTCGAAAGTTCGAGAGCTCTCGGTCGTGTGCAGATGAGCGGAGTATCGCTCGTGTCGCGTTCAAAAACTGCTCGAAATTCTACCCATCAACGACCTTGCGGTCTACGACAATGTGGACCCCAGCACGTCTCCTGCACATCATTTGGTTAGACTCGTCATGTGTCGATGTACTCCAAAGTGTCCTTTCTATTATATCCATATGTGACAACCGTCAATCCTCCCCCTGTGTTTTATTCTAACACATTGTTGAGAACAGCAAGGTGGCTAATGGCTAAAAATCCGAGCAGTTCTTGAACGTGACACGAGCACCAATCCAAAAACAGCGCCATGGTGCCAAGCAAGTTTAAACGTCATCTCCAAACGAAACACCTGTCGCTTCAAAACAAGTCGATGGACTATTTTGTTTGCCTTCGTGAAAAGACAGAGAAACAGGCAACTTTTTGATAAAAACTACAAAGGTAAATGAGAAAGCTCTCAAAGCCACCCTTGTTGCTAAATCCAAAAAGTCCCACACTGTGACAGAGAAATTTAATACTACCTGCCTGCAAAGCCATTGTCTGCGAGATGCTCGGCCCTGATGTGGTTAAAGACATTGCTCAAGTCCCCCTTTCTGATAATTCTGAGCTTTTTCAAGCCTAACCGCTATAAAAAAAAATAAAATAAAATAAAAATTAAAACAGAGACTTAGAGCAGTTGAAGAATAAGGATATCGACTTCATCTAAACAGGCTCAAGTTTCACACTGAGTAAGTATACATATTGAGAAATTATTTTGTAATTAATTATACTGTACAGAATATAATTTTGGAACATTTGTAGTTTGTGGTGTGCCGCGAGATTTTTTCCAAAGTAAAAACATGCCTTGAGTCAAAAAAGGTTGAAAAACACTGGTCTAAAGGTTGTGCTACAAAGTATTAGGCTGAGGGTGTCAATACTTTTGTCCGGCCCATTTTTTGAGTTTTGTGTAAAATGATAATGATTTTTTTTTTTTTTAATTGCATTCTCTTTTGTGTTTTTTCATTGCAAGCAAAATCAATAAAGATAGTACTACCAAAGAATTTTTAATTGCAATCATGTTCTGGGAGAAATTGAGCATTATCTGACAGAATTGCAGGGGTGCCAATACTTTTGGCCAGCACTGTATATCATGGACAATATCCAAATGCATTACTGCTGGCTATATTTGTAATAAAGTGTAGTTTATGTTCTCAATCTGAGATCTTTTTTTTTTTTTTTTTGACAGTGTTTATTTTAGTGAACAATGCGCCACTTGCAAGTCTCTTGTCAGCCCATTTGTCTGTATGATGTGCAGAGGGCGGCATTCACATAAACTGATTTTTCTCCAGAGCTGAATTTAAAACCATATTTATTCATACTGAAATCCATATAGTCCATATACTGTATATGATAAAATGATGGCATGTGGATCTAAATACACAAAAATGCTGTATGTACATTTACTACACTAAAGACACAAAGGACAAAACCCTCTGAAAACTAGCTGACTGTAATTATTACAGTACAAAAATAATGCAGAAGAAATTTTATTGTAAAACTGTAGTGTATGCTGCCTGCTGTATTTTCGATGCATTGCTTGGACCAGTTATTCCTACCAACATGTACACAGCGGCCGATTAGCGAATAACATTTTGATTGCAAGCAGGCAAATCGGCAGGTGTTTAAAAGCCCTGAAAATTCTTCATGATAAGGCTATTGGGTGGTGCATTGTTAAATATTATTCCCACAAAAGCATGTGTCCCCCACAAAGGATGTCTAATCACTCGACAGCAACCCAGGTCTTCAATCTGAAATCCCAGAAGACGGTACCTGTCGTCTGTCTCAAACAATGTGTTGTTTGTGTAAGGACCAAAAAACTGGGAAGGAAAAAAAAAAACTAGTTAATTAAATGACATTGGAAAAATTCATATACAAAAACGCTCCTGTCAAACATATTTAATATCAAATACAGTGATACCTCAGCTCACGAACGCTTAAGCTCACGAACTTTTCGCCTCAAGAACATTAAATTCGCGAGCATATAGTCTCTGCTGACGAACTAGTTTTCGGCGGACGAACAGCGCCACGAGAAGCTGACGCACGCTCACGCCATCCCAGTTCGTCCCCTCCCTTTCGTTGAATGCGGACGTGGTTTGTGTTTGATAGACATTTTGGACCATATTGAGTGTACTTTTGCTATTATGGGACCGAAAAAGACCCCACCACAGGCTAGTGTTAAGCCTAAGAAGACATTAAAGAAAATAAGGTATATTTTTGTGTAGTTTTAAGGCTTATTTAGTAGAAAATTATGTTTTATGGGGACCTGGGAACGGATTATTCTCATTTTAATGGTTTCTTATGGGAAATAAATGTTCGGAAGACGAACTTTTCGCCCTACACACACTTTCTGGGAACCAATTATGTTCGTGAGCTGAGGTATCATTGTATGTTATATGAGTAGTATACAATCAATCAAAACAGATCCACCAAGAGAGCATTTTGAGTTTCACTGTGCAAATGTAGATCACAGTAGTACCAGCACTGTAAAAAAATCAGTTCCAATAGGTTCTGCTAATTAAAGACTTTAAGTACGCACAACTCAAATGTTCATTTTCTTCAGTAACTTATTTTGAGTAATTGTAATTCATGTTATATTAATGCCGTTAACTTGATAAAAAGGGCTTATGCCAACTTGAATGATCAAGTTTTGGATCAAAGCTTACATTTTGCAGTATGCAGAACTTGAAATGTAAGCTCGCGCTAACTCAAAATGTTAGCTCGCGCTTACCTGAAATGTTAGCTTGCGTGAACTTGAAATGTTAGTTCTTGTGAACTTGAAATGTTAGCTCGTATGAAATTGAAAAACTAAATTGTGCTAACTTAGCCCTAGCTCAACTCTCGATCAGTGTTACTAATCTTACTTTAAACAACTAATTAGTTACAGCTACAAATTACTTCCAAAAAGTAATTTAGTTAAGCTGCCAACCTTCCACCTTCAAATGGATTGGATGTCTATCGCCATCCATAGACTTCATAAGTATATTGACTTGTCACACCCTATGACACTGTGCCACGCCTTCGCGTAGGGGGCCTGCCTACACCCAGCATCAACAGGAGTTATTCTCAAACACACTTACGCAGCGATCTAACGCCGGATTTAGGTTGAAAAAGTACGAAAGCTGTACCGCATACAAACAGGAAGGATTGTCTCAGGATTGATTTGTTCGAGGATTCAAGGTATTAATTGTATTTTTCATACCATACATGCATTTTGAAACGTGAAAAAAATCAATGGGAGAAATTAGCCGCTACAGCATTGGCGTTATAATTTGCAATATTTACGTACAGTAAAATAAATGCTAACTTCCCGGTTTTTTTGCTTCTGGACTGTTTTACGTCCATATCTATAAAGATTTGAGGGATTTAAGCATTTATTCACAAGAATTTTCAATGTTAAAAAGCTCTTTGTGGTGATAAGGTGGCGCCACAGTGGCTTAAAGACTGGCAGCACACTCAACATATTTACGTAAAATAAATGCTAACTGCTCGTTTTTTTTTGTTTTTTTTTTTGCTTTTAACCAAGAATCGAGACTGTTTTACATTCATATATATATATATATATATATATATATATATATATATATATATATATATATATATATATATATATATATATATAAAGAATTTAGGGATTTACACATTTATTCACAAGAATTGTCAATGTAATAAGCTCTTTGTGGTGATAAGGGGGCGCCAGAGTGGCTTAAAGACTAGCAGCACATTCGACATATTTACGTAAAATAAATGATAACTGCATGGGGTTTTTTTTGCATTTAACCAATAATCGAGACTGTTTTATGTCCATATCTATAAAGAATTCAGGGATTTAAGCAGAACTTTCATCGTAAAAAGCTCTTTTTCAGTGTTTCCACTCGGTCAGCTTTGACGGAGATAGGCCCCTATGAATCGGCGCCACGCCCTGTGTCCCGTCAATACATTATGAAGTCTATGCGCCATCAGGGTTGTTTTTGGCATTCCTTCTAATTTTCGTGTTCGTCTTCTGTACAAAAATATTTCAGTCATTTCAAAATGTGCTCTCTTCATCTAACTTCAGTCGACGAATATTCGATGTTTTCATCTGCAGTAAGATGGAAAGTGATATTAAAAACATCGATTGACGGCAATGAACATCCAATCCATTTCAGCTAGAAGGGGCGCTTTCAGCCCTTCCCAATTCAAATGGATTTGACGTTTGTTGGCGTCAACAGCAGCCAAAGAGTTAACATAATGTTTACTCAACATTTCCAAAAGTATTTGGCAATAACTTACAATTGCAAGTTCTCGGTCAAAATTTGCAAATGCAAGTGAAATGAGTTGACTTGAAATGTCAAGTTCTGCTAACTATTTTTACACAGTGTGTGCACTACATCCACGTTGATGTTGCCTAACAGGACCAACTTCTCATTGCGAGGGTCTGAGGAGAGCATGTCACTGAGTTGAAGGTAAAGGCTGTCCTAGCAATCAGAAAACTGGGTCGATACTCTTGATTTATTTCCAGTATGCTATATGGTCTAAGTCATGGGTGTCCAAACCGGTCCTCAAGGGCCGCTGTGGGTCCTGGTTTTTGTTCCTACCAATCGAGCACAGACAGTTTAACCAATGAAGTTTGTGCTAAAACAAGCAGCACGTGACTGCAATCAACTGATTACACTTGTGAGACACCAGATTGGTGAAAGGCTGTCCTCATGATGGGTTTGAACAAAAACCCGCAACCACTGCGGCCCTATGTGGAATAGTTTGGACACCACTGGTCTAAGTACACTATTGAACTATTTGGGCGTCTATGGTCTTAGGTTTATGAAAGGGTCTTACCGCCAGGCCTGAGGATGGATCTATGAAGTCTGCCCAGAATCCCTCTTTTTGTAGGATGAAGCAGATTTTCTTCGCTCCTTCTACAAACTACAAAGTTGATAGTAAATTAGTTTATGCAATAACTTGGAAATTAGACAATGTCATGAGTCCACAAAAAAAAAAAAAAACAACAACAACAACAAAAAACCATTGCTGGTATTCTTCAAAACTTTTTTTTTTGTCATGCCATTTATAGGTTTTAGTAGATTTTAACCCCAACTCCAACGAAGTTGGGACGTTGTGCAAACACAAAAACAGAACACAATGATTTGCAAATCATGCTAACCATATATTTCAAAAACTATAATGACATATTTCATGTTCAAACTGATTAACTTGATTGTTATAGCAACAAATGCCCAAACCCTAATGTTTAAGGTGGCTCACTTTGTCAAGCAAATGAGCTCTCTCTTCTTCCACAGCAGAACTCCACGCAGTCATGTCGTTTTTAGTCTTATGTGACACTGTGATCACCGTCACATCTGAGTTCGGCGCCTCAGGAAACAGGTTTTGAAGATCTAGTTATCACAAATTTGAAAAAAAAAATCATGAATAACAATTAGAACCACTAGAGATTGGCGCTGTAAAAACACATGCACAAAATAGTAAAATAGGCTTCTGTAAGTGCAAGGCAAAAAGACATGACAAGAATTCAAGGCAAACAGAAGGAAATCACGTTATTTTACATTTTCCCTGCTTCAAGTGATAAAATTGGCAAACCTTTGGATTCCACACCAAAGTGGTATTTTATATAGGTAAAACAATTACCTTTCTTTAGCTTTTCAGGGCATGACTGTATAACACACTCAACGCAGGAGTTGGCAAAATCCTGGTTTTCTGTATTGGTACTGTGATTCGTGACTGGAACATCCTGTACACACATAAATGCAAACACACGAACATTACAACCTTCTGGATTTTATTTAAAGGGAAAGACTACACTGACTATAAATTAACTTTGTGTGATAAACTGCTGTTAAAAGCAGGCCTGCACAACATATCGTCTGAACATCGCCATGGCAATGTGCGCATGTGCAATAGTCCCATCGCAGGATCAGGGTCCCCGCGGGTTATTAAAAGTATTAAAAAAGCATTGAATTTAGTTTTCCATGATTAAAGGTATTAAAAGTATTAAATTAGCTGTTGTAAGTCTGGAATTTTTTCACCGTGGTCTTAATTTTCAAGAACGTCTCAGTGCAACCTAAATTATATCCGTGACGACGTTTTTTTGTTTTGTTTTTTTTTTTAAATCCATAACGAAGATGACGCATAGAATTTTTACGATGCACTGCACTACAAATCGAAATGCAACTCGTGCGTGCCAAACCACCACAACCGGCAAAACGGAGAATCCACCCACCTCTGCATCGGGAATGCGTCAGTTTGTCGGTTGAACGAAAACCCTGCAGGCAGAAGTATTGTGGATTCTGAACACCAAAACAGACCAGCATTCATATACTTCAAATGAATCCATTGGTGATCTGTTTCGGATATTACGTCATTTTTGGTCGGCATCGGCTGTCACAATGTTGGTCATACTGCATTTTGTTCCAGATGGAGCGTTCGATGTCGTAACTGTCTTTTGTAACGAATTTTCAGTTGGCAGAAAAAAACGCACATTTTCTTAATGTTTAAATAGTCTACATATTTTTATGACCATTAGAAATTCATTTACACAATGAAATAACGCTGGAAAAGTTTGTTAAACATAATGTTGCTCAAATCGTGTTTTTTTTTCCCGGAGGGAGCTGAAGGAATTTAGTCCTCCCAGCCCAAACTGCACGGGGAGGCCGGCAACAGAACGGAAATGTGCTCCGTCGCTGACTCCCCCGAGGAGCCAGGCTAAGGAGGAAGCTAAACTCCGCGCGTTCCTGTGTTAACCCTTTGCACACTGACTCCATGTTTCAAAAGCTTGAAGAACACTCGCCGAAAACAGGTTGACAATTTATTCGTCGACAATGGTCAAAGACAAGGCAAAAACAGACGACGGAGGGACAATTCTGGATCCAAAACAAGGCTACATGTTTCCGAGCAGAAGAAAATCTGTCTTATCTCAGTGTCCAGTCTTTTTGAAGTCTTTGCTGACGCGGGTCTCGTCGAAGGCGTTTCTGGGCGTTGCTTTGGGGCCGCCCCCGCTGTGGCCGGTTTTGGGCGGTTTAGGTTCGTGCGCGGATTGGGACGCCCGCTATCAACTTTGCTGTCCGGGCTGGTGGTGCTTGTTTTAGGACAAAGCGCTTTGTCCTTGGAGTTTGCTGAGAGCAGATTCCCCGAGTATGTGCGTCACTCTTGTGATAAGACGGCATTGTGTATCTCTATTTCTTCTCATTAAACTATGGTGTGCTATTTATTTTATATTAGTAGTGTAGTCCTACCGTAAATATGAAAATGATACACATTTCCTGATTAATTATATTACGTGTGTTAGCCTAATGCAAACAGTTAGACGGTGCCTACGAAAACCTGTACCATATGTATGTGTTAGACTATATATGTGTTAGACTAATGCAAACAGTTATATGGTGTGTGCGATGACGATATCGTTTCCCCTTCATTCCCCCTCTCGAGCCCCGACAGGGGATCGAAAAAACATGGATGTGGCCTTAGAACTTAGCTTTGTCAAGTGGTGGAAGAAATGTAGCAATTGATGAACAGTTTAAACAGGGATGTGCGAAATTTGTCCCCCTCAGGACTCCTGTTAAGTACTCTTTAAAACAATATGATACCGCCTCAAAGGGTTAATCCTTGGTTGTCTTCGGTCCCGTGGCTATAGGCATCAGCTCACAGTGCCCTCTTTGTACAGGTGCATTGAGACCGATTTTTCATGATCAAATAGACGGGCTACCCATCAAGTTATTCCTGTCGCTAGGAAAAATGAGATATACATTCAGTTAAATTAAATTAAATTAAAATAAATTAAAATAAAGTTAATCTTTAGTTAAGAAAAATGAGAGACACACTAAGCTAAATTTAGTCCATTGAATAACAACCTTTAAATCAGGAAAAGTGAGAACCGTACTGAGTTAAATTTTGGTCCAGTAAATGAAAATTTAAGTGCCCCTTTTTTCACTTCCGTAACGTTAGGGTCAACCACCACCTGTAGTAAGAGGGAACTGTGCGCAGCCCTGAAGAAAAAGGAATGCAACAGTGTGTCAAACATCTCAGAACAGCTTTTAAATGAAGAAAAAGAACAGCACTGACAAACTACTACATCTAAAAACATAACACAGCAAAAACATTCCCCCATTGACTAGAGAATGGTGAAAAAGCGGTACTGTACAAAAGCGGAATGTTGCCATACAGAAAAACTTGGACACCATGAACTCGAAACTCGAAATAAACGTCTTCACCCCTTACCAGTTGTTGAAAATGATGGACACAGACGCCTGTAGGCAAACTTTATTCCACCCCAATTAAAGAAAAACTTTATTCCGCCCCATTGACCAAAAAATGAATAAATATCCTAATCAAAAGTATATAAAAATAATAAAAGTTATATTCTCCACCCCAAATGACAAATATGGCTAAAGGCTAAAGAATAAAACTGGGACTTAAAAATGGCACAAATCTACCGAGTACTATGATTTAGAACCTAACGAAAAAATAGTAGTCTTTGAACAAAAATCCCAAGAACGAAAATGAATCTATGGTGATTGTGGAGATGTAAAACAATCCAGTGATATGACATGTGTCGAGGAATTACAAAACCCAAATGTGACTGCAAAAGATCGAAAAAATGTGACGGAAAAAATAAACCCCACTACATAAACAATGTGTATTCCCACCACTTACCAACAACGCCAGGGGCACCTTTCCACACCACATTTCTAACAGCAACATCCGCATGTGAAATCAATAAAAGGGAAAAAGGAAAGAAAATCCAAACCTTTTAGCGAAAAATAATATTACAAAGAACAAATAAACGAGAGCACTATAGCGACAGGGACCATGACGCTAAACCTATTTATTTCCATAATCAATTGTCGCTTCCTAGGACATGGGTCGTATGGGAATTTGTTTATTTTCTCCCAGTCCGGATCCGTCATGGTTGCCCCCCACCCTAGTGGATCCTAGTGTAGCTGTAATCTGTTCAACTCAAAAGAATACAGAGCCTCCAACATATTTTAAAACACTCCCTAATTAAAGCATAGAACGACTTTGCCTTTGTGTAGAACACAAACAATGAGCTTAAGGTGTCTAAAATATAATGCGGTACCTACAGGAAAGTTAATCATTAGAAAGTGAAAATAAAATAATAAAAGTAAAGAATCTTAATCAAATACATCTGGGACTATGTGGTGTACTTAAAATATGCCACGTACTCACATGTTTTAGTTTTTTTCCTAATGCTTGTCGAGACGTCTGAGGCACGGTAATCTCTCTAACATTTAAATACTTTCTCAAATTCAAAAAGACCGGAAAACATTCACCCCGACGAAACACAGCATCGTCAGCTGGGGTGAGTATAAAACCGTGGGGACAGTCGTGACGGCTGTCCCTTGGCGATGAACCATTATTTTGTGAGCACCTGTTCTCACACAGCCACCAGCTCACGGCTCGTGCGGTACCGCGGTCACAGCCCTGAGGGAATAGGTGGGGTCTGGAATCAAACCTTTGATCCTCCAACCATTGGCGATCCCTTCTCCCACCCGCGCAACCGGTGGTCCGTGTGCCGGTGCGATGGCTCCGCTTGTCACACTCAGTTCCAGCCCTGCTAGCGTTCAGGGCGAATGTCCTCCCATCCTGTCAACATACACATCTGGTGTTTCAGGGGATCGATAAACAGAAATAAGGATAAACTTAAGAATAGACAATTTGTCATACTTACTTATCATAACTGGGCCTATTTGTAACCTTACCACCTGAAACGTCCCAACCGCACCAGTCTCAAAACTCCAACATGTGATGTGGCAGATTATTATCCTTAAACCTTGAAATCTTTTGGGAAACAATGTGGTCAGGGAAAACTTTAGATCGTTGTAATGGCCTCTGCGTGCTCCTAAAATATGTCGTGCTATTAAAGCTAAGTGAGACTATGAATAGTATTATGTTTATAATAATTTACTGTTTGTTGGGCCTAAGAACTGTATGTTTAGAGTTGAACAGACTGTACAGGTCAATAAAAATTTACAGTTGTCCGCATCCATATTAACTTTCAGTAATAATGTTGGTGTTATCTTGGCCCACTTAACCCCCTCTAGCCATGCCCACAATTGCAATTGTAAGCATGGCTATATCACTCATAGCTACTACTCAAAGTGCATTATGAATACCCAGTACATGTTATCATTCCCAAGTTACATCAGCTTGTGTGATACCCCAATTATCTAGACCAAATCAAAAACTATCCCCTATGGTGGTCTAAATGCCATCATTTGAGATTCTAACTCCTTTTTTTTTTTTTTTTTTTTTTTTTTTTTACCAATAAGCTTAATAATATTGATCGTCAACAACCCTAGTCACAAGGAATCATTTTGTCAAAGGATGGGAGTTGTACATTCATTTCTACGGTGTGTGGTTGTCTACTACACGTTTAAACTGTTCAATGGTTACCATTGCAACAATCAACACAAAAACATTTATATGTCTTATTATTTCCAGTTTACAAACCCCTCATGTCCAATTCAGATCCCAAACAAAGCCACTCAGCAATAATTAAAATATTTATGTCTTGGAAAGTGATGCCTTTTCCTTTGTTCCTTATGTCATTCAAAATATGTATCTTTCTCCCCTTTTGTGAAACAATTAGGTCCCCCGAAAATAATTGCAAAATAACAAACCAGTGAATAGGATCAATAGAATAAATGCAAGTCAACCAGTTTGACTTTTTATAAAAAATGGAAAAGAATAGAAATAGATGAATAGAATTTTTAGAAAAAATTCTAAAAAAATATGAAAAATACAGTTAGCACAGACATGGAACTAAACAACACTTTCTCCACTCCTCCTTTTTTTGTTTGTTTTTTTTTTAAATATTATTCAAGTCCTTAAAAATAAAAATCTGTTCCATAAAGGTGTCCAAAGGAATGGAAAAATATCACATGAGAGTAATTCATCAAAAGATCAAGAACAAAAATCCAAAATGAAAACATAAAAATTGTCTTATACTGGGGAAATTGTATTTATAGGCAGTAGACTTGGAAAGGTATTCTGAAATTAAATTAACTCATCTCTAGATTCTGTCTCATTATTGTTGTATCGTTCGAGTATTATTCTTAACTTTTAACATAAGCAACTTCCCCAGCATAATAAATTGCATTTGGCACGATGCCCGTGTTTGTTTACGTTCTCAAATTTAATTCCTCCCCTCTTATGTAATTTGTTAATTCGATTCCTACTGTGGTCTTTCTCTTAAAAAATTGGTTGCTAATTTCCCCTATAATTTCAAAGCACAAAATTTACCTACATTGGTCTTGTCTTTTCATCCCAGATCATGAAATTGGTGAAAATGTCTTATTCCCCTTTTTTATTTTATTTTATTCATTTCTTGATTTCTTTTTTGCAAGGATAGCCCAATTCTATCCGCAGGTGACCCAAAAGATTATATTTTAGTGAAATCTGGCATTTTCAAGTCTTTTTAAAAACCTAAATCCACTTTTACATTGTCCCGTATATCAAAATTAACACATATAGGAGATTCTCCCTCCGCATTCTTCCGGGAGTCAATAGTGGCTAGGGAAGGACTGTCTTATCTATTGTTTTACCAAAACAACCAGAGACTTGAGCTTGAGATGACCCACTTTAAAACTTTGCTCTTTCCTAAACTTTAACCCTTTAGGCAAGGCATCTCAAACTTAAATTAGCTTCTATAGACTCCAAATTAAACGGAACTACAAAATAACTCCAAAATCAGTTTTACGAAAGTGCAAAAGGAAAAGAAAATATACTAAATGAAATTATTTCCTTCAAGTGTCAACAATGAAAAGAAAATATCCAAGTTAAGATAAAAATAAAAACTAATAAGACTTACTATTTATCTCATTCTGGGAACGTTATCTCCGATGTAAATTTGGAATCGTGATGAGTGTTATGAAAGAACCATTTGCTTTTTTTTTTTTTTTTTTTTTCAAAGATGTTCTAGTTACTTTAAGGGGTGTTATGAATGTCAATTAGCTCAAATATTTACAATTCTTATATTGCATTGTTACATGTTTTATTGTGGCCCCCTATTTGATAATTTGTCAATTAACTTTGGTCATGGCCTGTCTCGACAAAGTTGGCCACTTATTTCCTACTCTATTTTCATAACAGCAAAAATTAGTTCAATTTTAATTGTCTTCTTATATCAAAACTAAAATCAATAAAGTTATCCTGTTGTTCTTTGGATCCCAGCTGAATTCACGACAGCCAATTCTATCAACATGTGATCCAAAAGTGACACTTTCCCCATATTCATCATGCTTGAATCCCCTAAAAATTACATTTCAAACTATTCGTCATACTAGAAGCGAGCCCTGATATCAATTCCCCGTTACTAATTTTAAGGTGTTCTTTGCTGGTTCGGTTTGCATGTTTGTTATTCTAATAATTGTAAGTTCGTGGTTGAACGCATCACTTTAATATTCTTTTGTTTCTCTACATTCTTTTGTGAGTAAAAATCTTCTTGTTAGAAAAAGCTTTTTTTTTTTTTTTTTTTTTTTTTTTTTTTTTTAAATCTATAACTTTACCAAACATCCAGGGACTTCAGCCCTCCCTGCTCTGCTTGGCCTGAACAAGAGCAAGAGGGGCCTCCCGCCCATCGGCCCGCGCACCTCATTTTGAACACTGTGTTCCTTTTCTAATCAGATCTACTGATTTTTTAGAATTTTTTACATATTGTCCCTTTTTTGGCTCTCAATTTTATCTTAAAATGTTAAACAAGGACTGGAAAATTCCCAGCTTCAATTCTAGCCTCCCCTTATAATCAATTTTGGCAAACAACCCAGCGGATGCCGTCGAGGACCCCATGTTGCAAATAGGGGCCACCGACGGCCCGCCCTCCTTATTTTGAACACAGTGTTCTTTTCTAATCAGATAGCCCAACTCCAGGCGCCATGCCAACGGCTGTCTCCCAGAACGTTAACAGGGGCGCTTCCTATTTTTTCGGCTTCATTTCGAACAACACTAAGCAAAACAAAACGTCCACTTACTTTAACAAGAGACTACACGACACAACAACTCGTCTAATTTCTTCCCTGTACCCTCACAGCCCTCCTTAGCGCATTCATATAGCCATTTGTCACGGGTCCCTGACCTAAATCTCCGCTGGGCGAATGTGTTCATGGCCATGTTTATTGTTCTGCTTACCGCAAGCAGCGAGGCCCTCTTTGCTGTTGGGCGTCACTTCCAACAGCGGGCTTAATACCTTTATTCTTTTTTAAGGGGGGACCACTTCCTAGGGCCTCCACAACCCAGCTCTCAAACCTCCGACTCGTCAGCCCTGAGGTGCGGAACCGCTACGTTCCAGTCCCGGTGGCTTTGGCCCGGCCTGACGCTGCCCGCCAGCCAAACCACCACAACCTTCAGGACAAGTATATGTCTATCCAAATTTATATGTATACCTCTAAATATACATATAAATGCATACACATATTGCGCGTAACAGACCCCTCATCTAACTTAAAAAGTGGGTCGTCGCATCTACTCTATACTCAAATATACATGCCCATATCTATCCCATACACATATCTTTGTATGTATATGCATACATGCGCATGTATATATTACGTATGTCCCACCACATCAAATCGGGAAACAACAACCTGTTGTCTAGGAGCCAACCAGCCTGAGCGGGAGGGAAACGCTGTGTCCCAACCTGTGGTTGGGAAGCGCAAGTGGGGAGGGTGAAGTTGATAAAGGGGTGGGGGTCTGGTGTTCATGGAAGATTGGTGTTTAAGTATTTTCTAAATTATTGTTCTTTTATTTTTTATTTTAGCAGGATCCTCTTACATATTTATTTTAGCATTTTATTTAGTATTTGTGATATAATTATAGTATTTTAGTATGTAGGAAAGGAATGGAGAGGGTCGCGCGGTTGCGAGCGCACATAGACGTGCGCGCGCAAGTGCGCGCGACAGGCGCAGGCAGCGGCTCACAACCTCTTTTGTGTTGTTAAGTTTCTCGCAATTTAATGAGGCTCCGGGGACACCGCTTCCTAATAACCTAAGCTTGTCCTGTTTTTTTTTTTTTTTTCTTCGCCCAGCCTAAACTACGCGACGCATGGCGTATATGTTGCACTCTTTCTGAATCTACCCCTCTAGTGCTAAGACTAATGAAGACTGATGTTACACTACACTTGTTTCCCCTTATTCCTTCAACCGAATGCACAAATCACAGTTAGACAAAACACAAAATGGTCGAAGGTCGCTTCAAGCCAACTTTCACCCGCCTTAAATTATGACAAAACGTCTTTTTACCTTTTCGGCTTTTAGCGGTGCACCTAAAAGGGCTCCAGTTGACTCTTCCGCAGCCGTTCGTCCATCCCCTCCGTCGTCTGGGCCTATCACGTCGTCAAACCATCACGTCGGGACACCAACTGAAGGAATTTAGTCCTCCCAGCCCAAACTGCACGGGGAGGCCGGCAACAGAACGGAAATGTGCTCCGTCGCTGACTCCCCCGAGGAGCCAGGCTAAGGAGGAAGCTAAACTCCGCGCGTTCCTGTGTTAACCCTTTGCACACTGACTCCATGTTTCAAAAGCTTGAAGAACACTCGCCGAAAACAGGTTGACAATTTATTCGTCGACAATGGTCAAAGACAAGGCAAAAACAGACGACGGAGGGACAATTCTGGATCCAAAACAAGGCTACATGTTTTCGAGCAGAAGAAAATCTGTCTTATCTCAGTGTCCAGTCTTTTTGAAGTCTTTGCTGACGCGGGTCTCGTCGAAGGCGTTTCTGGGCGTTGCTTTGGGGCCGCCCCCGCTGTGGCCGGTTTTGGGCGGTTTAGGTTCGTGCGCGGATTGGGACGCCCGCTATCAACTTTGCTGTCCGGGCTGGTGGTGCTTGTTTTAGGACAAAGCGCTTTGTCCTTGGAGTTTGCTGAGAGCAGATTCCCCGAGTATGTGCGTCACTCTTGTGATAAGACGGCATTGTGTATCTCTATTTCTTCTCATTAAACTATGGTGTGCTATTTATTTTATATTAGTAGTGTAGTCCTACCGTAAATATGAAAATGATACACATTTCCTGATTAATTATATTACGTGTGTTAGCCTAATGCAAACAGTTAGACGGTGCCTACGAAAACCTGTACCATATGTATGTGTTAGACTATATATGTGTTAGACTAATGCAAACAGTTATATGGTGTGTGCGATGACGATATCGTTTCCCCTTCAGAGCATTCCCGACTTCGTAACTGCAGCCAATTTAAGCTCATCAAGACTTTAAGATAGAGGTAAAACCGGGCCTAAAAAGTCCAGCCCGACCCGAACTGGTCCGCGGATATTAAAGCCCGACCCGCGTTTTGTGTGATAACATTTGTGACGATGTCTGCATAAAAGCCTGTCTTTTGCGAATTCTCAGTTGGCAGAAAAAAACCGCACATTTTCTTAATGTTTAAATAGACTACATATTTTTATGATCATTATAAATTTATTTACACAACGAAATAACGCTGGAGAAGTTTGTTAAAAATAAACAGATGCGGTTTTGCGGACTTGCAGAGGGGAAGATTAAAGTGATCCTCTGATTTAAATACATGTAAACCACAATTGTTCTCTTGTACTAAAAGATGTTGTTAGAAACACATAAAATGTTAAATCAATGGCAATATTTTATAATATTTAGTCCATATTTTGACCGTTAGTTGACGCCATGGTTTGCGGGCTCGCAGTGATGACGTCAATGGCATTTTTCCAAATGTGTAGCGTGTTCAACAATTGCTTATTGCTGCCTAAACTCGTGAAGTAAAATGCCACGATGTGCTGCTTTTGGATGCAATTTCCAGTCAAATAGAAACAAGGGGAGTGAAGTGAGTGGTCAAGGTGGAATTATTTTTAGTGAATAAATGTGCATAAGTGGAAGCTTCTCCCCCTTTTTGGTCCCTGTGTGCACGTATCCTACCCACCACTCATTGCAACTGGCGCCTGACCATGTATCCTGGATCCTCAGTCAAGCAAGGTCCCACCGCGTCTGCAATATTGGTTTCGGATCTGTCAATTGTTTTGATTCGTTGGTCCCACCGCGGCTTTTTGGATCAGTCTATTTCGTGGAATCGACGGCCTGATCGCGACTGGAACATTGTCATGGGATCGGTCTAATTCCTGGATCTTCGAGTGAGTAAAAAACGCGGATTTGGATTACTATTGCGATCTTTTTTGTTGACTATTCTTCGTGGGAGTTTTCCCCAAATCCTCCTAAATAATTAAAGCACTATGGCACGCTACAGTGACGACAGTGACTGACTTGGACCTTACAACAATGTTGGAGTTCGTCAGGGAACACAGGTTTGGGTACTGCTGAGCTCCCCAGTGAAGAATGGTCAAGGTAAAAATATTATTTTTTGTGAATAAATGTGCATAAGAAGAAGCTTTTCCCCATTTTTGGTACTTTTATACACGTATCCTAGCTACCACGCGTTACAATGTACAAGACATGGATTACACAAGGTGTGCTCTGTGGCCTGTACTGTAAGCACACGACAGCTCTGGATGCTAACAATCTACATAATTATATTGGGATGTTTGAAAACGCAATATGCTTACCTTGAATATCTGCTAATAAAACCGGAGTTCCCATCACTCTCGCTCCCAACCCGAGTTCCCAATAGCACTCTGTCGCTCTGTTGCCATTGAGACAGCGAGTGCATCACCAGTTTTGCCCAATTTTTGTCTGATCAGGTATTTGCTGCACGCATTTTTCCCTGAAGCTCGTCTTGTGAACGACCGACAGTACTGTCCTGCTCTTCACTTTTCAGATCTGGTTCAAATAGGAAAGGTAGAACTGACGACATGTTGGGAAAGCTAACTATTGACACGCTGGAATTTCGACATCGGGGCCAGTGACTGCGACGTAACAAGAATGGCGACCTATCACTTAAAATAATTTTACAAACTTTATTAAAACAAAAACATTAAGAGGGGTTTTAATATCGAATTATGATAACTCATACTGACATTTATCTTATAAGAATTACTTGTCTTAAAAATAGAGGATCCCTTTAAAAAGGGCGCATAGGCACGCTCTGGCTCTGCAATGACCATACAGCGCCTTCTTTTTTTTTCTCATCCAAATTATTTATTTTATAACAAGTATTCCTTAGTTTATCATTCATACATCGTTAATATATAGTTATTTCAAAAAGTTAGCGAGAAAGAACCCTGGCCCGGCCCGACGTAATATTTGACATTTTAATTTTGGTCATGTTTTCAGTTTATCTGTTTCCAGCTTGCTATGTTTATAATTGCGATGTTTGTTTACCGTGAAGAGGGAGAAAGTTACATTGGCCGCCGCTATGATATTTAAGTCATCAGCCATCTGCTGTGACCCGGGAATTTAACGCCTGCTTTCACGCTCACTGCTTCCCATGTCAGTCGACACGGGAAATTGTTTTCACACACAACTGCTGCAGGTTAAGTCCCGCGGTATTCCTGTTGTTTTGGAGTATGTGATAGAGGCTCAAGTTACATCCAGATACTTTAGGTTGCAGTGTATGGGTCATGCGAAGGCAGTTGACCTGCTTAAACATTTCGGTTTGCTTTTCGAATGAATGTGAATTTCGGCGTTTTAACTCAAGAGTTAGCCATGTTTACTGGGGTCTCGGCAGGTGCACTAGCGGCTAGCCTGTTACGGAAGATGGCTGGTCTGAGTCCTGTCCTCCTCCTCTTTTTGTCCATAATTATTGTGTGCGTGTGTGGGTTTAAAAAAATTCTGACAGACTTCATAATGTTACTTTAAATGTGTTTAAATTGTATCTTCAATATATGTGCATTCTTTTGTCAAACACACTTAGTAATTGAGGTTAAATTTGATGTTCAGTGCTTTATTTATTTAATATGATTCAATATGATCTAAATAATGGGTGCAAGAAAAGTATTAATTTTCAGTTGAAATGGCATTAAAAAAGGTCGTAAAAGTCTTGAATTTAGATTTATAAATTCTGGGGGGACCCTGAGGATGTGCGATTGTCATATTTTTTAAATGTATTTACTTTTTTTTAAGTGAACTTTTGTTGTGCTTCATAAAAGCAGCAATATTGCAGGGACATAGCTTCCTGTATCCCTTTTATCTACACCAATCTTCATCATTCACAGATAAACCCACTTGGCCTGAATTATATGAATACTAGGGATTTCCCGATCGCATGTTTGTACCAGAGTCTGAGTCACCCGATTTTGTCCCAATCAGAAATCAATACAGAAAAAAAGTTTCAATGTCCACATATGCAAACAAGTAAGTTGGAAAATAGTTAACGAGTATGAAACCTATGGTATTAAGTTAGAACATAATGTGATAATTCATTCGAGTGACTACGGACAAAATAATATTGTCATAACGACGGTCTAACTTGAAAATCGTTAGCCATAATTGTCTTAGTCATTTCTTTGACTTCTAAATGGTTGCCATGACAACCGGGGTAGACTTCCAGAAGGCGGTAAGGGGAAGACAGGAAAGCTTCGCCCAGGTACGGAGCTGTCCTGTGGGCCCGCTTCCCCCTTTTTTGTGTGTGTGTGTTTGTTTCCCGAAAACAATAAAATATGTGTAAGTGGTCAGTGGGGTCGATATTATGATTGTGTTATTTGTGTTCTGGGTCTGTGGCATGGTGCAACCGTAAAGTTGAAAACTGATAAATGCTGACGTCACATGCCAGTTTGTTACATGCTGATGTTACACAAAATAATAAGAATTATAAATTTATCATTTTATCACAAAACTGAGGAGGAGATGGAGGAATAACTGGCTATACTAGAGTTATTTTGGAATGATTATGTAATTGGAATATGATTATTTACACTAGATTCATGCTGGACTTTTCATTGAATCTACCTAAAAAAAAAATATATTATTCATGTTATTCAAGCAAATTATTCTTTTCGTGATTATTGGGATCAATAAATGATGTGTTGACCTGGGCCAGTGGTTTTGATAGTGGGGCTAATTTCCCTTATTGTCTGCCCTTGCTATATAATTATAATACGAATACGTAATGTATCACCTGTCGTATGATGAGTAATTTTTCATAATATTAAACGAGAATTTAAAAAATAAAAAATACAGGTAGTCCCCGGGTTACAACATACCCGACTTACATGATTTTGACTTTACGATACCGGAGACTCCAGGCATTATTTATTTATTTTTTTTTTTTTTAAGAAAGTTGACTTTTGTTTAATGATCCATGCTTTTTTTGGCGTAGGAGGCGTTATAGCAGGTACAGTGGTATGAGAAAATATCTGCACCTTTTGGAATTTCTTACATTTCTGCATAAAATCAATTCCTGCAAAACATCCTGATAAAGTTCTGAATTCATTATTCCATTAATGATTGCAAGTTGTCCAGGCCCTGAAGTAGCAAAACAGCCCCAACTCATGATGCTCCCTCCACCATGCTTTACTGTAGGGATGAGGTGTTGATGTTAGTGAGCTGTTCCATTTTTCGTCCACACATGACGTAGTGTGTTACTCCCAAACAATTCAGCTTTGGTTTCATCAATCCACAAAACACTTTGCCAAAACTTCTGTGGAGTGTCCGAGTGCCTTTTTGCGAACATTAAACGAGCAACAATGCTTTGTTAGACAGCCGTGGAGTCCTCCCATGAACATTACTCTTGACCATAGTTTTACATATAGTTGATGTGTGCAGAGGGATATTGGACTGTGCCAGTGATTTCTGTAGGTCTTTCGCAGATACTGCAGGGTTCTTTTTTACCTCTCTGAGTATTCTGCACTGAACTCTTGGCTTCATCTTTGGTGGACGGCCACTCCTTGAGAGAGAAGCAACAGTGCCAAACTCTCCATTTGGACACAACTTCTCAGAGTGTCGATTGATGAACATCCAGACTTTTGGAGATGGTTTTCGTTCCTTTCCCAGCTTTATACAAATCAACAATCCTTGATCGCAGGTCTTCAGACAGCTCTTTTGACCGAGCCATGATGCACATCAGACAATGCTTTTCATCAAGACATTTCTTACTGTGTGTGTTTTATAGTAGGCAGGGCAGCTTTAAACCAATCATCAGCGATTGGGCACACACCTGACTTATTAATGTTTAGTTAAAAATTGGTTTCAATTGCTCTTTACGTCTCCTTAAGCAGAGGGTTCAGTTAATTTTTCCCCCTTCTGTCACTGTTTGCATGCTATCCTTATTAAAATATGAAAACCTATGAATATTAGGGTGGTTTTAGTTAAATCAGACACTGTATTTTCATCTGTGTGATTTTGACAAAGATCAGATCACATTTGGAGATTTTATGCAGAAATGTGAGAAATTCCAAAAGGATCACACTTTTCATACCACTGTAGCAATTCCGCATGCCAGTAAGATCGCATGTACACACGAAGAACATATGTGCGCACACGAAGAAGAGCACATGTACACACGAAGTATTTGAGCACACGAAGAAGAGCGCACACAAACACACAAGGAAGAGCCATTTGCTGTTATTGAAAATGAAACGGATTTAATTTCATTTTAATTTTAGTTTCTTCTGCAAGTGTTGATGTCATGAGCAGCTGAATAAATTCAGCAAACCACACAGACGTCTGTCATTTCGGAGCTTAAATCTGTCTAGCTAGGACTCAGGCTCCAACATCTTGGCGAGGACAGTACAATGACATATAATACATGTTTTTGGATAGTTATTTTGACATTTAGCGGGTATTTAGCGGTATTTAAAGGGTTAATTCTGACTCTAGCAGAAATTCGGGTTACTTCGTTAGCGTAGGAACGGAACTCGTTCTTAACCCGGTGAATACCTGTATTCGTAAAATTTTCCGTTTACCGAAGCTTTTGTATCTCGAGGTCCCATATACATTTTTTTCCCTACTGTATTACACTGTACTTACAAAAATTTCATTGCGAAGTAGTCCAGGCATACATCTCTCAGAGGCTGATGAAGTTATTCGCAGTTCAGGGGCTGTCATGTTTCTGGTCCTTTGGTCTGAAAACTGCAGATGAGATTCTAAACCTATGTTACCCGGCATAAAGTAGAGCTGGTCCTTGTCATCAAAAGGTCCCATGGTCTCATCATTCTGCAATGTAAGTGCTTCTGAAACAGAAGACAACCACAGCTGCACTGAACTGAACTATACACAATTTCTCACAATTTGCAAACCATATTACCACTACTTTTTAGACTGGTCTAAACACGAACAAATTGCACTTTTCTATTAAACTAACACGACAGTGGTCATTGTCTCGCTAAAAAGACAACAAAATCTCATACCATTTAAGGAAGCCAATTTTGGTACATTGGGATAACCAGAGCCATAAGATCCAACACGAGAAGAGTCCATGGTGCTGGCAATACGCTGCACCAGAGCATTCAGTCCAGGTAGATATGTTGCCAGCCGGGTTCTACTGTACAATACCTGAACAAATAATCATAGGCACTTTTTTGTCTCAAACACTCTTTAGTTATTAAGATTTGTCCGATATTATCTGGTATCTGATAATATAGGCCGATAAAAGCATTTTAAAATGATATTGGATAATATCGACACCGATTTTTCATCATTGGTTGGGCCAATATGCATTTTGCCTTCAAAGTGAATGTAGAAGCCTTCTGCCTTTGCACAAGAGTTGGTCACAGCTTAGTACAGCAGTTATGCTTATTGATCATTAAATTTCTCTAAACTAAGATGCTTGGGATTTGTTATGTGAGCAGACCATTTGCATTCATGGTGCAAAAATTAGATACGTGAAGAAACGTGGTGCCCTACAGCACCTTTAAAAGTCTTAAATTTGGGCTCATTTTGGCTTTGACTGCAAAAACGGAGGCGTGGAGAGTGATAAGGGCCACACCATATGCAAACTGTGCAGTGCAAAAGAAAAACTGTAGAAACACCAAGTATTTTTGGTCTTTTGGCCCAGTGACAGTTGGTATACCAGGATCTCAAGCTAAAGTTTTGACCTGCCTTTTTTTTGCCAATTTTTGCCAGAATATTGTATGGCCAATTCTTTCATTTTCTTATGAAAATTAGATATCACCAAATACCTGCAGTCATCGACGCAACCTGTAGGTGAGGAGCATATCAACAACAACCAACAATAGAAGCAATAAAGCAATGTTTTACATCAGCTCGCCCTGATGGTGATATGATATAGAGTACATGTCGGGCGCTTACTTACTTTGTGCAAATTTGGGTTTAGTTTGCCGTAGCAATTTAAACACATTTCTAAAACCACGGGCTGTCAAGTCCCGTGAATAGAAAAAATTAATTGATTAAAGCGTGTTTTACGCACAGAATTAAACATAATGTAATGGTTTGAATCAAGCAATGCAATATCAAATTACATCATTCACATACAATTCTACATTTCGACTTGTAAGTTAAGTAGTAGAGGTGTTCCGGGCATGTCCCACCGGCGGGAGGCCCCGGGGACGACCCAGGACACGCTGGAGAGACTATGTCTCTCGGCTGGCCTGGGAATGCCTTGGGATCCCGCCGGAGGAACTGGTTGAAGTGGCTGGGGAGAGGAAAGTCTGGGCTTCCCTGTTAAAGCTGCTGCCCCCGCAACCCAACCCCGGAACAAGCAAATCATGCATGCATGCATCATCTGCTTGTTCCGCATGCATGCATGCATCCATCCATTAATCAATTAATATTTTTTATCCATCCATAGATAGATGGACTTTAAATTCGAGTTTAACGATTGAGACTTTTTAGAAATTTCAGTTCAATCAACTGTTTTAGTCCTCAACTCAAACACTTAGATCACTACCTATGCAATGTTACGATAAAAAGGACAAAGACTGAATTTACCGTTGCCATTCTTCTCTTGCAGCTTGGTATCTATGAGATTAAAGAAAATGACAGTAAAATAATAAGGCATATCACATGATCTAGTAAGATAACATGCTGTTTACTACTTCACCTACAGATGAGAAATTTGGTATATTATTTGAATCCAGAATGGCCAATCAGAGAGCATGATTTTTTAAATTTATTTATTTATTTTTGCTTGATTGACAATTCCATGGGATCAATCACACCTAACCCTGAATGTGGTACATTTTGCCGTTGTCCAGTGGTACCTCTACTTACGGACTTCTCTACATACCGAATTTTCAGGTTAAGACATGCCTTAACGAGAAAATATTGCTTCTTGTTAGGAATGAAATTTCAGGATATGAAAGTATGGCTGGTACTCGCAGCTCCCAGAGTTTACTGAACGTTTACTTATAGCTGCTCTACCATTGGCTATTGTCTAGCATTCCTGGCATCCAACTGGCTAAGAGGGACCTCTTCTGTATTTGTATGTGTATCCCAGCATCCTCTTCATTCGCCCCTCGTGTTCCAACAGCTTTACATTAGTGTATTAACTTTTATTCCTTATTCTTGTTTTATTTTACATTATGCACAACTCTGAGTTCATGATTATTGTGAAATTATCTGATTGTAACATGTATTGGTTACATGTTTTGTTGCATTTTTATGCACTATAAAAGATTTATGTCTGAATTTTGGGGGGCTTTGAACGGATTAGGTCATTTACATGGAAAACGCGTCCCTACTCGGCATGTGCCGGTATGATATTCTGACAGTATGACAACCTTAGCCCAAAATATCACGGTGTCACGGTATCACGGCTCTAAAATGTTACTTTGAGATATTTGGGTTTAAAAAAAAACAAAAAAAATACTTTTTTCCACGGAACAGGATTTTATTTTCCCATTATATCCGCAAATTGGAACATATGTTAAGTATAATGTTAAATTAAAATACAGTACATTTTAAAAATGAACTAAATATTCTACATAAAATTAAAATGAATGCGGTCCTTTTGGCGGGCCTAAACCCACAGCTCACCATTATTAACATCCGGACAAAAATAATTGAATTACTTTCCATAAAAAGCACGTGTGTATGACTCGTATCACGTTTACATCAGAGTTCACTAAATACGGACCTCGGTGCCACTTTTCCTGTCGCGTTTTCCATGTCTCCCTCCTCCAACACACCTGAATCAAAATAATCAGGATCATTATCAGGCTTCTGGAGAGGTTGCTGATGACATAATCATTTGATTCAGGTGTGTTAGGGGAGAGAGACGTGGAAAACACGACAATAAAAGTGGCGACGAGGTCCGTATTTAGTGAACCCTGTGTTTACATCGTATGCACACTCTCTCTCAACACAGTTGCCAGAGAGAAAAAAAAACACATTTTACCACCGCTGGAATTAAATCTCATAGCTGGTGGGCAACGTTCATGTCAGTGTTTGCTAGACGTGTGCAAAATTTCCGATTCATAGATTATTCGCGATTCAGCCGTGAAACATTCGAGAACGATTCACAAACATCCAAATTTTGATTATTGAAATATGTCAAGTAAAGCGGAACTAAAACAAAGTCAGCGTGGTCTTCAGGACGCAATGAGGAACGGACCGAGAGTAAACACCATGCATGTCATTACCCGTGTAAACAATGCTCAACTCACGGCTCTGGCTCAACTCATGCCGCTAGATAAAAAAAACAATAATGCCTGACTGCTGCCAACAGCCGCTACAAATTACGTCCACATGATGCTACGGTAGATATCTTATTATATATAGAACTAGATGCAAAATGACGGACTCGGCGGCGTTAGTAGTACATGAATAGAAACCTAAATGCGAAATGACAGACTAGCCGGCGTTAGTATACAGCCCCCATCTTAAAGCAGTAGAGTTCCCCGGAAGGCTGTTGTAGCGAACCTTCCAAATGAACCTACTGTAATTTTCGCACTATAAGGCGCACCTGACTATAAGCCGCCACCCACCAAATTTGAGACGAAAACCGCATTTGTTCATAGATAAGCCGCACTGGACTATAAGCCGCAGCTGTCATCACTGTATTATGAGATAGTTACACCAAACGATATCATCCAACACTTCATTTGACAGCGGCATCATATGACCAAATGAACCACCATGAACCTTTGAAGCGTCATTGCTTCAAGAAGCTTTATTTGGCCATCACTGCTCCCTTGGGAGAGATAATCAACCTCTGCTGCCACCTGCTGTCCACACTTGTCATCAAACATGCCTCCTAGCATGCATTGCAGCGCTACAGATGTAAATAACAATCAAAATTCATGTTCTGTGCTAATTATTTCTTCAGTTACTGTTCCAGTTGTTTCATTAACTGCTAGTTATGGTATTTGGTAACACTTTATTTGACAGTGGCGCCATAAGACAATCATAATTATGACATACCACTGTCATAAGCAATCGTGAACGCCTATAACGGATGGAATTTAGTGTTATCTGGCAAATTAGCTCACTTTTGAATGGATGTAAAAGATCCGAACTGGACATAAACGGAGTTAGTGACATAATTTGCCGCATGACACCTAATGACATCCGTCATAAGCAGTCAGTAATGCCCATGATAGTGTCATGTCACAATTATGACGGTCTTATGATGCCGCTGTCATATAAAGTGTTACCTATTAACCCCAAAAAATCAACAAATAAGCCGCATTGGACTATAAGCCGCAGGATTCAAAGTGAAGGAAAAAAGTAGCGGCTAATAGTCCGAAATTTACGGTAATTAACTTTTTATCTAAAATGCTCTTAAATCGGCAAAATCTTGACTAGACTTTAAAACAGTTTTAAAACTTTCCCATGTCGAAAATAGACAAAGTAAATTGTGGAATAACGGGAGCAATTTTAACAACTTAAACCGCTGATTCACAACATTAAATTAATTGAATGTAGATTAAAGCTGCTGATACCGAATGGGGTCTTGCGTATTTTATTTACTGTTTTGAACTGTTAACTTGATACTGAAATAGTCATTTATTTAAGTTTGAGAGGATTTTTGTACAATTTTTGTAACTAATGTACAAAACATTAAAAGCACCTAATAGCTGGGGTGGGGGGAGCATAAATAATCGATTTATAATCGAATCGTAGCCTCTGAATCGTAATCGAATCATTAGGTGCCCAAACATTCCCACCTCTAGTGTTTACTAACCTTTTATTTTGTATAAATATGAAATCATATTGGAGGTATTGCCTCCTTGGCAGCCACCTTCGCAAACATGTTTTACATGTCGGTTGGCCCTCCACCTCTAAGCCACGGCTGTCAGTAATTTTTCTGTAGCCCAAGTTTTCCCATACCAGCAATTTCGTTTTCTTTGACGGGGAGGAAAAAGTTTAGTTTTACCTCCTCCAGCCATCGTGTAGCATAGCTGACTCACTGACACTGTGCAACAACCGGTGGGGGAGGGCTGAGCCTTGCAGCTGCAAGCGAGGGATTTCTCCATGCATTTCTGCGACATAAAAAATAGCTAATACCTTAGGGACGGTATGACGGAACATTTTTGCGGTTTTGAAACCTTGACGTTTTCATACCACTGTATACCTTGAAACCGGTAATTGGCACATGTCTGTATTTACAAAATTTTTAAGTTACGAAACTACTTCCAGAACCAATTAATTTCTTAAGTAGAGGTACCACTGTGGCACTGTACATATATAATGATACATGTACCAATAATTTTGCTCACTTGAAAAGTGAGTGGGTTCAAAGTTAAAACTTAAAAGAAATGGTAATCATTTTAAAGCTTTAGAAATTTTTGTCTAAAGTTGAGACATAAGATGTTCTCCCTTTTTGTCTTAATTTTAGACAAAAACGTTTCTCATCCTAAGCATACACTTAATTTACTCTTTATGATTGAAAACATCTGGCCTCAGCTAGTGCATGACATGTTCCAGATTAGTTTTTTAAACCAATTCAGTTTCATTTGGCGTCCATTAACAACAGCTGTCTACCCTTGATAGTTTTACGACTATAGCGACACGGACCAAAAATTACCTGTGTGATGTCCTTTACTAGTTTGGAATGGGTTACTTCATCGTTTTCGTAGGCTACTTTTTACTGTTGTGATCTCTGGCTGCCCTTGCACGAATACCGTGCATATAGGCTACGTCTCAAGTCTCTTCAACTTGATTTTCCACGTTCTACTTTCTTCTCCTCTCAGGCTTCAGTTCTCTTATTCACGTATTCTCCTACCTAAGCAAGATGACTCGGAAGTATTACGAAGATTGGACGTTCGAATAAAAAAAAAAAAATGCTCAAGAAAGGCACCAGCATACAGCTACTTTTCGTTAAGGTTACAGTACCAGTCCAGCACCGTTTACGAAATGAAATTATTACTACAATCTTCTTCTTCTAAAAATAATTTCTGGCAGGCTAAACGCATACATTGGTGTATGCTGCCTCCTCTGTTCATTTACCATACTGTACTCCAACCTCGAGCTCAGATTAAAAATAATAATTTAAAAAAAAAAAGGTATTTAATTGAGAATTCATGTATGTTTCAATAATTATTAAGACCCAAAAGCTTTTCATAGACGTACTTTCTCTCATAATTGAACAGCAAACGGTGCAGCGCAGTCTGCAGTCTCTGGACATTTTTTTCTTTGTTCTGAAAAGTTTATTTCAGGGGTGAATATAAATATATACATTTATTTATCGAATGATCGCTGTCAATCCTATATGGAATGGAATGACCATACTATGAAATCCACAAAATCAGAAAAGGAAGAAGAGGAACTGTGCTCTGACGTCATCTGACTGCGTCGGTTTGGAAGAACGTGCGACACTCCACGTGATTGCGAAAATGGCGGCGCTACAAGGTCCAGAAATTCAATTTGCACAAAAGTTAGCGTCAAACGAAAAACCTATCCGAACAAAAGCATTGAAAAAGTTGAGAAAATATATAGGTGTCAGATCACAGAAAGCGGCTGGTAAGTAACCCCCGTTTTTCGCTCTTCCTCAGCTTTAAAGGCTTCATCGTAAAATATAACCCACCAGCATTGCCTTGTGTTTGGAACATTTCACGTAACTATGACACTTAACTTAGTCCTCGTTCAGTTATTAAATGAAAAGTTGCCTCTAACCGCATTAATTGTACGTTTCATGGTAGGGGATTTAAATGTAAATGCTAAATTAGAATATCTGCAGTTAATATTGGCGACATCAACAAGGTCTTAATGACGAGTTCAAATTACATTTTGAATTTGAGTTCGTATTGTATTTAAATTATTTGTGTTGTTCAGTGAAAAAGAACACAGAGATGTCTGCAACGACACACTTCATCTTAATTTCACATCGGATGACATATTTTTGTGCAAGCTTCAAACCTCTGATTTCTTCATTATCATTGTTGATATCATTGTTAAGCTCTGTGTTCACTTATTATGAAGTGCATATCCCTGAGATGGTGTTAGTCATAACGGCGCAATATGCCAGCTTTCCATAAAGATGTGCTTCGAAACATGTTATAACGCCTCCTTGGAAGCGGCACCCATTTTTCTTAAAATGTTATCTTCTGTGGTGCAAACACTCACCAGCCTTTATTAGAGTTAACTACTAACTACTTTCGGATGCCACCATTTACATCTGACAAATGAGAATATATAATTCTTCTACCCACATATAATTGGTCCTGTAATATCAAACAACAAAATGTTATCACCATTTTATTTTTCGGGGCAGGGAAATTATGATTTACTTTTTAGAATACTCATCTTCGTATACTACCACCACCTTAAAACACTCATTTAGGCGATTTAGTACAGCACAGTTAGGGTGCCGTTTTAGTACAGGAGGGAAAAAAATCACGTACAGTGTAATTTAGCTGAAATACAAAGGCAAACAGGATCTGCTCAGTCCGTTCTCCTTCTCATGAAAATTTGGCCAATGCATCGATTCCCTTACATATTCAGTACTGGATTGTGGATTCACCCAGATCCTCCTTCTGGTTTTTGTTCTCTGTCCAGGTGGGTTTACAAGTGAAGAGCTGCTAAAGCTATGGAAGGGTCTCTTCTATTGCTTGTGGATGCAGGACAAACCGCTTTTACAGGTATTTTTTCTTTTTTTTGAGAAGGAAAAGCTTGCTCACAAAGTTTGTTTGAAATTTTTCTGTAAGGAAATTACAAAATACTTAACTAGATCTCTTTCCACAGGATCAGCGCAAAAATGATTTTAGGTTAAAATGACCGTTTTCCTGTCAGATATTGCAAATTCAATTTGTGGCACATTTTTCTTCTAATCAAGCTTCAGTACTGGCACTTTATATTATGGTAAACAATATATTTTATCATTGATACTAAGCCCTGTTAATAGTGAGCGCACCCATGCCCTGATTACATTTGTTCCACCCCTCGTAATTCTACAGGGTGACACAAAAAAAAGGTCCTCACCCAAAATCGGATAACCTCCAAAATTTTATTTCGATCGACACAAAACTTTAACTACATTAGGTCAAGCCTATGTAGCAGACATCTCCAAAGTTCCAAGTCTGTACTACAAAAAGGCTGTTTCACTGGAGCTCAAAAAATGTGCTCCAAATGAGCTCTCTGGCGCGGCAGGCACATTTGGATCCGGCGAGCAAAGTTCTAAATCACCCTTCTGCGGTCGTCCAGAGAGTTATTGTCTCTTAGTGTCTTTTCCATTGGGGTTATGCACAGTCTCATGGGTTCTGAACAGGGCCGATATTTGGAAATTTGACTTATTTCGGTATCTGCCTTTTTTTTTTTTTTTTTTAATCCGACTGGCCGATATGAAAAAGTCAATTTAAAACTAGAGATAGGGACTTGGGATCACGCCATTTTTCAGAGGATCGGAATTGTGTGAAAAGGATCGGGTTTTTAATTTTAAAAAACATATATATTTTTTTTTTTATGCTTCATGCTCGTATAGTCTCACTCTCCCTGCAGCTGCTTTTCTTGGTAAGCATTTCACTGCGAGTTTTGCTTATTAAAGTTGATGATGTTTGACAGGCATTGAAGCTTTGATCTTGCCAGAGAAGCTTGGCAGCGCTACCTTCGAAGATGCCGAATGTGTCAATCATCGTTTAGCTCGTTAAACACTAGTGTGCTATGGTAACTCATTGTGTAAGTGAGAGGCTGTTGTCAGTGGGTTTGAGTGGACTCACTCAGTGAAGCATTTAATAGACAAGCGTTTTTCTACGGTATTCTTGTTTAAAAATAATTCGCATTATGAAGGCGGCACGGTAGGACAGTAACATGTTTAAAACTTTTGGAACCCTTTTCCTAGAGAGCTATTTATTTAACCTTTTATTCAACTTTATAACATACTGTATGTTTCTGAGTCAAGGAAATTCAAGCACTTCTGGAGCTATTTTTTATTTCTGTGATTCAATAAACATGCTTTAGGCATTTCAATGAAGTTCAGTGTTTGCATTATTCATTTTTTTAACACCAATTTTTACTTTTACTGCAAATTAATATCGGTTCCAAACATCGCTTATCTGACCCTCTAACTCCTAATAATCGATAACAGTCCTGAAAAACTCGCATTTGTCGATCTCGGATATTCGGAACTTGTCGACTCATCTGTAGATACTTTGGTGGACAGGAAATTCACGACATCCGAACCGTTCTTCGAATTGCATTTGAGCTGTGTGGACAGACTTCAGCTGAAAATATGCATCAACTAACAATGTGATGACAGTTTTTTATTTTGTGTCACCCTGTAGTAGTAAAATTGATGAGTCCAGTTAGTCTAATTCCTGGAAAATGACTCATTAGAGTTTTGATGCTGCCCAAAAGTGTTCTTGATCCGTGATTAGGGGAAAAAAAAACCCCTCTGTGCCAAATTCAATGTCTGAATAAATGGCACCTTCTGTGACCAAGCCTTTAAATCTTTTATGCCTCTTAAATTGTTTGATTGTTAAATATGTGTAATGTGAATTTGTATGAATTTGACATGATTCACTTTTAAATTAATAGGAGGAGCTTTCAAACACAATTTCCACACTGATTCACAGCTTTCACGATACCAACGGACGTAAGTTGAGTCTCATCAGTTATAATTACAAATGCAAGTAAATCAAAATGAGAAAAGGCAGTTGTAAATGTTGGTTTCCACAGAAATATTATTTATAGAGAGCTCCCTCAAGACCTTCAAAAGAGAGTGGACTGGTATCGACAGACTACGAATGGATAAGTTTTTCCAGGTTTGTGGCTGAATTGCTTGCATACTCTCATGCATAATCTTAAAATTATATACTGTTTCCATGATCCTGATCGTGCCTCTTCACTCGCCTCTTATTCATGGTGCCTCTGCTTAATGTTTGTTACAGCTGGTCCGCTTCATGTTCAGGCAAAGCTTTGAGATGCTGAAGAATAAAGAATGGGAGAGCAGGTAACTTCTAAAAAAGGCCTTCCATCAATTGAGCAACACTTTATATAGGTTAAATTACTGCATGTAAACCATGGTCTTGTTTTTTTCCTTGTTTTTTTCCAGCGTGGTTGCACAATTTCTAGATGTGTTTGCTACAGAGCTCCTGATTGCTGGAAATGATGCACCCACTGGTCTGCAACTCCATATCTTGGACCTCTACTTGACTGAACTGGCAGCTGTGGGTTCAGCGGAGGTAAAGCTATGATTGTTATGAAGAGTCATTTGTAGCGTGGAACATATGATGACTGAGTTTGGTTTATTGTGTCACAGATTGTTACAAAGTATTTATAACTCATAAAATATTGTGATTTATTTTTTTTATTTTTTGTACAGCTTACTGCTGACCAGAACCTACAACTGATAGAACCATTCTTCAAAACGGCAGCCAAAACCAAGGAGTAAGTCAAAACCATCATAATATCTGTATAAAACTGAAGGACATTTGGAGTTCAAAATACGAAATAAGCAAGGATTTATATTTTCTGCTTCGGATTCATAAACAATAGGTGCCTAGAATTTGTAAAATATGTAAACCCGTCTTCCGTGTAGCGTTGTTTTTGGCTGCCCTTTTAATTTTTTAGTCTTAGACTTTTGGACGATAATACTTGTTAGTCTTAGTCATATTTGAGTCACCTCAAAATATGTTTATCTTAGTCTAGTTTTTGTTGACGAAAACTCAGACTAATTTTGTCTATCTTTAAAGTTTACTCAATATTTTTGTCTGCAAAATTCAAAAGTTGTACTCCAAAAATAAATAAAAGTTTTTCAAGTATTTCAAATGAACATTGACAATTGAGCACAAATTGTAGCGTCTATAAGCATTTGCGAATTTATCACTTGACAATACTCACTCAGAAGTACATAATTTCAATTAGTTATACCCACCTGGCCACCATGAACTGTATGTATTTAAAAAAAAAAAAAAAAAAGTTGTCCGAGAGTTTAAGATGATGCTCGTCGTTAGCGATAGCCTAACGCTAACATGAATGCTATGCTAATGCTATGAGTTACATTTAGTGTATAATGATTACTCGGCACAGTCCAGGCTAAAGCAACATTGCATATTATGTCTTCCCAACATAAGACAAATCGTACCATGTGTCTCAAAACAAGCAATGGGGAGAATGGAGAGGACACTAGTGGGTGAGTGACACAGACACCAGACTCTGCTACGATGCAAGCTGACTACATATAAATGTCACACATGAGGCAGAAACTATTGCACATTTGTCTCGTTCTCGTCTCGTCAGACGAAAACTGGCGTTCATGTCGTTGTGTTTTAGCTTTCCAAGACACTTTTCTGGCTCGTTATCGTCATGAAATAATTGTTCGTCGACAGTATTTTCGTTATAGTCATCGTTGACGTAAAACAGCGCTGCTTATGTGGTTACAGGACATGTATGTCTTGCACGTTAAACTTTATTTCACATGTAAAATAAAAATAAAAACATACACTCGGATAACATGGTCATAAACTGAATACGGGTACTGTTTCTATTAATGAAAGTAAACTGTTTTGCTACTCATTGGGGTTTGATACACAAACACATATTTTGTCTGCGCCAACACCAGACATGGTGCTAATGGAAGTTGACGTTTGATTCTCAAGTACAGTAACTTTACATCTTAGGAGTGATATGCATCTTTAACTCAGACTACCTTACTCTTTTACCGTGAAATTCAAACTTTCTCCGAGTAGTACTAGTTTACATTAAATGTTTAACATTTAATGTGTCCAGTTAAGTAATTATCACAAACGGTGTTTTCACAGCTAATACAGATTTTTTGATCTTCTTGTTTGAAATATTTTATGTCCACTGATTTACCATTCTCTCGACACTGTTCCTACCAGTCGGACTCTTTTCCGAGCGATCTGCATCAACATCTTCAGCACGATTATTGACCAGGCTCCCTTAGCCATTGAGGATCTGATGAGAGAGCTGAATGAAAATGTGTCTTCTGATTCAGGCCAGTCCTCTGAAGGGGAAGAGGAGGAGAACCCAGTTAAGAAGATTAATGGTACTGCATTTTTTTTTTGCAGAAAACACAAAACATACATTGCCTTGCAAAAGTATTCGGCCCCCTTGAACCTTGCAACCTTTCGCCACATTTCAGGCTTCAAACATAAAGATATAAAATTTTGATTTTTTGTCAAGAATCAACAACAAGTGGGACACAATCGTGAAGTGGAACAAAATTCATTGGATAATTTAAACTTTTTTAACAAATAAAAAACTGAAAAGTGGGGCGTGCAATATTATTCGGCCCCCTTGCGTTAATACTTTGTAGCGCCACCTTTTGCTCCAATTACAGCTGCAAGTCGCTTGGGGTATGTTTCGATCAGTTTTGCACATCGAGAGACTGACATTCTTGCCCATTCTTCCTTGCAAAACGGCTCGAGCTCAGTGAGGTTGGATGGAGAGTGTTTGTGAACAGCAGTCTTCAGCTCTTTCCACAGATTCTCGATTGGATTCAGGTCTGGACTTTGACTTGGCCATTCTAACACCTGGATACGTTTATTTTTGAACCATTCCATTGTAGATTTGGCTTTGTTTTGGATCATTGTCCTGTTGGAAGATAAATCTCCGTCCCAGTCTCAGGTCTTGTGCAGATACCAACAGGTTTTCTTCCAGAATGTTCCTGTATTTGGCTGCATCCATCTTCCCGTCAATTTTAACCATCTTCCCTGTCCCTGCTGAAGAAAAGCAGGCCCAAACCATGATGCTGCCACCACCATGTTTGACAGTGGGGATGGTGTGTTCAGGGTGATGAGCTGTGTTGCTTTTACGCCAAACATATCGTTTTGCATTGTGGCCAAAAAGTTCAATTTTGGTTTCATCTGACCAGAGCACCTTCTTCCACATGTTTGGTGTGTCTCCCAGGTGGCTTGTGGCAAACTTTAAACGAGACTTTTTATGGATATCTTTGAGAAATGGCTTTCTTCTTGCCACTCTTCCATAAAGGCCAGATTTGTGCAGTGTACGACTGATTGTTGTCCTATGGACAGACTCTCCCACCTCAGCTGTAGATCTCTGCAGTTCATCCAGAGTGATCATGGGCCTCTTGGCTGCATCTCTGATCAGTTTTCACCTTGTTTGAGAAGAAAGTTTGAAAGGGCGGCCGGGTCTTGGTAGATTTGCAGTGGTCTGATGCTCCTTCCATTTCAATATGATTGCTTGCACAGTGCTCCTTGAGATGTTTAAAGCTTGGGAAATCTTTTTGTATCCAAATCTGGCTTTAAACTTCTCCACAACAGTATCTTGGACCTGCCTGGTGTGTTCCTTGGTTTTCATAATGCTCTCTGCACTTTAAACAGAACCCTGAGACTATCACAGAGCAGGTGCGTTTATACGGAGACTTGATTACACACAGGTGGATTCTATTTATCATCATCATCGGTCATTTAGGACAACATTGGATCATTCAGAGATCCTCACTGAACTTCTGGAGTGAGTTTGCTGCACTGAAAGTAAAGGGGCCGAATAATATTGCACGTCCCACTTTTCAGTTTTTTATTTGTTAAAAAAGTTTAAATTATCCAATAAATGTTGTTCCACTTCACGATTGTGTCCCACTTGTTGTTGATTCTTGACAGAAAAATTAAATTTCATATCTTTATGTTTGGAGCCTGAAATGTGGCGAAAGGTTGCAAGATTCAAGGGGGCCGAATACTTTTGCAAGGCACTGTATTCCTGTCCAGTTTTAACCAGAAAACTAGTAGACACTGATGATTAGGCGTGGGAACTTCTGGGTACCTGACGATACGATTTGCGATACAAGGCTCACGATAATGATCTCACAGTGGTACCTCGACATGAATACCTTGACATACGATCCTTTCGACATTCGATGTAAATTTGACGCGGCATTTGTCTTGACATATGACGACATGCTCGAAATACGATTTATGACCGCGTCGCAATTTCATTGTTTTTCCTGCAAGACGGCAGCACGGCAGATTTTCTTGTGGGAAAAATCAACATGGGTCCTAAGTAGGCATGTGCCGGTATGAGATTTTCACGGTACGATAACCGTGAGCAAAAATACCACGGTTTCACGGTATCACGGTATTGCAATTATAGCTCCAAAATTTTGAGATGTATGGGTTTTAAAAAAAAAAAAAAAAATCCATTGAACAGGATTTTTTCAAAACATATTTGCAAATTGGAACATGAATATAATGTGAAAATAAATTATTTAACAAAAAATAACAAATATTATATAAAATTAAAATAAATAGAACCTAGACTATACCCACAGCCACAGCTCAAGTTGCTCAATATTAGAGTAAGAACAAAATAATTGCTATAAAAAGTAAAAACACTTCTAAATAAAATTAAAAATATATACTGTATGACTTTTTTTTGAGGGGGGAAGCTCAAGTGAAGTTTCGCCATTTTCAGCCACTGTGTCAACTCTAGTCTACATGATGCCATGCCTTTGTGTTAAAAAGAACAAAGAATTCATAAGTTAATAAGTTAGTTAAAAATGTATAAGTTAGTTTTATAAATTAGTTAAAATGTAAATATTGTTGAGGAAAGGTTTCATCTAAAAAAAAAAAAAAAGTGAGGAGTGAGACCTCCTCTCTCAATTAGCGATCTTTGACGCGATTCTTTTTCTTTCCCCCCTTCATTCAAGCTTTTCTCTCACTCAGCGGCTGTGAGACATAAAAGAAGCTGCTCTCTCAGTTTAGCCTAGGCTAACATTCGTCTTTGTAAGTTTTAGTTAGTTTGTATATTGAATTTGAAAGGAAAATGTGTGTTTTGTTTTTGGCGAACTTTTTAATGGTGCTACTGCTATCCTGTTGAACCTAATCACACATGGAAAAATACAATTGTACAACGTTTTAAATGTATTTATTTGAATATTTCACCACGATTTGAGAGCTCAATAAATTGAAGAAAAGTACGCCTTGTGTTTGGAGGATTTGTTTTTGGGTTTGCTGGCTGTTTGGTGACACTCACGGCAACAAACGGGAAGGGGTGAGCGGTGCCGTACCAAGTCACTTCGGCTGCATTTTGGCACATGAAAAATAGCGAATACCGTACTAAGGTATGACGGAAAATTTTTGTGGTTTTGAAACAGTGACGTTTTCACACCACGGTAAACCGTGAAACCGGTAACCGGCACATGTCTAGTCCTAAGAGTGTTAGTGCAGGTGGCAAAAAAAGGGAAAAGGTGACACTTACCATTGAAATTGAGATGATGGAATATGTCTATGATCTCGATGGTCCTCCTCTGACCTCCGTTCACCAGTCTTTATAAGTTTAGGTGACAATTATTGTAACATCGTCAAGAAAGTCACCAGCTTCGTCAGGTTTTTATTCATTTATATTAACTTGTGCAACACAACACGGCTACTGTCCGCCGTAGCCGAAGCCAACAACAATGGAACATAAAAAGTGAAAGTAAAAACTCTTCCGCATCTCTCTCGTCAGTCTCTCCAGGAACAGCATGCAAAACTCAACCACCACATAAGAACCAGACTCTTTATATTATTTTTATACTATTATTATTATTCTGATTTGTACTTATAATTTATTTGTTTTGCTATGTGTAATTGCAATTTCTAGTTGTATCTGCAGTATTTATTGAGGATTTAGCATAGGTTTTTAGTCTGTGGAACAAATTAATCGAACTATAATGTATTGTTATGGGAAAATCCTGCTCGACATACGACTATTTCGACCTGCAACCCGAGTCCTGGAACGAATTAAATTCGTATGTACACCTGGCAGCCACAGTAATAGGGCGGTAGGTGGGCCCCACACTTTTCTAAATGGCCTAGCCTCGTCTTCGCCTGGGCTGCCAGTTGCAGGGGCGGAGGGGGTCGGGGCTCCGGTCCAGTGGCGGCTTCTGGGCACTCTCCTCCCTTTGCCTTTCCCTCTTTTTTCTACCCAGGTATCCTCCTTGGGGTCCAGCGCGGGTCGTTGGCTGAATGGGGGCACGGATGGTCTCGGGCAGGGGTCCCCAACCTTTTTTGCATCACGGACCGGTGTGATTTGGGTCTTTTATTTTTTCCACGGACTGGTTTTTTGATAAATTTTGCAACCCATCAAAAACTGCAACTATGCGGTTCTGCGCATGCGCGTAACCTTAAAAATGGCCGCGAATGCAGCGATTCCAAAGTAAACACTACAAACTTTAAAGAAAGGAATATTAACTTACATTTGATCGTGGATGGATATGTAGAAAAGTTCTCCTCAGACCCATCCTGCCATGTTAGCTGCACACCGCTGTCTCACCGTTAACGCCTTCGCCGTGCCGTTCAGCATTAATTAAGAAGCCCGCTTCACAAAGATGCGATGTTGGAAATTGTAGCAAGGTTTTCAGTGTTCTCGTAGCGCTGTCAGGATATTCCGGAATGACTTTAATTGTCTCAAATGTACATTTAAGGTCGCCGTCATTTGCAACCTCTACAAGCTGATCCTCCTGTTGCACAGACATGCTCGAATCACTCGGTTTATTCACAAACGGGTCATGAATCCACTCCTTCGCAGTTCGTAGGTCTTCGAGGTTGTAGGCTCATCTTCTGGCTCGTCAGGTGCCCTTTTTCGCTGTGAAAAATCTCTCCAAAGACGTCTGTTTTCCAGTCATTTTCGCTCGTGTGGGGGAACAAATGTGCTGCACCCGCGGCCTAGTCATACGTTGTTAAGGAGGACAAGCGCACACAGAGATACAGTGGGGAGAACAAGTATTTGATACACTGCCGATGGGTTTTCCCATTGGCAGTGTATCAAATACTTGTTCTCCCCACTGTATATACAAAATGAGATATGCTGCTTGCAGTCCAATCAATGGATTTCTATGACGACATTCTAATCGATACTGTAGTATTATATCTAGAGTAGACAGGGATATTGATGTGTTAAGCAGGGGCACAGGCAAAATGTAATTCGTCCAGAATGCGGTCGTGAACAAAATATTATCTCTGTGCGGCCCGGTAGCAAATGCGCCACGGACCGGTACCGATCCGCGGCCCGGCGGATGGGGACCCCTGGTCTTGGGTCTGATCTTGCTGGATGCCATGGTCCTTGGGTGGCCCCTGCGCATTATTTCCACTTGTCTGCAGGACTATCACACGTCTGATGGGATTCACACATGACTGGGTGCAATTAGACACACTCAAGCAAGATATTAACATAACCACATGTACAAGTGATTCACGTATTACTGAATTCTGCACTTCACATTACTAATTTGTGTACGCTCCAACCCGTCTCATCACGTCTCTTTTTGACTCACACCCCGTCCTCTTTCTTTAACCCTTTCGATAGTCACACCCTTTTCTGCCCTCAGTTCAGCGTGTGGCTACTTAAACTTGACAGTGAGCTAAAAAACATAGAAATGAGTTCCAAACCAAGACGGTAGACTTGGTCGTTTGCTACTTTTGCATTTCGTTCCTTTTATTTGGAAAACTGCTAACATACAAAAAACATGAGTGTTATACACAAAATAAAAATAAACTGTGCTGCACAATAACAATGTGCTAAAGTTCATAACAGAAAAATTGGTTCCGTTATGAGCAAATCAAATGAAGTGACTAATTTTGCTTAACACAAAAGTGTTGCTTCGCGCCATATAAATGACGACAAAGTAACAGAAAAGACACTCCGAAATGACATCAGACCCTCTGTTAAAACATGCAAACTTATAGATTATGTTTTATCAAGGGTTCCCAACGATATGTGGTGCCGAAGACGTGCGTAGCATCTGTACACCTCAACATAAGATCAAGGGACCTTGCACACCCCACTGATGATAGTTTGTTTTTAACAGACTTGTCTTTCAGAATCAACTATTTTCTTTGGCACATTTCAATATAACCCTTTAAGGTTTTTTTTATTGCACCCACAAAATGTAAATGTTGCAATGGTACAAAAATTTACAAGTAAACAATTTTTCAAAGTGACGTACTGTTATGTTGAGCTAATTTTTTGAATGTCTACTTAGCGTATTGTTTGAAGACGCAGACTCAACAGCCGGTTCATTTGTTTCCAGGTAGCAAATCAAGCAAAAAAGGTCGTAAACTTCAGTCAGGAGAATCTGACAAGGAATTACCCGTTGATGACGACGCGATACCAGTTTTACAGGTTGGTTGGGCATTTTACGCCAAAGACTGTGATTTCTTTCCTCGACCTGCTGAAATAATTAGTGATAATAATAAATCATATTAGGAGATACTTGCTCATGCTTCTCGTTTGAAAGAGACAGTGTTACTTTTGTCAAAACACTTGAAGGATGCCACATTTTGTTCTCACCCTTCTAATGATATGTTTTATAGTTTGATTATAAAGCAGTAGCAGACAAGCTGTTCGAGGTGGCAAGTCAAGGTAACGTACCCAGCCTGAATAGACGGAGGATCTACAAAATCACAAGAGTGTAAGTATTGTAATCCTACAGATATATTTATTTTTCATCCTGTAGAGCAGTGGTCCCCAACCTTTATTGCAACACATACCGGCAATGCGTGTCAGAAAATGACCGTAAATATAAAATAACATGACGGGGCTATAAACTGACTTTGAATGCAGGGAAAAAGTAACTGTCCATATGCTGAATCAACCTTTTTTAACAGTGGCCTCTCCTAAAACTTGATGGCAAATACACTTGGTCGCTGGCAGAATGAGTTCTTCTCTAATCCTGAAAAGTTTCTTGGCTTTAGCAATACGGTTCGCCTTGATGTATGATGCTCTCAGTGCATTCGCTTTTGTTGCCTTGTTTGTTAGCGAGTTTATGCTCTTTCCTCCATCTCCGAAGCCGGGGCAGGGAAATGACAAAAGCCGAACTAACTACGGTGGCATAAAACATCGTTTGTAAGGAAGAAAGTCTGCAGTTTTGACCATTATGGAGTAATTTTGCACGGTCCTACTGAATAAATGCATTTTTATTATTTCATATTCCATTTAGCACAACACTGTTACTTGTCATGACCATACAATATATTTAGCAATTGGGGGAAAATACTTCGATTTAAAAGAATATCCTGTAAAAACATTGGAGTAGAGAGATTGAAACAATCATGATATTTTGCTCCCCTCCGTTGCATTTTCCTCGTTCTGTATCTTCCACCTCAACGGGCTGATTTCTAAATCTGATGAAGTTGAACCCTGCCGATGTCATCCTTTAGCTGGGGATGCTAGAGTGCTGTAATGACAGGCGGGGCTAAATGGCAGATTAAAAGACTAATTTCTCATCATCCGCGCTTTGCCAAATTGTTGTATGTAGTCGAATCTTCTCAAAAATGTACTCAAGTAAAAGTACAAAAGTACTTGCTTTAAAATTTATAAGTAAAAGGGAAAAATATTTTCCACCGACTCAAAAATGTAATACATACAAACAGCCAGATAAATCATTCACTTCTCAGTTTTCAAAAGTCTACAAAATGGGGGAAAAAAAACAAGCAATAACATTGGTGATGAGCTGTGTTGCTTTTACGCCAAACATATCGTTTTGCATTGTGGCCAAAAAGTTGAATTTTGGTTTCATCTGACCAGAGCACCTTCTTCCACATGTTTGGTGTGTCTCCCAGGTGGCTTGTGGCACACTTTAAACGAGACTTTTTATGGATATCTTTGAGAAATGGCTTTCTTCTTGCCACTCTTCCATAAAGGCCAGATTTGTGCAGTGTACGACTGATTGTTGTCCTATGGACAGACTCTCCCACCTCAGCTGTAGATCTCTGCAGTTCATCCAGAGTGATCATGGGCCTCTTGGCTGCATCTCTGATCAGTTTTCTCCTTGTTTGAGAAGAAAGTTTGGAAGGACGGCCGGGTCTTGGTAGATTTGCAGTGGTCTGATGCTCCTTCCATTTCAATATGATGGCTTGCACAGTGCTCCTTGAGATGTTTAAAGCTTGGAAAATCTTTTTGTATCCAAATCCGGCTTTAAACTTCTCCACAACAGTATCTCGGACCTGCCTGGTGTGTTCCTTGGTTTTCATAATGCTCTCTGCACTTTAAACATAACCCTGAGACTATCACAGAGCAGGTGCATTTATACGGAGACTTGATTACACACAGGTGGATTCTATTTATCATCATCGGTCATTTAGGACAACATTGGATCATTCAGAGATCCTCACTGAACTTCTGGAGTGAGTTTGCTGCACTGAAAGTAAAGGGGCCGAATAATATTGCACGCCCCACTTTCCAGTTTTTTATTTGTTAAAAAAGTTTAAATTATCCAATAAATGTTGTTCCACTTCATGATTGTGTCCCACTTGTTGTTGATTCTTGACAAAAAAATTAAATTTCATATCTTTATGTTTGAAGCCTGAAATGTGGCGAAAGGTTGCAAGATTCAAGGGGGCCGAATACTTTTGCAAGGCACTGTATTTGTGTTGCTGCCTCTCGTGCCGAGTTACGGTTTAGTTGCACAGGGCATATCTATTGTGCCGGAGGCATGAAAACAAAACGATCGATTCACAATGAGGGAAAGAAAGCAAACAAAAGTAACATGTAACGCAAGCAACAATTTGAAAAGTAGTGCAGTAACAAGTACAGGTACATGCAGTAAAATGTAGTGAAGTAAAAATAAAAACTACAACTTGATATTTGTTCTCAAGCAAGTACGGATGCACAAGAATGTACTTGAGTACAGTAACGAAGTGCTTTTACTTCGTGTGAAAGAGCTGGGAATAAATTCATATAATTTGCAAGGAATTCCAGGCCTCCAATTTTCCTTCAAATCTTTTGTACGTTTATAGCCGGTATCAATGCGAAATGGATCTTAAATTTGATTTATGGTCTTTAAAAAGAAGTCTTTAAAACTCTTAAATTTAGCTTGTTGAACTCTGCAGAGACCCTGTGTGTGCAAACACCCCAGTAATAGTGGGCAACCACTAGTGAGCAACATACACAAATCTCTGATTAGTCAATGGAGTAGACAGGCATATTGAAGTTTCAAAAGGCCCATTCCAGATTGCGGTCGTTGCGATCTGGGAGCAAATTCGCCACGGGACCGGTACTGGTCTCCGTCCCAGTGGTTGGGGATCACTGCTGTAGAGCATGTGGGTTGAACAATGATGTTTTTATGTCTGAATGTATCATTTGAATAATTATAAGCCATCGCGGGTCGAAAGGTAGTGGCGTATTCAATCAGGCGCAGCCCTCGATGGCTAAAAATTTTTACATAAAAGCATTGAAGTTATTTTTTTTGTATGCACCCACGTTGTACAGATCAGGTCTACCTCACATTTCCTCTTAGTTTAGAAACTCCAATTTAAAGTTACTGACTTCCAAGTAATTTGAACTGGGAGGTAGAGCACTGGGGATTTGAGGTGTGACAAAATATAGAAATGGTGAGGAACCAACACAAGGTATCCACGGTGTCTTTAAAAGTCTTAAATACAATAATATGAGGCCTTGAAATGTCCATAACTCTAAAATCTTATAACAGGTGTTAAATACGATTTTGAAAGTTCTTAATAATCAATGGACGTCATTTTATGGAGAACATGTATAAACTTCAGTCTCGCTTTTAAATGTTTCGATTTTTGAGGACTCCAAAACGGACCTACAGTGCTGGCCAAAAGCATTGACACCCCTGCAATTCTGTCAGATAATGCTCAATTCCTCACAGAAAATGATTGCAAAACTCCAAAAATGGGCCGGACAAAAGTATTGGCACCCTTCATGTGACGCTTCTCTAATTTGTGTAATGAACAGCACCTGTTACTTACCTGTAGCACATAACAGGTGGTGGCAATAACTAAATCACACTTGCAGCCAATTAAAATGGATTAAAATTGAGTCGACCTGTGTCCTTGTGTGTACCACATTGAGCATGGAGAAAAGAAAGAAGACCAAAGAACTGTCTGAGGACTTTAGGAGCAAAATTGTGAGGAAGCATGGGCAATCTCAAGGCTACAAGTCCAAAGACTTGAATGTTCCTGTGTCTACTGTGCGCAGTGTCATCAAAAAGTGTAAAGCCCATGGCACTGTGGCAAACTTCCCTAGATGTGGACGGAAAAGAAAAATTGACGAGAGACTTCAACGAAAGATTGTGCGGATGGTGGATAAAGAACCTCGACTAACATCCAAACAAGTTTAAGCTGTCCTGCAGTCCGAGGGTACACCATTGTCAACCCGTAATATCCGTCAACGTCTGAATGAAAAGGGTAGGATACCCAGGAAGACCCCACTTCTGACCCAGAGACATAGAAAAGCCAGGCTGGAGTTTGCAAAACTTACCTGAGAAAGCCAAAAACATTTTGGAAGAATGTTCTCTGGTCAGATGAGACAAAAGTAAAGCTTTTTGGGAAAAGGCATCAACATAGAATTTACAGGTGAAAAAAACAAGACCTTCAAAGAAAAGAAACACGCTCCCCACAGTCAAACATGGCGGAGGTTCCCTGATGTTTTGGGCTTGCTTTGCTGCCTCTGGCGCTGGACTGCATGACCGTGTGCATGGCATTATGAAGTCTGAAGACTACCAACAAATTTTGCAGCATAATGTAGGGCCCAGTGTGAGAAAGCTGGGTCTCCCTCCAAGGTTATGGGTCTTCCAGCAGGACAATGTCCCAAAACACACTTCAAAAAGCACTAGAAAATGGTTTGAGAGAAAACACTGGAGACTTCTAAAGTGGCCAGCAATGAGTCCAGACCTGAATCCCATAAAACACCTGTGGAGCGAACTGAAAATGGCAGTTTGGAGAAGGCACCCTTCAAAACTCAGAAACCTGAAGCAGTTGTCCAAAGAAGAATGGTCTAAAATTCCAGCAGAGCATTGTAAGAAACTCATTGATGGATACCGGAAGCGGTTGTTCAGTTATTTTGTCTAGAGCAGGGGTCCCCAACCTATTCCACTAAGGCACACTGTGGGTGCAGGATTTCATTCTTACCAAACAAGATGACAACACTTTTTCCCCAATCTGGTGTTTTACAAGTGCAATCAGTTGATTGCAGTCAGGTGTGGCTTGTTTTAGCAGAAGCCTCATTGGTTCAACTGTCTCTGCTGGATCGGCTGGAACAAAAACCAGGACCCACAGTGTGCCTTGAGGACTGGGTTGAAAACCCCTGGTCTAGAGGTTGTGCTACCAAGTATTAGGCTGAGGGCGCCAATGCTTTTGTCCGACCCATTTTTGGAGTTTTGTGTAAAATGATAATGATTTTATTTTTTTCATTCTCTTTTGTGTTTTTTCATTGCAAGCAAAATAAATGAAGATATTACTACCCAAGCATTTGTAATTGCAATCATTTTCTGGGAGAAATTGAGCATTATCTGATAGAATTGCAAGGGTGCCAATACTTTTGGCCAGCACTGTACAAAGCGGAACTGCCTGTGCTGCGCTGTCATTTTTCGTCAAGTCTTCTTTACGTTTTTTTGCCGGTATCGATGTGAAATGTCTTAAACCGTTTTCAATATGGTCACAAATAAGTCCTAAAATTGGCTTGTTAAAAAGCTGCAGAAACCCTGCAACATCAAAATCTTCCGCTCGAATAGTGTCTACGTTAGCTCATTGGTTGCGATTGAAGGCGCTGGTTCATTCACCCCTCCCAGTCAAGATGGACTGGATGTCTAGCACAGTCAATGGCACTGAAACCAGCACATTCACAGCCAGTCTTCCCCGTTTTCGGGGTATTTGCAGCTCACTTTCAGTTCGTTTTAAGACATTTACACACCACTTCCTGTTGATTTTAAGTCACTTCCTATTCATTTAGGGATATTCCTGGGTCACTTGCTGTTCACTAACCCTAAATCAACAGATGTCAAGTAAATGCCCAAAATTAACAGGAGGTTCCCAAAAATCAACACGAAATCACATGAAATGCCCCAAAATTGACTCATTGCCTGCCACTGACGGCCATAGAGTTCAGAGCGAACATTCGTTCATTTGCTGCCTGCCCTCCCACTACAAACAGATCGGACATCTAATAGTGATAAACTCATTCCAATTCACAGCAGAAGGATAAAAATTAGCTTGTTTTTGCGTTTGTTAGTTCCTTTGTAGTATATCGTAGTATGATTTCCTATTTGCCCCACTTTTAATTCTTTTCATGTTTTTTTCTTGCTTGACAGGCTTCTGAATCTGAGTGAAGGTATTGTTTGGTAGTTTCATAACAAAATCACTTTCAATTTCCATTATGTGACTCTTTTCTCTGCTTCTTTTCATGTTAGGCATCTTCCCGCAAGTTCGCCGTCCAGAAGAAGTCTCTTCAGATGAGGATGATGAGTTTGACAGCAGAAAGAGGAAGAAGAGGCAACTAGCAACTAGCAATCGTACAGTACCTCTTTGTCAATTAAAAATGCACATATATTAAAAGCAGGGGTGAAAGTGGCTAGAATTTTTTGCCGGAACTCCCCGACGTGAAGGTCTCCACCGAGCCAGAAATTGTATTTATTATTTCTTTCATTTTTTGTCGCATCAATTCAACAAGCTTTTCTTTTTTTTTGCTGTTCCAGAAAACATGCACATTTGAACCAATCAGAGATCTCTGCTGATCACGTCAGTATGTCAGCCAATGGCGTACCGCAAGCAACACGTCACTTCCGTTCATTAATATTCATGACATTAGCTAATGTTGCTAAGAGGGGACACGCCACAGTTTGTCCCTAATAGGAAATGAATGGAAATCGTGTACGAAGGAGATGTTTACAGAGCTAAACCTACCAATTCTCTCCGAAAATGATGTCCCTGGTGCCAAATTCACTGGCAAAGATGTGGAAAAACATAAAAATGTTCAGTTAAAGAGATGGCTTGAGTGTCGAAGGCTGAAAAAGACAAAACGAGCGGACCTAAGCATAGCCTAAGCTTTTTTATCGATGCGACTGACAATGGCATTCTCCTGTTTCAACAAGCTATCCTTTACCACCAGCCCTGTCTTTCTTATATATTATATCCTCTGGTTGTCCTATGTCTCTGACCGTTCTTGGGGGTAATTTAGTTAGTTTTGTGAGTAGCATTCGCTGTCACTGAGTAGCATTTGTGCGAGCACAAATGTTACTCAGTGACAGCCAACGTACACTTTTAATTTTTTCATTGATAACAAATCTTAATTCTATGATTTATTTACACTTCCCCCTTACTAAAGTTTTTTTTTTTACAACAGAAAAGGTAACTGGCAGTCAGATACCATTTTAATTATTTTCAGGTAATTCATTGTCAGACAGAAGCAGCACAGCACAACGTCACGCTAAAAAAATAAGTTAAAAATATAAAAACGGCTTACCTCTTTGTCCTCTGAAAGACCATGCCAACCCAACAAAATGTTTACTGCATATGAAATGTGAATTGATTCACCGAGCTGCCGTTAAAAGTCCGCGCAAATTTATTCACATTTTTTCCTCTGTTTTTGGTTTCGGGAAATATATGACGAAAACATCCTTCGTATGTCGTAATGTCTAGAGTCGTTTCTACAAGTTCCAAAAAAGTAATGTGTGATCGGCATGTTCATTTTTGAAAGATTACCGGAGTGAAGTAGCAAAATTAACATTGGTTCTATGCGAGGGCGGGTCTATAATGTCCCACTTCTACTTCCGCTTTACGATGCGACGTCACTGTCTAAAAATAGCACGCGTGCGGTACGCCATTGAACGGATAAATGAGTCCAGGCGTTTTGCTTTGCTGCGTGCATTCGCACATTGGTGTGACTCATCATCGTCAGACTTGGATAACCGCAGCAGCTGGGGAAACCTCCATGCCCTCCGTGGAATAAAATCAATAATAAATATTGGTGGAAACGGATTACGCTACGCAAGCACTTTATTATGCTTGTTGTTTACACTTGTGTGTGTGTAAATCTGATGTTGGTTGATTGTTTTTTTTTCCTTAGAGCTGAAATGCTTGTGTGGCAGCTTAGCATTTTGTTTTTTGTTTTTTTTTGTTTTTTTTTTAACACAGCGTTTTGACAGTTGCTGTCATATTTTCAGAATCAAAGCACCGTTTACTGGAACAGCATTCCGGCTCTGACTCTTATACCGGATCAGCATTCCGGCCCTGAATCTTATACCGGAACTGCGTTCTGGCCCTGAATCTCATACCGGAACTGCGTTCCTTACCGTTCTGGCCCACTTTCACCCCTGATGATAAAACAAACATTCAATCCTGAAACAAAACATGCTGTAGACAGCAGTGGCGGATGCTAGTCTTTCAATGAGGGGAAGTGTGTTCACTTGTGAGTGCTTTGTGACGGCGAAGGGGCTCAACGGCACCCGCTGATCGGTGGAGAAAGAAACGAGTGCCAGAAGTCTCCAAACACAAGCAGCTACAATAGAAAAAAACACCCGAACTTGAAGCTTGTTTTTTCGCTAGTCATTTTTAACAAGGCATGTGTTGATAGGATTATTATGAAAGTCTCTGGTTCAGCTCAGAACAACGGAGGGGGGAAAATTTGAAAGCTTCCCGCGAATGTTAATACGACAAGATTACACTGATGTCATTCAAAAAAGGATTCCGCCTCAAGATTATCTAATCATGCAGACAAGCAGAGCGTCCGGGCCAGACGAGCCCTGCCCAGAGGCATCCAGAGACGAATAGCTTCCAATAGAAGGAATAAACCCAGCTTTTAGCCAATGACTCGTCTCGTTTCGCTGTAGTGGAACAATGCACACTCAACTCTGAAGATGCACAGTGTCCACAGTGTACACTGTTTCAGGGACTGTGAAGCTGCGTGAATACCGGTATATGAAAAGAATCATAACCAGCAGTGTTGTTAATAACTGTTATTTTTGTCTGTAGTGAGTAATCTAATTTTCCCATCTTAGCAACGCAGTTACTGTTACTGAGGATGTAAAGGTGTGCCTTGCCATACTATGCCTATGCCTTACTACGTTGGTTGAATGACGCGAGAAATGTCAGAAACATGGAGAGAGCAGAGCAGGAGACGGGAGGAGAGGAAGGGGGTTGTAACTCCGGTGCAAACGCAATGCTAGGTGGCTCGGAACGTTAGCATAACATTCTCATTCACGCTAGCATTAGCATTTAGCGTGGCGAGGGTTATGTTAAACGCTCGGGAAACTTTTGACATACAGTTCGTAGCAATCAGGTGGGCACAATTAATTGAAAATAATGGACTGTTTCCCATTCAGTATGCATTATCATCACCAAGTGGGCGTTATCCTTGTAGATGCTGCAATATAATAATGTTTTTGTTTTTTATTACCAAAAATAGTCACTTGCCCTAAACCAGTGGTGTCCAAACTATTCCACATAGGGCCGCAGTGGGTGCGGGTTTTTGTTCAAACCCATCATGAGGACAACCTTTCACCAATCTGGTGTCTCACAAGTGTAATCAGGTGATTGCAGTCAGGTGCTGCTTGTTTTAGCGCAAACTTCATTGGTTAAACTGTCTGTGCTCGATTGGTAGGAACAAAAACCAGGACCCACAGCGGCCCTTGAGAACAGGTTTGGACACCCATGCCCTAACTTTTCTTGAATGACGTATCCATAAACCGTGTCTGATTATTATTATTATTTTTTTTTTTTTAAATCAAAACAACTAGAGCAACGACAGATATATATCGAATAATATATCTGTAATATATCGAAAAATATCTACTAGTATATACACACAAGTCACCATTCAGTACCACATGAAAAAGGCTTTTTTTTTTTTTTCCTCACAGCGTTTGAAAGTTTGTATACCATTACACTCTTATAACGTCAGTAACTTACTTTGCCGAGTAACTAATTACTCTTACATTGAGGTAACTGAGTTACTAACTCACATTTTGGGAGAAGTAATTTGTAGCTGTAACTATGTTTTTAAAGTAAGATTAACAACATTGGTAACCAGTGATAAGATAATCCTGAAAAAAAGTCGAGCGTGTTGTTGAATTTGCGTATGCGGCATCCTCTGTACACGTTCAGTATGCTGTGTTTTATCTATTCATAAGAACTAACACTGTGCTTTGTTTCTCCTGTGTTTTTCTCCAACAGGAAAGAAAAAAATGAAACTCAAGGGAGTTAGTGACTCTGGTAAAGATGACGTGAAGGCAACAGACGGGATTGTAAAAAATACCAAAAAGCCAAAAAAGAAGAAAAAGAAGGCAAGGCTTGATGGGAATGCCAACGTGTCTGATGTGGTCGATACTCAAGTTACAAATCAGAATGGGTTGCCTGGTAAGGCAAAAAAACAGACCTCTGTTACGGCCTCAGAAGAAGTGAGCCAGCCTAATTCTTGTATAACTAACAATAAATCGAAAAAGAAAAAAAAGAAACAAGCTGTAGATGTTAAACTAGAAGAAGTAGGGAATAGTAAGACGTGCACTACACAGGAGGTTAACACAATTGTAGAAACAGCAGAGTGTGCGAGCACCTCAGAAACCAGTGTTCAGCTTAAGTCAAAAGTTGACAAAACGGGACCTCAAACTACCGCCGAGGTCACATCGAATGAACCTGGAACTCAAGCCTTAAATTCCCCCAAGACAAATAAGAAGCGTCGGAAGGCTAAGAAAGTTGAGTTGCCTCCTTCGTCACAGCAAACCCAGTTAGATTCTCCATCAGTCCCTTGTGATACTTCTGCTGATGTTGCCACGGAGTTCAAACCTGAAAATATAACTGATGCTACACCCTTGACTAAAAAGAGTAAAAAAGGTAAAAATAAGATCACCCTTACAAGTCCAAGTACTACTAGTGAAAGTGAACCTACATTTGATCATCACGTGGTAACACCACTTAAGAAGAATAAACAAAAGTCAGCACAAGTGAAAGAGGTTTGCAGATTGGAAGAACCCAAGGTGTGTGATGAGGCATCCTCTTCCTCAGGGAAGCCAAATAAGAGGAAAAGAAAAATACCCGTCACGTTTGAGTATGAGGCTGATGAGCATGAGTCTTCCCCAGCCATCAATGAAACTGCAGACACAACATCAAGTGTTAAGAAGATAAAAGTGAGTAATAAATGAGTGGAGTATTGACGTAATTGGTCCATGAATTAGATCAATATCCCATTATTTTCAAAATGCTTCTCTCCTTCAGAAAGCGTGTGGTTCATCTACACCAAAAGCCAAGCCAAAGTTGGAGAACACATCGTCATGTGACTTGGTAAGATTTCAGAGAAAGGCCAAAGTTCCTACACCACTCTTCTTCAGAGCAAATTCAGGAAGTTGCAAAACCACATTCGTGGGCAATGAGGTAAAATTAGTCTTCCTGCACAGTATATAAGGTTGTTGTAATCTTCAAATTTTGTTCATTTTTTTTTTTTTAAATCATTTTATGAGCTGTAATACAGAGATATGAGTTAAATTTCTTTAAGGAATCCACTCACTTTGAAAACAATTGTCTCAAAAGCATCCTTTTCTGTTTAAATATAGTGGTACCTCTATATACAAATTCAATTTGTTCCATGACCTGGTTTTTAAGTCAAAATGGTCATATGTCGAGCGGGATTTTCCCATACGAATGCATTATAATTCGTTCCACAGCCCAAAACTGTACGCTAAATCCATCATAAACACTACAGGCACAGTTACAATTAAATAGCAAATACACATAGCAAAAAAAATGTTATAAATACAAATCGAAATAATGATACTGCAACGAATCGGGTTTTAATTCGGGATGTCCCTATCGCATATTTTTGCACCCGAGTCCATTCCAAACATGTTAATGTCCCACTGTGCCGGCTTCATAATGTGAATTATTTCTAAACAGGAATAAAGTAGTAGTAAAATGCTTGTTTTAATTAAATGTTTCATTGAGTGTGCCCACTCAAATCACCTCATGCTTTGATGCTCACGCTGCTGAGAAAAGCCTATAAATTACACAGTGACCCCGGTTTTACACCAGGCCCATCTGCGGGGCGTCGGCAAGTGCCTTTTGACCCAATTCTGATCCTCTGAAAAAAAGTGCGATCGGATCGGAACATCCTTAGTTCTATTGTGACAGTTGTGTTTTGCATGCTGTTCCTGAACGCACCATGTGACTGAAGAGCGAGAGAGAGAGGGAGGTACGTTAGTGGGAACTTTTGACTTTTTCATGTTGTTGTTGGCGTCGACTACGGCAGACAGTAGCCGTGTTGGGTTAGGATTAGCACAATAATAATATATTACATTTTATTTATAACCAAGTGCACAAGTTCTGAAATAAATGATTAAAGACCTGGCAAAGCTGGCGAACTTTACAATAATAATAATAATGAATCAGAAATAATTTTTATTGTCACGTTAACTTATACAGACTAGGGAATTGAAGTCGGAGGAGACTGGCCATATTGTGAAGCCAGTTGACTCAATTCAATACACTTTAATAATCCCTTGAGAGGGTTCCCTCAGGGAACACCACAGAGGCAAAGTTAAAAGTATAGACGGGTGCACATAATTTTTTTGCCCAGGTTCTCAGAGGAGGACCTGGAGATGTGACTTGGTCCTCATTGAGCTTGAGAGCCGACCCGCCTGATGCAATACATTTATGACAAGCTTTACTTAGAGCCAATTAACTTTAATTATATTAACAATTAATGCTTGATTAACATCAAGTGGCACAACAAAATTGCCATTACTTTGAAGTGAAATGTAAAGAAATAAAAAGCAGCAATTCAAAATAAAGGGCATTATGCGGCTCCCACATTAACTCCAAGCCTTTTTAAAAGTGGGATGTCCTCCTCATAAGACCTCATTGAACGTGCATATTTAGCTTTGTAAAATGTGAGCAAAAACACGTTTGTCAGTGCATGTCGCTGTTCATTACCTTTATTCCGCCACTTGTCCATAGGGCGAGTGGGGTCCTGTTTGACATCGATAGTTTGCTTAATTGCCACATGCTCTGTTTTTTTCGTGCTTTTCAAGTTTGGATGGCTGAAATTCTTTGACCCTACATAAAATGCGCTGCTCTTATCGGCGACATTGGGATTCTCACGGCACATTTTGTACCGCATTTCCGTGCGAGCATCATTTGCTTCTTGCCATGGTACCTCCTGTAGCCACTTTTCAGCAAAAGTCCTTTTTTTCGGTAGCTCCGGTGACATCTCTCTCGTCTGTCTGTCTTTTGACGGGGGTGGGGGAACACGGAAGTAATTACTCAGTGTGGCCTGCCTCTTCGACATGAGAAGTTATTTTCTCGTGTCCGCCGCAAATACAGTGGTCAGCCATCGGTACGCAAAAGCGTATGGAAGCCGTTGAGGGCCAGCGCGTTTCTCTACGTCAAGTACGCATGCACGCATGCGGACCACTTATGTGCACCCCTGAGTATAAAGTACAAATTGGTAAAGTGCTAGAGTAAAAGGAATGAAAGACTAAAAGAATATTTTAAAAAATGGAATAAAATACTTTATGATATTGTTTAAAAATACAATAAAACAAAATAATAGACCCTACCCACCGACGTCACAAAATCACGTGATCGCTGTATTGTTCCGCCCCCTTGTCCGTCATTTTGTGTCTGTATTATCAATGGTCTCAATTGATCGAGCAACTTATAATGCATTTCATGGAAGACCCGGTGCTTTCGGATGCCGTAAACTCACTTGATGCGTTGCATAAAAGGCGTTATGTGGAAAAGCTTCTGTTTATCCATTCGCCAGATCCATATTTGATGCCTAATTCGATGTTTTTCGACCCGCTGTCTCCGCCGTATTTGCCTGACATCTGCTAGCTACCCTGATATGTACAACTATCTTGTCCACACAAAATCAGCCTATTCTCACGAAAGTTTGAAAAACTTTAAGAGCTTGGAGGCTTATAAATACTTCGTTGCTGGTTGGGTGAAACAGGTCCTCGTCCACGAAAATTCGGCAGGAATCTATCTTGTCCTTGGAAAGGTGAGTTACGAAATTTTCAATTCAAAATCTTTTGTTCTTGCTAACATCCACTGTCAAGTCTAATGTATTTCATGTCATTTGTCAATGGAGCTAGGGCTTTTAATGTTTATATGGTTTAGCGATAGCACTCTCACTACATACATATGTGTATGTTGTCGGCAATTAGCCTAGCAATGATCTTAATTGTGGTTGTCAGCCCAAAACCCTCTAAATATATATTAAATGCATCTTACCAGATATAAAATGACTACTACATAATCTGTGGTAATCGTTTGGAGCCCAGTTTTCTCGTCGAATTGCAGCAGCACATCTCGCTCTCTCCTCTCCGGGTCTCTCGGAATCCGGTAGAACTTCAAGTCTCTCCGTCTGTCTTCTCTGTTATTGCAACCGACCGCCACACACGCCTTCACCATTTTGATTATTAATGTTAACGAGCAGAAACACACGCCATAAATAGGAGGAATGTACGTAGCCGTAACAGGTAAACACGATGTGTTGACGGACAATTGGGCGGTACCAGTCAGGAGGACGGAGTTGTGACGTCATGTGGGTACGGTCTATACCCACCAGGCACAGAATAGCAAGAGAACTCTAGTTACAAATAACAGCAGCGGTGCTAAAGTGCTATTGCGCATTACGATCCCCCTCCCTCCCACCTAGAGTTCTGGAGCTTGATAGCCGTGGGACAACACGCACATGACGCTCATATTTTTCTATCATTTCCTTCTTAATTTCAGTAGTCCGTAACACCTTTTTCCTCTTTTCACCACCTGCACTATCTGTATTGGGACCCGTGTTGATTTCTCTCGCAAGAAAATCTGCCACGCATCCGTCTTGCTGGAAAACAATGAAATTGCAACGCTGTCATAAATCGTATTTCAAGCTTGTCATATGTCGCGAGACTCGCGACAAATGACAAGTCAAATTTTAAGTCTGATGTCGAAAGTACCGTATGTCGAGGTACCACTGTATATTCAATTCCAATGCGATGACCAAGTTTGAAGAGAATATTGCTGTTATTAGCTGTTATTAGCTGTTAACTGCAGCAGAGAATCATCATCTGATTGTGAGTCAGTCGGACTGAAGTTACATGTTAGCCACTCAATCCTCACAGTATTGGACTATGGTCAAATTAGTACCTGTCTATAACCAACTTATCTGAATGCTTTTTTGCACTGTGTTCTTTCTTACATGCCTGTCTACTTCACACTCCTTCTCACAGATGGGCCAAACTCCAACATCAGACAGCAAGAAGGTGACCTTCCAGCTAAAGAGTAATAAAACAGCTGGTAAGAAACTGTTAAGAATAAATATTGTTTGTGTAAATGCAAAGGCCCCACCAATATACCAAGTTTTTTAAATTGTGTAATAAAACTAGTTAATCACAAAATAATTCTAAAGCAACCCTAATCTTCAATATTTCAGTTCATCCAAAAGTAGAGCACTTGTGGGTCACTAGAATTAAGAGCTGAACATTTCAGGATGATACAGTAGTATAAGAAAGTATCTGAACCTTTTGGAATTTCTCACATTTCAGCATAAAATCGCCATCAAATGTGATCTGATCTTTGTCAAAATTACACAGATGAAAATACAGTGTCTGCTTCAACTGAAACCACCCAAACATTTATAGGTGTTTATATTTTAATTAGGATGGTATGCAAACAGTGACAGAAGGGGGAAAAATAAGTGAACCCTCTGCCTAAGGAGACTTATAGAGCAATTGAAACCAATTTTTAACCAAACACTTTCAGTCAGGTGTGTGCCCAATCACTGAGTGGTTTAAAGCTGCATTGCCCACTATATAAAACAGCTAGTTGGAATAGTCTTGATGAGAAGCATTGTCTAATGTGCATCATGGCTCGGTCAAAAAAGCCGTCTGAAGACCTGTGATCAAGGATTGTTGATTTGTATAAAGTTGGGGAAGGATACAAAATCATCTTTAAAAGTCTGGATGTTAATCGACAGTCTGAGAAGTTGTCTACAAATGGAGAGTGTGGCACTGTTGCTTCTCTCCCAAGGAGTGGCTGTCCACCAATGATGACGCCAAGAGTTCAACGCACAATACTCAGAGATGTAATAAAGAACCCTAGAGTGTCTGTTAAAGACTTAGAGAAATCACTAGCACACTCCAATATCTGTGCACACATCAACTATATGTAAAACTATGGCCAAGAATGGTGTTCATGTGAGGACTCCACAGAGGAAGCAACTGCTGTCTAAAAAAACATTGTTGCTCGTTTAATGTTTGCAAAAAGGTACTTGACACTCCACAGATGTTTTGGCAAACTATTTTGTGGACTTCTGAAACCAAAGTTGAATTGTTTGGGAGTAGCACACAACGTCATGTGTGGAGGAAAAATGAAACAACTCACCAACATCAACACCTCATCCCCACCATGAAGCATGGTGGAGGGAGCATCATGATTTGGGGCTGTTTTGCTTCCTCAGGGCCTGGACAACATGCAATCATTAATGGAATAATGAATTCAAAAGTTTATCAGGATGTTTTGCAGGAAAACCTGAGGCCGTCTGTCAGACAGTTGAAGCTAAAAAGAGGATGGATGTTGCAACAAGACAATGATCCAAAATGCAGAAGTAAATCAACTTTAGAATTGTTTCAGAAGAACCCCATTGAGATGCTGTGGCATGACATAAATACAGCGATTCCAGACATCCCAGGAATCTGACCGTACTACAGCAGTTTTGCGGAGAAGAATGTGACAGGATTAGTCCTGATCAATGTGCCAGACTGTGCTGCAGCTACAGGAAACGTCTGGTTGTCACTATGTAGAAAGAGGAAAAATGTAACAACTAGAAGTCGTTGAATAAAAGTAGTGTGTCTTCACAAATCACTCCAAGAAGCACATTTATCTCAAAAAGTTATTCAAGTAGATGTAACGGAGTAAATGTAACACGTTCCTAGCCACCGCTGATCACAAGCAACAAATGTGCTCGCAGGCTTGCAGCACTTTCCCTTGTATCACACAGCTGTGCGACTTCTTCGTCGAAGCAAAAGGCTCTTTCTCGTGTGTGTTTGTGCGCTCTTGCTCGTGTGCGGGAGTCCTAATCTGCGGTTTCTGCCCCAAAATAAAAGCATGCATGACAAAACAAAAGCTGACAATATAAAGAAAAACAAAAAAACCTGGAGACTCCGGTGTCATAAAGTCAAAATCAAGTAAGTCGGATACGTCGTAACCCGGTTATTACCTGTATATGGATCAACATTGGTTAATCATGACATGACATTCCCTTAGCACGTAGCTCTATCTAGTGGATGCATAGAGCTACTACAACAACAGCATGACAGTTTTTAACAATCTTGTAAAACCAAGAGTGATGGAAGAAAATATTTTCTTCAAAGTAATTGGAACCTTAAAACATGCCATTTAAGAAATAATTAAGGAATTTTCATTTTAAAATGATGTCCTCTAAATGGAGTCCTCCTGCACGAATGCATTCCTGAAATCTGCTGTTGTAAAAAAACGTGAATCTTTGCGTATTGGCAGACATTAACAAGTGGCAGCACTGCAAGACAGTGACCTTGAGCAAGTAAACAGTGCCCCATTTTAGTGACCACGGTGAATTCAGGATGAAATATTTTCTTCCATCACTCTTGGTTTTATTTGGTTGTTAAAAATCCGGCTTGCAATCAGCCATTACGCTAAGTTTTGGAATTTTTGAGCTTGTTAACCCCTTCAGACCTAAGCATGCTGCTGAAGGACATTACACATTCACGTCTTTAAACAAATAAATACACTGAATTTTGTTGCCATTGCCACTTCTGGGAGATGATTGGATGAAACTTTACCCATCAAAATGAAATCATGAGGTTTGGAGTTCTTTGCTATTTTTGGCTCTTTGAAAATGGCTGACCAAACGCAACTTCAAAAAGGATAACTTAAAGTGCCCATTTCTCATAAAACAACATTAAAACAACCAATAAAAGCATGAAATATCCCGACAAAAAAATTGCACTTTGTTCTGGTGTTCACAATGCAATCAATGAATTTTCTGGTTCTTTCTTTGAATGTTGGCTCAGATCTCTATGTATGTACTAGTCCTTCTCAAAAAATTAGCATGTTGTGATAAAGTTCATTATTTTCTCTAATGTACTGATAAACATAAGACATTCATATATTTTAGATTCACTACACACAACTGAAGTAATTCAAGCCTTTTATTGTTTTAATATTGATGATTTTGGCAAAAAAAGTCAAACCAAAAATCCCTATCTCAAAAAATTAGCATATCATAAAAAAGGTACTCTAAAGAAGCTACTAACCTAATCATCTGAATCAACGAAATAACTCAAAACTCCTGCAAAAGATTCCTTAGGCTTTTAAAAACTCTCAGCCTGGTTCATTACTCCAAACCGCAATCATGAGCAAGACTGCCGAACTGACTGCTGTCCAAAAGGCCATCATTGACACCCTCAAGCAAGAGGCTAAGACACAGAAAGAAATTTCTGAGCGAATACGTTGTTCCCAGAGTGCTGTATCAAGGCACCTCAGTGGGAAGGAAAAAGTGTGGCAGGAAACACTGCACAACCAGAAGAGGTGACCGCAGCCTGAGAAAGATTGCGGAGAAGGGCCGATTCCAGACCTTGGAGGACCTGCAGAAACAGTGGGCTGGGTCTGGAGGAGAAACATCCAGAGCCACCGTGCACATGCGTGTGGTGGAAATGGGCTACAGGTGCCTCATTCCCCAGGTCAAGCCACTTTTGAACCTGAAACAGCGGCAGAAGCGCCTGACCTGGGCTACAGAGATGCAGCACTGGACTGTTGCTCAGTGGTCAAAGTACTTTTTTTCAGATAAAAGCAAATTTTGCATGTCATTCGGAAGTCAAGGTGCCAGAGTTTGGAGGAAGACTGGGGAAAAGGAAATGCCAAAAAGTGCCATGTCAGCCGCTGGTGTTGGTCTACTGTGTTTTATCAAGGGCATGGTCAATGCAGCTAGCTAGCAGGAGATTTTGGAGCACTTCATGCTTCCATCTGCTGAAAAGCTTTATGAATGAAGATTCATTTTTTAGCACGACCTGGCACCTGCTCACAGTACCAAAACCACGGGTAAATGGTTTACTGACCATGGCATTACTGTGCTCAATTGGCCTGCCAACACTCCTGACCTGAACCCAATAGAGAATCCGTGGGACATTGTGAAGAGTTGAAAGACACCAGACCCAACACTGTGGATGAGCTTAAAGGCCGCTTTCGAAGCGTCCTGGGCCTCCATAACACCTCAGCAGTGCCACAGGCTGATTGCCTCCATTCCACGCCGCATTGAAGCAGTCATTTCTGCAAAATGATTCCCGACCAAGTATTGAGTGCATAGCTGACATAATTAATTGATGGTTGACTTTTTTTGTATTAAAAAACACTTTTTTTGTATTGGTCGGATGAAATATGCTAATTTTTTAGATAGGGATTTTTTGTTTTTTCTTGACTTATTTGCCAAAATCATCAATATTAAAACAGTAAAAGACTTGAACTACTTCAGTTGTGTGTAATGCATCTAAAATATATGAAAGTCTGTTTATCAGTACATTACAGAAAATAATGAACTTTATCACAATATGCAAATTTTTTTAGAAGGACTAGTATATTTTACCTACATACAGTGGGGCAAATAAGTATTTAGTCAACCACTAATTGTGCAAGTTCTCCCACTTGAAAATATTAGAGAGGCCTGTAATTGTCAACATGGTTAAACCTCAACCATGAGAGACAGAATGTGGGAAAAAAAAACAGAAAATCACATTGTTTGATTTTTAAATAATTTATTTGCAAATCATGGTGGAAAATACTGTAAGTATTTGGTCTGTACCAAAAGTTCATCTCAATACTTTGTTATGTACCCTTTGTTGGCAATAATGGAGGCCAAACGTTTTCTGTAACTCTTCACAAGCTTTTCACACTCTGTTGCTGGTATTTTGGCCCATTCATCCATGTAGATCTCCTCTAGAGCAATGATGTTCTGGGGCTGTCGTTGGGCAACACGGACTTTCAACATGATCCAGAAGAGGGCTGTGAGAATGTGTTATGGTCAGATGAAACCAAAATAGAACTTTTGTGTAGAAACACAGGTTCTCTTGTTTGGAGGAAAAAGAATACTGAATTGCACCATACCCACTGTAAAGCATGGGGGTGGAAACAGCATGCTTTGGGGCTGTTTTTCTGCAAAGGGACCAGGACGACTGATCTGTGTAAAGGAAAGAATGAATGGGGCCATGTATCGAGAGATTTTGAGCGAAAATCTCATTCAATCAGCAAGGGCATTGAAGATGAGACATGGCTGGGTGTCAAGTTCAAAAATAGATCCTTAGGTAGACATTGTAAAATTCCCCTAAAATAAGGAGAGAAGACACTCCGTTTTCTTGGCCAAGGAGAACAATGTGACTCGTGAGTCACCAAAATTGATCTAAAGGACAAAAAACCTCCTTGGTATTTTATTTAGGGGTTTTCCCTGAACAAGATGGATGTCTTCCTGAGGGAAGGGGAAAGCAAGCTGGCGACACCCATGTGGTTTTCGATTGGATATGTGTGTGCATGTAGGTGGAACTAAGTGAATACAACGTGTGGAAGCAAGAGCTTATGTAAACAAACATGTAAACAGTCAAAATAATCATATAAACAGTCAAAATAATCCAGACACTTCAGTTATGCAACGCTGTGGCCATGGAAGATGTCCTCGGATGGAAAATTGTCCTCGAAGGTCTAGACCGAAAGTCCAGACGCCAGGTGCTGAGGATGCCTCGGAAGGTCTAGTTACGCAATGATGCGGCCATGAAGCAAAACAGTTGTCACCCCGACGCTTTTTTACTCTTTGTAACACTTAAGCATTATACTACAACCTGGTATAGCAAGCAATAATCATTTACCGGTTTATATACGTAAGAAAAATATGGCAATATGTGTTATTCATGGTATATATGAGCACAAGCAAATATATAAGTAAAAATATATATGGCAATATGTATTATTTATGGTATATATGAGCACAAGCAAATATTCAATCAACCAACCAAGCAAACATTTAATCAATCAAACCCTGATAATCATCTCAACACTGGGTCTTTCAGCATGACAAGGATGCAAACACACAGCCAGGGCAACAAAGGAGTGGCTTCGTAAGAAGCATTTCAAGGTCCTGGAGTGGCTTAGCCAGTCTCCAGGTCTCAACCCCATAGAAAATATGCAGAGGGAGTTGAAAGTCCGTGTTGCCCAACGACAGCCCCAAAACATCACTGCTCTAGAGGAGATCTGCATGGAGGAATGGGCCAAAATCCCAGCAACAGTATGTGAAAGCTTGTGAAGAGTTACAGAAAACGTTTGGCCTCCGTTATTGCCAACAAAGGGTACATAACAAAGTATTGAGATGAACTTTTGGTATTGACCAAATACTTATTTTCCACCATGATTTGCAAATTCTTTAAAAATCAAACAATGTGATTTTTTTTTTTGTTTGTTTTTTTCTTCAAATTCTTTCTCTCGTGGTTGAGGTTGAACCATGTTGACAATTACAGGCCTCTCTAATATTTTCAAGTGGGAGAACTTGCACAATTAGTGGTTGACTAAAGACTTATTTGCCCCACTCTGTACTTTACAAGCCGATGCAAAAATGTAATATTCGTATACACAAATATTACATTTTTGTTTATTCGTATACACAAATATTACATTTTTGCATCAGGAGAAAATACTTATAAATTTTAAAGCAAGTACTCGAGTAATTTTTTTCTTATTACTTGTACTTACCGTAATTTTCGGACTACAAGCCGCTACTTTTCTCCATTTTGAATCCTGTGGCCGATAGTCCAGTTTGGCTTCTTTGTTGATTTATTTGGCTTAATTGTTGATATTTTATTTGACCGCGTCACCAACTCCATTTGTCCAACTCGGATTTTTTACGGCCATTCAAAAGTGAGAAAATTTGCCGGATAACATTAAATGACATCTGTTATAGGCATTCATCAATGCTCATGACAGTGTCATGTCATAATTATGATTGTCTAATGAGTCTTATGGCACCACTGTCAAATAACGTGTTACCAAATGTCATAACTAGCAATTAATGAAACAACTAGAACAGTAACTGAAATAATTACCACAGAACTTGAATTTTGATTTTATTTACATCTGTAGCGCTGTAATGCATGCTAGGAGGCATGTTGGACAACAACAGTGTTGACAGTAGGTGGCAGCAGATGTTGACTATCCCCCAAGGGAGCAGTGATGGCCAAATGAAGCTTCTTGAAGCAATGAAGCTTGCAGCCAATTGGATTCAAAGCTTTATTGTGGTTCATTTGGTCTTATAACCGTCATACGATGCCACTGTCAAAGTGTTACCGGTTAAAATCTTTTGGTTTAAATATCCCATAATACAGGAAAAAAAGTGAGTACTTCATCCACCACTGTTGCTGATTGTTTTTTTGTTACAGAATTCAGGAAGAATGATCGCAGCCTGTTACTTAGTCCAGAGGGTCCATCAAAAGTGCCTTTTGACCCAAAACAAAAGCCCAAATCCGGGGTCCTAAAGTCTTCTCCTACGCCGCTCTTCACCCGCATCAAGAAGACTCCCACGGCTGGCAGGAAAAAGGGTTCGAGAACTCCAAAAAGCACACCTGGAAGACGTCCAACTGCGGCAGACTTTTTTTGAAATTGTACACTTGATTACATTAGATACAATGTAAATGTCTTATTTTATCAAACTTAAAACTTGAGACCCCCTTTACATTAGATGAAGAGGTATTTTTGATTTTTTTTTTTTTCCCCTCTGTATGTCAGTGGATCAGCCGGTCCACATTATTTTAGTCTGCATCATTGTTCCTTGTTCCAAGGACTGTACAACTCTGTTCCATTGTTACACATTATAGTGCTGAATGGAAATCACATATATCAGATTATAATTTTTCAATTCATTTTATTTTATTTTTTTTTAGAAATCACCATGTTTGAGCTTTTAATATTACGATGACAAAATGGGAAACTTTTCTACACTTACCAATGAGTGATTTAACATCTTACCTACGCGGGGGTCATATTGTACAACTCACTGAAAACAGTCGGGCTTTATTCCGAAGACTGGCCGGGAAGATGCCTGTTGGTCGGAAGAATGAGTATTTTATAAGTGATGGGTCAACAAACGGCCTTATAATTAAGATCTATCCATCGTAAATCAGTTTTAAGGGCACGGGAAATTTTTCTATTCAGTTTGTTGTACTGACATATTTTGTGGGAAAAAAACATTAAAGCAACCCTGTCACATCCATGAAAAAGATTGTCTGGCATGAAATTTGTTACGCTTCGTAAAAGAATGATTTCCCATGGACCAACTGCTATATTTACATCTCTGACTGTATGTGTACTATTCATTTTTTAATCCCCTGATGAATGTCCGTGCATCAATAAGCAAACTTCAGCATTCACTAGTGTATCAATTGCTTCTTACGCCGTTGTTTCCATGCTTATATCTGGGCACCTGTGATGATGTTAGGTTTTTGCTGTGGCCATGCACAAGTTAAGCTCGAAGTTGACCTACTCTGCTTGATTTGAACCTTTTCAGATCGTCTGTTTTAAACCAGAATTTTCCTAGATTTCAAATTCAGGGGAAGTCACCTCCGAATTTTTAGAATTGGACTTGATCTCTGAATTTGCATTTGAATTTGAAACTGGAGTCTGCTCAGCTGTCAATAAAATATTATTTTTCTTTTGCCCTTCTTATGCTTATGGCGGAAAACGGGTGACTTGAAGTTCTGCTCTGAGACCCCCAATTTGGCCAACTTTCAAAATTGTCCGATATGTACAGTGGGGAGAACAAGTATTTAATACACTGCCGATTTTGCTGGTTTTCCCACTTGCAAGCCATGTAGAGGTCTGTAATTTGTATCATAAGTTCTCTTCAACTGTGAGGGGCGGAATCCAATACAAAAATCCAGAAAATCACATTGTATAATTTTTAGGGCAGTCAAAATTATCGCGTTAACGGGTGTTAATTTTTTTAATTAATCACGTTAAAATATTTGACGCAATTAACGCAGATGCCCTACTCAGAGAGATTTAAATGACAGTACACAGTGAAACGCTCACTTGTTGTGTTTTATGGAGTTTTGCCGCCCTCTGCTGGCGCTTGGGTGCGACTGATTTTATAGGCTTCAGCATCCGTGAGCATTGTGTAAGTAATTATTGACATCAACAATGGCGGGCTACTAGTTTATTTTTTGATTGAAAATTTTACAAATTTTATTAAAACGAAAACATTAAGGGGTTTTACTATAAAATTTCTCTAACTTGTACTAACATTTTTCTTCTAAGAACTACAAGTCTTTCTATCCATGGATCACTTTAACAGAATGTTAATAATGTTAATGCCATCTTGTTGATTTATTGTTATAATAAACAAATAGTCCTTATGTACTGTATGTTGAATGTATATATCCATCTTGTGTCTTATCTTTCCATTCCAACAATAATTTACAGAAAAATATGACATATTTTATAGATGGTTTGAATTGCGATTAATTACGATTAATTAATTTTTAAGCTGTAATTAACTCGATTAAATATTTTAATCGTTTGACAGCCCTAATAATTTTAAATAATAAATTTGTATTTAACTGCATGAAATAAGTATTTGATACATTACCAACTAGTAAATATTTCGGCTCTTAGTTCTTTTTTAAGAACCCCTCCTGTTCTCCACTCATTACCGGAAGTAACTGCACCTGTTTGAACTAGTTACCTGTATAAAAGACACCTGTTCACATGGTCAAACAAACAAACTCCAACCTCTCCACAATGGCCAAGACCAAAGAGCTGTGTAAGGACATCAGGGATAAAATAATAGACCTGCACAAGGCTGGGATGGGCTACAGGAAAATAAGCAAGCAGCTTGGTGAGAAGGGAACAACTGTTGGAGCAATAATTAGAAAATGGAAGTTCAAGTTGACGGTCAATCTGCCTCGTTCTGGGGCTCCATGCAAGATCTCACCTCGTGGGGCATCACTGATCATGAGGAAGGTGAGGGATCAGCCCAGAACTACACGGCAGGACCTGGTCAATGACCTGAAGAGAGCTGGAACCACAGTCTCGAAGAAAACCATCGGAAACACATTACGCCGTCATGGATTAAAATCCTACAGCGCACGCAAGGTCCCGCTGCTGAAGCCAGTGCATGTCCAGACATGTCTGAAGTTTGCCACTGACCATCTGGATGATCCAGAGAAGCAATGGGAGAAGGTCATATGGTCGGATGAGACCAAAATGGAACTTTTTGGTCTAAACTCGGCTCGTTGTGTTTGGAGGAAAAAGAAGGATGAGTACAACCCCAAGAACACCATCCCAACCGTGAAACATGGAGGAGGAAACATCCATTTTTTGGGGCTGCTTCTCTGCCAAGGGTACAGGACGACTGCACCGTATTGAGGGGAGGATGGATGGGGCTATGTATCGCCAGATCTTGGATGACAACCTCCTTCCTTCAGTGAGAGCCCTGAAGATGGGTCGTGGCTGGGTCTTCCAGCATGACAACGACCCAAAGCACACAGCCAAGGCAACTAAAGAGTGGTTCCGTAAGAAGCATCTTAAGGTCCTGGAGTGGCCTAGCCAGTCACCAGATCTGAACCCGATAGAAAATCTATGGAGGGAGCTGAAAGTCCGTGTTGCCCGGCAGCAGCCCCGAAACCTGAAGGCTCTGGAGAAGATCTGCAAGGAGGAGTGGGCCAAAATCCCTGCTGCAGTGTGTGCAAACCTTGTCAAGGACTACAGGAAACGTTTGGTATCTGTAATAGCAAACAAAGGTTTCTGTACCAAATAATAAGTTCGATTTTTGTGATGTATCAAATGCTTATTTCATGCAGTTAAATGCAAATTTATTGTTTAAAAATCATACAAAGTGATTTTCTGTTTTTTTGTATTAGATTCCGTCCCTCACAGTTGAAGAGAAATTATGATACAAATTACAGACCTCTACATGCTTTGCAAGTGGGAAAACCTGCAAAATCGGCAGTGTATCAAATACTTGTTCTCCCCACTGTATGTGTGATGCATCATTGGAAAGCTTAAAATCTCAATTTTCTGGAGGGAAATTTTTGAACAGGAGGGCATTTTTAGAAAAAAATTAAAGAGCGAAACCCTATCTGGAGGTGAGAGCATGAAAGAGCAGAATTAAAGACACCACGACTTTAATGAGATATTATCGCATACTTACCTTGTTTCGATCGAAAAACTCCACGTAGCATGTATCACTGAGAGTCAAGACACAGCTGTGAATGGCCACAGCTGGATTTTTGGGTGAAACATGGTCATATAACAAGGGTCGCGATGCAGAAATCGCAGACATCAAGGAGTGGTCGAGATTTTCTTTTTCATATATTTACTCTTTTAAACTTTTTTTTGTCAATTTTTCTTTGTTTGGATCAATTTATCATCTAACATATCGGAGAAAATGTGACTAACAAAAATATACAATTAAGCGATAGTTATGAGGTAGCTATCGTGACTTTTACAGACACCATTTTTTCATTGTGACGTAATTTGTTTAAAACTAAAATATGCGAGTGAATAATTTTTGTCTTTTTTTTTTCTTTAATATTAGACATCAATTAATGATTCTAAGCTAAAAATGACCATTTGAATAAGAACAATAATTACTTGCTGTTGAGGTGGTTGCAGCGCAACATTACATACGTAGGAATAATTGATGGAGAATAAGTTTTCTTTCAGTCAAAACTCGCGTGTTTAATTTCCACCGACATAAGGATGCATCCACTCTTATGCTTTCTTCACAGGCAATCCCACAAATCAAAGTAATCAAAGTGAAATAAAATATAAATAGCACTTTAGACAATTAAGTTCCATCCTGCCATATTGTGGCGAAAAGATGTCAATAATAACACGCAATAGGAACATTATTTCTACAATAACTGAGGACACATTTATGAATACAAAATATTTCAACACTTACGTTCTTTTTATGGCTAGGTTGAAACAAAAGCGGTTGCATGACGTTCGTAAACGGGGGTTTCCAGGGTAAAACGGATAGATTAAAAATAGTTTGGGGGCTTAGTGCGCCATGAATCTGCTATGGCAGCATATTGCTTTATCAAACAACTGTTCTTTTGGCTTAAAATACAGAAGTTTATTTTAAAGAGGGGTGCAAGAGCAGAAGCTGCTTTTTCAGTCTTGTCTGAGTTTTCCTCTATACATGTGTGAAATTTGTTTGTTTCGGCTCATGAGACCAACTGTTTGACCAACAGATGCAATGGTAGACAATAAGAGCAATTAGCTTTTGAAGTTCACTGGCCACACTATTAAATCAACTGGCCCAGATCATCGCATCAGTTATTGATCCCAATAATCATGAAAAAGAACAATTTGTTTCAGGTAGATTTAATGGAATGTCCAGCAAAACGGTGTGAAAACAAATCTAATGCAAATAATCCTATTACAATTCCATAATCACTCCAGTATAGCCAACATTTATTCTTGGGAGCTCCAGAGGGAAGCGGGCCCACGGAGAGCCCCCTGCCTGGGCAGTTTTCCTGTCTTCCCCTGGCTCGGTTGTCATTGCAACAATTTAGAAGTTAAAGAGATGACTAAGGCAATAATGGCTAACGATTTTCAAGCTAGACCGTCGTTGTAACTCTATTTTCTCTTTTTCGTCACGCGGATAAATTATCACGTTATGTTCACACCATAGGTTTCATACTCGTTAGCTTTCCTCTAATTTACTTGTCTGTATATGTGGGTATTGACCAACACACCTCACAGTAAACCTTGTTTCTTGTCTCATCGTAGCTGAGTAAATTCCAGCAGTCTCACCACCTTTTCTTTTCATATTGGATTTCGCTTTCCCTCAATTCCTCCAGTGACTCTTTCTTGTGTGGTCATTTTTTTGCTTAGCCAGGTGCTGGGGGTTTCACAAAACATGTCTTGTAGTAGAACATTAGGTGGGTACGGAGATACTGACAATCAGCAGTGGTAATCACGTTGCATGCATTCATGCGAGAGAGTGTTTACGCATCACGGAGAGCAACAGCTGGATGCGTAGACTAAAGTTATCTTTGTTCGGGATAGCTAAACGTCATCAAAACACAGAGCCACTGGAAATTAATGGGAAATAATGCGTCGATTAAAAAAGAAGTTATTTTTACTGGCCCCAACGGGCCAGTTGTTGGAGCACTCTGGTGGAAAAGTACGTCCCGGCCATATATATTGTCCACGTCTGAGATGGTTGGCAGGCTCAAATAACAGTGACACTTCAGAAAAGTCAACCATTTATTGAACATTGTTGCCCAAAATAAATACAGGATTTAAAAAAAACATACAGCATGAGCATTTAACGCATTGACAACAATAGGCGTACCAACTGATTTAAACGAGTATTGGCTAAGCTTGTCTTTCAATGTTCAATAGCAATGACAACGCTAGACATGCAATCCATTTTGACCCGACGTAGGGTTACCAACTCCCTGAAAAAAAAATATGACACCTCATTGTTAGAGCCGGCCAGCCTGAAAACTGTCACGCTTCTTTGTATGTGAAAAGTAATGTTTTTAAAATTATAATTCCGTATTTTCACCACTATAAGGCACACCATCTAAAGAATGGCCTATTTTAAAACTTTTCATATACAGTCATGGACAAAATTATTGGCACCCCTGGAATTTTTAAAAATGTGTCTTTATTGTCTGAACAATATGGGAATTTGATATATTCCCATTGTGGTTGTTCATTATGTTTTACATAACTCACCCATGCCACAACTGGTACTTACCCAGCCCAAAGCAGGACTCTCACGTATAACATAGTACACATCTCATGAATCAATGAGATTTTTGTCTTTTTCATTTTAAGTGGACTAAAAGTAAACGATTGAAATGAAACTTGCTGCTCTAATTTCATTCTTTTAATAAGCCATGTAACTTGCTATGATCAGTGGTTTTGAACAGGCATGATACTGTTGTGTGGCCACAGCGTGCACAGCTGATGTTGCTCACAGTGGTCCGCAGTGTGCTCAGGGAGCTTGTGTGTCTGTTGAAAAATTAGAGGAACATTGGCCATGACTAACAAATGTTTATCCATATATAAGGCGTATCGATTATTATTTATTTTTCGGGGATCAGAAGCAAGTGGGACAATCCACATTAAAGAGACAATCAGCAGTAGATGTGGCCATCATCAGTTCATCAAATCCCCCTTAACGTTTATTTTAATACATCAAACCAAACAGAACAACCAACCCGAAAACAAAACAGAGAAAAAAAATATTAAAAATAAATTTTTTTAAACCAAGATGAAAACCACGCCCCATCCCCCAAAACGGCACATATCTCCGAACCCATGCGGAATTAATTAGGTACACATTTAAGTTATATAAGCACATGGAAAAACAATTATCAGCAATGTATTTTTTAATACTAAATACACAAGAATTAAATCCGTCCAGCTGAATTTAAAATTCTATAATTTAATCCTTAAGGTCTTGAGCCTTTAACTCTCAGGTTATTATTTTTTAAACTGTTTAGGTTCATTCAAAAACACTCAGCAATAACATTTTCACAAATGACCACTCTAAATATAATGAATATGACAGAACACAAAAATATAATAGAATTAGTGAAAATGGAGTACACAGAGGGGAGCAAAAAAAAAAAAAGATCATGGTTTTTACTCTCGCTTCACTCAAACCTCGTATCTCCCATTCTTATGTTGTCTTCGTTAGCGGCAGTAACTCGCCCAATGAGTGGGATTTTGTATTCTCATTGTTACGTCAGCTCAAAATGCGTTTCCCTGCATATTCTTGCAAAGCACCATACCAGTATTCGTTCGTTCTACAAATAAGACACAATTTTCGAGTTTGATGATCATAAGGAAAAGCTCGCCAGACGATTCCGTTTTTAAGGGGAAGTATGCATTCAACGGTTTTGCAAAATGTGATGGTAGTACATTTCTTAACACATAGGTCATTCATTTGAAGAAACTTATGCAACTGATCATCATGCAGCAGGTATAAATTGGCAAGTGGAAAAAAAGCATTTTTCACGATCCTCGTAACTCCATCCTTGTAATATCACAGATATCCTCAGTCGGGCTTTTGCTGGAGATTGGAATTAGAGACGGTTCACGTCCTTCAAATAATACCTATGGGACAACAACAACATGACATTTTATTGTACTAAACTCCACAAGGCCGAACAGAAAGACAAATTTTCACACTGTGTGCTTCTATGATTGCCAAAAAACATTACTCTGTTTCTGACTGGTAATCCTAATGAAAAGAGTAGGGTAACTAAGAGGAGGCAGGGTACACCCTGAACTGTTGGCCAGCCAATTTCAGGGCACAAAACCCACACATACTAAAAGTTACAGTGCCATCCAAAATTATTGGATGTAATTATTTGTTTTTTCGCGTCTAATATATACTGTATATATATATTTTTTAAATAATATGGGACCTTAATGGGAAAAAAAGAAAAATCCAACCTTCAATACAAGTGCATTTATTCAGTGGGGAAAAAATCCCACGTAAAGAAATAATTATTTGACATCAAATAATGTGTGTCAAAATTATTAGCACCCCTGGTGTTAATACTTTGTACAACCCCCTTTTGCAGACAAAACAGCACCTAATCTTCTTCTATAATGTTTTACAAGATGGGAAAAGACAGAAAGAGGGATCTTCAGCCATTCCTCTTTGCAGAATCTCTCTCTAAATCATCCAGATACCTGGGTCCTCTCCTCTTCAGCTCACCCCACAGGTTTTCAATGGGGTTGAGGTCTGGGGACTGAAATGGCCATGGGAGGAGCTTGATTTTGTGTCTGGTGAACCATTTCTGTGTAGATTTGGCCATATGTTTAAGGTCATTGTCTTGCTGAAAGACCCAGTGACGACCAATCTTCAGCTTTCGGGCAGAGGGCAACAGATTTTGATATAAAATGTCCTGGTATTTCAAAGCATTCATGATGCCATGCACCCTAACAAGATTCCCAGGGCCTTTGGAAGCAAAACAGCCCCACAGCATCACTGACCCACCCCCATACTTCACAGTGGGTTTGAGGTGCTTTTCAGCATGCGCATCTTTCGTGGCACGCCAGAACCACTTAGAGTGTTTGTTGCCAAAAAGCTCAATCTTGGTCTCATCTGACCAAAGCACACGGTCCCAGTTGAAGCCCCAATACTGCTTGGCGAACTCCAGACGTTTGCGTTTATGATTGTGAGTGAGGAAAGGTTTTCTCCGTGCGTGCCTGCAACACAGCATCACCTGACCCACCCCCATATTTCACAGTGGTATTGAGGTGCTGTCTACACGCCAACAAGCTGTTTGGGAGGCACGCACGGAGAAAACCAAATTTGAGATGAAAACGGCATTTGTTCATATATAAGCCGCACTGGACTATAAGCCGCAGCTGTCCTTACTGCATTATGAGGTTTTTACACCAAGATATTAACCGCTAGCACTTTATTTGACAGTGGCATCATGAGACCAAATGGACTACCATGAAGCTTTGAACCAATTGGCTGCACAGGTTCATTGCTTGAAGAAGCTTCATTCCGCCATCACTGCTCCCTTGGGAAACAGTCAACCTCTGCGGCCACCTGCTGTCAACACATTTGTCGTCCAACATGCCTCCTAGCATGCATGGCAGCGCTACAGATGTAAATAACAATCAAAATTCATGCTCTGTGCTAATTATTTCTTCAGTTACTGTTCCACTTGTTTCATTAATTTCTAGTTATGGTATTTAGTAACACTTTATTTGACAGTGGCTCCATAAGACTGTCATAAGACCATCATGATTATGACATGACGCTGCCATGAGCATTAATGAATGCTCATGACAGATGTCATTTTGTGTCGTCCGGCCAATTATCTCAATTTTGGATGGATGTAAAAGATCCGAGCTGGACAAAAGTGGAGTTAGTGACATAATTTGCCGGATGACACTTAATGATATCCGGCATAAGCATTCATTTTCATTCAGCCTTATGGCAGTGTTATGACAGCGCTGTCAAATAAAGTGCTGTCTATTAACCCAAATAAATCAACAAATAAGCCGCACTGGACTATAAACCGCAGGATTCAAAATGAGGGGAAAATGTAGCGGCTTATAGTCCAAAAATTACGGTACCTGTAATGTGATACTTTGTACCCCAAAAGATTATCGATATGCTCGTGCCAAGAATCGAGATATAGTTTTAAAAAGGTGTCAATGTTTAAAAATTAATTAACTAATTAATACGGAACTAACATGTTGCTACCAAAATCTTTCACCATGTCCGTGTCTCTGTTAACTCTATGGCTGCCATTAAAGGCCCTAGACGCCCAATCCATTTAGACTGGGAGGGGTGAATGAAAGTTCGATCGTTCGAAAGCAGAGCATTCGCTGCCAGTCTTTCCGATTTTGTGGGCGTTTAAAGCTCACTTTTTGTTCATTTTAGAGTATTTACAGGTCACTTCCAGTTGAGGATAAGTCCCTGCCTATTCATTTAGGTAGATTCCCAGGTCACTTTCTGTTCTATAACCCAAAACCAAAACGAAGTGACCTGTCAATGCCCCCAAATCAACAGGAAGTGACTGAAAATCAACAGCAAATGAACTGAAACGCCCCCAAATTAAATGTATTGCTTGCCAGTGACCGCTATAGATGTCCAATCCGTTTGGAGTGGGAGGGGTGGCAGCCAAAGAACATTAGTTTCCGCCCTCTCAATTCAAATGGATTGGACATCTACTAGTGATAAATTTCCCGCAGAAAAATGAAGATTAATAAACAGAAAAGACAGCTGTTTTTTAGAACATCCAAGAATGATTTCATGACCAATGTATCGACAATCGTTTAATCGACACATCGTGAGATCATCATTATCGTGAGCTTTGTATTGAAAATTGTATCATATCGTGAGGTACCAAGACGATCCCACCCCTACTCACAGGGACTGGTATCTTGTATGGCGTTTGCAGCCACCCTTTGATTCTCTTCCTCTGATAGAGCAGGACATACACAATGAGTAGTGTTAGAATAGCGAGCACAATCACAACGGCCACAGTTATCTCCGTTTGCTTTGTGGGTGGACCTGACAAAAACACAAAAATGGAGGCAATCTGTTAGCATTTTGTCATTTTTAAAAAATGAGTACAAGTAATTTCACTTCTTTCTACACTCAACTTTTTTAATATTTTTAAAAACAGAACTACGGCATGACAGAATCTGAGCTTCTAGCCAGACCGCCGGAGTTGTGCCAGCCGAACCGGACCCACACTGGCGCAGCTCCAACGACCCGAGCCGGCGAGACCCCGACAATCCGGCCAGAAAGCCAAACTCCGCGCGTTCACCTTGGTCTTAACCCTTTGTACTGACTCCATTTTGAAAGGTTTAAAGAAGGCTCACCGAAAACAAGTTGATAATTTATTCAGGTCGACAGCGATCAAAACGGCAAGACAAAACAGAAATACTCAGGCGGGGAGGCAACGTCACCCTATCACACGTCAACAAAAGGTTCCCGAGAAAAAATGACACCGCTTTGTTAAACATTGAGTCTTTTGAAGGCTCTCGCGAGGCGGGCCGTGGGCAGGAAGAAGGGTGTGTTTGGGATTAGGGCTGTCCCAAACGACTAATTTTCTCCCGATTAGTCAGCCGACTATTTTTACGATTAGTCGACTAATCTAATAATTAAAAAAAAAAATTTTTTTTTTTTTTTAAACTAATTTAGCAATGAAATTTTTGTTGACGCTTATCAATTCACAAAAAACATATTGGAACACTCAAATTATTTATTAAAGTATAAATAAACACGTAAACAACAATAATAAATCACAAATAAACAATGAGTTCAAATGCTGATAGAATTAACTAGTGTAGCATCCCGATTGAAAAGATGGTCTCTTAAACTGATGGTTTACAACTTTTATTCCATCCTTGATGTAAACACACTGTAAGAGCTACGGTGCACACAAATAAAGCAACACAATTAGAAATTAACAAAAACTTTTCACCTTTTTCCTTTTAAACCTTATTTATATATCAATGAATTGCCTATATGAATTGCCTTTACCTTAATTTATTACCTTATCATTGACAATCTCTCCCTTGAGTGCAATCACTGTATATACTGTATATATTCATGACCTTTTAACCATATATAATTTTCTATACCATAAAATAAACCATAACATGAAATAAACCTTTCAATTAGCATTAAGAACAATACTAATAGCACTTATAAGGCCCATTGTCAATGAAACATTATTATTTAGTAAGGCGACAGCACCCTCTGGTGTACAAAAAATGAAAAAAAAAAAAAATTACAAACTGCGTGAAGGCGCTTAAGGTGTTTATTCACGGCCGACGTGCAGCCAAGCTTGGCATTGAAGAGACAGGACAGAAGAGTGTACTCTCCATTGTTTCTTTGAAATAAGGCAATGTTTTGGACACTCTGGTGCGCTTTTTTTGGCTTTGTGCCGCTTTCCCCGCCTGCAAACAGAGCATCCGACATTCTAACCTTCCACGCATATATTTTTTTAACCCTTCATTAACCGGATTTACGTCATCGATGACGTCGACTATGTCGACTAGTCGGGACAGCTCTATTTGGGATTACTGTCTGTTTGTGGATTGGACAGGAGGATTCAGGAGTTACTGTTGTTAGGACAATGATGGTTGTGGATTTTGCCACCTTAGCGTCAAAAGGGGCTCTTGGAGTCTTTATCAGTCGTGTTATGAATTGAATATCGGGTGTTCTCCGGTGTTCCTTGTGTTGGGACAGGGCGTCCCGCCATATTTTGTGGACTGTCCGGGAGAACTGATTGCGAGAGTTGGTGGTGCAGATGTCGGCTTGTCACCGTCAAACTTGCTCAGTCAATAATGACGCACACATTGGGCTTCCGTGATAAGAAAGCGTCATGTATCTTAATGTCGTATGTTCTGCTTAGTTTCCTTAAACTATGGTATAAGTGCTATTTATTTTATATTGGGTGTGTTACAGTAATACAAACAGTCAAGACAGTGAATACGAAAAAAGATACTATTCCCCGATTGATTAAATTAAGTGTGTTAGAATAATGCAAACAATTAGTCGGTGCCTACAAGAAAAGGTACTATCTCCTTCAGGCAGAATCTCAAACATTGACCAACTTGGCCTAGATTAAGATTTATTCTGTGGACGCGATGCCCAAATTAAGCGCCATGGAGCTTTGAAACCTTTTGGCCAATTGTGTTGAAAATTGGTTCTTTACTCAAAGAACATTAAGAACACGGGGGTGATCTGCAGGCACATTGGTTGTGCTTCAGCCATGCGAAAGGCTGAAGCTACAACCAGGCACTTTGAACTGTTCAAAAGTGAACAAAATACAGCAATGTTCAGCTTGAACAATATTAAAAAGGTAATAATAATGATATGTAGATAATAATAATAATATATAAGCATAAAGTATTTTATGCACTTTTATTATTATTCGTTAATAGTTCTATTCCTCTGTGATTTTGTATGTTGTTTTATGTACCGAGAGGAGCTGAAGTATTTGCACCCCTTGTGATTTTGCAAGTTCACCCACTTAGAAATAGGTACAGGTCTGAAATTTCAATCATAGATGCATTTCAACTCATAGAGACATAAGCTGAAAAAAATCTGGAACTCACATTGTATGATCTTTAAAAATAATTTATTTGTAATTTACTGGGTTTTAAGTATTTGTACCCATGAGAAAATCAGTGGTAATATTTAATGCTTACATAGGTCTGACGCTTTCTGTAGTTCTTCACCAGGTTTTCACATATGGGAACAGGGATTTTGGCCTAGTCCTCCACACAAATCTTCTCCAGATCTCTCTGGGGCTGTTGTTGAGAGAGTTGAGAGTTTCAGCTCCATCCAAAGATTTTCTATTGGATTGAGGTTTGGAGAATGGCTAGGCCACTCCAGAACCTTGATATACTCTTTACGCGGCCACTGCTTGGTTAGCTTGGCTGTGTGCTTCGGATCATTGTTATGTTAGAAGAAGCAGCCACGACTCATCTTCAAGTCTCTGACTAAGGGAAGGAGGTTGTGGCCGTGTGGTCGTAAAGCAGCCCCAAAGCATGAGATTTCCACCCTCAAACTTCACAGTGGGGCTGGTGTTCTTGTGATTGTACTCAACCTTCTTTTTCCTCCACACACCACGAGCAAAGTTTGCACTACAAAGTTATGCTTTGGTCTCATCTGACTTTCTCCCATGACCCCTCTGCATCATTCCAATGGTCCCTGGCAAACTTCAGACAGGCCTTCATATGTACTGGCTTCAACAGGGAAACCTGAGCAATGCATGATTTTAAACCATTGCACCGTAGTGTTCTACTGACAGTAGCCTTTGAAACTGTGCATCCAACTCTCTTCAGGTCATTGACCAGCTCTTGCCATGTAGTTCTAGGCTGAGACCTCACTTTTCTCATCATGAGTGATGCCCCACGAGGAGAGATTTTACATGGACCACAAGGTAGATTATCAGTCATGTTCAGCCTTTTCCATTTTCTAACAATTGCTGCAACTGTTGATTTATTCTCACCAAGCTGCTTTCCAATTGTCCCATAGCCTTTTCCAGCTTTGTGAAGCTCAACATTTTTTTCTGGTATCTTTCGAAAGCTCACTGGTCCTGCCCATGGTAGCAGTTGGATTATGACTGACTGTGGGGTACACAGGTCACAATAATGAGCTCAAACGGGTGGTGGGTGGGTGGTTACTCATGGGATAAAGTTGCTTTAAATTAATTAAAATTATTGCTGATTCTCAGGGGCAACCGGGTATGTTGTCCCGGGCCTCAGGACCATGCGGGCCCCTGAAAGACCCTTAATTTATTTTACTTACATTAACATATTTTTTATTTAAATCATTGTCTGATTAAATATCATGTTCTACTTGATATATACTTAAATTCTATCATATTAAATATTTCAAATCTTTTTTTTTCTCTTTTTTTGCTATGCATTGTCTTGTGTTTGTCAGTGACTATAGCTGGAGGAGAGCGAGAAAATAATAAAAACTACCTACGCTCCACCATATCACAGGGCAGGCTTAACAACCTAGCCACTGTTACCAAACTGCACTTTTTGGTGAGTTGCGGTGCTCTCAACTCCGCACCGTAGTGTGGAGTGGACGGGTGGACGGCTCGTTTGTCCTCAGTTCATCCGGGTCTTCCTTTAGGAAGGTAGCGAGGTGCATAAAAACGCAGAGACACGTCGAATGGCTTTTTGCTGGAACTTTTACCAACAATGGGGGACTCACAGCCACTCAACTCAGCGCTACCGCGCAATAACTCCTACCTCACCACCTTACGCTCCCCACCTCTTCGTCTGCGCCAAATTTGTAAAGCCGGTTTGTATTGTAGGGGACAGCGGCCCCTTGGGGATGCCGGTAACACCATGCTCTCTATTGAGCGTAAGGTTGCTCAAAGACTGGATTTCACTGATGTTATAAATGACTTTGCTGTCAAAAAATCTAGGCGCATCACTGTTTGAGGGGATTGATAACCCCAGGTATGTGGAGGGAGCAGGCACAGGATGTTTAGTTATACTGTTTTATTGCTTAGCAGGCAGGCATAGCACTCTCAGTTGTATTGTAATGTAGCCTACATGGGACAATAGATGGAAATTGTTTGTTAATATTGTGTCACATCACATTACGGTCTGTAAATTTACAGTGCCTTGCAAAAGTATTCGGCCCCCTTGAACCTTGCAACCTTTCGCCACATTTCAGGCTTCAAACATAAAGATATAAAATTTTAATTTTTTGTCAAGAATCAACAACAAGTGGGACACAATCGTGAAGTGGAACAAAATTTATTGGATAATTTAAACTTTTTTAACAAATAAAAAACTGAAAAGTGGGGTGTGCAATATTATTCGGCCCCTTTGCGTTAATACTTTGTAGCGCCACCTTTTGCTCCAATTACAGCTGCAAGTCGCTTGGGGTATGTTTCTATCAGTTTTGCACATCGAGAGACTGACATTCTTGCCCATTCTTCCTTGCAAAACAGCTCGAGCTCAGTGAGGTTGGATGGAGAGTGTTTGTGAACAGCAGTCTTCAGCTCTTTCCACAGATTTTCGATTGGATTCAGGTCTGGACTTTGACTTGGCCATTCTAACACCTGGATACGTATATTTTTGAACCATTCCATTGTAGATTTGGCTTTATGTTTTGGATCATTGTCCTGTTGGAAGATAAATCTCCGTCCCAGTCTCAGGTCTTGTGCAGATACCAACAGGTTTTCTTCCAGAAAGTTCCTGTATTTGGCTGCATCCATCTTCCCGTCAATTTTAACTGTCTTCCCTGTCCCTGCTGAAGAAAAGCAGGCCCAAACCACGATGCTGCCACCACCATGTTTGACAGTAGGGATGGTGTGTTCAGGGTGATGAGCTGTGTTGCTTTTACGCCAAACATATCGTTTTGCATTTGGCCAAAAAGTTCAATTTTGGTTTCATCTGACCAGAGCACCTTCTTCCACATGTTTGGTGTGTCTCCCAGGTGGCTTGTGGCAAACTTTAAACGAGACTTTTTATGGATATCTTTGAGAAATGGCTTTCTTCTTGCCACTCTTCCATAAAGGCCAGATTTGTGCAGTTTACGACTGATTGTTGTCCTATGGACAGACTCTCCCACCTCAGCTGTAGATCTCTGCAGTTCATCCAGAGTGATCATGGGCCTCTTGGCTGCATCTCTGATCAGTTTTCTCCTTGTTTGAGAAGAAAGTTTGGAAGGACGGCCAGGTCTTGGTAGATTTGCAGTATTCTGATGCTCCTTCCATTTCAATATGATGGCTTGCACAGTGCTCCTTGAGATGTTTAAAGCTTGGGAAATCTTTTTGTATCCAAATCCGGCTTTAAACTTCTCCACAACAGTATCTCGGACCTGCCTGGTGTGTTCCTTGGTTTTCATAATGCTCTCTGCACTTTAAACAGAACCCTGAGACTATCACAGAGCAGGTGCATTTATACGGAGACTTGATTACACACAGGTGGATTCTATTTATCATCATCGGTCATTTAGGACAACATTGGATCATTCAGATATCCTCACTGAACTTCTGGAGTGAGTTTGCTGCACTGAAAGTAAAGGGGCCGAATAATATTGCACGCCCCACTTTTCAGTTTTTTATTTGTTAAAAAAGTTTAAATTATCCAATAAATGTTGTTCCACTTCACGATTGTGTCCCACTTGTTGTTGATTCTTGACAAAAAAAATTAAATTTCATATGTTTATGTTTGAAGCCTGAAATGTGGCGAAAGGTTGCAAGATTCAAGGGGGCCGAATACTTTTGCAAGGCACTGTAACTGTCCATCTCAAAATGAATAATTTGAAAATTTACACAGTCATTGCTTGCAAAGCGTTAAAGTACTGTGTATGTTGTCGTGACAAGCCCGGTGGCAGGGGTGGGGTGTGGGAGCCCTATAATTGTCTCTTGTCCCTGGGGCCCTGCAAGTCTGTTGACAGGCCTGCTCAGGGGTACAAATACGTATGAACCTCAGTAAATTAGAATTTTTTTTTTTTTTTTAAATCATACAATGTGAGTTCAATTTTTTTAGATGTCTCTATAAGTGGAAATGCATCTATGAGTGAAAGTTCAGACCTCTACCAATTTTCGAAGGGTGAACTTGCAAAATCACAAAGGGGTACAAATACTTTTGCTCCTCACTGTATGTTGGCTATAGAAAAGACACAATCTTCCCCCGCTGGGATGAGTATTTTTTTCTATTTTTAACTTACACTAAAGCAACGTTTACGAGTTTTTTTCCCCTTCATCTAGCCTACCAATAAATCAGGGTTCAATCTATTGTCATGCAACATGATAAAAAACAAAGAATGACATATGCACCTCAGGCCAGCATTAAACGAGTTAGTTAATTCATCTAAGTATATTTCTCTCCATAATCTATGTACAGATGGGTGTTTGGCTTCATCAAGGCTGCTCTACCGGCTTCATTTAAAACTTTGGCCCGGTAATGCCTCATCGTTGCGGACATGTTTTTTGTTTAACACCAAATAGCAATAACAAGGCAGACACTTCGACAGCAAATTAGATGCTGTTTGACATTTTGACCTGTATTTTCAAACTCATATCGACAACAAATAACCTTACTTGACTGAGGGATGACTTCACACTGGGGGCAGCTGGCCAGTCCGACAGGTTTATCGAAGTAAGTGTACTGCACGCTTGCACAGTAGTGCTCTCCCTCTTTCAAATTGTCAATGGAGACTGAGGACACAGCATCTTCATATGCCTGTTAAAGAGTATACTGTAAATTTATAACATCACCATCCGATTATTTTTCTTGAATGTGGTCAAATCGTTTTCGCCATCTTGTTTTGAGTGTTAAATAAATCCGAAAAACTCTTCAACTGCCCTTTAACAGATTAATGCGTCAGATTATTCCACTGAACTAAAGTACCGTATTTTTACGACCACAAGGCACACCTTAAAGTAAAAAATTATCTCCAAAACGGACAGTGCCCCAAATAATGTTGTGCACCTATTGTGTGGACTGAGTACCAAAATGTGTCTGTCTGAATGAGCAATTTTTGAAAAGGTGGACGTAAGTGAAGCCCTTTTCACACGAGCGTCAGCCCAGTGTGAAGAGCGGTCCACGGTAGGGCTGAACGATATTAAACTAACATTGCAATTTTTGGAGGGTTTGCGAGATACATTGCACTAGAAAAACTAGGACTTCAATAGCTCTTTTCAGGAAGACTTTGGTTGACTCACCATGACCACACCGTATTCATTAGAGATGTCCCGATCCGATCACGTTATTGGAATTCGAGCCAATCGCGCCATTTTTCAGAGAATCAGAATCGGATGAAAAGGTTTAGGTATATATATTTTTTAGTGCTGTCAAATTTATCCCGTTAACGGGCGGTAATTATTTTTTTTAATTAATCTAATTTTAATTAAAATGGCAAGAGACGGCGGGTGCATGTGGAAACGGTAAGCTGTGTTGTCTAGTTTAACAAATGCAATAAATGAGACATGTAAAACAAATAAATTATGAAATAATAACAAATAGCAAAAGCGTTTTTATTGTCACCTTAACTGGAGGAGACAGCGGGTGTGTAGGTAGGTGGGCGGGGGCCGGTGAGCCGCGTTGTCCAACCAGTTCACTCACATGCACACCACCCTCAAATTTTTCCATCATTTCCTTCCTAATTTAAATAGTTACTGTCCTTCTTCCTATTTTTCAATACCTGCGCTAACCTTCTTGGACCCATGTTGATTTCTCACTCTCTTGCGGGAAAACAATGAACTTGCGACGCTGTCACAAATCGTCGTATTTCGAGCATGACATCATATGTTGAGACAAATGACGACTCAAATTTTAATTTGTCAAAAGAAAGAAAGATACAAAGATACACTTGTATAGTTAAATAGCCAAGTTGACAGTAACAGACATTACACATTATTCCCACTGATACTGATTAAGTGTCTTACCTCTAAGAGTTCTCCCTCTTTTCCAAAATAAATCTTGTGTTTTATGAAAGGACCTTCTTGAGTAATCGCACTGTTTCTACTTAGATGAAGAGTCAATGCACCAGGGCGCACACTCAAGCCAACTTTGGGGGTACAGGAGTTACCTGCAGGAGAAAAATAAAACAAAATAAGGTAGGTTATGTGTTGATTAGTATATCAGAATGAAGACATAAAATGGAAAAAAAAAAAAAACGTTTTTTAAACAAATTGATTCACGCTTTACCGTATTTTTGAGACTAAGTCCCCATTTTTTTCCTTCTTTCTTTTCATAGTTTGGCCGGGGGTGCGACTTATACTCTGGAGCGATTTATAGTCCTAAAAATACAATACTATTTTTTCTGAATGTATTGTTCTCTGTAAAATTTGAAAATTGAGCTTCGAGATCCTTTTTTAAAACCATAATCCGTGAAACTTTTTTCTGTTCTGATTTTTTTGTGTTCGATAAAATTGCTACATGTTGGTACATGTTCCTTACCTTTGGTAAAAACAATATACTTACTTTGTCTGCTACAGGCTATGGCGAGCTTTGAAGTCAGACCATGCCTCTCTGCTCGCACACCTAGCATGACACAGTCATGCTCTGCCCCAGTTTTCGTTGAAGTTACATTACAGGAAGAAGCATACATCTGCTTGCAGTTTGGGACGTCATTCCATGAATCAGAGTCAAAGCTGAATTAAAAAAAACAAACAATTTGAGTGTCAGATTTTAATTTTTTACACCACATTGCTTTATGATTTGATGTAATTCGGACTGATACTGTACACTACATTCAACGTCATATTTTTCATCGGTGGGTAAAACCTTTTTGATGGTGAGAGCCACTTTGAGCTTTGCTTAAACTAAGGGTTTGTATTTGGGTTTTTAAAAACAGCAATATTAGCACATAATCAGTGGCGTTCCTAGCCTACATGGTGCCCTGAGCGACAACACGCTTTGGCCCCCCCCCAAAAAAGCACGAAAATTCGAAAACGATTGCAAAACCCAACAATGGTTGACCCACAAAATACAGCGCATGAAGTATACTTAGCACAACCCAACAGCCAAAACACAGTATTTTCTGAGAATATTGCATTTATTCATGCTATCAAACCGGTTGAAACTGCACAACAATAAACACGCGCAAGAGAATATTCATTTAACATCACAAACATTAATAAAATATAGTAGAAATAATTTAAAAAGTCTGCAAGATTTTACTTGTGACTAGTTGGCTCAGCTGTGTTCACCACTACAGGGGCTCCGGTCAGAGAGCACAGAAATGAAATCAAATACTTTTTTGGGCTCGTGTACATTATGCATACACGTACACACATTTAATATCTGCTGAAAAACATACAGACATATAGTAAACATTCACAGACCTCTTAATGTGCTTAGCTTATGGACTCATTTGCTCCCAAAAACGTATAAATACGTTCCATTTTTAATTGTTTCAGTGTCCCAAAAATGTATTTATACGTCTTTTACGTTTTTTTTTTTTTTTTTTTTTTTTTGACAAGAGGCATCTCTAGGTTCTGTTGCACCTAAACTGCAATGCACAAAGCTCAAAATTCATTTTAAAGCAATAAACAGGCATGAAAATGCGTCAGGGGTTAAAAAGGTGAGAAAGGTGTGGAGGAAATATGTTCCGGCGTTCTGCACAAAATGTCCGCCGTCGTCAAAACGTCCTACATGTGGCGAATTTGACCATTTTAATTTTTCACATAAGGCTTAATATTCGAGTTAACGGGGGTTTAATTAGTTGAAGGAGTTGATTTCAACCACCATTGACTCGCGCTAGCTTAGCCACTCCGGAGCCCTGAAACTAACAAATAACTGTCAAACTGCACAGAATTTGTTCAAATCATTTCCAATGACTAATTAAACCCCGGCTAACTCAAAGATTAAGCCTAATGTAAAAAATTCTGAACTTCCCCTTTAAAATAAAGAAAAATGTTGTCTATAAAAGTTTTAGAGCAATAAAACAAACAAAACAAATGAATAAAATGAACAGGAATCCTTCAAAGTATTTCATAATGGGTCCAAATTATTTTTCGAACAGATCATGTGACTATAGAACCTTAGAGACAGCCGTTTGCATTGCTTAGCCAAAACTACAGCTGAGGAGGCAAGATGGATATTTAGAATTTCTTTAAACCTAAGCTTTCAAAACCCTCAACAACAACTGAGCTTGAACCGAGGATTGAGCACGAGCAGTATCAAAAAGTCCTGGCTGTCGTGTTACCTGTTGTGCTGTAATTCCAAGTGGTGCTTGAATTGGATGCTTATAGCGGTGGACAGTCTTTTTGAGCCAGCGCAAAGTTTGCAGCGCACGGGGATATTTTTGTTATCTTTACTGGACAAAAATGTGAAGTAATGGCTGTGTTTCCAGTGTGCAAATGCAGCCGTTTGTAGTATATCTCCTGCCTATTTCATTGCATCCTGGTGAGGTAGCAAGGCTATGTTGTTTTGGCCGCAAACTCCCAGCGCTCACGCATCATGGTAATACACGAGACCCTTTTTGTTCCATCCCCGATTAAAAAATGTGACATGTGATGTCACTCCTATGACTACAGTATTCTTGATTCTACACACATTATGGGGCAATAACAAAATAGTAACGCACAGGCATCAAGGAAAGTAATTTTACTCAGATTACTGATTTAGAAAAATGAACGCGTTAGATTGTTCTTTACTGAAAGAAAGTAATCAGATTAGTTACGCATTACGATACCGCGTTATTGACAACACTGCTTTTATATTACCGTTAAATACACAAGCTTGACACTACCTTAACCCTTGAGAGTCGAAGGACGCGCCGGCGCGTCCTCAGCGCACGTCGTCTTTGAAGCGCCCTCACGTTTTAATTACGTCACCCACATGCCGTTGGTTGGTCTCGTTTTAAAGTGCGGAAGTTGCGGTTTACTCTCGTTATTATTTGAAGTCAATCGACCAACTAGAACGTGAGATATTGTCATTTAAGTTTTATAGTTTTATTGTCCTCTCAAAAAAACATTAAAACGCTGCATGGATCATTTGTTTATGTCTATATTTCCATCATTTCTAGTCCTTTTTCAAAACGGAAGCTCCATGAAAAAAACACAAATCAAACGAACCCTTTCGAAGTCACAGTGGAAGCACAAAATGCGTTTTTTTTTTTTTTTTTTAATAAATATAACTGCGGTGCGAGGTTCAACCGAACGAGAGGGAGGAGGAGTGTTCTGAAGCAGCGAGGCGGCGAGCGACGGCCAGTTGGATACTGCTGGATCGAGCAGCGACTTTGTGTGACTTTGACAATGAACGGAAAACTAAATTTAGCGCAAGCAATTGTGCTTCTGATCAACTTGAGGAAGAGGATGGTCCAAATTCGTCATCATCGTCTTCTTCGGAAGAGTCCTCGAGTGAAGATAGTGACGGATTTGAACACGTGGGTGACGCCATCGACGAGCAGAGGTAAACCAACTCACTCTTTTTTTTCATGCTGAAAACGTTTCTTTTGAAAGTTTCTTTTGATATTGCAAGACAAAGTTAATTTTGATGCAATATAAGTGTGTGTTTGTGTATATAATAATAAAATGTGCATATCAGATCAAAGTCGTACGTGCACTGTGGGTATCCCAGGCAGGAATTTATAATTTGTGGTGTTCTTCTTTCTATATGAAGATTAGGGATGTAGCACATATTCAGCTATGGTATTCTTTCTATTGTCATACATATAGATTTCCATTATTATTTATTGCTGTATATATTTTTATTTTATACTTTATTATTTTCATAAATACTGACTTATTTTCATGTACATTTATAGTGACAATGAAAGCAAAGTGAAATGAAAATGGAAGGGTGGAAAGAGGACCGACACCCCATGGAAGTGTGAGCTGTGTGATGTAGCCGTGTCTAATTCCAGGACGAAACGGCTTTTCGGAGTGGCATGACTGAAAAAATTTTAACTTGTTTATTGTAAATATTTTTGAAAATGCTTTTCCCCCCCCAATGTTATATATATATTTTTTTCCCACATCAATCTTCTCAATTTGTGTATATAAATGTGTGTTCAAGAAGCTTGATTGTGTATACATAATTTTCATCAGGCGATTGGCCGCAATACCTAAACTCATAAAGAGATGGCCTCTAAACACTTTTTGTGTTAGATGGTATATATTTTTTCACTGTTCTTCACTGTTAGGTCTGCTGTATATAACCTGTTTTGACTGGAGCATGTATAAAGGCAAAAAACGCCTATGGCTATACCTGTTGTTTATGTTGAATTGTCAAATATAAGACTACTTATTCTAAATTTTTTTGGTTGAATGTTCATCCTAACATGTTGAATAAATATTACAAAGTTTCAAAACGGTTCGTTACGCATGTTTGGTTGTCAATTGGACATCAATATTAAAAATTTTGACAAAACGATTTTGGAATTTTTGGTCTTTTTGGGCCCAAAATGATGATTTATAATTGATCAGTGAAGGAAACAACAATTTGGACATGAAGTTCAAGGTGTCACAAAAAAAGGGACCAAACCAGGCCATCGTAAACAATTCTTTCTTTGAAATATAAAGGGAACTTCAAAGGCATGCAAAATCAGACAAAATAGGCCCAGACCTTAAAGGGTTAACGGGAGCTATTTTTTTCACCGGACGCTCCGGCAGTGTTCAACGCAAGCTGCAACGAACGGCAGTAACTTTGTCATACCACAAAATATGAAAACGAAAACCATTACTCACTAAATTCAATATGCTGGCAAATGCATTCATCTAAAAACAATTGGGAGTGATACTTTACCTCCTCCAGCGAATGTGAATTTGTGCTTAGTACAAGATCATCTCTCGCAATTAGCGATCTTTGACGCTCTTTTTTTTTTTTTCCTCCCCGCATACAAACTTGTTTCTCTCTCAGCGGCTGTGATTAACCTCAATGAAGTTGCTGTCATAGCTAAGCCTTGCCTATCATTCGTCTTTGTAAGTTTTTAGTAACTTTGTGTATTGAATTTGAAAGGAAAATGTGTGTTTTGTTTTTGACGAACTTTTTCATGAAGCTAAACTGTTGAAGCTACTCACATGCGGAAAAATACGAGTGTACAACGTTTTAAATGTATTCATTTGGTATATTTCAGTTACCACGATTTGAGAGCTCAATAAATTGAAGAATTTACGCCTTGCGTTTGGAGTGCTTGTTTTTGGGTTTGCTGGAATAGCGTCACTGACACACGCAGCATCAAACAGGGGAAGGGGTAAGCGCTGCCGCGCCAAGCTAATTCTGGCTGCATTTTCGACACATGAAAAATAACGAATACGTATGACGGAAAATTTGAGTGGTTTTGTAACCGCGACGTTTTCATAGCATGGTAATCCGTGAAGGTAACTGGCACATGCCTACAAACGACCCCCCCCCCTTAAAAATGTTTCTCCTCGGATCTACACGATTCACGTAGGTCATCCTTTTTGACTTCAAAACGGCGAATTTCGCCGAAAGGTGAGAGATTTTCATGCCTGAATAAAACTGGCCACTGGAGGGCAGTAGCGCATTTTGTAAGAATTCATCTCGGGCCAAGAAAGGAAAATAGAAGAAATGAAAGGAAGAAAAATAGTCAGGAAACAGAAGTTGGAGGGATCGCGTGAGAATCTGAGAAAAATGTGGAGATCGGAAAAAAAAAGGCAAACGACACTGGAAGAGTGTTTTGAAAATAAAACGAAACCATCGTCAAAGAAGGATTAAAAAAAATATCTATCACGCGTTCTGCAGAGCTCATGTTGCGTTACTCTTGAGCCCGAGCTTGAAACCAACGATGAAGATGATGAACTTGATGAAAAAAGTGAGACCGATCTTGATCCGGACTCATCAGATTACTGGGAGCCACCTCATTCAACCCGGAGCAGCCGAGAGCCTTCCCCGTTGTTATGTGCGCAAATAGTTTAACAGTTCAATAGTATAGTTATGTGTAAATAAATTGTTACTTTGCGATCAAAAGCTCTATTTGTCTTGTTTGTTATTTTGTAAAAGGAAAACATTCAGATGTTTGGGATGTAACTAAAGCAAAAAATAGCTGTGTTAAAGTCAAAGTTATGTTTGAAATGTATGCTTTCACAAAAAGCTCAATTTCTCTGTTTTTTCATCAGAAATTGGAAAATTGCTTAAAGAGGAAATGCGAAGTAATTTCATAAAATGCCAAATAGGGTCACAATTAAAGTTATGAAACATTGTCCAACAAATAAAGCATGAAAAAATAATTTATTTGTTATATATTTGACAAAATAATCGTGTTTCCGAAGTTCGAGCCTGAAAGGGGACGAACACAGAAGTGATACGTCACACCGAGAACAGCGATGGCAGCGCTCCATACGGCCGCCATACAAACCCCTTCAAACAATGATTCAAACAGCGATATAAGCAAGTGAGGAGATCCAAGTTTTTGAAGAGTTGGAGGAAGAGGAAGAGGTTGGAATTTTATGTTGGACCGTACTTGTATTAGCCAGACGCTAATCAGGATGCAAACAATGTGCCCGGACTACCTGACATGGAATGGAGACAAGACCCATCAAGATTACAAGATTGGTAAAATATAGGCTGTTATTATTTTTATGATTTGAAGCATGTCAGGTAAATAAACCACCTACTATTGCCTGGGATAAAAGAAAAGTTTTGACGAATCCCCGATCATGTTGTGGAATGAACAGTAGAAGCTAGCGACGTTAGCTTTTATTTATGTGTTAAGTGTGTCTGGGAGTGGTAAAACATACTGTAACGTAAGCTTGTTAACGAGGGAGATAAAGTGGCTAATTAGCATGCCAATTTAATTTTACTTAGAACATCCAATTTTTAATTTTTTTTTTTTATTTAACTTAACATTATACTTAAATTCCAGTTTGCTAAAATGTTGTTTTGAAAAAGAAAATCATGTTCAATAGAAAAAAAAGGTGTTTTTTATTTTGGAACCCAGAAATCTCAAAATGAAATATTTTAGAGCTGTAATTGCAATACCATGATAACGTGAAACCGTGATATTTTGCTTAAGGTTATCATACTGTCAGACAGACGCCTAGTCGACAATCACTTGCGTGCAGCTTGCATGCATGCACCCCATGCAATTTGCCGCCCTGCGCACACCCAACCCGACCGTACCTGGAAACACCATTGCACATAATACACAGACAGTGTTTACTGTACACAACCGCACAAAACTGGGTTACTGCCAATATTCCGATTACGAAGAAATCATCTATGGCTACATCTACACTAGGACAGATAATTTTCTCCAGGATATTTCGCCGACTATTTTTATACCGGTTCACACTTACGTTTAAGGTGCGTTTTAGCCCCGCCCGCCCCTCCGACCCCGCCTCTGCAAGGTACGCATGCATTTGCGCAAACTACGCATGTATAGAAAGGAGCAGCCTCATATGTTACGTCATCGCCCGTGTACCGCCACCACTTGGAAAATAACAAATAGAAGCATATGGTGTGGCGCAGCGTATATTTCTTGGAGGCCGCAACCCGAGTGCCTGTGCATAACAGCGGTGATCCCGGAAGTGGCAACAGTTTTAAAAGGGAGAAATGTCATTAAAAAAAACTAATCACACGCCTTTTTGACTGGGGGTACCACGCAGGTCACTTTTCGGGGGGTTTAATTTTCCTCTACGCATTTTTATATACTCATGTTCGGTCGGCATTGAGTTGGGAAGGGCCAGCCCCGCAGCTGGCTGATCGAAAACGCGGGAGACGAGCTCTGTAAAAAAAACGCTCATCTCCGCGTCATTTGCGATGGGAGGACTACAAATGGGCACTGAATTGAATTAGTCGCTCGCAATATTCATTGCTGCTGAAATGTCTAGTATTGATATCATGCATTGCACAGTGTAAAAAATTATATTTGTAGTTTGGACACTTACACCACTAACCTGCGGTACATAACAGTGTAATTGACAGAGGTGTCTTCTGTGGCGGGAGTCCATGTCAACTGCCAATTATCAAATAGGACCTGCTTTGGCATTGGTGGAGGTGCCTCACCAAGTACTGGAAAAAATGAAAACCAAAGATTGATTGAAATAAAACACCATAAATTCAACCCAAAATGAACATTTTCAGTCTCTGGTAGGAAACCAGAGCAATCTCTTGTGACCAGATTGGACAAGATTTTTATTTTATTTTTTATTTTTTTAAGGCCATATCACCAGGGCCTCTCTGTGGAGCACGATGGCGAATGGTAGTGAAACATGATCACTGAGTTAGGGCCTTCAAACAACTAAATAATCCCGACGTATAAGAATATTGCAAATTTGCAATATATATACACAAATCTTTTTGACAGCCATCTTACTCCATATTTGTGTGTATTGTGAGCCTGCGTGCGTGCCAGTGATTAGTCCGAGAGAGAGTGAGTTCACTGCTAGTCTGCCACACTCAGGTTGGGTTGCTGAATAAGTAACAAAATGTCAAGAGTTAGATTGTCTTCTGTGTTGTTAGATCCAGTGTGCCGCCGTCAGAGGTGAGTAAATGAAGACAATTGTATTGTTTGTATTCTTTGTTGATGAGACGTTACTACTCAGCACAGAGCACTAAGCTAGTTAGCGATTATGCTAATCAGTGCGTTAAAGTGCCTGTGACGCGATAAAAAAAAAAAAAAAGTCTTAAATAGCATATTTGAATTAGAATCATATTTTGATACGATTCGACTATATACAACAATTTGGCAAAGCGATGATGACGAGAAATGAATATTTTAATCTGCCGTTTAGCTCCTATAATCCTGGCGCTCTGGCGCCTCCATCTGGATGATGACATCACCGTAGAGTGATGCGGAGTAGCGATTTCAGCAGATTTAGAATTCAACCCAACAGAGGATGAAGCGTTTTTCTGCGATTCTGGTTCAACTGTGGATCTTTCAAGTGATATTGTCGGAGGAAGCCTGTGGCATACAGCCATATTTGTTTGAGTGTATTTGGAGAAGGAGGAAGATTCAGAACGACAACAAACACGAGGCTGATGACTAGAGCATACTGTAAAATGTCATAATTGTTTTTTTCGCTCTACTCCAATATTTTTACAGGATATTCTTTGTATCTAAGTATTTAACCCCGATTGCTAAATAAATTGTATGGTCATGAGAAATAACGCTTTTGCTAAATGGAATATGAAATATTAAAAATGCATTTAATCAGTAAGAGGGCCAAATTACTGCATATTGGTTAAAACTGACGACTTCTTAAACCTCCCAAACGGTATTTTATGTCACCAGAGTTAGTCTGGCTCTTGTCATTTCCCAGAGGGGACTCGGAGACGAGGAAACAGTGTAAACAAAAGCGGAGTGTGATAGCTAGGCTACGTGCTCATCCAAACAGAGCGGCTCTTACAAGTCTCTTCCTCGCTTTTCGAATACGAAAAATCACACATAACTACCCTGACTTATGTCACATACGGCGGCGGGGGTGATCGTCTTCACCGATCGTCCAGCCCCCGGTGGCAAGCAAGTTTCGGCTCGTCGTTCCGGCTCCGGGAGGCAGGTAGTGCTTGTTGCCGAGGACACAGCGGGGGAATGAACGCAGAAAATGGTGCATTCTCGGTGGACAAACCGGCAGACGTCGGAGCGCATGGCTGCCCGAGCCTAAGCCGAGGATAGCGCTCTCTCGGTGGGCACACTAAGAGGGCCGAGAGGAAGTGTCTATACAATCGCTTCTTCTCGGTGGACAGGTAGCATTGTCACCCACAAAATGCAAGCCACCTCGTTATTAAAATATGTGCCATGATTCCAGTATTACTCACTTCCTTGTTTGTCCAATGGTTGCTCCATTGTCATACTTGTTTTGCCCATTCTTTGCGGTCAGGGGTCGGCAACCCAAAATGTTGAAAGAGCCATTTTGGGGAAAAAAATGTCTGGACCCGCAAAAAATTAAAAGCCTTAAATAAGCTTAATAATGAAGGCAGCACATGCTGTATGTATCTATATTAGCCTACTATAAAAATGACTAAGTCGGCTAAAAATTAGGGCTGTCAAACGATTAAAATTTTTAATTGAGTTAATTACAGCTTAAAAATTAATTAATTGTAATTAATCGTAATTAATCGCAATTCAAACCATCTATAAAATATGCCATATTTTTCTGTAAATTATATATATATTCTGTAAAATAAATTGTTGGAATGGAAAGATAAGACACAAGATGGATATATACATTCAACATACGGTACAAAAGGACTGTAGTGGGCATTTCACTCTACTGTCATTAAAATCTGACTATGCTGTCCTCACTCCGAAGCGTCTACTTTTTCCAAAGCTAGACAGCTAGTGAACGACGCCTTAATAATTAGACTTCTTCCTTTTTCATCTGATTTATTAATAAAATGGCCTCAAACCATTGTCCTCTTTAGACCGTCGTAAAACTACAAAAAAAAAAGTACACAAGCATTGCATTAGCAACAACGTTAGCTTAGCACGCTATACAGGTTCACTGAACATAAACAAAAAGCGTCTCATACAAAAAATAGAACATTTCGCTTACTAACATAATATGTACATTCTTTACAACAACCATACTTACGGACAAATCTTGTCCACGGATCATATAAGCACAACATTATCAGCCCGAGACGTCGTGCAGCCATAATGAACTGGAAAGAAAACAATAAACCATGTCGCAAAGCGACCACAAGAGTTCGCTGTTGGACAGCACAAAATGTCTTGCTGTAAAACTTACCGAAAGGCAGAATACTTTCTGAGCGGGACATGTGCATTAATTGCGTCAAATATTTTAACGTGATTAATTAAAAACATTAATTACCGCGCGTTAACGCGATAATTTTGACAGCCCTACTAAAAATACATCATGAGCCTTCATGATTTAATGTTTATTTTCCACGCAGTGAATCCAACGCACCACGTGACCACTCTTTGTATGACGCCACCTCAAGTTTAACTTCATTATAATATTAATGAATTGTTTCATTGATTTGATGAAATTACAGAAATGCAATAAAGAGATCCAATTTTTTATGTCATTTTAATTTTAATTTTTAGAAAAACAACAAAATGAAACGTGGATAACATGCCACTTCTCTGGGCATGTCTGATTTTCTTTACTATCTCAGTTTTGTTTGTGAAGTCTGGAAATAAGTGTTCTGATGTTGATGAATGTCTCCTTCATGTATTCACCATCTGTGAACAGTTTTCCATGCTTTATCATCTCCCGGGTTGCAATAAAACATGCAGCAGTAGTGGAGTTTGGGGATGGAATCCACTTCTTAAATCTATTTTTGCGCTCCTCTAAGTTCTTCAGAAGTAATACAATCGCACTTTTTCTCTCACTCCCAACTGGGTACTTGTGACAGAGCGGTTCCGTCACTGATGGCGCACGCACGCCCACATGCATACACGCACGCACATACACAATAGGCAGCAGCTGCGGTCACGCACATGGCGCTCGTTTTGTATTACTCACACCGTTGTTTGGACAATCGGGACACTTTTCTCTTTCTAATATTCTCTCACAATTGGTAGCGCGACCGGGGATGCACACTCGTCGCTCTACCCATTGTTAAATAAATCCATTCCACATACAATCAAACAATCCATTCACTCTGATCAGTTATCACTTACGAGCAAGGAGGAAGTGAGGAGAGCCAAACAGGCGTGACGGTTTTGGGACCCTTAAATGGGAATAGTTCCTGCGTAATTTGGGAGCAGGTGCGCTTGAGGGGAGGAGCTACTAGTATAAAAAGAGGCATTTTCTGCAGGTAGAGGAAAGCGTGAGGTGGGTTTGTCCATGCCAGAGCAGAAATGTAGCTTTGTCACAGCTTAATCCCACTTTTGCTTCTTGTGTGTATATGTTTGGATGTTGCTGTGGAAATCCATTCATATTTTTTGTAAATAGTATTTTCTTCCTTTTTTTGTGATTTTGATTTTTTGCTGTAAATAGTTATATATTTTTTCTTTTTGTATATATTCCAGTGGTGCACTGTTTTTGCTGGGGTTCGAACCTATTAAAAATTCACAACACCTGCATTCTCCTGACTACGCCATCAGTTTTTTTTTTTTTTAGTAGCCGGAAGAACCCCGCGACAGTACTCGACTTCAAATTTAGCATGCCTTCCCTAGAAATGTGTTTCCACATGACTGTTTTTGTTAATTGATAACTTCTCGCCACAGAGTAAACATTCAGGCAATCCTTCCGCATTGGCAATGAATGCAAATGATTCGGTCCAAGAAACGTTGAAACATCAGTTATTTTTCTATTTTTCCCTTTCGGATCCATGGCCCATCACACATTGGCCGGTTTGTTTACAACAGCCACCTGCCTGGCATCCCGCCCTGCTGATAGAAACGTGTGTTGCAGGCTGTTGTGATGCTTTTGGTTTGAATGAAGAAGCCGTGTGAACAGTTCGAATATTTTTTTAATGAACTCGTTGCCGTCAGCACACACAGACATACACTAGCATTCTTAGCAAAACGCTAATCTCTTCTTCTCCGAATTCTAAGCACACTCTCCCACAGCGCCACTCGGCACTAAGTGGCACAACTGGTACTGCATGTGTCTGTAAACACAACATCTCCCCTGTTACTCAGAAAGAATACTACTCTGTATGAACACTATTTAACTGTATTCACTCCAAACAAATAAACTACTTTTTTTTCACACACTTAGAAAAGTAGTCTTACTGTATGTCAGGTACTCACAAACACAAATTAAATACTGTATCCATACGTATTACCTCTAATCATGAAATAAGGTCTGTCTCATACAGTTTGTATAACAACATCAATTATTCAGGCATTTCCAAATATCCTTATGCGCTTACTAGAATAAAGGAACACGTGACATTTAAACTCAAAATGTAGTAACTGAAATTACTGTCACTCAACTTAGTTGTACAGTATGCTTGGAGCTACTCCATTACATAATCTTTTGTCCAAGATGGTTTCTGTCTGTCTCTATGAGTTGTTTGTCTTTTCATAGTCTTAGCAGGACTCCTGGTCTTTTCAACCCGTTCTTGGTGCTTCCTCTGTGCCGTTCAGGCAGAGAGAATGACGTGTTGCATTCCACTTTTTCCCGTCACTCAGGACGAAGGTGCTCAGTCCTGTCTGTTGCTCCACAGACATCGGGTCAGTGCACTGTCTCTCTCCTTTTCCCACATGAAAAGGCTTGAGCACACGGACCTTGGCACCGACTTTGATCTTGGGAAACTGTGATCCTCGTCTCTTGTCAGTGTAGCATTTGCTCCTTTCTTGTTGTTTGGCAACTCTAGTCGTCACGTGAGCATATGTCCCACCGTCAGTAGATGGAGGAAGAACATTCAACTTGGTCCACATTGGACGTCCCCTCAGAAGCCGGAACGGACATTCACCTGTTGTTGCATGAGGAGTTGCTCTGTAGCACTGCAGCATTTCAGTGAGCTTTTTTCCATGGGCGTTGAGCTACATGAGCTCCCTGAATCCAGTCCTTAAGCACACTGTTAAAGCTTTCAACACATCCGTTTGCTTGAGAATGGTAAACACGCGTTCTGATGTGCTTAATGCCCCTTACTTTCAGAAATCCAGCAAAGGCGGAGGACGTGAATTGTGGGCCGTTATCAGTTGTAATGGCGCAGGGATTACTTTCACGTGCAAAGATGGAAGCCAGGAACATTATTACAGTGTCTGTAGTTGCAGATGAAGTGAAGGCAACTTCTGGCCATTTACTGAAATAGTCAATTAGAGTGATGGCAAATCTGCAGTCATAAGTCCCCAGATCAAAAGGACCGACAATATCCACAGCCACATGTCGAAAAGGGCCCCCAGGAAATTCCACAGGTTGCGCTGGGGCTGCAGGTGTTTTGGCTGTTTTGTCACAAAACTGGCAGATTGTGCAGGCAGACAAAACTGTGTGAACCACCTCACCCATGTGTGGCCACCAGTACAGTTCTCTGAGGTGTTGTTTAGTGCGAACCACACTCTGGTGCCCTTCGTGTGCCAGTTGAACAATACACTGTTGAAGAGATTTAGGAACCACGAGGCGAGCTCCGCAGAAGATCAGCGGCGCCTCTACAGCAAGTTCATGGCGCACCAGGAAGTATGGCTGCACATCAACTGGAAGGGCTTTTTTTGATTTAGGCCATCCAGACTGAATGACTTGTCGCAACTTCGTAAGATCAGGACAGTCCTCACATTCAGCCTTAAAATCCGCAAGTGGCAGAGCCATTAGGAGAAGAGAAATTTCTGCTATCTCGGTGAATAATTCTTGCTCAGCTTCTGCAACAGTGTTAGAGGTAGCGAGAGGAACACGTGAAAGACAGTCGGCCATTACATTCTGTGTACCTGGGCGGTACTGCACGTCAAATTGAAAACACATCAGTCTAGCGGACCACCTGGCAATTCTCATACCAGCTCTGTTCATGCCTTTGGTGTTGAGAAGGGTGGTGAGAGCTTGATGGTCGGTTCTGAGTGTGAATCTGTGTCCCCACACATAAATACGCCATCGTTCCACAGCCCAAACACAGGCTAGAGCCTCTTTTTCAGTCGCAGAATATTTCCTCTCAGCAGCTGACAGAGTACGAGAAGCGAAGGCAACGATGCATTCATTGTTGTCTGAATGTAGCTGCGTCAGGACAGCTCTTAACCCATAGTCTGAGGCATCTGTTGTGATGAAGGTAGGAAGTTTTGGGTTGTAGATGGCAAGTGCAGGACTCTCAAGAAGCATAGTTTTCAGTTTGATAAAACTATTTTCTGCTGCTGCATCCCATTGTAGTTCAGCCTGGGAGTTTGTTCTGAGTAGTTGTCGTAGTGGCTCGACTAGTGTTGCATAGTTGGGAAGAAACTTGCTGAACCATGAAGTTAAGCCCAGGAACGAGCGCAGTGCTGCCATGTCTTTTGGTGCAGGAGCCTCAGCGATGGCAGTCAGGTGATCTGGGCTTGGGCGTAGACCTTCCTTGGAAACAACATGTCCAAGAAAAGGAATGCTGGTCTGACCAAATGAGCTTTTGTTAAAGTTTATCAGAAGTCCAACATTTGTCAGCATTTGTCAAAACTGCTTGTAGGTGTCGATCAGCATTTCTTTTGACTCACCATAGATTATGATTCTCAGGAGTTGGTGCTGCTGGTGCTGCAGCAGCACGATCGCCTCTTTTTCCTCGGAAACACCCCCGTGATGCGCCGACAGCATTCACCGGCACAGTCGGGACCGTCTTGGTTGATGAAAGCTGTGTAGCATTTTTAACTGGTGCCCCCTCCTGGCAGGAGATTGCAAGCGCTCTCTCCAGCATGAGGTCATCTTCCAGCAGCAACTTGTCTCTCACAGCCGTGAGATAAGCATTAGAAATTAATTGATCCTGAATCATTTCCTGCGCCATCAGTCCAAAATCACACAGAGAAGCTAACGCTCTCAAAGCCGCCACGTACTGCGACGCCCTTTCATCAGCTCGTTGAGTGCGTTGTCTGAATGTGTGTCTGCAGGCTATGACGTTAACTTTTGGAACGAAGTGCGTAACGAGGGCAGCCATAGCCTCATCATACGTCGCACCTTGTGCTGGCAAAGTGTAGAAAAGTCTTTGTGCTTCCGGATCCAAGCAATGAAGAAGTGCAGCCCGTCGTCGTGCATCTGGCCAGGCGTCCCCTCTGGCATTAATGACGAGCATATAGTTGTCGAATATTTTCCGCCATGTTTCGAAAGGAATCTGCGGCTCGCCCGCATGTGGAAAGAACGGCGGTGGGCTCGGTACAGAAGCGCTCATCCTCGTCGCCAATTTGTTGTGATGTTTGGTTTAAATGAAGAAGCCGTGTGAACAGTTCAAATATTTTTTTAATGAACTCGTTGCTGTCAGCACACACAGACATACACAAGCATTCTTAGCAAAACGCTAATCTCTTCTTCTCCGAATTCTAAGCACACTTTCCCACAGCGCCACTCGGCACTTAGTGGCATAACTGGTACTGCATGTATCTGTAAACAGCACAGGCTATGATGAAAATCTACTTTGACAGAAATGTTGAAATTTAATATTTATTCTACACATTTTTACAGCATTTGGAAACGTTAAGAATGCTTGTGTCATTTTTGTCCTCCTACAGAAACTATATGAAAACAAAAAATATATTTCCCTCAACCATCTTTTTCCATTTCCAAACATTTTTGAAAATGCTCCAGGGAGCCACTAGGGCAGTGCTAAAGAGCTGCATGCGGCTCTCAAAACACGGGTTGCCGACCCCCGTTCGCGCTAAAGAGCTGCATGCGGCTCTAAAAACACGGGTTGACGACCCCCGTTCGCAGTGAAGAGGATCTTTTTTTAAACCCAGAAATAAATACATAAACATAAAGACATAAACCCATTCATACAACAGCTTAAAGTCTCAGCGTCCCATTCCAACTGTGAATTATCAATATGAGTGTCTTCTTTGAAATTGGATTTTGATTGCATTTAGAAACAACTGTTTGACAGAGAAAACTGATTAATTACAGTCTGCCTCCTCCTTATTCGATTTTGTTGTTTATTTTGTTCAAGAAAGAGTCAGTGACACAATTTATATCAGCGCTTTGCCCACAAAATGTCAATCAGAAGTACTTTTTTTTAAATTGAGTGAACAGGACTTTTGTCTTATTTGTGTACTGAGAAATTCTTTTATGGTTTGTATTCAGAAACTTTGTTAAAAACTTTAACAAGTTTTATGTATTCAAAACAGTACAGTAGACTACAGTTAAGTCAGGAAGATGTAATACCTAAAATATATTCTTAAAGGAAATAGTCATCCATTATGTCTTCATTGTGACTTACAAGTTACAACATGCCTAAAAAAACTTCAAGTTAGATTGTGAAGGTAATTTTAAAAAGTGGAAGTAGTTGACAGTATACAAACACGTAGGGAAACTCCATTATTCGTCTGGTTTTCCCATTTTTGCGAACTCAGATGAGATTCACAGTATACAAACGTGTGGTCGAACTTGCCATACCTAGTTTTCGAATTTTTACAACTAGTGGTGACGGGCTAATTGTTTTAATTTTGCCGGAAAAAACTCTTTGTCAATCTATTCAAATGCCAATGCTGACATGCAGCAGTTGCTTCATCCTTATTATTCATTTTTGCGAGTTTTGGGGCAGTTTGAATATGAGGTCCACAAGCGTGTTTTAACTCTCTCGTAATCAAGGTGTACGGCTACAACCCTGATGTCTAGATAAAGGAGAATGCACCTTGTTTTTGTTATTACTATTATTATTTCCTTTGTATTCCTTAAATTATATTTATTTTATTTTTTAAATCCCATACCTAATAGTTCAAGAAAATTGAACTGGTTAGCCTATACGTGCACTACGATACAAACATTTACTTACCTTGGATGACGAAGTGAAACCATATTAGAAGGAAGACCATAGTAACTCTGTCAATTCACGAAAAAGAAAGGTCATCAATTTGATTCATTAAAAACTATCTTAATCCATTGAGGATTACTGTTCTAGTTTGAATGTACGACATTTGAAATCACCAACAGCTAGCGATACCAATATTTGTACATGGTGTAGTTCTTCTTCTTCTTCTTCTTCTTCTTTTTGTTTATTGGCAGTTTACCCCTCGGTGCCGTGGGGCATGACCGCCACCTACTGGACCGACGGTTTAGCACGAGATCAGGCAGTTACAGAATACAGACTAAGTAATCCCTCCTGACAACCAGTGAAACACACCCAGAGCGTAGACAAAACCCAAACCAAAAAATTGGATAAATTAAATATTAACGAAAAAATTAAATACTAATGAATTACCCTCTTCCTATATCCTGTCCAACGGCCCAGTGTCCCTGAGAAACTTTATTAGCCCTTTTTGAATATTGGCCTTTTTCATCTGTAGAACATTTCCCACCCCATATGTCTCTTCTGCCTGGTCCAGCACCATTCTGAACCGATCCCTCTGCTCCCCATACTTCCCGCATACAAATAGAATGTGTTCAACCGTTTCATGCTCCCCACTGTGTTTACATTTCCCATCTTTGTGTTTTCCTATCCTATGCAATGAATCATTTAGCCCCGTGTGCCCTATCCTCAGTTGACTCAACACCACCTCCTCCCTCCTGCTTCTACCCAATCTCCTTCCCACCCCCACCTGTGACTGTATTGAGAATAAATGTCTCCCCGTTTCTTGTGCTTCCCAATACCAATGCCACCTCTTTTGTATGTAGCCCCCAATAATGGATTTCCCTTCCGCTCTACTCAGGACGCCCCGCCTTTCTATCCCCGGTGCTCTCAGCGATTGCTTGGCCAGGATGTCCACCACCTCATTTCCCTCAATCCCCACATGCGCCGGGACCCACACAAACTCCACCCTGAGCCCACCTTTCTGTGCTTCATACAGTAGCCTGTGCGACTCAAATACTAAGTCAAGTCTACTGGACTTCATGGTTAAAATACTCGTGAGCGCTGACCAACTGTCTGAAGCAATCACTGCCAATTTTATCCCATTTGTTTTAACCCAACCAAGTGCCATTATAATTGCTATTATTTCCACTGAATAAACAGACAAGTGATCTGTACACCTCTTTTTAATGTCCACATTGTAACTCGGCACATGTACCGCCACCCCAGTACGTCCAGTTTCAGGATCCTTCGACCCGTCCGTAAATATCAGAACGCTTTGCCCATACCTCCGTCCCAGATACTCCTCGGCCACCATACCCTGGTTTCCCCTCTCCCGGATCACTTCCTTGATCTCAAAATTTACCAGTGGCATCCTGAATAGCCAGGGCGCAACACTGGACACTGGTACTGTTTCGCCGAACTCCAAATGGCTAAGCCCTGCCAGTTCTGCCACTGCATTCCCCATCCCACTGAAGGTCATCCTCTGTTGATTTATGTCCTCCCAACTGTCCATCAGCACTTTCTTTACTGGATGTGTGTCACCATGGCACCTTACACTCACCCAATATGCAAGCATAATTTTCAATCTTCTAAGTCTTAAAGGGAGCTCCCCCAATTCCACCTGCACTGCTGCGACTGGGGACGTTCTGAAAGCTCCACTGCATATTCTGAGACCGTGCGCTTGTTACACCTCCAGCTTTCTGAGGTGGGAGTTCGCTGCCGAGGCATAAGCCATACACCCAATAGAAGACCTCATGATCACCCCAATATATGTTGAGCAAGGCAGCTCTCGCTGCTCCCCAGTCCCTCCCTGACAGGCACCTCAATATGTTATTGACCTTTTTACATTTGTCCATCAATCTATCTATATGCTGTGCCCATGTAAGCTTTTCATCAAACCACATACCTAAAAACCTCACGCTTTTTACCTGTTCAATTACTCGCCCATACAATTTTAACACCACCTCCCGATGTCTCCCATAGAAGCATATTGCCTGCGTCTTCACAACCGAGAACCTAAACCCCCACCTTTCCGCCCACTCCTCAACCCTATTACATTGTGTAGTTCCCGGTGTCATATACACATATATCTTAGTAGCTAGATATCGAGAGGATGAATCGGCGTCATAACTAATTCGTGGCCATCTTGCAACAGAGATTCCTCTACTGGACTCAAGGTGATTTCGATACTAAAATACTCTTAATTAGATGAATTCTTGAGAGGTTTACAAAAAGTTTGAGTTGTAGCAAATTGTATCAACGTGGCTATGAGCCAGGTTAAATGTTTTTGTAGTTGTTGAATAATCATTTTTAGGTATGCTGTAAAATCATTTATCTTTCACGTTTATAAAAAGTCAAGTGGCCTGAAAATCGGTTGAAAACAAAGCAATCACAAGTTAATTATAATTACCCTCTCCATTGACATTAATGTTATGTAGTGCCAATGTTTATGTCCTTAAGATGGCCGACAAGTGACAACGTCCCTCTCAATGGCGCACCGCACGCAACACGTCACTTCCGTTCATTAATATTCATGACATTAGCTACTGTTGCTAAGTAGGGACAAGCCACCGTTTGTCCATAATAGGAAATGAATGGAAATCGTGTACGAAGGAGATGTTTACAGCGCTAAACCTACCAATTCTCTCCGAAAATGATGTGCCAGGTGCCAAAATGACTGGCAAAGATGTGGAAGAACATAAAAATGTTCAGTTAAAGAGATGGCTTTAGTGTCGAAGGCTGAAAAAGACGAAAAAAACGAGCCGACCTAAGCATAGCTTTGGCTTTTTTATCGACGCGACTGACAATGACATTCTCCTGTTTCAACAAGCTATCCTTTACCATCAGCCCTGTCTTTCTTATATATCCTCTGGTTGTCCTACGTCTCTTACCGTTCTTGGGGGTTATTTAGTTAGCTTTGTGTAGCGATCGCAAATGCTACTCAGTGACAGCCAACGAACACTTTTAATTTTTTCATTGATAACACATCTTAATCCTATAATTTATTTACACTTCCCCCCTACTAAAGTTGTTTATGTATATATATATATACACATATACATACACTGCCAATGGGTTTTCCCATTGACTGTGTATCAAATACTTGTTCTCCCCACTGTGTGTGTATATATATGTATAGATATATATATACATATATATATATATATATTAGGGCTGTCAAAATGTTCGCGTTAACGCGCGGTAATTAATTTTTTTTATTAATCACGTTAAAATATTTGACGCAATTAACGCACATGACAGTATTCTGCCTTTTGGTAAGTTTTACAGCAAGGTTTTTTGTGCTGTCTAACAGCAAACTCTTGTGGTCGCTTTGCGACATGGTTTATTGCTTTCTTGCCAGTTCAATATGGCTGCACGACGTCTCGGGCTGACGCATACGTTGTAATGTTGTGCTTATATGATCCTTGGACAAGATTTGTCCGTAAGTATGGTTGTTGTAAAGAATGTACATATTATGTTAGTAAGCGAAATGTTATATTTTTTGTATGAGACGCTTTTTGTTTATGTTTAGTGAACCTGTATAGCGTGCTAAGCTAACGTTGTTGCTAATGCAATGCTTGTGTACTTTTTTTTTGTAGTTTCACTACGGTCTAAAGAGGACAGTGGTTTGAGGCCATTTTATTAATAAATCAGATGAAAAAGAAAGAAGTCTGATTATTAAGGCGTCGTTCACTAGCTGTCTAGCTTTGGAAAAAGTAGACGCTTCGGAGTGAGGACAGCATAGACAGATTTAAATGACAGTAGAGTGAAATGCTCACTACAGTCCTTATGTACCGTATGTTGAATGTATATATCCATCTTGTGTCTTATCTTTCCATTCCAACAATATATTTTACAGAATATATATATAATTCACAGAAAAATATGGCATATTTTATCGATAGTTTGAATTGCGATTAATTGCGATTAATTACGATTAATTAATTTTTAAGCTGTAATTAACTCGATTAAAAATTTTAATCGTTTGACAGCCCTAATATTATTAACGTATTTTTGAGGAGTGGTGTTAAATGCATCAAACGCATTAGAAGAAAAACCTAAAGTACCAAATTCTAATTTCTTCTAACAATTCATGCCCCCCAAACACATGTATTTAAATTACAGTATTTTTAAACAAGGACAAACACATTCTGTGCAGAGAACTATGACATTTTATTTTGTAAAATACATAACTTTATACAACTATATACAAGAAATATATTTCTTTAAGAAGTACAAAACAACACAAATTATATACAGTATATACATATATTAAAACTTGATTTTTTGAAATGGTCCAAAGCTGTTATCTTTGGTTTGTTTTTACGAGGAGCTTGTCAATGTGTGCGAGCTCCTGTAAGTTCCTATTTGTATGTCACACTGTTCGTATGTCATACTTTTCCTTGATCCAGGTATTAACCAGGGTCCTCCAATGTAACAGGCCTCAATCGGTCCAAGTGGCCACTCTATTTCACTGCCTTTACTTTCATCTTCATGATGTTTTCCTTTTCTTAAAAAAAAAAAAAAAACACAACAATTCAGTTTTTAATCTATTCCGACTCTATACCAGTGATGACAGTAAACCACATGCTATATGTGCAAGTAATAAATCATTATGAAATCCGAATCTCCTAAGTTTAAAGCCATTCCCAGGTAACAATAGCCATAAATCAAGTTATTACTTACAGTGGGGCAAATAAGTATTTAGTCAACCACTAATTGTGCAAGTTCTCCCACTTGAAAATATTGGAGAGGCCTGGAATTGTCAACATGGGTAAACCTCAACCATGAGAGACAGAATGTGGGAAAAAAAACAGAAAATCACATTGTTTGATTTTTAAAGAATTTATTTTCAAATCATGGTGGAAAATAAGTATTTGGTCAATACCAAAAGTTCATCTCACTACTTTGTTATGTACCCTTTGTTGGCAATAACGGAGGCCAAACGTTTTCTGTAATTCTTCACAGGCTTTTCACACACTGTTGCCGGTATTTTGGCCCATTCCTCCATGCAAATCTCCTCTAGAGCAGTGATGTTTTGGGGCTGTCGTTGGGCAACACGGACCTTCAACTCCCTCCACAGATTTTCTATGGGCTTGAGATCTGGAGACTGGCTAGGCCACTCCAGCACCTTGAAATGCTTCTTACGAAGCCACTCCTTTGTTGCCCCGGCTGTGTGGTTGGGATCATTGTCATGCTGAAAGACCCAGCCACGTCTCATCTTCAATGCCCTTGCTGATGGAAGGAGATTTTTACTCAAAATCTCTCCATACATGGCCCCATCCTTTACACAGATCAGTCATCCAGGTCCCTTTGCAGAAAAACGGCCCCAAAGCATGATGTTTGCACCCCCATGCTTCACAGTGGGTATGGTGCAATTGAGTATTCTTTCTCCTCCAAACACGAGAACCTGTGTTTCTACCAAAAAGTTCTATTTTGGTTTCATCTGACCATAACACATTTTCCCAGTCCTCTTCTGGATCATCCAAATGCTCTCTAGCGAACAGCAGACAGGCCTGGACGTGTACTGGCTTCAGTGGGGGGGACACGTCTTGCAGTGAAGGATTTGAGTCCCTGGCGGCGCATTGTGTTACTGATAGTAGCCTTTGTTACTGTGGTCCCAACTCTCTGTAGGTCATTCACTGGGTCCCCCCCCGTGTGGTTCTGGGATTTTTGCTGACCATTCTTGTTATCATTTTGACGCTACGGGGTGAGATCTTGCGTGGAGACCCAGATCACAGAGATTATCAGTGGTCTTGTTTGTCTTCCATTTTCTAATAATTGCTCCCACAGTTGATTTCTTTACACCAAACGTTGATTGATTTCTTTACACCAAGCGTTTTACCTATTGCAGATTCAGTCTTCCCAGCCTGGTGCAGGTCTACAATTTTGTCTCTGGTGTCCTTCGCGGGCTATTTGGTCTTGGCCATAGTTGAGTTTGGAGTGTGACTGACTGAATTTGTGGACAGGTGTCTTTTTTACTGATAATGAGTTAAAACAGGTGCCATTAATACAGGTAACGAGTGGAGCCTCGTTAGACCTCGTTAGAAGAAGTTAGACCTCTTTGACAGCCAGAAATCTTGCTTGTTTGTAGGTGACCAAATACTTATTTTCCACTCTAATTTGTAAAGAAATTCTTTAAAAATCAAACAATGTGATTGTTTTTTTTCCACATTCTGTCCCTCATGGTTGAGGTTTACCCATGTTGACGACTACAGGCCTCTCTAATCTTTTCAAGCAGGAGAACTTGCACAATTGGTGGTTAACTAAATACTTATTTGCCCCACTGTAGGGGAAGCAAGATAAAGTTGTCATTTCACACTCGGTATTGACTGTATACTTGTATTAGTTAGCTGTACTAGCACATCAACAAATATGTATTTTGTAATGGTCCAAAACCATTTCTGTATCAAGTAGTCTTTCATAAATTTCAGTTAAAAAAATACAGATCCTCAAATAGGATATGTTAAAGTCACTTGATTTCCTTTAGTACAGCAGTGACATATCCCAACTTGGTACATAAACTAAAATCCAGTAACATAGACATCACTATCAGTTAACGAGAAGGCTCCTACAGACATTGCGCCACGGCTTCCCGTAGGAAGCCAGACCTGGCCAGGCAAGGCCATGCCAGGCAGAGCATGGTGGCAGCTTTCACTGTGATAAACTCAAACACACACCTAATTCTCACATCGGATTTAGGTGGAAAAAGGACGAAAGTTTTAGTGCATACAAGCAGACAAGAGTGTCTCAAGAGTGATTTGGTCAAGTTAATTACAAAACAGTATAAAATAGCACCAACCATGCACTTTGAAACGTTATGAAAAAAATGAAATGAATGGAAAAAATTATCGTAACTTTAGTTTGAAATATTTAAGAAATTCCGCGATTTCTGTATTTATTACAAGCATTTTCAATTTAATAAGCTCTTTGTTTTGTGATGGCCGCCATGTTGGATTTGCATCCATACACAATAGCACAACTTTACATTCAAATAATCAGGTCATTTTTGGCCAACTGCCCAATTTTTGGCAAAAAAACTAGTAATTTAGACATTTCTGCATCCATACAAAAAAATTCAGCTTTTATACATTTTATTTTCTGGAACATTTCAATCAAAAAACGACCAGGGCCAGATAGCCAGCAAGACGTACTGAGGCAATAGTCCAATCGGAATTCAACCTAAATAAGTTATGATTGAATACAAAATTTGCTTTTGTTGAGTAAAACTAAGATGATTCTGCATGTTTTCAAGTATTAAGTTTCTGATGTGAAAATTGAGTGATTTATTGGCTGTTGAAAACGTACGCACTATAAAAAAAAAAAAAAAAAAAAAAAGTCACTATTTCGAGCAAAAACTTATATGTTAAATATTGCTATTCATCCTTGTGCATAATCTGAGAATTTTATAGCCATTTTAAGTTTTGTTATACTTATATAAAAAATAATTAATCTGGATTGTATTAGGGAACGACTTTAAAAATTTTTATGCCCCTGCTCATCGAGACTCGTATATGCCTTAGGGATGTGCCTATTTTGGTTTTAGGTCGCTAGCAGATTTGGTTTTGAAAATATTACAATTTTAAGTTTTTGAAAATAGGCCCCCTACGGAGCAGCCCTGCACCCCATTTCCCTTCAATTGATAGTAAAGTCTATGCCAGTAATTACAATAAAAATCATGATTATAGTAGATTGAATGAAATGAACACGTGAGAACATTATAAGACCGACTAACAGATGTGCTGTTCATTAAAAAAGGCACCACTTTTTGTCAGTTGTTGTAAACCAATAAGTCCCTGAAGTTTCCTTGGTTACCTTCGACTCTTGTGGAGCTTGTCTGCGCTCGTCTTGGGAATAAGCCTGGGCTCCTTCCTGGGATCCTGGAAAGTTTGCTCCTGGATCAGGTTCCGGATACGTTCAATCCATTCCATCTTGGTCTCACGAGTGGAAGCCTATTGATAAGAAAGAAGGTCGAAGGTTAAGGCCATTTAGAAATCAACCACTTTTGCGAATTTTTACTCTGTCTTTCCACAAAAGTCTGAACAAAACACATTTGGTGAAGTTTTAACAAATATATGATGTTCTTCTACAAACAGTTACAGTTACAAAAAAGTTACAAAACTTACTGTTTAACTTGTATTCATTTTGATGAAAAAATACAGTCGAGGTTAAAAATAACATTCAGAGAAGAACGTTAATTAAAAGGGAAAAAAAGAAATCGAAGTGGACACAAATGCTCAGCATCATGTCAAAAGTGGCTTACAAACTGTTAGTGCAGTGTGTGGAAATCTCACACTGGTCAAACCAAAGGAGGACAAGAGGAAAGGAAGAACGTCTAACCTTCAGAACAATCTTGCTGGATGTCCAGGTTCGGCCCAACGAAAAAGCAAACTTGCATGGGTCTCCCTTCAGGTGCTCTGTCAGCTTTATCTCGGCTATCTAAGGAAGAAATGGAATGATTGTCTTTAATGAGAATATCAGACAGAGGTAGAGTATATGTTAGAGCATTTGGAGAGAAAGTCAGGGAGACCAGACTCAGTTGCTTTGGGCAGGTGATAGGAAGTATATTGGCAAAAGGATGCTGGATATACATATGCCAGGCAGGAGGTCTAGACGACGACCAAAGGGGAGGTTTATGAATGTAGTCAAAGAGGACATGAAAGTAGTTGGTGTGAGAACAGAAGTTGCAGAGGACAGGTTTAGATGGAGTCAACTTATTTGCTGTGGCGACCCCTGAAGGGAAAAGCCAAAAGGAAAACAAGATTGTATCGGTAGAAAGTGTGTTAAAGATGACTTACATTGAGTTTTCTCTCATATAAGTACCTGCTCTTCCCCTTGCCGTCCTTGACTACCTTGCACAGCACCAAGGACTTCTTCAAGAGGAAGAGTTGTCTAATTTTCCCAATCCTTAACGGAATCTTTGAATCCCACACCTTAAAGGATTCCTGTAGGAGCAACTCGCCTTGGGACTCAATGGTGTCATGAAAACCTAAAGGAAGAGAGATTAAGCAATGTAAGCAAACTTAACTTCAACAATGAGCGAATTTATCTTTCCCATGTTCAGTCACCTTCCAGCACGGAGAGATGCATGGCATCGTTGGCTCTTTTGGGAATGCTAAGAGTCACATCCAGGGCTTTCTTGAGCTCGGCTTTCCCTTCCTCACAGCATTCCAGCAGATCCTAAAAAGGCAAAAATAGATTTAAAAGGTCGTGAAAACATTATTCCCATAGAATAGAGAAAATATACAGTACAGACATCTGTGAGCAATGTCGTTGCAATGTCGTTTTCGTCAACAATGACAATAACGAAAGTATTTCGTGGACGACCAATTTTTTAATGACAACGTGACAATGACTAGCTAATAACGTGGCTTGGGAGACTACAACATAAACAGACGAATGCCAATTTTCATCTGACGGTATGAGAAAAAGATAAAAATGCAACATTGTTTCCATCATATGTTTACATTGCATGACATTTTCTTACTGTATGTGTCGTTAGTCTGCATCGTAGCAGTATTTGGGTCATGTCACTCAATTGAGATGTGCTGCGCCTCTGCCTCACTCTCCTCACTGGAGTTTAGCTTGTGTTTCAAACTAAGATGCGTTCCCATCTTGCTTGTTTGGAAATACATTCTAAGATTTGTTTTCTTATCTTGGCAAGAGAGAATATGCAATGTTGCTTAGGCCTTTAAACATCTTTGCTGATTGATCATCACACACTAAATGTAACTGGTCGCGTTAGCATAGCATTGCCATTAGCATTAGCATCAACTGTACCGTGGCAAATATCCTCTTAAACGCTTGGAGAACTTGTTTTTACTTACAGTTCGTGGCTTTTGAGTGGGTTTAATTGAAAATGATGTAATGCTTTTCCTGCCAGTGTGTATTATCATCACATAGTTGGCGTTGTCCTTGTAGACGTTACAATATGTGCTCGTTGCTCTATGATCTGTTTTTTGTTTTTGTTTTTTAAGAAATTGTCTGAAAAAAAAATCAATATTTTTGTGGAAGTTAGCATTGCTTCCCGGAAAAAAAAAAAAAAAAATTTAAGGAAAAAAAGTAAGCGAGTCTTAAATCGTAAGAACAGGTGCTATGGAACTCTCAAATTGTGAAGATGAGCGGCGGTTGATAGTGTTTTCATTTGGTGTGTCATGAATGTATCTTCTGCGATTTATGTTGGTTTACTGAATAATAAACTTGATTTTTTTCACGTACCTTTAGCAGGAGTGGATATTTTGTTATTCTCTGCACGGGCTTTAGCAGGTAAGAGTTGACTGAGTTTGCTAGTCCGTGCTTTTGCTGAATTTTCTGTTGAGAAAGAGAGAAATGAATGTAAGACAATCATGTTCTATGTCTTATAGTTTCATTTTCGATCTCCATGAAGTTTAACTTACATGAAAATAGTTTACAGCATGCTCCATGATGAGCCGAGTGGATTCTACATTGTTCTTGCAGTACTCGACATATAATTGGAATTTATCAGCCTATTAAAACAAAATGCCCAGAATTATTTACAATCATTTTTCAATATGATTATGGTTAATGAGGAGGTGATACACACCCATGTGACAAAGCACTTTCCAACATCTTCAGGGACGTGTTCATGTTTTTCTAGCTCTTTGAGAAAGATGCTGAAGAAAGATAGGACAAGGAACCCAATTAATATATTTCAAAATAATTGCAGTGGCCATAGCTGTTCAAGGTTTGCATACATCTCACTCAATGACGTGGAAAAGTGCATTCAAAGAAACTTGTGGTCATGTCTGTAATGTAAGGCAACAATTATTGATACACGTAATTTACCAGGAATAGCTGTCTTGTTTAGCTTGGTCCACTCTGCGTAAACATGTAAATCATTTTTGAGAAAAGTCACTGCTAATGCTTACCTCTGATGGAATTCATACAGCTCCAAAATGTTCCCAAAGATGATGTGCTCCACGTTGGCGATTCCAGGAGGGATCGCTTCCTCCTTGGTAAACATCTCCCCCATGTAAATCTGCATGATACCAAACAAAGATGAACTTGGTTATAGAGATTGTCTTGAAAAAAAAGGAAAAAAACATTTAAAGAGAAAATAAACTCACGTCAATGCATTCTCGTAGGTCTCGCACGTAGGCCTTTTCTGTTTGAATCAGCTCCTTCACAATAAACCTATAAATGAAACCATGAACAAGGCATGAGTGTGTCTGTTGTTATTGTCTGTCAAACTGCATTACTAATGGCATAATTAGTCACATACATTTTTCTGCGCGCAAACTTTTTTCCCTTCTCGTTGAGGGCGTCCGCGGTGGCAGGATTAATGTCCATTTGGAGCTCCAGTGTGCTGGCCACCATATTCTCCGCAAAGTTGCTCAACAGTGTCTGTATCAGAGCCTGCTGAACCCACAGAGCACTCTGTGATGTATTCTGCAGACAATAAGTAGACAAAAAATGAATAAGCAACCACTAATGGGCACATAAAGTGGATTGATGAACCAGTGATGGTGGGCCGCGAGAGGTCATCGAGTCAGCTGTGGAAAATCTCCCAGGTTCACCTAAGAGGTCAGAGCTTGATAACTGTATGGGGTACTCATTTAACGCATTGGGTGCCATTTATTGACAACACTAGACGTCCAATCCATTTTGACTGAGAGAGGATATGGCAGCGAGGAATTGCTGCCAGCCCTCTGAGGTAAAAGACTGAAAGGTGAGTATTCACAGGTTGTCTTCCCAGTTAAAATGAATTGAGCGTCAATTGTAGTTAATAGCAGAAAATAATTATGATTTTGTTTTTCAACTTTAGAGTGTTATTGGATCAATAACCAGAGTGTATTTCTTCTTCTTCTTTTTTTTTTTTTTTTTAAATCAATCAATTTTATTTCTACTAACATGTTATTCATTTATAATTTCATTTTTTCTCTGGGATAAAAAGTAAATGATAACTATTAATAATGTATTAAAAATGTTATAGCCTGCAAGACCCTAAATGTGATGTCCACGTATATGTGAATTCCAGATTTAGTAGTAATAGTAGTTTATTTATTCCCAAAAACACGCATACACGTTCTTGGAACGTACCACAGGCATAGCATAACAGAGGGGTGTCCAATACCGCGCATAGCCGTTTAAACTACTTAATTCATCTTTAACGTTAAAAAATAGTTGCAGATGTTAAATACTGTGCAAATGATTGAACATAAAACACGATAAATAGCTCCCTTCACATTTAGCGGCGAGCACGAGCAGTTTAATGATAATGATGAATTTAACAATGACCTGCATGCAAAATATACAATTTAGCAGTTAACCGCTGAACTTTAGCACAACGCTAGTCTATCCCAAATGTTGTTTTCGACCCAACAAAAGTGGATTACGCATACCAGTTAGTTAAATGTTAAGCACAATTAGGTAAAATCAATAACAACGCTGTTGAAAACAAGTTAAAACGACCAATATTTTCCGTCAAACAATGTCACAAATAAAACGTTAATTTTAAATACATCGCTACAACTTGCCACGACGCATAACGAACCAAACATGAACGAAGCTCACTAAAAGCGACAAACTAAAGTTAGTAAAAGCTAGCATCCTCGCATTTTTTAACCGTTATTTGATATTTCCCAGTTTATGTTTTTTTTAATCACACGCACTCAAGTAAGCATGCCTCTATCACTCAGTGACTAAACTATACTACTAAAAGTTAATTAAACTTACCTTCCAGGCTTTCAGAGTGTGCAAAAAGTTGAAATGCGAGGTGTTCCGTGGTAGAAAGGTATCTCAAAGTGAATCGTGTGTCTCCAGATGTGTCGTGAGCGTCAAACGGCTGCATCTGACTGAATGACATCTGCTGGATGCTGTAGAACTGTAGGTGATGCCGCACGTGACATCAAAGAGCTGACCAATCACGCTCTTAGTTTGTCATGCTCTTTGATCTCAATTTTGACCTTGACCCCACCTCCTTCGGACCACTGGTATGCGATGGGCCATTTTTCTCCTTCTCCCAAATAAATTTAATTTGTCATTATTATTTTTTTTTTTTTTTAACATTTTACCTTAACATGAACCCATTTTGTATGGAACCCCAAAAGGGTCCAAATTAAAAAAATAAAAACAACATTTTAAAATAAATCCGATTATGATAAATAACAAATTGTGCAATATGGCCCTAAAATTGTTAAATAAGGTAATATTATTATGAAAAAGATTTTACAAAATAAAAAGCGTTTTTCACAAAGTATTTTTTTCATAATGTCTTTTTCCACAATGGCCTTTAGATTTCATTATGTCGTTTTTCAGCACAATTAGATTTTACCAGATAAAAGCATTTTTTGCAAAGATTTTTTTTCCGAATGTCTTTTTCCACAATGGCCTTTACATTTATAATCATCATGACTGCACGCTATAAAGAAGATAGGGCGGATATTCCCTCGGTTCTTTCTGGGCAAAATAGCTCTGAATATTTGCAATGAAGCTAAATTTTTCGGCCACTTCATATCTGAAGACTTGTCAGATGACTTCGTCAATGTTGTAAACACAGGTAAACATGCTTAAAAGAAGATTTTTTTAATGTGCTTCCTCCACGTAAAACCTCACTGTAGGGCGTACTGCACACCGTTTTACACTACTCACCTGTGGTCAAAGTACAGAGGCTAAACGTAGCCTACAATGATGCCCTGAGGCTGTGACTGCATATGCCTAGATTGTATAGTGGCAGCCAATAATTTGTTAGCTCTGGGTTACCCACCTTTAAGGCTCTTTTAAGAAATTTGATGTACAGCTTTATGTGTCGGCTAAATGAGTCTGAAAATAATTTTCTAATAAATTTAACAAACACTACAAAGAGCTTTAGATATTGTTCGAGCCTGTGGGGCGATTGGCGCGAAAGCCTGTTTGTTGTTCACTGAAAGCCAGTGCCTTCTTGATGTCTGTTTTGTAGCTGTACGGCCCTGTGTTGCTCGGGTTTGTGTAACGTGAACGCAATACCATCTAATGGCAGATAAAACATACTTGCCTTAGAGATGCAGCCGGAATATAGTAATAGTAAAAGGACACCATAAGGGGGTTAATGCGCAGACGCGTTTCCATCACTGAGTACAGTATTGTGGAGTTTTTGTTTCACACTTGCTTTTATGCCCCCTACACCGCACGACCCCAAAAGACAGCGCCTTTATTGAACAGAAAACACCAGAACATGAACGGTAACCAAGACTCTCAATCATGGTTGCCACAACTGCCCATGGACCATTGCTGGCGTAACACATTCTAAATAACAGTCGCTACTGTCAAGTAACGCGGGTAGGCAGGTGGTGTGGAGTCTGTTGTTAGACTTATAACTTGGGAAGCAGTTGTAAAGACGTGCGTGAGGCTAATGAGTGCGTCCGTACAGTTTGTTCTGTCGAATATTCCAATCAGCATGAGAACGCATAAAAGGAACACAACAAATACAACAATGATGACGACACCAACCAGGAAATTGAGCAGGAGGAGATCGACGAGGATTTGGAGGAGGAAGACGTGGAGGAGGAGCATGCAGTGGAGGGGAATGATGCAGTAATGTGGCGGTCCAAAAACATAAAAATGATGTGGTCTTCCACCCATGAAATGACTGGACACTACGTCACTCCATCACTTCCCTCTCCCAGGCCAACAAGGTACGCCGTTGCAAGGATCAGCAGCGAGCAGCCCCATCACTGCCTTTGATTTGTTTTTTCCCAAAGACGTGATGAACGTCATGTGGTTTTAACTCATGCGGGGTTGCTATATGCAACAAGCACACAAAGAGACTGTTGGAACTGTTAAAAAAAAGTTAGTTGTTATAATTATTGTTGTTCGTTGAAAGTTAGTAGTTGCAGTAGTTTGTTATTATTGTTATTGTTTGTTAGTTCTTCTATTGACATAAATTCTGTTCATTTTAAATACTTCTTATTTGTGACTTTTTGACCATTTCTATGTTTTATCTACATTGTAAAACATATTCCACATACATACACAATATAGGACATTTAGTTCTAGTCACAACACAATGCTGCTACTACTACTTTTATTTTCCATAGATGGCATCAAAAATAAATAAGTTAATAAAAACTGCATATGTATGGACGCCACCAAACATTTTGAGTTGTTGAAATATTCAAAAATGACTGTTATCACACCTCAAAGTAGCCTTACGTATTTTGTAAAATAACGCGAGAGGGGTGTTTTCAGTAAAACTGTCATTGTCAAAACAATTGTCATGCATAGAAAATTTTGTTTTTATAACTTATTGCTTTATTCAAAGCTCTAATTATGTCAAATGAAGTATTCCATTTTTTTTTACATATATACAGCACAGTTAGTTTTCTCCATAGTCCTTCTATGGGCTTGTGTTATCCTAAGTGGGGAGAGGGGAATAAATAAATAAATAAAAACTATATATGTATGGATAGCTGAGACGCTAATGAACATTTTTGAATTGTTGAAAAGAAGAAAATAACTAAAAAATGACTTAGTTATAACACCTCAAAATAGCCTTACATATTATGTAAAATAACGTGAGAGGGGCGTTTTCAGTAAACCTGTCATTGTCAAAAAAAATGTCATGCATAGAAAATTTTGTTGTTATAACTTATTGCCTCATTCAAAGCTCTATGTCAAATGCAGTATTATTATTATTATTATTGTGTATATATATACAGCACAGTTAGTTTTCTCCATAGTCCTTCTATGGGCTTGTGTTTTCCTAAGTGGGGGGTGAGTTGTTGAAAGAAAAAAAATATTCAAACATGACATAGTTATCACACCTCAAAGTAGCCTTACACATTATGTAAAATAACGCGAGAGGGGTAAACACAATAACATCGCACAAGGGTTAAAACCCCTCTGAATGTTTTCGTTTTAATAAAGTTTGTAAAATTATTTTAAAGCAGAAATGTGAAGTAATTTCATAACATGCCAAATAGGGTCACAATTAAAGTAAGTAAACATTGTCCAACAAATAAAGCATGAAAAAATAATTTATATGTTGTATATTTGACAAAATAATCACGTTTCCGAAGTTCGAGCCTGAAAGGGGACGAACCCGGAAGTGATATGTCGCACCGAGAATAGCGATGGCAGCGCTCCATACGGCCGCCATACAAAGCCCTTCAAACAATGATTCAAACAGCGATATGAGCGATAGATCGAGCGCAAGGGAGGATATCCAAGTTTTTGAAGAGTTGGAGGAAGAAGAGGAGGTTGGAATTTTATGCTGGACCTAACATGTATTAGCCAGACGCTAATCAGGATGCAAACAATGTGCCCAGACTACCTGACATGGAATGGATACAAGACCCATCAAGATTACAAGATTGGTAAGATATAGGCTGTTATTATTTTCATGATTTGAAGATGCAGGCATTTGCACATAATTTTATGTTTTTTTTCTATCTGATGACATTGTTAAAAAAAAAAAAAAAAATCAGACTTCATGTTCATTTTGGCAGATCCGGCAGCTCTCGTGCATATAAAATAAAAATATAAAAACATTGGGGGGAAAGAAGGAGCTGAGCCGTTGATGGCTTTCTCCACTTTATTGTGGCAACAATAAGAAAACAAAATAATAGCGGACTGCCGCCACATTCGACCGCGAAGTTCTGCTTCTCGCTGATCTCCTCCTCGCCTCATACTACTCCAGCGTCTCTTAAATGGATCGTGCATAGTGTCTTGTTATGAGCTTTTTGTTTTCAAATGTATCAAACACACGACGTGCTGACAACTTTGTTTCTTTATTAACACATGGAGCTAACAGAACGAACACAGCTCGGGGCTCTCGGCAGGAAGTGGCATCTAATGGCGTTAGGAAATGTAATTTTTTCACACAAGCGAACAGATTACAAAGCATCACTTCAGTGTTGTCCCGAGACTACATTTCCCATGATTCACTGCGTGACCTGCGCGCTCGCTGATTCGCTGCCAGACCTTAAAACCAACATGCTTGTTGTTGTCACCTGTCAATGGCTCTCGTGAAACACAAACTAGAAGGCTATCAAGCGATCACCGTGAAAGAAACGCCGAACCGTACAAATACAATGCAATGCTTGAAGCATGAAGGTGGAAATACATAATATAAATACAAATAAATGTTCACAAACTCACCGGCGATGTGCGTCTCTTACGGCTACGTGACTGTGAATTACCGCGACGCCGACCCGCTTATATGCACATCCACACCCCTTTCCCGATTGACAGTGGATTAACCTTTTCGGACAAGATCGTACATGACGCACAATTTAAACACGCTTAACCTAGCGAACGCAACAACAACTATGATCGGGGATTGCTACGAGTTAACTTTCGGCTTACGTCGCTAGCTTATACTGGTCATTCCACAACAGTTGGCAGCTCTGCTTTGACAAAGTCATCAGTCATCTATCCAAAAATCACTTACTTTTTGGCAAATCCTTGATCATAAGCAGACCGGTTAAGGAAGCAGGCATCTTCGAAGTGTTTGCAGCAGAGAACACTACTCAATGATGGCGTGAAATTCATTCGCTTCGTGCGAACGAAAGATGTCCATTTACGTGCCCTGCTATCCTTTGCCCACTCATACAACTTTTCGTTTGAGTGAGAACAAAACATCGCCACACACCGCCGTGGCATCTTACCGAAAAACAATGCAACAAACAATACTGGTCTATGGCGGATTTCCCTCGCACTTCTAAGTGTGACGTCATCTCCGAAGATTGCCAAAAAAAGCATTTTCGTTGTCAAGGGCGTTGCTATGGGTTAAACAAAGAATCTGGAAGGTTTGCGTTAAAAAAAATTATGAAAATATGCTTATAATTGTTTAGCCATTGATTTTATTCAAAAACATGGTTGGCCAACCTTAGTTCACATTTCCGCTTTAAGTGATAGGTCGCCATTCTTGTTACGTCGCAGTGCGTGACCTCACCGGGCCTGTTGTCGAACCTTCAAAGTGTCACTCATTAGCTACCCCAACCATAGGCGGATCTACTATTCAGGCGAAGTAGGCGATCGCCTTAGGCCCCCAACCAATAGGGGGCCCCCAACCAGCTGCCCTTTCCCCAAAGAGCAAGGGCTTGGGCCACCGGAGCCAGCAGCACCCCCAACTATTCGTCATGTATAATTATATCAGCATACCAAACAAACAAATAACAAAACAAAAAAGAAAGCCATTTCAATGGTGCATTTATATTATCTCTCCCCCACACACACGCACTACAATGGACTGTTCCACGACGACGGACTGAGTATCAGTCGCTTAGCTTCATTTAGCGCCGTTTAGCTTCGCTTAGCTCCGTTTAGCATCGCTTAGCTCCGCTTAGCTGTTCCTTAGCTTCACTTAGCTCTCCCGCATTTTTCACGCCACTAAGCTCGCTATTTTTACATCTCACTTGCTACTTTGCATGTCAGCTATCATTTATTTCGAACACATGAGCGAACGTGCTCTCCATGAGAGCCAAAGTGCAGTGAGCCAGGGAGAAGTGTGAACAGGCCGCTAATGCCTCTTTTAACTTTCTTCTTCTTCACACCGAACATAAAATACACGACAGCGCACCCTGTGGCGAAACAATGCAGTACAGTTCCAATCAGTCATACAATAACACTCAACAGCTGGTTAACAGCATTTGCTAACGAAAAAAAAATAAATCTATTTGTGACACCACAAGCAATGACGAAGAATGTTTTTTTACGGAGTGTAAAGCTTTCGGTTAGCGGTTTAGCGAAAGTACCTCCGGTGAACATTTCAAAATAAAAGCACCTCATGTTCGTCATATAAATAACGATTTCTGGAGTTAATCCCACATACTTCAGAATTAATATTATAATATGTTGAGTAAATACTACACAATACAGATTCTACACTAAGAATAGCCTTCAAATGACACTTTTTATGACAAATATGATTGGCAATGACTAATTATTATAACTATTATACTACTATTATATATAGTAGTATACCATAATAATAATGCTAGAATTTTTTTTAAAGAATTGTTTTGAATAATGCTGGAAAGACAAAGTCAGAGTTCTGAATCTGTTTACTTTCCATTCTTTTGCACTAATAAACGCTATCAGCATTTATCCTCATTGTTTATTTGTGATTAATTATTGTTATTAACATGATTATTTGTACTTTAATAAAGAATTTAAGTGTTCCAAAATGGTTTTGTGAATTAATAAGCGTCAACAAAAATTTCATTGCTAAATTAGTAAAAATAAAGAAAATTATTAGATTAGTCGACTAATCGTAAAACTAGTCGGCTGACTAATCAGGAGAAAATTTGTCGTTTAGGACAGCCCTAGTGTACCGGAACATATTTCCTCCACACCCTTCTCACCTTTTTAACCCCTGACCAATGAAGAGGGCCCCTGGATATGTTTGGCTTAGGCCCCAAAATTGCCCCAAATATTGTTAACAGATCTTCAAAATAGGCTATTGCGTTTTCAAACTTCTCCCAGTATAATTATGTAGATTGTTAGCATCCAGAGCTGTCGTGTGCTTTACATACAGTACAGGCCAAAAGTTTGAACACGGCTTGTCATTCCTGCATTTTTATTTTCATGACTATTGACATTATAAACTCTCAATGAAGGTAATAAAACTATGAATGCACACGTGTGATAGTAAGGATCGGAGTCGTGTCGTGGCTGTCCTCATTAAATTAGCCATCTGGATCGAGTGTCCTCCATGTCTTGTACATCCAACTCACGTTTAGCTACGTAAGGGTGGTCCATATTAAGTGCTCGGTGCGCATCAGCTGGCTTCTGTACCGTTGCATCAGACGTGTTTGGATCAGTTTTGAGTAGCAGCATCACTCATATTAGGTGAATACTGAACAGACACGCTTACTGCTAGATGAACTGAGAGTAGAAGTGAATTATTAGCGTCCTCTGTCACTAGCGGTACGCCCGAAGGTTCGCCTACCGCTATAGCGACAGGAGCGGCTTGGCTGCTTAAGAGCGCAGCCAGAGTGTCTTGTCTTTGGCGCTTTATTGCACGCATTTCACTCGATATACGAGGCACGTTGAGGCTTTTTGTCAGGGAAAATAATTGGAACAGCATTTGGTTTTAGTCTGCGCTCATATCCAGCCGCTCCGGTGAGCTCTTTCATAAGTTGTCGTCGACTAAAAGCCTCGAACGTGGTAGGAGAAAAATGGTGAGAACAAAGCCTTGGGTCCTTGGGAAAATTTGCCAGTCTGCCGGCATTTTGCCAAACCTTTCTCCTCTTTTTGTCAACAGGAAATCTGTGGAGACTCACGTCACTCCCCTTGTTTCCATTTGACTGGAAATTGCATCCAGAAGCAGCACATTGTGGCATTTTACATCGTGAGTTTAGGCAGCAATACGCAATTGTTGTACACACTTCACATTTGGAAACATCCCATTTACGTCATTACTCCGAGCCCGCAAAACATGGCGCCAACTATTGGTCAAAATATGTACAAAATATTATAAAATATTGCCATTGATTTAACATTTTATGTGTTTCTAACAACATATTTTAGTACAAAAGAACAATTGTGGTTTATTAGAGCCTACATGTATTTAAGGTCGAGGATCCCTTTAAATTATTTGCAGTTATTCCCATCATTGTTTTTGACATAAAGTTGATATTTATTTACAGACACCTTGCACGGAGACTACATGATGCCAAGATTGTGTCGTACACTGAAGCGTGGTCATAAACTGGAGCTTAAAGGAACAGGTAGATTACACGATACCACCTATAAAGTCTGTGGGGGAAAAAAACTAATAATGTCAGAACAAGCAACATTGACGAATGTTTTGTCTTGTAGGTCGCACTTGGCAAAAGTGGCTCCACAACAGGGTGTGGTGGCCAACCCATAAAAAAGTCAGTCAGTCGTAAGGCAGCTGGCAACAAGTACAAAAGTCGTCGCAAGATATGAGACGCTAAGAACGATGAGAAACACTTGGACCACAATGCAGCCACGGTTTGCCGAAGAGATCCCCCTCTCGGTAACCCGGTGTCCATGATGGACACCTGTAAAATGTAAAAAACAACTGTACTATGGTATCTGTCCAAAAAGTAAACTTTTCATTTATTTTTTGTACTTTTGGGCTATTGTACTATTGTATATACTTTTCTATTTAGTTATGTATTTTACTAAATAAATTGCCATTGGTATGTGAACAATATTTTTGGTGTTGTTTGAAAATAATGACTCTGAAAGATTAGCACGCACAGCAAGTCCACCCAGTTTAACTCTACTATTATAGCTGTCAATGGCATAACAATACTATGGAGAGAGAAAAAAAAGAAGACCAACTTCAGTACTATTGCTTATTGGGGGGCATAAAGAGTGTGTGTTTTTTCATTTTTATTTTATTAATTTTATTTTAAGACTAATTTGAAAAACTTATGAAATTAGAATAAACTTTACAGTGTTGTTTGGGACATAATAAACATATTTCTCATTTTGATTTAATATTGTCGTTAACATTTTATAAATGGATATATTATTCAGAAATAATTACTTAAATTGCTAAATATTGTTGTAAATATTAAAAAATATATTGACAAGTTTCCTGAGCGAAATATGGGCACTGCCATCTTGGACAATGTCTGCCTCGAACTTCCGGTTCAGAAAAAACATGAAATACGGTTACGTAAGCAGTGTTTTGACAAAGTTAAAACTGCAAAATTATTGCAGAGAAACTCGCGGAATCTCCATAAATGGATTCAGCACGACGGAGATGAGACATAGATGAGATTGTATGATTGTTCTGATCACTTCGTTGATCATTCGTGGACAAAATTATAACAACCTGTCAGCCTGTGTTGACGTGAGATAGATTGATACGCCGGCCACTTGAGTGACCAAAATGAGATGAAATTACGCATATTACATTTGATGAATGAAGAAGGGCTGACAAGCATTTTGTTGTTACAAGGAAATAATAACGTATGTACATATAAACAAAAATAGTATGTTTTTTTTTATTGCAGATAACGACAGATAGACAAAATGATTCCACTTGTTTCATTTAAAACGATTGGTGCATGTACAAAACAAGTCAATAAATCACAATTTATAAAACGATTAGAACAATAGTAATGAAGGTTGAGCATACGAGGAATGTGTTATCAGACAGCAGAGCTTAAGCGAGCCAAACTTTCACCCGACATTACGAGACCCTTGGCGGCATTCAGGCGCACTTTATCCTGCTGTCCTCGGTAATTCGAGCTCCAATAGCATATCTTAAAGTTGCTACAGTTAAAAAGCTCGTAGTTGGATTTTGGGATCATGCTGACGGTCTGCCGTGAGGTGAACCACCATCTGTCCCAGCCCTTGGCTCTCGGCCGCCCCCGGGAGTCGAGCCGTCCATCATCAAAGTAGAATGCACGTAGTCTCGAGATATGTCTATTAACGGACAAGTCGTCTTCCCTTGTCTAACAGCGTTTTCCAGCTGTAAACAAACGGACAAAAACTTGTAACACTTGGATTTATGCGGTGCCATCCAACACGTACTGATGCTCACTCATCGAACGGAATTTCGTTGTCATCTGTTATCATCTTGTGAGAGGTGGTGTCAATGACAAATAAATCTCTGAATTAGCAACAGGCTAGCAGCAGCAGCAGCAGTAGTTGTAGTAAAAATTGTTAAACCTCATAATTACAATCATCATCGAAATGTCAATAGCAAAGGCAACAAGTCGTTTCATTCGCCAGATTTTAGGTTTCGTATTTTTGGAAAACATTCCTTCCAGAACATAGCAGTAGCACGACTACACGAACGCCCGGGACCCACGTTACATGTACAGCCTGCAGTTTCGACGCCTCCGTCCGGTGTTACCAGCATCCATGGTTTGTGATGCGGCGTATTGAGGGACTGGCTTGGTTCTACATCCGCCCTCATGAAGACGATTTTGTATTCCTTGACTTGATTGGAAGCGGCTACTCACTGACTGCACGGAAAGCGAGAGCAAAAAAGTTTTATCAGACCTGCAGCCCACAGGACAATATTTCCAGGCCTCAATATCTGGCATGTATGTGAGGTATCCCAGCCTGATTATGACCAGTGTTGTTAATCTTACTGAAAAAAAGTAATTAATTATAGTTACAAATTACTTCTCCCAAAAAGTAATTGCGTTAGTAACTCAATTACCTGAATGTAAGAGTAATTAGTTACTTGGCAAAGTAATTGGTGATAATTACTTTTTTTTTCCCTCAAAAAAAAAAAAAAAAAAAAAAAAAAAAACATTGGCCCCACTATGTGAAGTTTTTTGTGAAGGTTTTTGGTACAATTGGCCCGAGCCCAATTCTTTACCCTAATTTACCCTTTACCCTGAATCAACTGTTTAAAGTTGTTAAAATTGCTCCTATTATTGCATTTGTTCCCTTCTCTCTACTTTCGACATATGAAAGTTTAAAAACTGTTTCATCATTTAAAGATAGATTCAAGTCAAGATTTTGCCGATTTAGAAGGATTTTAGATAAAAAGTTACTTAGGTTCGCTAGGAAGGTTCTCGACAACAGAGCCGTCCTAACAAGTCTACTGCTTTAAGATGGCGGCTGTCTACTAACGCATTTACTGCCATGCAGTGTTGTTAATTTTACTTTGAAAAAGTAATTAATTACAGTTACAAATTACTTCTCCCAAAAAGTAATTGCGTTAGTAACTCAGCTACCTGAATGTAAGAGTAATTAGTTACAAAGTAACTAGTGATATTTTTTTTTTTCTCCAAAAAAAAAACAAAAAAAAAAACAGGTCACACAATGTGAAGCTTAAAGGGTTTGGGGGACAATTGGCCCAAGCCCAATTCTTTACCCTCCACTTAATTAGACACAAGGGTATTGCGATAACTAGCTAGTAACCTTTGCTATGTGTGGAAGTCATTTAAAGTTGTGAATCAATCGTTAAAGTTGTTAAAATTTCTCCCGTTATTGCATTAGTTCCCTTCTGTCTACTTTAAACATGTGTAAGTTTTAAAACTGTTTCATCATTTAAAGATAGATTTAAGTTAAGATTTTGCCGATTTAGGAGCATTTTAGATTTTAAAAAATTACTTAGGTTCGCTAGGAAGGATCTCTACATCAGGGCCTTCCTGAGAGGTCTACTGCTTTAAGATGGCAGCTGTTTACAAACGCATGTAGTCCTTAAAACATGTTGGCAATAAAGCAGTGTCTGTCATCTGCATCTAGTTCTATAATATGATATCTACCGTGTCATGTGGGTGTAGTTTGTCGGCTATGGCTGCAGTCAGGTACTATTGGAGCCATCTAGCATCGCGGTTGCAACGGCGTCTTCCCCACTCCTGCTCTGCTCTCGTCCCCGTGAGTCCATTTCTCTCAGACTTTTTTTAATTCAACCAACTTAGTAACGCATAGTAACGCACGCCTTTCCCGCCTCAGTAACGGTAACGGCGTTGCCAAGATGAGAAAAGTAATTAATTAGATTACTCATTACTGAAAAAAATAACGCCGTTAGTAACGCCGTTATATTGTAACGCCGTTATTAACAACACTGATTATGACAGCATTGAAATATTACCCATTAGGCCTGGCCCCCCTAGTGGGGACAGTAAACACCCTTGTTTACAAGACAGGCTCCTCCTGCAAGGGGAAAAAAAAATCAATTGACCTCAAACCTGTTTCAGGGGAGCCTTGAGACATGTGTTCAGGTGCCTTATGAAAAATGTTGAGGTTTCGTTGAAGCACAGGGGTCCACAAAGGAAAGTGAAAGTCACCGTCGCCATTTGTCTCACCACAGATTTTGAACAGTCATAACTTGGCAGACATACAACATATCTGCGCCAAACTTCCCATGCTTGTTGAGTCGTACCCTGAAAGGTCCTGTAGGGGTCATTTGCATCAACTCTGGAGCGCCAACTAGTGGCAACAGAAAGTCACTCATTTTACTTATATTCGTCCAGTTCTTTTCAGGTTGGTCATTGTAGTTTCAAGACCTTTTGTATTATTTGTAATACTACATTTTAAGGCCAACGTCCACAAGTCTTTCTTTGTCTGCTGCCGTGACAACCCTTTGTTCGCCATTAGGCAAGGCAAGGCAAATTTATTTATATAGCACAATTCAACACAAGGCAATTCAAAGTGCTTTACATCGCATGAAGATCATAAAAATCAAATTTAAATCAACACAACGTAAAAACCAAGACAAAAGATTGCATTTAATCACAGAATAAAAAAAAAATAAATAAAAATAAAACAAAACTAAGAATAAAACAAAAACTATTACTACTAATAATAATTGAAATCAGCAATGGAGATAAGCACAAGAGGAATAGAAAGCAGGTAGACTGAAATATATAGACAGTTATGGATATGCAGTGCTAAACAAAAGCGTTTTTAGCCCTGATTTAAAAGAGCTAACAGTTTGAGCATACTTCAGACGTTCGGGTATCTTGTTCCAGAGGTGAGGAGCATAATAACTAAATGCTGCCTCACCCTGCTTGGTTCTTGTTCTTGGAACATGCAGAATACCGGTTCCAGACGACCTTAGGGGTCTAGATGTCTCATAGGAATCTAACAAGTCAAGCATGTATTTTGGTCCAAGGCCATTAAGTGTTTTGTAGATTAAACATTGAATTACATTAAAAGGAAGTATAATTTTTCAGGGACTTAGGCAGCTTACAGAGCCACAGAATTTGGCACACGTGGTCAAATTGGCCCAATTAGAAATTAATTTTGGTACTGAATAAGGGCATGGCTGCACAGTTCATTTGCGCCTCCTTTTTTGTTGCACTCTCTCCAATAGGGTTTTTCCTCCTAGGTGTGTGAATGTATTTCTAATCCCAAAAATGAGGCGAGTTTCGAGCAAGTTAGGTTCTCAGGAGATGATGAGAGCGGGACGATCTACTATCCTAACCTGTCCGAGTTGCGCCAAGCTGCGAGGGCCTTTTCAGTCCTGCTTGCAGGCCTAGTTTTCCATATTCATTTAAAGACATTATTTATGAATGATTTTGAATTTTTGGAATTAGGGATCTGCTGTTTAAAATATTAAATGTGAAAAGTGTAGTTTGAAAGAGGGACAGTATTATATAAATAATGCACTTAACTTGAGTTCAATCAGGTGAGGTTTAGGCAATAAGGTGGATGCACATCAGACAATGATTGGACAAAGCAAGGCACCAAAAGTGCCTGTCCTCAACAGGATTCAAGGAAGCGCTTACAGAATACAATCGTCCTTCGTGCAAAATCTGTCAAAGCCAGCATGGATGACAAGCAAAACAGTCATTGGCCACTGCTTCTCACACCAACACACACGTGTCCCTTCATCTGATACTTCCTAGTGAATCCTTGACCACAGATCGAGCAGGAAAAAGGGTTTTCACGATTGTGGGTTTTTGTGTGTTCTTTTAAGTGTTGCTTCAGAGTGAATCTTCGATAACAAATTGAGCAGGAAAAGGGTTTTTCACCAGTGTGGATTCTTGAGTGGATTTTCAAGTGGTGCTTTTTAGTGAATCTTTGATCACAAACTGAGCAGGAAAAAGGTTTTTCGCCAGTGTGGATTCTTTCGTGATTTTGTAAGACTTGCTTTCGAGAGAATCTTTGACCACAAACTAAGCAGGGAAACGGTTTTTCGCCAGTGTGGGTTCTTGTGTGTATTTTCAAGTTTACATTTCGGCTGAATCTTTTATCACAAACTGAGCAGACAAAAGGTTTTTCCCCAGAGTGGTTCCTCATATGTATACGGCAATTTTTCTTACGAGCGAAGGTTTTCCCGCACTGAGAGCATTTGCAGGGTTTGTCGTCACGGTGAGATTTCTTATGACCATCATCATTGTAAGGTGACTGTGACGTGGTGCCATTTCTGTCTGATGGAGCGATGAAAATGTCTGCTTGTAATCCTTCTGTCGAGCTGCTGCCACTTGCAGGCTCCGCCCCTTTGCCGGTCTCACTCGGACCATCTTCACTCTTCAAGGGCTCACCAGTGGACCTGGTAATACCTTCCTCCTCTTTAAAGCATGGCAGCTCTTCCTCCTCCTTTTTGATTGAAAGTTGCTTCTGTTGACAGGGGTTTGGCTCCTCCTCTTTGATTTGGGGGAGCTCAACATCCTCTTTAACGCCAGGAGATTCTGGCTCATGACGCTCGGCACCAAGATATTTTCTGAAACCTGCAAGACACAAGAAAAGCATCGATATATTTTATGAACTACGACCGCACCTTTCCTTTGTGCAAAACTTGGAGAAGACGAGTACAGTGATCCCTTGCGGTTTCGCGGATTGAGTGCATGGTGCTGTTTTAAAAAGTACTCATTAATTTAAAAAAAAAAAAAAAAATGGTAGGAAAAAAAATATGCGGTTTCATTTTAAGGCGCAAGAGACAGCAATGCATTCGAAAAGTTGGTGCTGAAAGCTATCGGCCAAAAAAAGCTAAAAATGCAATTTCGGTTGAAATGTTTTGAAAACTAATCGTGTGAAGAAACCTAGTCCTCTTGTGATGACGTAATTAAAACACAGCGTATCGAAAGCATTATTGTAGCATAAAGACTCGTATTTACACATTCGTGTTCGTATATTAAAAAAAAAAGTACTCATATTGACGCATTTGTGTTCATGCATCTCTAACCACCAAATTCTGATGTCAGATTGTTTTTGCGGGTGCATGAATACAACTCCCTTTTTGATGACAAGGAATCTTGTCTGTGGACTATTTCAAGTTATGGCTACGAATCAAAAGCGTTGAAATTCCGTCACGTGGGTCTTGAGGAAAACTAATTGATCCTCTAACGGCGCATTCGCCAAAACAACACTACTGGCTGACTGCAGTGTTGTGTGCGGCGCTAACCTGTCAGGTCGAAACAATGAATCACTGGTAAAGTCAATAACGTGTTCGTCCAATATTTGTTGGTTGAACATATTTTCTATTGTGACTGCACTATGCCTGTGTATGTCTGTGTACTTGTTAGTATGTTGATAAAATATTTCTAAATGATTAGACTAATCACCCAATTACCGTAATTTTCGGACTATAAGAAACACTTGATTGTAAGCCGCCAACCCACCAAATTTGACACAAAAATGGCATTTGTTCATAGCTGAGATGCAGGTGTCCTCACTTTATAATGGGGTATTTACACCAAAAGATATTAACCGGTAACACTTTATTTGAAATTAACCACCATGAAGCTTTGAACCAATTTGCAGCAAAGCGTTATTGCTTCAAGAAGCTTCATTTGGCCATCACTGCTCCCTTAAAGGGTATGAAAACGCAAAGGGGGTGTGAGACGTCAATAGAACCGTTATGTGCCAAGATAACAAATATTGATAAAGTTAACAAAAAAAATCAATCACATTAATGAGCAATTATCGAAAATAGATCGAAAATGACGAACATTTCCGAAAGTGTTCCGGAAACAGCCGATTGGGGCGGAGACGTCATAACAAGGAAACACAAGGTCGAGGCAGGTGCCATCGTTGTTTATCGACGAGAGAGTTGCGTTCGTGTTTTATCAAAAAATCGCTAAAATGGTTCAAACCTCATGCTATGTGGTTTACAAATACCCATTTGTCGCAATGTAGGACCCATGAGTTCCCGAACGCAAGAAAAAGAGCTGGACTACGCAGACAATGAGTAAAGTTCGTCAGTGCTAAGAGGGCTAATTTTGCAATTTTACAGGGAAACGGGAACCTGACGAGCCAGAAGATGTGCCTACAACCTCAAAGAAAACAAAATTTATGCTACTTCCCAATCACTAAAGACCTACGAACCGCGAAGGAGTGAATTCGTGACCCGTATGTGAATAAATCGAGTGATTCGAGCATGTCTGTGGAACAGGAATATCAGCTTGTAGAGATCGCAAATCACGGCGACTTAAACGTACATTTGAGACAACAACTCTACCGAAGTTCTGGATTAAAGTCATTTCGGAATATCCCGACATCGCTAGGAGCGAGCTGAAAACTATGCTACAATTTCCAACATCGTGTATTTGTGATGCTAGCTTCTCTCACTCTCCCATCTCGAGACCATCTCGTCTCAACGAAACAAACTCAGCCCTCCCACTGATTCAGCGGGTGAGTTGTATTTTTTCCCTGCACTTAACACGACGGGGCTATAAACAAATGCTATTTTATATTTGCTGTATTTTTCTGCCGCACATTGCCGGTGTTCTGACAAAGTTGGCATGCGCGTAACGTTAAAAAGGACCGCGAATGCAGCGATTCCTAAGTACACACTACAAACTGTCTTTAAAGAAAGGAATATTAACTTACGTTTGCCATGTTTGGCGTACACAACAACTGCACGTAGCCCTCTCACTTAACGACTTCGCCGTGTCGTTAAGCATTAATTTACGCCATTTCCGTGTTGCACATGTATGTTTGTGATGTAAATAGTTTTTTTAGCACCATTGGATAACATTGAGAGTCCAACTGAATATAAAAGTGGGACACCGGTCCGTGAAAAAAAGATCCAAATCACACCGGTGTTCTGCCAAAATCTGCTACATCGGCGAAATGTCCTACATTAGTCGAATTTGACACCCAAAGTACTACCGTGCGCTCTAAACTTGTTTTGTTTAGATGCATACAGGCATAACATACCAAAAAAATGCCTGAAGAAAATACTTAAATGTAGTTATATCAACTAAGGATGGTTTAAATTCGCTACGTGACTAATGTGGTCAACTGCTTCAAAGCTAACACAAAAAAACAATGGTTAAAAGTATTAGAGGGTAATACATGCAAAAAGTATCTTTGTGGCAGTAAAAAGGTTCTAAAAACCTAAATAAAAACAAAATTAGTGAGTTCCCGCTGCTTTTAACCGATGTGCGCATGCGTGCGGATGCGTGCGGATGCTTGCGCAAGGACGTGTAGAACGTTTCGCCGCGTAGTAAGGAATGGCCGAACACCGGTCCATGGTGCAAAAAAGGTTGGGGACCCCTGCTCTAATCCCATTCATATTTGTGTCGGTTGGCAGAGCGAAACCGATGATAGCATATTAAATGATAATTATTCTATACATTACTTTATTTTGCGGTCACTGTGTATCAGCTTCACAAAAAGAAATGCAAGACATACCATTTGGTGTTTCCCACACGAACTGTTGTCGGGGTTTCATCAGTGTGATTGCTCCCCTCAATGATCCTTTCATTAGGCTGCATTGGCTTTTGTTTGGGCTCAAATTGATAACCCAAAACACCAAAGAAAGGTTCATAACTCTCCTCGTCACCATTAGAAGAATGTTCGTTTCGTCGGATTCGTCGCTGCAAATAGAAACAAAATTGTCCGCCATCATCGCCATTCAGTACTACGCATTGAGCTGGCTGTTTCCCGAAAGTGACGTCACGCACACAATATGCTAGATTTCCGGCATCTCGGGGGCGGGTCCTTTTAGCTTGACAATTGACCTAATTTCTATCATTTTCTTGTTGTTGCGATGTGTGTAATTACACGAAGTGGCATGATATGAATTCAAAAGGCATGCGTTGATGGATAAATGATGGAATATTAGCATTTCCCCAGGTGTTGTCATACCCTTTAAGGGACAGAGTCAACCTCTGCTACCACATGCTGTCAACACTGTTATCTTCAAACATGCCTCCTAGCATGCACTGAAGCACTACAGATGTAAAGGACAATCAAAATTCATGTTCTGTTAGGGTTGCCACCTTTCAGAAATAGAAATAAGGGACGCCCCCGTCGCGCCCAAAGCCTTACGGGCAAAAAATAGGGGCATCCCCCAAAACTCCTAAAATGCATATAAATGTATGTATTTTTAGATGCGAAAACTGTATTGTGCACTATGTGGGCATGGCAGTTTCCTTGCAGCAGACTGTTTTTTTTTCTTCTGCAGGTTAGTGAAAACGAAATTATGTATATCGTAATTAACATTTGTGTTGTTGGCACTGAATCCGGTCTTGTGATCCATTGACAAGCCAAGTTTCTTAAGGGAATGTTGCAGGAGAGCTATAATTCCAGCAGCTGACTCATCTGCATTCTCTATGAAGTCCAGCATTTTGTTGGTGACCCCAGACTCTGGACTCAAGTACTGGACAGCAAGGGGAAACATCTTCCTGCTCAATTTATTCGAGGCATCGGTCTGTATGGAGAATGGGATGGGTGACGTTAAGATCTTGAGCACATCACCCACTGCCTTTGAACCCAGGACTTGTTTCAACAGTGCCTCTTACTTTGTTCTCCCCAAAGTCATTTTCGTCACCATTTTGGAATCACATAAAAATCTTATGATTGAGCCTGTGTCCACAGTCAACACTATTGTAGCTCTGGCCACGTTTTGCTGTGTGGTATACCTGTATCACCTCAGCTGCAGTAATTTAGAAGGTAGGCGTGCGATGATGTCAAATTATTGCTTTAATTTTGGTATCACAATTAATCAATCAATAGATAGTATATATTCGCTGTAGGACTATTTATTCAGTGTTTATTTGCTGTTAATCTATTAGGAATAATTCCAAATGAGGAGCATTAGTTAGCGTAACAAAATAAGTTCTTTATGGGTACATAATCCATTCCATATTGATTGATAATAAATGCATGTTTAAAAAAAAAAAAAAATCAACATTCCTGAAAATAATCAACCATAGTAGCAATTGAAATAGCCTAGCTATGCTCCTATCAATGCAAGATGTATGAAGGTAAATATAAATATAGCCTATATGTTATCCATATACAAGAGCATAATAACATACCAAATCAAGCTCAGGTACAAAGAATTGTGACGAAGGCTCTTCTGGGATCTTATATTCCGTTTGTGGAGGTCCCCTGCAACCTGCTGTTTTACACCTCCGTGAGACACTGCAAAAACTTTCCTGCCTGCCTTGCAGTTCACTTTATAATCATCATCAGTGACTCTTATCGAGCCACTCCATTTTTTGAAGACGTTTCCTGTTTTGAGGATGAGGTGGGGTGTCCTGACTCCTGAGCGTCTGCTTTTGGAGACATCTTTGTTTTGCATTGAGCAGAGCGGGCGAGGTAACTAGGCAACGAACCCGGAAGTGGCGCGCAGTGCTGGGCAGACAGTAGCGGGCAGGCAGGTAACCATCTTGCTGTCTTTGATATCGCCTGCCCTTTTTGTTCATTATTGTTGGCTCAGTGTTCACTCATGAGCGCAGGTATGTGTTTGTGTGTGACAGACGTGCATAGGCTGGGTGCACCGCCGCCCAACCCCTCCCCGACGCCGGAGCCGTGGGTCGCCCCATGGGACAATTGTGAAATACGGAATAAACTGCGTTCCGTATTGGTTCGATACGGAACGCAACTTTTAATTCCCAATTACGGAACGATTCCGTATTTCAAGGGACGGGTGGCAGGCCTATGTTCTGTGCCAATAATTTCTTCAGTTACTGTTCCAGTTGTTTCATTAATTGCTCGTTATGGTATTTGGTGACACTTTATTTGACAGTGGCGCCATAAGACTGTCATGAGACCATCATAAGTATGACTTGACACTGATATGAGCATTAATCAATGTTTATGACAGAAATCATTTTGTGTCATCCGGCAAATTATCTTACTTTTGAATGGATGTAAAAGATCCGAGCTGGACATACTGTAAATGGAGTTAGTGCCATCATTTGCCGAACAACACTTAATGACATCTGTCATATGTATTCATTAACGCCCATGATAGTGTCATGTCATAATTATGACCGTCTTAAGGCAATCTTATGATGCCACTCTCAAATAAAGTGTTACCTATTACCCAATAAATCAACAAATAAGCCGCACTGGACTATAAGCCGCAGGATTCAAAATGAGGGAAAAAAGTTGCAGCTACCTACCGTCTTTACCCTAACACTGCTGATTCACACTCTATCATTGTCCTCAAAATCTTAAAATATGACCCAGACAGTTGTCCTATGATAGTACTAAATGTGGTTTAATGTAGAGTTTTAAAAATTCATTGTGTGTTTTGTTAAACTTGTCATGTTCAGCTACTTGACACCGAGAATGGAAATCTGAGTGTCCGATTGGTTTGAACAGTTTTAATGTATCACATGGGAATATGACATATTCTGACTGTTATTATTCAATACGCACGCCTCGTTTATTAGTAGATGGCAGCGAACAGAAAGGGGTTATGGGGTGACAGAGGAAAAGGAGGAGAGAGCGACAGAAGAAGTAAAAACAACAAGAAATACATTGAATGCCTACAGTAACTATGAATATGTTGGTGCTATCGTTAGCCAGTTGTATTTCCAGTTGACACCTTGTGGGGGGCCAGATGACCAAAGAAAAGAGAAAAAGGAGGGGGGGGTTCAGAAAGATAAATGATTGGGAGGGGTGGATCAAGGGCGGAGGTTTGCATAGGGACGGTAGGGACAAAACATGACCAACTTTTCTGGATGCTCAAATATAAGGAGGTCCCCCACTAACTTTAAAGCAACCTTATTTGCATTGTATAATGACTTCAGTTATATAGGTCATTTAGATTGTCTTCCATTATGTTGTAACGATAGAATTGACCCTAACATAATTAAGTGAATTATTTTCATTATTTTCAGACTTCCATTTACCACTTTTTCACTTGTTGAATGAGCCAGTCCATGTTTTTTCCCCTCAAAGGCACATTTGATTGGCTGATGACTTGACCCCCCCCATCCGCACACTCTCTCACACTACAAAATTACATTACATGTCGACATGCCGCCTCCTCCGCCCACGTCGAAGAGGAGGAATATTATAAGTTTTTTTTTTTTTGGCCAGCAGCCCCTGTAAGTAATGTGAAAGAAAGGTCACTGTCGTGAAGGTGGGAAACGCACCACTAATGTTGCTACTGAAAGTCCGACCTGCATCACAGTTTAGCATTACCATTACATTAAACTGTGTGCCATATATATATATATATATATATATATATATATATATGGCGGAAAGCACAGACAAGACTGAAAAAGCAGTTTCTGCTCTTGCACTCCTCTTCAAAAGAAACTGCTGTATTTTAAGCCAAAACAGCTGTTGTGTTTCATAGAAAAATGTCTGTATGCTGAGATAGCAGATTCATGGCACGGTAAGCCCCCAAACTATTTTTAATTTGTCCGTTTTACCCTGAAAACCCCCGTTTACAGACGTCGCGAACGAAGGTAATTAATTATATTTATTATTCAAAATGTCGTTTATAGCTTCGATTCATTCATTGATGTCTCAGATTGGGTTTAAAAAAACGACTTTAAAATTATTCACTCACATATTTTAAACTTTTAAACAAATTATGTGACAATAAAAGAAATGGCGTCTGTAAAAAAGTCACGGATATCTACCTCATAACTATCGCTTAATTGCATTTCTTTGTTACTCTCGCGTTTTCTCCGATATATGTTAGATGATAAATAATCGATCCAAACAAAGAAAAATTGAAAAAAAAAAAACATTTAAAAGGGTAAACATATGAAAAAGAAAATCTCGAACACTCCTTGATGTCTGCCATTTTTGCATCGCGACCCTTGTTATATGACCATGTTTCACCCATAAAGTCCCCAAAAAATCCAGCTGTGGCCATTCATAGCTGTGTCTTGACACTCAGCGATACATGCTACATGGAGTGTCTGGATCGAAACAAGGTAAGTATGCGATAATATCTTGTTAAAGTCATGGCGTCTGTAATTCTGCTCTCACGTGCGGTCACCTCCAGATAGGGTTTTGCTGTTTAAAAAAACATTAAAAAAAAAAAAAAAAATCCTCCTGTTCAAAATTTTTCTTCCCCCAGAAAAGTGAGATCTTAAGCTTTACAATGATGTATCACACGTGCATATCGGACAATTTCAAAATTTGGACAAATTGGGGGTCTCAGATACATATATACTATATATACTATAAAAAACTGACCATTAGCCAAATTTCAAAATTGGAACGCGTCAAATCTAAATTTTCTGGGGGAAGAAAAATTTTGAACAGCAGGGCATTTAAAAAAAGAAAAACAATTAAACAGCAAAACTCTAACTGGAGGTGAGAGCACGCGAGAGCATAATTAAAGACGCTATGATTTTAACGAGATATTATCGCGTACTTATCTTGTTTCGACCCAAACACTCCTTGTAACAGATGTGACTGGCCACAGCCAGATTTTTGCGGGATTTTATTGGTGAAACATGGTAGTATAACAAGGGTCGCGCTGCAGAAATCGCGGACATCAAGGAGTGGTCGAGATTTTCATTTTCATATATTTACCCTTTTAAACGTTTTTTATTTTTTCTTTGTCTGGATCGATTATTTATAATCTAAAATATTGGGGAAAATGCAACAGTAATGAAAAAAATACAATTATGCGATAGTTATGAGGTAGATATCCGTGACTTTTTTTTACAGATGCTAATTTTTTCATTGTGACGTAATTTGTTTAAAAGTTTTAAAATATGCGAGTGAAATTTTTTTAGTTTTTTTTTTTTTTTTAAACTACATATTAGACATCGATTAATGATTCTAAGCTAAAAATGACAGACATTTTAAATAATAAATACGATTACTTACCTTCTTTTTATGGCAAGGTTGAAAAAAAAAAGCGGTTGCGCGACGTCTGTAAACGGGGGTTTCCAGGGTAAAACGAACAAATTAAAAATAGTTCGGTGACTTACTGCGCCATGAATCTGCTATGGCAGCATATAGACATATTGTTCAATCAAACACAACAGTTCTTTTGGCTTAAAATAAAACAGTTTATTTTAAAGACGGGTGCAAGAGCAGAAACTGCTTTTTCAGGCTTGTCTGTGTTTTCCGCCATATAATAAACTATGTATATGTATACGTACATATTCCTCTTTATTTTATAGACTTACTGTGGTATGAAAAAGTATCCGAACCTTTTGGAATTTCTCACATTTCTGCATAAAATCACCATCAAATGTGATCTGATCTTTGTTAAAATCACACAGATGAAAAAACTGTCTGCTTTAACTAAAACCACCCAAACATTTTTAGGTTTTTATATTTTAATGAGGGTAGCATGCAAACAATGACAAAAGGGGAAAAAATAAGTAAGGGAACCTGTTAGGGCAAGGTAGGCAAAGTTGATTTGGACCAAAATGCAAGCCGGAAACAGATGAAGTGTGAAGTGGTATTTATTGCACAAGGACAAAGTGCTGAGTGGCTGGTGGGTTGAATGATCAATGGCTATGGCTGCGAGGGCTTTGATTGGTGGGTGTCCTGGTGGCAAAAAACAGAATAAGTTAAAAGTTCAAAGACAAGAGTCACAAACTACAAGCTTAGTTGGCCGATGTACCAATGGTGACTGGCAGAGTCATCTGGCACCTGCTTGCTGTCCAGGCCAATCCTTATGAGCAGTGTTGATTGATGATGCGCTGCAGGTGCGCTCCAAGGTGAGCCAAGATTGGAGTGATTCCAGACATCAAAAACAGGAAGTGTTATACCAATAAAAGCCAGCAGAGGGGAGTGTGGGCAAGGACCACCACAGTACCCCCCACTCAATGGACGGCACCGGGCGGCCTGCCCGGCTTCCCGGGGTTGGCAGCATAGAAATGCCGCAAGAGGGATGGGTCCAGAATCAGACTACGGGAAATCCATGATCTCTCCTCGGGGCCATAGCCCACCCAATCCACCAGAAACTGAAAACCACGGCCGCGAGGTCAGACATCCAGAATCTTGGAGACAGCAAATACCGGGTGACCATCAATGAGAAGGGGTGGAGGAGGTATAACAGCCGGAGGGCAGAGGTCACTGGGGGAAACAGGCTTGAGCAAGAAAACATGAAAAGTGGGGTGCACGTTCATGGATGCCGGGAGGTCCAACCGAACAGCGGAAGGGTTGATGATTTTCGTGATCTTGTAAGGGCCAACAAACCGGGGGGCTAATTTGCGCGACTCCACCTGCAGGGGAAGGTCCCGGGCAGACAACCAGACCTCTTGTCCCACCTTGTATTCCGGGGCTGGTGAACGGTGGAGATCGGCCAGCTTCTTGTTTTTCTCGGCAGTGCGAGTGAGGGCAGCCCTTACGGTCCTCCAGATCTCCCTAATCCTGCTAATGTGGTCCTTCACGGAAGGGACAGCTACTTCCCTTTCCTGCTCTGGGAACAAAGGAGGTTGGAAACCGTTACAGGCCATGAAAGGGGACATACCGGTGGCTGAGCAGATGAGTGAGTTATGGGCGTACTCCACCCAGGGAAGGAAAGTGCTCCAGGAAACTGGATGATGGGCGGTGACACAACGCAGGGCGGCCTCTAGATACTGGTTGGCTCTTTCGGTCTGGCCGCTGGTCTGGGGATGGTATCCTGATGAAAGACTGGGTGCCGCGCCAACCACCTTGCAGAACTCTTTCCACACCACCGAGGAGAACTGGGGACCACGGTCTGAAACGATATCTAGAGGCAGGCCGTGAAGCCTGAACACATGCTTAACTAACAGGTTGGCAGTTTCCAGAGCAGATGGTAATTTGGGAAGGTGAACTAAGTGAACAGACTTGGAGAAACGATCGATAACGGTAAGAATAACAGTGTTACCTTCAGAAGGAGGCAGACCGGTTATGAAATCAACTGCAATGTGGGACCAAGGTCTACTGGGAACAGGGAAGGGGCATAGCAGACCAGAGGGTGGCCGATGGGAGGCCTTCCCTCGAGCGCAGACCGTGCAGGGATTGACAAATTCGCGGGCATCTTTGGCCATACCAGGTCACCAGAACGACTGTCGGAGGAAAGAGAGGGTCCTATGGATACCAGGGTGACAGGTTAATTTGGTAGAATGGCTCCATTCCAGGACTTGAGAGCGTACAACAGATGGGACAAATAGGCGATTTGGGGGACCGTTTCCTGAATCTGGATCGGCTTTCTGAGCTTCCCTGACCAAAGATGTAATCTCCCATCTGGCAGACCAGCGGGCTTGTCGGGGGTTGAGGCGCTGTGCGGATTGTATGTAGGAGAGGTTTTTGTGATCTGTCCAGATGATGAATGGGATTTTGGTGCCTTCCAGCCAGTGACGCCATTCCTGCAGGGCCAAAACCACCGCCAGCAATTCCCGGTTTCCAACATCATAGTTCCTTTCAGCAGGGCTGAGCCGTCGGGAGAAAAACGCACATGGATGCAGCTTGTGGGTAGTGGGGTCTCGCTGGACAAGATGGCCCCAACTCCGGTGTCCGACGCATCCACCTCCACAACAAATTGTTGCAATGTGTCGGGGTGTTTGAGAATGGGGGCAGAGGTGAAGAGTGACTTTAAGTGTGAAAACACCTTACCAGCTGTGGGCAAGGACCACCACAGAACCATCACATTGAATATTTTCTGGCCCCCCCCTTTGGTAGCAATAACTTCAAGCAGACGCTTCCTGTAGCTGCAGACCAGTCTGGCAAACGTTTAGCTTTGTGAAATGCGAGCAAAAACACGTTTGTCAGTGCATGGCGCTGTTCTTCATTAACTTTATTCCGCCACTTGTCCATAGGGCGAGTGGGGTCCTGTCTGACATCGATAGTTTGCTTAATTGCCACATGCTCTCTGTTTTTTTCGTGCTTTTCAAAGTCTGGATGGCTGAAATTCTTTGACCCTACATAAAATGCGCTGCTCTTATCAGCGACATTGGGATTCTCACGGCAAATTTTGTACCACATTTCCGTGCAAGCATCATTTGCTTCTAGCCATGGTACCTCCTGCAGCCACTTTTCAGCAAAAGTCCTTTTTTTCAGTAGCGCCGGTGACGTCTCTGTCGTCTGTCTTTTGATGGGGGTGGGGGAACACGGAAATAATTACTCAGTGGGGCCTGCCTCTTTGACATTTTGAGAAGTGATTTTCTCGTGTCTGCCGCAAATACAGTGGTCAGCCATCGGTACGCAAAAGCGTATGGAAGCCGTTGAGGGCCAGCGCGTTTGTCTAGGTCCAGTAGGCATGCGCGCATGCGGACCACTTATGTGCACCCCTGTGTGTATATATACATATATATATATATATATATATATATATACACACACATATATATATATATATATATATATATATATATATACATACATATATATATGGCGGAAAACACTCAGGTGACTTGGAGTTCCACTCGGAGACCCCCAATTTGGCCAAATTTCAAAATTGTCCAATAAGCATCTGTGATCCATCATTGGAAAGCTTAAAATCTAAATTTTCCGGGGGAAGAAAAATTTTGAACAGGAGGGCATTAAAAAATAAGTACATTTAAACAGTGAAACCCTAACTGGAGGTGAGAGCACGCGAGAGCATAATTAAAGACGCCATGATTTTAACGAGATATTATCACGAACTTATCTTGTTTCGATCCAAAAACTCCATGTAGCATGTATCATCGAGTGTCAAGACACAGATGTGACTGGCCACAGCCAGATATTGGGGGGATTTCATGGGTGAAACATGGTAATATAACAAGGGTCGCGATGCAGAAATCGCAGGGAGTGGTCGAGATGTTCTTTTTCATATATTTACCTTTTTTAGTTTTTTTTTTTTCAATTTTTCTTTGTCTGGATCGATTATTTTATCATTTAACATATTAGGGAGAATGCGACAGTAACAAAAAAAAAAAAAAATCTGTTATTGCCGCATATAGAAATATTGTTCTAACACAACAGTTCTTTTGGCTTAAAACACAGCCGTTTATTTTAAAGAGGGGTGCAAGAGCAGAAACTGCTTTTTCAGTCTTGTCTGTTTTCCGCCATATATTATTAAATTAGACTGAAAAACATTTCTGGCCTTATGAGGTAAAAGCAATGCTTGGGATGACCTTCAATGTGTACGAACTCTTCCTCCTCCTTGACTGATGGCGACTCTTCCTCCTCCTCCTTGATGCACTCCGACTCCCGGTGCTCAGGACGATGGGCTTGGCTTACATCTGCAAGACCACAAACAAATCTTATTTCATCTTTTGCAAACTTGTGTCCCCAAAGTTTATTTCTGTTGGGGAAAATTCATCCTTACCAATTGTTTTTTTTTAATTTGCGTTTTCAATCCAGCACAAAAGTCATTCAAAGTGCTTGACAATAGGTGTCACTAGCTTTTAAGAACAGGGGGGCTTAGCCCCCTATAATATATACACATATAAAATCATAGAGGCTAATGCCATGACTTTCACTCACAACACAGTAACGGTTCTTTCCAGAATATTTGTAAATCATACAGATTATATTTTAGGCACATATGTAACAAAACTGGCTGTATTTTTTAACCCTGAAAAATGCTAATAATTACTTGAAGTAATATCTGGGTTGAACAGGGCTGGGCGATATGGCCTTATGTACGTATCACAGTAAATTGAGCAGATTTACCTCTATAACCTCTATATAAATTCATCCTTACCAATTGTTTTTTTTAATTTGTGTTTTCAAGCCAGCACAAAAGTAATTCAAAGTGCTTGACAATGGGTGTCACTAGCTTTTAAGAACGGTATATAATATATACACATATAAAATCATAGAGGCTAATGCTATTACTTTCACTCACAACACAGTAATGGTTTGTTCCAAAATATTCGTAAATCATACAGATTACATTTGGGCGATATGGCCCGAAGTACGCATCACAGTAAATTGAGCAGATTTACCTCAATAACGATAAATGACGATAAATTCACCCAAGCGGACTGTTAGATAATTTGAAAATCTGAATCAATGCATGAAATACAAATTAACTGTTACCATTTCTCGTTGATTTATTTACCAGCTTTCAATTTAACAATTGTATGTGCAGGCTAAACATTAAGTATAAAACATTTTCTTGTAAACAATAAGATTTCAAGTATGAACATTTATAACAGCTTGTATGACTGGAACAATGTACAACAATATAAAAATCATTACGAACACTGTGCAAACATGTCACTGTAACAAATGACCGACAGCTTGAACAGAAGGTGGAAAAGCGCTATATAAGTTTAACACCATTTACACCATTTACACTTTAAACAGACAACTTATTATTAATGGCTGCTGTGACATAATTACTAAACACTACAGCTGAAATGAATACTCGAGCAACTCGAGTTTAAAAACTGATCCGAGTAATTTTATTCACCTCGAGGAATCGTTTAATTTTGCTCTAAGCATCACGTTTTGCCCGGACTATTTTTTAATGCGGGACAACACACTGATGTCACGTGCGTAGAGGAAGAAGCAATTAAAAAAAAAAAAAAATCCCCTGCTGCAGCCGACAGCCGCTACAAACTACAACGACGTTGCTAAAAACTGGCCCGCATGATGATACGCAGAGCATGCTACGGTGGGATCAGGTGTCTGAATTGTCTTATAGATATCACGTGCATGTTGAACTAAATGCGAAATGAGAGTCAGCGGCGTTAGTAAACAGCCGCCATCTCAAAGCAGTGGACCTCTCAGCGCAAATAAATATGATTAACGTTAATGTCACTCACTCACGTAACGTTAGCCCTGCGGAGGGCTAGGTTTCTATTAATTTTGACCACTGTCGATGCGTGGCTAACGTGTCTTACATACAGGTTTTATTCAATCTGTGAAAACATAGCGCTGTAGAGTGATGAGGGTGTAAAATAAAAACTTAATAATGCTAACTAGGAGTGGGAACCTCTTGGTACCTCACGATACGATACGATTTGCGATACAAACCTCACGATAATGATGATCTGACGATATGGCGATACAACGATTATCGATACATTGGTCGGAAAATCATTCCAGGATATTCTACAAACAACTAATAAACAGAAAAAACAAGCTTCTGCTGTGAATTGGATTGATTTTATCACTAGTAGACGTCCAATCCATTTGAAATGGGAGGGTGAATGAATGAATGTGAACGAATGTTCATCCGCTGCCATCCCTCCCAATTCAAACGGATTGAACGTCTATGGCCGGTAGTGGCAGCCAATGCCAGGCAATGAGATAATTTTGGGCCATTTAAGGTCATTTACCTGTTAATTTTCAGTTACTTCCTGTTGATTTTGGGGTATTGTATGGGTCACTTCCTTTTTATTTTGAGTTACAGAACAGGAAGCGACCTGGTAATCACCCAATGAATAGGAAGTGACTCAAACGCAACACAAAATGACCTGTAAATGCCCTAAAATGAACAACAAGTGACCAGTAAATGCCCTGGAAATCGGACAGAATGACAGTTGCCACGTTTACATGGAGCCACATATTCCAATTACAATCGGAATATTTGTTCAAACCGAATAAATGTGTTCCATATAAACACCTCATTCGGAATGAACAGGCCCAAACCGAATGGAATTTCATTCCGATTCACAGGGGTGGAATATTCCTTTTCCCAAACCGATTAGAAGTAAAATTATATCATGTAAACAGGGAAGCGGAATGGTGTCTGGTTGCGTTCTTTCTGCGCATGCTCCGTACTGACGTGGTGACGTCACTTGGTGACGTAAGTAACGTCACTTGCAACATGGCTTCCAAGCACACGCACAGCGCACCCACACAACTTTTTAAATGAACGGCGTATCATTCTGAAGTTTTGTTTCCACTCGAAAAGTTAAAACAGCAGCTGATCTGATGATCGATCTCCATGTTTTGCAACGTGACGCTTTGTTTTGATTAATCTGCGCATGTCAGACGGCAGTTGTCAAACGTCCTTTCAGAATAAAGGCAGTCACATGTAAACGCTGGATCGGAATAGATGAAGTGACATGTAAACAGCAGATGTGAAATTTCCATTCGGAATGATTTGAATCGGTATGAATAAAAGTCAGCATGTAAACGTGGCTAGTGAATGCTCGGATTTCAAAAGAATGAATGTTCCCAGTCTACATGGATTGAGCTTCGGGCACCGTCAATGCAGCCTTAGAGTTAACTGAGACACTATTATGGTGGAAGATTCTGGTAGCAACTTGTTGTTTTATTTTTAGACATTGATACCGTTTTAAAACGATATCTCGATTCTTGGCAGGAGCATATCGATAACCTTTTGGGATGCAAAGTATCACGATACATCACCATTTCGATGTTTTGTCACACGCCTAAAGCTAACTGTCAATTTTAGCTCAGTAGTCATTGCTAGATAAAACAGTAGCACTGGTCCCTAATGTGCTCCAATACAGCAGGTAGGCCTGAACGATATATCGTTTAAACATCGCCATCGCGATGTGCGCATGTGCAATAGTCCCATCGCAAGGACGTGCGATAGTTTTTTCATTTCATTTTTTAAAATCCACAAACGTTTGTTTTGAGGAAGGTGAGGGAAGGAGAGCGCACAGCTTCTCTTTCCCTCCAGCAAGTCATCGGCTCCTCCCCCTCCCCCTGCGACAGCGGAGTGGAGGGAGGAGGGGCCGAACAGCAGAGCGGAGGGAGGAGGGCCCGTTCTCAAAGTGAAAGCAAGCAAGCAACACGTTGGAGGAGCGAGGAAGACTGTATCCAAAAGGAGTTTTGGATGTATTTTGGCAAGAACAAGACTATAAGGGACAAAAAACAGCCCTGTCGACAGTGCCTTGCCGTGGTTGCCTCAACAAGAAGTAATCTGTCAAACATGTGGGACCATTTAAAACGCAGGTATCTATGCATTCCTGCTACGAGCTTCCCATCAGAGGCTTTTTAGCACAGGTGGGAACATTGTTACGTGCCAACATTCTTGTCTCAAGCCTGCTATAGTGGATAAACTAATAGTCTTGGCCAAAAACCTATGAGACCCAGTTGAGAATTGCTGAGCAAGGAAGCTGGACGATATGCAGACAAATACATAACACAGCTGCAGGAATGTCTTTTCTTCTTTTTATTCATGTGACAGCTATCAGGAAGGCAGGAAATTTGGGAGTTAAAATGGTTCTGTTATTCATCACAGTTATTTGCAGTTATTCAGTTCAATTATTTACAAGTTCAATTGAGTTTGTTTCTTTTATATTTAAATTTATTGTAAATCGTATTTTTCAAATAACTATATATAGTACAGCTGCACATAAAGTTTTGATACTTAATATCATTGTTGAAATATTTTTACAACTTTGTTGCCGTTTTGGAGTTTTATATTGTTATATTTTGTGTGAACAACTCAGGGGACTAATGCACTTGCACTTTTATTAGTCAGATTTAATATTTAAGTTCAAATATGTTGACAACTTTGTTGTTTTACTGAGGTTTTTATTTATTGTTATAGTTTGTGAACAACTCTTTTGTCATATTTAATATTTTTGTTCAAATATGTTGACAACTTTGTTTTACTGAGGTTTTTATTTATTGTTATAGTTTGTGAACAACTCTTTTATTTGTCATATTTAATATTTTTGTTCAAATGTGTTGACAACTGTGTTGTTATTTTACAGAAGTTTTTATTTATTGTTATATTTTGTCAAAAACTTAGGGGACTAATGCACCTGCTCTTTTATTTATCATTTAATGTATTTGCTGCTGTTGAAGTGTAAAATATTGTGTTCAGTAAATGATCTATTTTGTGCAGACATGGCTTCCTTGATCCCTTCATACAGCAATCTTCATCATTCACAAATGAAACGGTATTATATGAATACACTGTGGTCACGGTGTGTTATGTAAAGTATTTCCAAACAGCTATTCAAGTCATTTAGTGAAAATTTATTTAAAATAGATTTTTTTTTTTTTTTTAATATCGCAATATAATATCGCAATATATTGCAAACCTCAAAAAAATCGCAACAATAGTTTTTTCCAATATCGTTCAGGCCTAGCAGGTATCATACTGTAATGTTGACAAAGAGTCACCCGCTTCGTTAGGTTTCAATTATTTATATTTTGGGAACTTGTGGAACAACCAACACACGACTGCTGTCTGCGCAGCCGACGCACGCGCACCTGCCAGAAGGACAACAACAGAAAGGCACATTACTTGCTCTCCCTCACCTCCGCACGTCACGTGGTGCATTCAGAAACGCATGCAAATATCCCCGCCATATTATAACCTGATATGTTACAATACATTTATTTTGAACACTGCAAAAAGTCAAAATCCTATCAGGACTTATTTTAGATTAACTTAAAACTTAACTAGAACTTAACAATAGCTTGACACAAATGGAAATTCAATTGAAACACGTGGGAAAAACATCTAACTTTTAAGTGATGTGTGTTCTCAAGCGTAATGGCATTTTTAGGTAAGAAATATATATATATATATATATATATATATATATATATGTTTATAATATCTAAAAGTTTTTTGAGGGAAAGCAGTGAATTAAGTCTTTTTTCTTTTATTCTAGTCACATCTGAGATGCAACTGTTGGCTGTTTTCAACAATGTACACAGAAAATAAAGACATTGATTGAGTGAAAGTGGTTCAATATTGGATGAAATGTCTTGTTTTCTCATGTATAATTATAATTGTTCTTTACCTAAAAATGTTTTATCCGTATAATCAGTCGATTAAAATATTCGCTAGCTGCAGCCCTATTCAACACGTGTTTATTTACTTCAAGCTTTCAGGGATTTTTTTTCCAGAGCATTGTTTAATTCATGCACGCACACATGCACCTCTCAAGCATTGTTTCATACATGCACACACACATGCACCTCTCACACAAACACACTGTAGCACATTCAAGCTATATTGCTCTTTGAATTGCCTTGTGTTGAATTGTAAATAAATTTGCCTTGCCACTACCATCATAAAAGCGATCAAAGAAATCACACGCCCACAGAGATAGAAAATATTGACATACTGATTGCCAGATGCAGTCCGTGCCCAATCCACTCATTAAATTCGGCCGCTTCGACAAGATTAGAGCCGCTATCCGACTCCATCACGTTCATTTGTAGCGTTATCCGTTAGCGTTAGCCTGTGGCCTGGCTACCGGTAGAAAGCACCTGCTCCTAAAATCGTGAGAACCAGGGAGGACAGCGGGCGAAAGCCCGTCTGGAAGCCACCAAGAGTCGACTTAATCTCAGGTGAAAGTTTGGTGAAGCTTCCTTAAACCCGACTACACCACGTTTGCTTGTAGCTTAGCCGCTAGCGAACACTAGCGAAAACTACTGGGCTTCTTCTTGTGTGTTGGCACTTTACCCCTCGTTTCGTGGGGCATTACCGCCACCTACCGGGTTGATGGTTTACGAGCTCAGGCAATTACAGGCAAGAATTTTGCTTTTCTGACTAACGGTGAAACACACCTAGAGTGTATGGAGGTAGATTTGTGTCTTTATTATTCAATTATAAAAAAGTCGCTTTAATCAAAATACATATTTTCAATCAAAATAATAAAGTCACTCCAATAAAAAATGTGTTTGAATGCAGAAATAAATTTGAAACTCAAAAAAATGCATTTGAAATCTTTTTAATGGATTTTTTTTAAGTCGTTTTTTTTTTGTTTTTGTTTTTTTTAAATTGAAGTAATGTAGTTTTGCATTTTAATAAAAAAAAAAGTTGCTTCAAACAAAAAAAAATATTTTAAAAAGAAAAATCAATCAAACATGTTTAATAAATCACAGAAAATGTTTTTGAATGCAAAAAATTTTTTTTGAGTCAGAAATTTGCATTTGAACACATAATTTTTCTTTGACTGAAGCAATCCTTAAGCGATCCTTTTTTGTTTGGGCCATATTATGGGTAGGACATTTGTGTCTGAATCATTCAATCCCAGAAAAAGTTGCTTCATCAAAAAAACTATTTTCAATCGAAGAAAAAATCATTTGCAAAAATAAAATCACCTTTCCCTAAAAACATATGTATTTTTTTGAAAATATATACTAGTATTTTTTTTTTATTGAAGTGTTGTGGTGACCCTTTATTATATGACATAATTCACCCACGGAACTTGTGTGGGAGATGTTGTATATTTGGCCGAGCGCCTTTCCGGCTACGTCACAGTCACGTGACAGACAATTAAGAGCCGTGTGCGTTTCGGCTGAGTTAAGAGAGAGTTCCTAGCGAGTCACAAGAGACACATGAGAGGCAAAACACGGCAACAAGACTCCATCCAACGTCATCCGCTACAGTGTCACTTTTTTGAAGAGCAAAAAGTTTTGAACTCATTTTTTATTTGAAGTACTAAAAGTTTAGAACACATTTTTTTTTAAGTAGAAAAGGTTTTGATTGAATCATTTTGACACAAACATCCAACTTCGCCGCTACTTCTGACATGTTTGAGTGACAGGTGACTACGCCAATGGCATAAATGCATGATGAAGCAAGAATCATGGCCACCTGGGCTCCAGCCAGCCATCGGACTCAGCTCGAGTTCAAGCTGAAAATAGCACACCTAAGGCAGAGGACTTCGATGCGAGGCAGTGCTTCTATGATCCGAGAGGAAAGCCTGGGGCTTAATGTGATTCAACATGGGTAACTTCATCCGCTGCCCTGACGTGACGGCTGGCAATCGGGGTCCAACCAGAGAGTCGCAACGCGCCGGGACGGGGGTGACACAACAACATATCCACGGATAGAAAGACTTGTAGTTCTTAAAAGATAAATGTTAGTACAAGTTATTACGATTTGATATTGAAACCCCTCTTGATGTTTTCGTTTTTATACAATTTGTAAAATTATTTTACCTAGTAGGTCACCATTGTTAATGACGTCGCAGGGCGGTGACATCACAGGGCCACGCTGCCAGAATTCCACCTGTCACTCTTAAAACAATAAATAAAAAACGTGTCACTCTTTATGTAAGGTAGTGATTTAAATACGCCACAAGGTGTCAATGGCGAGTTTTACATTAATTATGGATCAAACCAATGAGTGTGTTTTTTTTCCCTTGACTGACGCTGTAGTTTCTTTAATCCACACAGGCATTCAGATTGGTAGCTCGGACCACGCTGTTTATTGGCATAAGCTTCGGCAACTCTTTTACAAAACACATAAGTATCATATAGTGAAATTACTACAAAACTAATACTCATATCTCAAAAAATGTCACCAAGAAGAAAAATGCTTCAATCCGTATTACTGAGGCCCTATTCTCACACAGTTAACACAACAATGCAAAGAGAACTGGCATTCACAATCAAAATAGATGCGCAAAATACACATTAAACTCAGACTTTGGTCAAACTATATTTAAACATTTCAGCAACAACAATGAATTAGCGCAAGGTAGGTTTTTTTTTGTTTTAAATATGGCGGCTCCATGTGATGAACGAGAAAGGGCTTTACTGCTGATTTCAGCGAATCACCAAAGAGCAACGTAATATATATATATATATTTTTTTTTTTTTTAATTGACAACAACAAACAACAATACAAACAAAAAAATAGAAGAATAATCAACAATACAAACCAAAAAACAAAACAAACATAAATATGCCAGGGGGTATAAACATTTCAAACATTGAACATCAGAGAGAAAAAAAACAATAATACTTTACGCAATTGTTCACAAAAAAGTTTTAGCTTATCACAAATATTATTTTTTCCCGCTTTCAGATTCTTTGACTTTTTTTTAAACTGATTTATGTAGCATACAGTTTCATTATGAAAGTGAGAAAAAGATGGTATTAGCTTGCTGTATTTACATTAGTGGGGGTAGAATTTTGATAACAAATGAGTACATTAATCATAAAAACATTTTCATTCCTGATATTTTTATTGAAACAAAAAATGGCATTTTCCCATTTTAGTTTGATGTCCATGTGTGGATTCCTGTCAATGAACTTGCAGAAATCTTTCCCAAATTTATTGGGAAAAGAGCAGGTCCAAAAAAAGGTGCTGAACTGTCTCTGGATGATTTCCACAGAACGAACATTTTGTGTCAATGTCCATCTTGAATTTTTTTATGTAGTGGTTTGCAGGATAGTATATGTTAATAATTTTGAAAGAGACTTCTTTGACCTTATTAGTCATAGGAACATGTTGGGCATAATCCGGATTAAGCGGAAGATGATGGATGGATGGATGGATGGATGGATGGATGGATGGATGGATGGATGGATGGACTCTGAAAAAGTGATCGAACATATCTATGCGAATTTTTGTGATGTAGCAAGCACAATTTCCCCACACTAGAGTCTAGTATATTTGGAGGAGATAAACTTTGGAATGGCAAGATTACATTTCTGCACAGCATAGCTACGTAATATACGTATGTTGTATGTCTGCCAAGTTATGACTGTTCAAAATTTGTTGTGAGACAAAAGGGCGACGGTCAGTTTCCTTTTTGGAACCCTCTGCTTCAACGAAACCTCAATATTTTTCATAAGGCACCTGAACACATGTCTTAAGGCTCTCCTGAAACAGGTTTGAGGTCAATTGATTTTTTTCCCTTGCAGGAGGAGCCTTTCTCGTAAACAAGGGTGTTTCCTGTTCCCACTAGGGGGCGCCAAACCTAATGGGTAATGTTTCAATGCAGTCATAATCAGGCTGGGATACCTTACATAAATGCCAGATATGAAGGTTTGAAAATATTGTCCCACGGGCTGCAGGTCTGATAAATATTAAAAAAAAACTTTTTCGCTCTCGCTTTCCGTACAGTCAGCGAGTGACCGCTTCCAATCAAGTCAAGGAATAAAAAAAATCAAAAGAAAAATAAAACGTACGCTGCTTCATTGAGGAATACCTCATCGGATAGCGAGCATTTCATATATGCACTCATAGTTACATCAAGGAACAACTTCCGTCAAGGGGTGTTCAAACTGACAGCTTTTGACGCAAACGTCATAGTCATGATCTGTCTGCAGGGGCGGACTGGTAATCTGTAGCTTCTGGAGGATCACAGAACGGCCGGTGCTCTGGACGGCCGGCGGCCGCCATATATACATCATTGTTTTTATCCCCCCTATCCTCTATGATTATCTACAGTTCGCATCCAATCCGACAGGTGGCAGCAATGCGCCTGGCTGTTAACCGCCAATCTGATAGAAGAATGAAGAAGAAGTGGGCAAGGCGCTGTGACTCTGAAAGACTTGTTGTGGCCCAAGGAGGGGCAGGATAGAGCGATAAGAGCTTTGGCGGACTTTCTAGTTGCCACCGGGCTGAGATGGAATGAAGAGGGTTACTTGCCAGGTATATTGGCAATTGTTATCCACCAGGTAGCTACAATTTAAATGAAATAAATGGCAATTAAAGGGCTAGTTCCAGCTATTCCATGTCCCCGTTTGCAATCGTGTCAAGTTACAGTATGCTAGTCCTACTATCCCTCTCCTAAGAAAAAAACATTTTAGCTGTAAAACAACGTATGCACACACAGCAACCATATTAATTCAGAAGAAATATAACAAAATATTAATAAAATGAATGGTTTTACTTTAAAGTTTAGGTAGTTAAATTGATATGATATATATATTTTAACCATTTATATATCGTTTTGTTTTCTGGTTAATACTTTCCAATGAAGGTTATGTATACAGGATTTGTCTTGAAATGTTTAGTGTATTTTCATTGAAATTTATTATTTGTGTGGCAAGATTAGTTATGGCATAAACAATGAAGTCATTTTATAGACACAGGGGATAGGTGTTATTATAATCAATTGGATACATAAAACTTGCTTTAAAAAGTAAATTCTTTCATTTGTTTATTCAGGTTGATCATAGAGCTAGGGTAGAAGATGAATCCAACTCCAGTTCAGCCTTGCAGTACTTTGAACGCCCCAAGCCAGACAGTCACAGTCTAGACACATTTTCTTCATTTTTCTCTCAAAGTGCACGAAATTGATGCATTTTAAAATAAAATCTAAAAAAAATTCTCACGGGGGGCATGCCCCCGGACCCCCCTGGAGGGTCTGTGTGCTGTCTTGTGGGCTGGGCTGAGTCAAAGTCCAGGGCTGCTTTTTAGTCCCAGTCCGCCCCTGTCTGTCTGTGTTAATAATAGAAAGGGAAACGCATTTGAAAGTGGCTCATTTCACCGCAGTGATGAACCTCACAGGAGAAATGATGGCGCGAGAATCACAGTTTTTTTTTTTTTTTTTTTTATCATGTCAAAATTCTGGTCCTTCTCATAAAATTAGCATATTGTGATAAAGTTCATTATTTTCTGTAATGTACTGATGAACATTAGACTTCCATATATTTTAGATTCATTACACACAACTGAAGTAGTTCAAGCCTTTAATTTTTTCAATATTTATGATTTTGGCAAAAAAGTCAAGAAAACCAAAAATCCCTCTCTCAAAAAATTTGCATATCATGAAAAGGTACTCAACTAATTAACTCAAAACCCCTGCGAAAGATTCCAGAGGCTTTTAAAATCTCCCAGCCTGGTTCATTACTCAAAACCGCAATCATGGGCAAGAATGCCGACCTGACTGCTGTCCACAAGGCCATCACTGACACCCTCAAGCAAGAGGCTAAGACACAGAAAGAAATTTCTGAGCGAATAGGCTGTTCCCAGAGTGCTGCATCAAGGCACCTCAGTCGGAAGGAAAAAGTGTGGCAGGAAACGCTGCACAATCAGAAGAGGGGACTGCGCCCACCCTGAGAAAGATTGTGGAGAGGGGCCGATTCCAGACCTTGGGGGACCTGCAGAAACAGTGGACTGGGTCTGGAGTAGAAACATCCAGAGCCACCGTGCACAGGCGTGTGCTGGAAAAGGCAGAAGCGCCTGACCTGGGCTACAGAGAAGCAGACTGGACTGTTGCTCAGTGGTCCAAGGTACTTTTTTTCAGATGAAAGCAAATTTTGCATGTCATTCACAAATCAAGGTGCCAGAGTTTGGATGAGGACTGGGGAGAAGGAGATGCCAAAATGCCTGAAGTCCAGTGTCAAGTACCCACAGTCAGTGATGGTCTGGAGTGTCATGTCAACTGCTGGTGTTGGTCTACTGTGTTTTATCAAGGGCAGGGTCAATGCAGCTAGCGATCAGGAGATTTTGGAGCACTTCATGCTTCCATCTGCTGAAAAGCTTTATGGAGATGAAGATTTCATTTTTCAGCACAACCTGGCACCTGCTCACAGTGCGAAAACCACTGGTAAATGGTTTACTAGATAGGGATTTTTGTTTGTTCTTGACTTTTTTGCCAAAATCATCAATATTAAAACAATAAAAGGCTTGAACTACTTCAGTTGTGTGTAATGAATCTAAATGAAAGTCTAACGTTTATCAGTACATTACAGAAAATAATGAACTTTATCACAATATGCAAATTTTTTGAGAAGGACCAGTATCTGCGCCAAACTTCCCGTGCTTGTTGAGAGTCGTACCCTGAAAGTGTGTGAAACTATAACAAAAAACAAAAAAACATACATATATTCAATACTCAATATACACCAAACTGCACAATGCACTTATATAAACAAGTATTATACATAACAAAACTTGCTTAAGCTACTAGAAGTAAGCATTGGCTGGCCTCTACAACACACCAACAACTTAAGTTTTGTACATATGACCCTTCACCACATAGGTATACATACACTGCCCATTCATGTTATTGTAAACGTAAAATACTTACATTTATTTCCGAGGCAGAAACGCAACAGAAAGCATTCACTAGTGTCAATACTACCGCTTGACACCGCACTGTGTAAGTGAATGAGTTTGTGACACAACTGTGACACAAAAAAAGATGCAGCGACTTATTCTGACCGGCAGGTGGCAGCAATGCCCTGCAAATGATTAACTAATTTCCCATACTGTTGTGTAAAGCCAGCACAACTACATTTTAATGCTGCATTCCAGAAAAGTGGGAAGTTGGATTTATCCCACTCGGATGGTACCAGTTCTGACCTCAAAGCGTTCCAAGCGAATGTAAACCGCAAAGATGACTGATCGCGAAAAGTTGTTTTTTATTATGTTTATCAAAAGGCATCTTGACCGACAGCAAACCTGCCTTCTCGCAAGCAATCAAATAGTGGAGGGAAAAAGGCGGCTGATGTGAATAGCACACACTGTAAACTACCCTCTTTAGTTACATCCTCGCTGAAAGTCAATTTAAAAATCATCTGGAAATTCATTATCATTCAAGTGCCTATATGTAACTTTACTGCCAAATATATATATTTGTAAGGTGTGATATATACTTTATTTTTTCCTATAAATGAATATCCTATTCAACATTTTGTACAAATCATCAAATGACTTCATTCAAACAGATAGCAGCATATTTTCACGCAAAGTCAGTAAAAATCATATTGTGTTACGTGAAGTTGTGTTCAATGACTAAATTTATTTAATAATAAATAGATACAGATGTATATATTTTTATAATCGTGTAAATTATGTTTTACCATTCACGGTCTGTTGTGTTTCCATGGGCATCGCCATTTTGTCCAGTGACGTCAGATTGAAACAACTTGGAAGTCGGGGTATATATTTTTTCTCCGACTTCGCGACTTGGACCTCCCAGTTCGAGTGGCGTTCCAATGATATTTTCCTCGTCGGAGGTCGGAAAACTCCGACTTCCCACTTTTCTGGAATTCTGCATCAGCGCCAAGTCCACATCTGTCTTTTGCCGTGACGACCCTTTCTTCACCCTTAAAAGGAAGTATATTTTTTCAGGGACTTAGGCAGCTTATAGAGCCACAGAATTTGGCACACGTGGTGAAATTAGCCAAATTAGAAATTCATTTTGGAATTGAATAAGAGTGTGGCTGCACAGCACAGTTGCGCCTCCTTTTTTGTAGTACTCTCTCCAATAGGGTTTTTTTCTCCTAGGTGTGTGAATGTATTTCTAATCCCAAAAAGGAGGCGGGTTTTGAGCAGGTAGGTTCTCATGAGATGATAAAAGCGGGACGATCTGCTACTACCCTGACCTGCGTGCTGTCAGAGTTGCGCCAAACTGCGAGGGCCGGTTCAGTCCTGCTTGCAGGCTTAGTTTTCCATATTTATTTAAATACATTACTTATGAATGATTTTGAATTTTTTGAATTTGGGGTCTGCAGTTTCAAATATTAAATGTGAAAAGTGTAGTTTAAAACAGGGACGGTAAATACTAATATATATTGATAATATTAATAATAAATAATGCACTTAACTTGAGAGAGTTCAATCAGGTGAGAATTAGACAATAAGGTGGATGCACATCAGACAACGATTGGACAAAGCAAGGCACCAAAAGTGCCAATCCTCAACAGGATTTAAGGAAGCGCTACAGAATGCAATCATCCTGCGTGCAAAATCTGTTAAAGCCAGCATGGATGACAAGCAAAACAGTCATTGGCCACTGCTTCTCACACCAACACACACGTGTCCTGTCATCTGATACTTCCAAGTGAATTCTTGACCACAGACTGAGCAGGAAAAAGGGGTTTCACGATTGTGGGTTCTTGTGTGTTCTTTTAAGTGTTGCTTCAGAGTGAATCTTCGATCACAAATTGAGCAGGAAAAAGGTTTTTCGCCAGTGTGGATTTTTGTGTGTATTTTTAAGGAGCTGTTGCGACTGAATCCTTGACCACAAACTGAGCAGGAAAAAGGTTTTTCTCCAGTGTGGGTCCTTTCGTGATTTTGTAAGACTTGCGTTCGAGAGAATCTTAGACCACAAAATGAGCAGGAAAACGGGTTTTTGCCAGCGTGGGTTCTTTGGTGACTTTGTAAGTTTTGCTTTGTGGCGAATCTTCGATCACAAATTGAGCAGGAAAATGGTTTTTCGCCAGTGTGGGTTCTTGTGTGTATTTTTAAGGAACTCTTGCAAGTGAATCCTTGACCACATACTGAGCAGGAAAAAGGCTTTTCACCCGTGTGAGTTAATGTGTGGATTTTTAAGTGTTCCTTTTGAGTGAATTTTCGATCACAAACTGAGCAGGAAAAAGGTTTTTCGCCAGTGTGGGTTCTTACATGATTTTTTAAGACTTGCTTTTGAGAGAATCTTTGACCACAAACTGAGCAGGGAAAAGGTTTTTCGCCAGTGTGGGTTCTTTCGTGACTTTGTAAGTGTTGCTTCCGAGAAAATCTATGACCACAAACTGAGCAGGAAAAAGGTTTTTCGCCCGTGTGGGTTCTTTTGTGAATTTCTAAGTGTTGCTTTCGAGAGAATCTTTTATCACAAATTGAGCAGACAAAAGGTTTTTCACCCGTGTGGCTCCTCATATGCATACGACAAGTTTTCTCATGAGCAAAGGCAAATCCTTCTGTTGAGCTGCTGCCGCTTGCAGGCTCCGCCCCTTTGCCGGCCTCACCTGGATCTTCTTCACTCTTCAAGGGCTCACCAGTCGACCAGTTAATACCTTCCTCCTCTTTAACGCATGGCAGCTCTTCCTCCTCCTTTTTGATTGAAAGTTGCTTCTGTTGACAGGGGTTTGGTTCCTCCTCTTTGATTTGGGGGAGCTCAAAATCCTCTTTAACGGCAGGAGATTCAGACTTATGCCGCTCAGCACCAAGATATTTTCTGAAACCTGCAAGACACAAGAAAAGCATTGAAATATTTTATGAACTACCACCGCGCCTTTCCTTTGTGCAAAACTTGGAGAAGACGAGTACAGTGATCCCTTGCGGTTTCGTGGAATCAGTGCATGGCGCGGTTTTAAAAAGTATACATATATATGTTTATATTTTTAAAAACGGAAGGACAAAAATATGCGGTTTCATTTTAATGCGCAAAGAGACAGTGTTTCGCGTAGCGATGCGTCCAAAAATTTGGTGTCAAAAATGGCTAAAAAAATGCAATTTCGGTTTAAATGTTTTGAAGACGAATCGTGTGAAGAACCTTAGTCCTCTTGTGATGATGTCATTAAAACACAGCGTATGGAAAGCATTATTGTAGCATAAAGACTCATACTTGTATTTACACATTCGTGTTCGTATATAAAAAAGATTGTACTCATATTTATGCATTTGTGTTCATATTTAGGCATTTGTATCTCTAACCACCAAATTCTGATGTCAGATTTTTTTGCAGTGCATGAGTACAACTCCCTATTCAATGACAAGGAATCTTGTCTGTGGACTATTTCAAGTTCACGGCTATGAATCAAAAGTGTTGAAATTACGTCACATAGGTCTCGGGGAAAACTAATTGATCCTCTTGAATATAATCATTTCATTCTGACTAAATGTTTTCTCTTGTCACTGCAGTATGCCTGTGTATGTCAGTGTACTTGTTAGTACGTTGATAAAATATTTCAAAATGATTAGACTAATAACCCAATTACCGTAATTTTCGGACTATAAGAAACACTTGACTATAAGCCGCCACCCATCAAATTTGACACAAAAACAGCATTTGTTCATAGATGAGCTGCAACTGTCCTCACTGTATTCTGGGGTATTTACACCAAAAGATATTAACCGGTAACATTTTATTTGAATTGAACCACCATGAAGCTTTGAACCAATTTGCTGCAAAGCTTTGTTGCTTCAAGAAGCTTCATTTGGCCATCACTGCTCCCTTGAGGGACAGAGTCAACCACTGCTGCCACCTGTTGTCAAAGCTGTTGTTATCCAGCATGCCTCCTAGCATGCACTGCAGTGCTACAGATGTAAATGACAATCAAAATTCATGTTCTGTGCCAATTATTTCTTCAGTTACTGTTCCAGTTGTTTCATTAATTGCTAGTTATGTTATTTGGTGACACTTTATTTGACAGTGGCACCATATGACTGTCATAAGACCATCATAAGTATGACATGACACTGCTATGAGCAGTTAGTGACATAATTTGCAGGACGACACTTCATGACATCTGTCATATGCATTCATTAACGCCCCATGATAGTGTCATGTCGGAATTATGATGGTCTTACAGCAGTCTTATGACGCCACTGTCATAGTGTTACCTATTAACCCAATAAATAAGTCGCACTGGACTATAAGCCGCAGGCTTCAAAATGAGGGAAAAAGTTGCGGCTCAGAGTTTGAAAATCATGGTACCTAAATTTTGATACCTACCTACCGTCTTTACCCTAACACTGCTGATTCACACTCTATCATTGTGCTAAAAATCTTAAAATATGACCCAGACAGTTGTCCTATGATAGTACTAAATGTTGTTTAATGCAGAGTTTATAAGTTCTTTTTTTTGTGTATGTTGTTTACTCCTCCATGCATATCTTCTCCAGAGCCTTCAGGTTTCGGAGCTGCTGCCGGGCAACACGGACTTTCAGCTCCCTCCATAGATTTTCTATCGGGTTCAAATCTGGTGACTGACTAGGCCACTCCAGGACCTTAAGATGCTTCTTACAGAGCCACTCTTTAGTTGCCTTGGCTGTGTGCTTTGGGTGGTTGTCATGCTGGAAGACCCAGCCAAGACCCATCTTCAGGGCTCTCACTGAAGGAAGGAGGTTGTCAGATCTCTGGCGATACATAGCCCCATCCATCCTCCCCTCAATACGGTGAAGTCGTCCTGTACCCTTGGCAGAGAAGCAGCCCCAAAAAATGATGTTTCCTCCTACATGTTTCACGGTTGGGATGGTGTTCTTGGGGTTGTACTCATCCTTCTTTTTCCTCCAAACACGACGAGACGAGTTTAGACCAAAAAGTTCAATTTTGGTCTCATCCGACCACATGACCTTCTCCCATTGCTCCTCTAAATCATCCAGATGGTCAGTGGCAAACTTCAGACGAGTCTGGACATGCACTGGCTTCAGCAGCGGGACCTTGCGTGCGCTGTAGGATTTTAATCCATGACGGCGTAATGTGTTTCCGATGGTTTTCTTCGAGACTGTGGTTCCAGCTCTCTTCAGGTCATTGACCAGGTCCTGCCGTGTAGTTCTGGGCTGATCCCTCGCCTTCCTCATGATCAGTGATGCCCCACGAGGTGAGATCTTGCATGGAGCCCCAGAACGAGGCAGACTGACCGTCAACTTGAACTTCTTCCATTTTCTAATAATCGCGCCAACAGTTGTTACCTTCTCACCAAGCTGCTTGCTTATTTTCCTGTAGCACATCCCAGCCTTGTGCAGGTCTATTATTTTATCCCTGATGTCCTTACACAGCCCTTTGGTCTTGGCCATTGTGGAGAGGTTGGAGTTTGTTTGTTTGAGCATGTGAACAGGTGTCTTTTTTACATGTGACAAGTTCAAACAGGTGCAGTTACTTCCGGTAATGAGATGGGGTGGAGAAAGCCTGCACACACACAAAGTGTTCAGCTAGTCCAGACAGCAGGGGCAGAGTATATCTTTTGTCGTCCCAAATATTAACAAGTTCTTAATTAGGTTGGTGTAATTACATAAGGACGGTTGGATCTCATACAATATACGAGGAATTTTAGCACAATCCTCCGTTAACTTGGTTTGTTAACTTCCTAGACATAATTGGGGTACTCTATGGAAAGGCCTTTTGATACAGAGTAGAATGGTTTGGGACCAATGGAACCATCCTATCTAGAATTACGGGCGAAGATACGCTAATTGGCTGTAGACGGCAGGTGCATTTCGGGAAGTAATTTTGGAACATCCACTTCCGTTAGTCGTAGCAACACAAAAATACCACCATCGGATGCAGAGGTATATACTTTTGTGTGAAATCAGTAGTCAGATTGGCCCTACGACCCATCAAATTCAGATTATTCTAAAAAAAAACTGATTGGTGGACTACCGACCGAAATGAGTATTACAATTGCTAATGAAATTGTTCAGGATTATTTTAGATGCATATATGTTATATTTTTCTTATACAGTATTCGACGAGGAATACGATAGACCAGGGGTCATGAATTAAAAATCCTCTGGGTCCGAAATTACAAAATTACAACAATCTCGGGTCCGGAAATATTTTTAATGCTTTTTTTTCCCCCAAAAATACAAACGTATCTTTACGGGGCCATGCTGATAATTACAACATTCAAAAATGTAAATATAAAAAATAAATTTATAGTAAGTAATAAAATTTTTTTAATATTAATTAATTTGTAATAAATAATAAAGCGATCATATTTTAGCCCTTAATTCCGCTATTTTTTGAGAACGGGTGGCAGAGTTCATAGAGAAAATTTGCAAAAAAAGCTGCGTGCTTTGTCTCATAGTGCCTTTTCAAATTGCTGCTTTTTACAAGCACTACCGTTGTTCGGCCATTCCTTACTACACGGCGAAACGTCTACACAACGCTCAGCGCTTGCGCAAGCATGCGAACGCGTGCGCACATCGGTCAGAAGCGGCGAGTACTCACTATTTTTGTTTTTATTTAGTTTTTTAGAACATTTTTCATTGCCTCAAAAATACTTTTTGCATGTATTACCCTCTCATACTTTTAACCATTGTAGTTTTTTGTGCTAGCTTTGAAGCAGTTGACCACATTAGCTATTTAAACCGTCCTTATTTGGTATAACAGCATTTAAGTATTTTCTTAAGACATTTTTAGTATGTTCTGCCTGTATGCATCCAAACAAAACAAGTTTAGCGCGCATGGTAGTACTTTGGGTGTCAAATTCGACTAATGTAGGACGTTTTGCCGATGTAGCAGATTTTGGCAGAACACCGTCTCTGAACAGATGAGGCATAGCGGTCTTGTGCTGCCACCAGGTAACATAAACAAAAATGTGTTGGTCTACTCCTCCTTAAACACTCCGTTTTCTGCATCAATCTTGCGTAGTTTCGAGCATGCCATTTGCCGTGCCTTTTCGCCTCTTCCTCCAACTTCTTTCGGCTCAGTTTTTGCCTGTCACTCCGCGGAGTCTGGAAAGCGAGTGTGAGACATGCTGTTCTAAAAATAACTTTTAAATGCTTCACTCCCATTGGCTGGCTCATGCGCGTCACCGCTAAGGTTTCTGTTTGTTGCCCACCTCCACTCTGCAAACCCGCAGAAAAAAATGACTTTTGTTGTTGCAACGTGTATTAGTCCGGACAACTTGAGATCCGGTCCAGACGGCTTGGGGGTCCGGAACCGGACCGAGGTCCGCGGTTCCGTGACCTCTGAGACCCATTAATAGACTTTTTTGGAAAAAAACACCATTTATTTAACAGGCATGAAAATGGGTCAGGGGTTAAAAAGGTGAGAAGGGTGTGGAGGAAATATGTTCCGGCGTTCTGCCAAAATTCTGCCTACATGAGGCGAATTTGACAATTTAAATTTTTCACATAAGGCTTAATATTAGAGTTAGCGGGGGTTTAATATTTGAAGGAGTTGATTTCAACCACCATTGACTCGCGCTAGCTTAGCCACTCCGGAGCCCTGAAACTAACAAATAACTGGCAAACCACACAGAATTTGTTCAAATCAACTCCAACGACTAATTAAACCATGGCTAACTCAACGATTAAGCCTAATGTAAAAAATTCTGAACTTCCCCTTTAAAATAAAGACCATTGAATATGGCCACTAAAATGTTGTCTATTAAAGTTTTAGAGCAATAAAACAAACAACAAAAATGAATGAAATGAACAAGAATCCTTCAAAGTATTTCATAATGGGTCCAAATTATTTTTCGAACAGATCATGTGACTATAGCACCGTTTGCTTTGCTTAGCCAAAACTACAGCTGAGGAAGCAAAATGGATATTTAGAATTTCCTTAAACCTAAGCTTTGAGACCTCTCCTCGTCCATCAAACGTGAATTTGTGCTTAGGACAAGATCATCTGTCGCTATTAGCGATCTTTGACACTCTCTTTTTCTCCCCCTGCATTCAAACTTGTTTCTCTCTCAGCGGCTGTGATTAACCTCAGTGTAGTTGCTCTCCTAGCTAAGCCTTGCCTATCATTCGTCTTTGTAAGTTTTTAGTAACTTTGTGTATTGAATTTGAAAGGAAAATGTGTGTTTTGTTTTTGGCGAACTTTTTCATGAAGCTAAACTGTTGAAGCTACTCACGTGGAAAAATACGATTGCACAACGTTTTAAATGTATTCATTTGGTATATTTTAGTTACCACGATTTGAGAGATCAATAAATTGAAGAAAAGTACGCCTTGTGTTTGGAGTGTTTGTTTTTGGGTTTGCTGGAATAGCGTCACTGACACATGCAGCATCAAAAGGGGAAGGGGTAAGCGCTGCCGCGCCAAGCCACTTCTGGCTGCATTTTTGACACATGAAAAATAACGAATACGTAATACTGTCTGACGGAAATTTTTTGTGGTTTTGTAACCGCGACGTTTTCATAGCATGGTAAACCGTGAAGGTAACTGGCACATGCCTACACCCGACCCCCCCCCCAACCACCCCTCTTAAAAAATGTCTCCTCGGATCTACACGATTCACGTAGGTCATCCTTTTTGACTTCAAAACGGCAAATTTCGCCGAAAGGTGAGAGATTTTCATGCCTGATTTAAGTAAGTTTCATGAATAATGACATGGCCTGTGAAAATAATTTCATAATCACTCAGCCACAGCTTTCCAGATTATACTTGGTGAATGGTCACTCTTAAGAGTTATCACGTGGTCTTCCTTGCTGGATCGTGCATGTGTAACATGCATAAGCTACATGATATGATTCGTGCTGCTTGAAATCTATAAGAGAATCATTAGATAAACTGCCTAACAATTCCCCAGAGTTGAAACGCACGGAACCAAATCTCTATAGGAACCTGTTCTCGATTCCCATCTCCATGAATCATTTAGCCTATCAATTACTTAGGCTACGTTCATACTACAGGTCTTAATGCACGAATCCGATTTTTTTGTGTTTTTCCGACTCGAGTGAGGCATTAACTTGACGGTCTGAACGTGACAAGTCGCATAGAACGGGACCATTTCAAATCCGATCTGGGTCACTTTCGTATGTGGTCTAAATCCGATCTGGGCCACATTTTTCCAGACTGTCGCGGCGGTCTGTACTGTCCAGTCCCGCAAATCGGATTTAATGCAGCAATTACGTCATCAAATAGCGAGAGAGTCGTTACCGTAGCGATGCAGCTGTGCGTTATTAGCGCCTAGCTTGCAGTGAACAGGTCTTTTGAGGAAGGGCTGAGCTTGACAACAGTCATTAAAAAATAAAAATGGGTTGAGGATAAGCCTGAGAATGCTCAGTTTTCTCTCTGTTCCAAGTGAGCAATATTTCAACATTGCCTCCACGGCCGAGAGTCGGGACAAACTGCCCGTATGTGTGTGACGTGCACGGACAGTGCGTGCATGCTATCGATCCATATAAACTTTGAATATAAGCCTAAACGGGGATTATTTATGTCTGTTATTTGTGTCCACCTTTTGAAAAGCAAAATATGATATCCCTGGAATGACGGATGACGTCTGTCATTTGTTTTGATGCTTCTGCGCATGCGGGTCTTCTTGCTTAGCGCGTGTCGGACTGCGAATTAGTGCGCATGCGTAATACTTGAACGGTCTCAATGGATAAAGGCAGTCTGAACGGGCACGCCAAAAAAACGGATATGACAAAAAATCGGATTCGTGCATCAAGACCTGTAGTATGAACGTAGCCTTAGGTTCTTGTTGGTGAGAAAAGAAAAAAAAATCACATTTACGTGACCATCATCCATCACTTTAAACAAAATTTAAGGTAAGTAAACGCTGTCATCAACGTCTCCCACCAGCTACGAGATTCCACTCCAGCGTGCTTAGTGTGTCTAGCGATGGTTATACAAATACTATAATGTAAGCTTGTTAATTAGGCCGATAACGTGGCTAGTTAGCATGCCAAGACAGCTAACTAGTTTCCTCTCTACCATTACCCTACTTTTGTAAAGTCTTCCACCATTGTAAACATCTGTTCAAAATAACATTTTCATAATACAGCCTGATGTGTTTTTTCTCTCTGGTGACTTTCTGTGCTGAGAGAAGGTTGTGTGTGTGTGTATAATGTGTAAATAATGATACGAGTCATACACAAGCGCTCTGTTTCTCACTTTCGCTTTACATCAATATTCAACTAATTACTGGTAATATAACTAGTAGTAGTGGTGTGTGTTTCACATAAAATCATTTTGATCATGTATTGTGTAAGTCCAGTTCTATATTACCAAGGGTTCTTGTTCTCATGTTAGGCAACTTGAGCTGTGGCTATGGGTTTAGTCTATGAGTTCTATTTATTTCAATTTTATTCAAAATATTTCAGTTATTTATTTTTTGTTATTTATTTTAACATTATATTCATGTTGATGTTCCAATTTTCAAATAATCTGTGATTTTTTGTTTTGTTTTAAACCCTTACATCTCAAAATAACACATTTAAAAGCTATAATTGCAATACCGATATACCATTACCGTTATCATTCTGTCAAAATCTTATACCAGGACATGCCTAATCTTTTTAATATGTATAGTAGTTATTTTATAAATATTACTTAACCCTGATCACAGTTTTTACAGTGCATTCCGCGTAATACACACACAAACACACACACACACACACACATATATACTGTATGTACATAATGTAATTACTTCAAACGAAGCAAATAATTACAAAGAAGGAAATCTTTGAATTTGAAAACAATAGTAAAGTCTATGCAGTGGTGCAACCTTAAGTTGGTTAACGAGTCCATTGCACGGCTAAGTAAGAAACAACATGATACAAAGGGGATGAAAAATATTATATTAGACTGAAAAATATTTCTGTACTTATGAGGAAAAAGCAATGCTTGGGATGACCTTCGATGTGTACGAACTCTTCCGCCTCCTTGATGGATGGCAACTCCTCCTCCTCCTCCTTGATGCACACAGACTCCCAGTGCTCAGGACGATGGGCTTGACTAACATCTGCAAGACCAACACCACAAACAAATCTTATTTCTTCATTTGCAAACTTGTGTCCCCAAAGTTTATTTCTGTTGGTGAAAATTCATCCTTGCCATTTTTTTTTTTTTTAATTCGTATTTTCCATTCCAGCACAAACGTCATTCAAAGTGCTTGACAATGGGCGTAACTCAGTTTTGAGAACAGGGGGGGCTTAGCCCCTTATAATATACAGTACACATATATAGATATATAAATATATATATCTATATATGGCGGACAGACAACACTGAAAAAACAGTTTCTGCTTTTAAACCAAAAGAACTGTTGTGTTTGATTGAACACTATGTCTATATGCTGATGCTGCCATGGCAGATTCATGGCGCATTAAGCCCCCGAACTATTTTTAATTTGTCCGTTTTACCCTGGAAACCCCCGTTTACAGACGTCGCGCAACCGCTTTTGTTTCTACCCAGCCATTAAAAGAATTATATTTATTATTCGAAATGTCTGTCATTTTTAGCTTAGAATCGTTAATAAATGTGAAATATTTCATAAAAAAAAAAAAAAAAAAAACTTTTAGACAAATTACCTCACAATGAAAAAAATGGTGTCTGTAAAAATGTCACGGATATCTACCTCATAACTATCGCTTAATTGTATTTTTTTTGTTACTGTCGCATTTTTCCCGATATGTTATATGATAAATAATCAATCCAACCAAACAAAGAAAAAAAAAAAAATAAAAACATTTCAAAGGGTAAATATATGAAAGAAATTTCGACCACTCTTTGATATCTGAAATTTCTGCATCAGGCCCCTTGTTATACTACCATGTTTCACTAATGAAATCCCCCCAAAATCCCGCTGTGACCATTCAGAGCTGTGTCTTGACACTCGGCGACATAGAGTTTTTGGATCGAAACAAGGTAAGTGAGATTCATACACACTTGGAGAACATTTTCGGCCAACATATCTTTTTTAGATACATATGTCTGTATCTGGGTGATATTAAACTGGAGAATTGGAAAGTCTATGATAAAAAAAACTTGAAGATTCTATTAGCAGCCTCTAAGAAATCTATTACAAAAAAAAAATCCACTATTAAGGAATGGATGGATATTGTACATGAAATTCACATCATGGAGAAACTGTCATTTTCATTTAAATTAGAGATTGATACATTTTATTTGCTATGGTCCAAGTGGACAGAGTACGTGAAACCAATTAGAATGGATTTCAACTGACGCTCAAAAGAGAAAGTACCTCCTTATTCTGTTCCGTAAGAAAAAAATACCTGATGTGCTCCCAAATGTTTTAAGGTGCTGTATGTTGTTTATTTATGTACTTTTTTTCCCCTACATTTTTTTTTGTTTGGTTGGTTGTTTGTTTCCCTTAAAAGACAAAATGAATTAAGAAATGCACTTTCGTAATTCACTGTATATTCACTGTACTGTATATTTGTGAGAATCGGAAATAGACTGAAAAACATTTCTGGACTGATGAGTAAAAAGCAATGCTTGGGATGACCTATAATGTGTACGAACTCTTCCTCCTGCTTGATGTATGGCGAATCCTCCTCCTCCTCCTTGATGCACGCGGACTCCCGGTGCTCAGGACGATGGGCTCGGCTGACATCTGCAAGACAAGACCACAAACAAATCTTATTTCGTCTTTTGCAAACTTGTGTCCCCAAAGTTTAGTTATGTTAGGGGAAATTCATCCTTGCCAATTGTTTTTTAATTCGTGTTTTCAATCCAGCACAAAAGTCATTCAAAGCTTAGCCCCCACTTATATATATATATATATATATATGGCGAAAAACACAGACAAGAATGAAAAAGCAGTTTTTGCTCTTGCACCCCTCTTTTAAATAAACTTCTGTATTTTAAGCCAAAAGAACTGTTGTTTTTGATAGAACAATATGCCTATATGCTGCCCTAGCAGATTCATGGCGCATTAAAGCCCTGAACTATTTTTAATTTGTCCGTTTTACCCTGAAAACCCCCGTTTACAGACGTTGCGCAACCGCTTTTGTTTCAACCCAGCCATAAAACGAAGGTAATTCATTATATTTATTATTCAAAATTTCCATCATTTTAAGCTTAGAATCATTAATTGATGTCTAATATTTCGTTAAAAAAAATTATTAATTAAAATTATTCATTTGCATATTTTAAACTTCTAAACGAATTATGTCACAAAAAGAATGGCGTCTGTAAAAAGTCACGGATATCTACCCCATAATTATTGCTTAATTGTATTTTTTTTTTGTTAATGTCGCATTTTCTCCGATAAGTTAGATGATAAATTATAGATCCAAAAAAAGAAAAATTGAAAAAAAACAAAAAAAAAAAAAAAACGTAAATATATGAAAAAGAAAATTTGGACCACTCCTTGATGTCTTGGATTCTGCATCCTGACCCTTGTTATATTACCATGTTTCAACCATAAAATCCCCCCAAAATCCAGTTGTGGCCATTCACAGCTGTGTCTTGACACTCAGTGATACATGCTACATAGTTTTTGGATCAAAACAAGGTAAGTATGCGATTATATCTCGTTAAAGTCATGGCGTGTTTAATTATGCTCTCGCGTGCTCTCACCTCCAGATAGGGTTTTTCTGTTATTTATTTTTTTTTATTTTTTTTAATAAATGCCCTCCTGTTCAAAAATTTTCTTCCCCCAGAAAATTGAGGTTTTAAGCTTTCCAATCATGTGTCACACATGCATATCGGACAATTTTGAAATTTGGCCAAATTGGGGGCCTCAGAGCGGAACTTCAAGTCACCTGAGTATTTTCCGCCATATATATGTACACACACACACACACACACACACACACACACCCCCACACACAAATATATACAGTATATATAAAATCATAGTGGCTAATGCCATGACTTTCACTTACAACACAGTAATTGTTTGTTCCAGAATATTTGTAAATCATACAGATTACATTTTGGGCACATATGTAACAAAAATAGCTGTAATTTTAAACCCTGAAAAATGCCAATAAATACTTGAAGTAATATCTGGGTTGTATAGGGCTGGGCGATATGGCCTTAAGTACATATCACAGTAAATTGAGCAGAGTTTACTTCTATAACGATATATGACAATAAATTCGTCCAAACGGACTGTTATATAATTTGAAAATCTGAATCACTGCATGAAATACAAATTAACTGTTACCGTTTCTCGTTATTTACCAGCTTTCAATTTAACAATTGTACATGCAGACTAAACATTAAGTATATAATTTTTTCTTGTGAACATTAAGAATTCAAGTATGAACATTTATAACAGCTTGTATGAGTTGAACAATGTAGAACATTATAAAAATCAATACGACGACTCTGCAAACGTGTCATTGTAACAAATGACTTGCATCTTGAGCAGTACACTTCAAACAGAAAACTTATTGTTAATGGCTGCTGTGAATTAATTAATCAACACAAGTGTTTGTTCACTTCAAGGTTTCAGGGATTTTTTCCAGAGGATTTTTTAATACATGCATGCAGACATGCACTTCCCACACAGACACAACCACGTTCAAGCTATATTGCTCTTGTTTTGAATAGGGAATGGGACGTACTACGTCATTGTTTGGACACGCCTCCATGCTGGTAATATCCTTTACTTCCGGTCCGGCAGACTCAACGGGGAATGTAACGTGTGGTAGTGCTAAGCTAATTCCTTCCGTGTGTTAGAAATTATGGCACTACGGATGGCTTGGGTCGCAGCGGTTCGTCGGAAAAGCATTTCTTTTGATCATATTTGTGCTGGAATGAGAGTGTGTTCCCGTCATCTCTACTCTTGTAAATTGAACGATTTATCCACTGTTTTGGTTTCGATACGTTTTTTTTTTTTTACCGTTGAATAAATCCACATCGGTAGCAATGCTCACTACTACCTGTTGTGTTCCTAGGTAAACCTGAATATGAGATGCTGACCACACATCCCGATCGGTCACCGTCTCTCTTCTTGAGTTATTCTGAGGTCAAGCACACCACATCAGAGCGTTATGAGAGGTTGGAAAGGCGAAGAGTGCACGCTGAAAGTTCTGTTTGCTGTGCTCTTCCAAACATGAGCCCAAGTGTTGTGAAAAGTCAATAAAATGAGAATACAAAAACATGACTTGAACAAGTTCTTGACAAACTGTTAACTGCTTGTTGTTTACTTCAGCTCTTCATAATAAACAGGTGTAATAATTACAAAGTCAGGTGATTTAATTTTGTTATTCTTTTTGGAATATGCATTGACAATGTTTGGACAGTGTTGTAAACAAGAGCTGGGACTGATAAATTGCAATAGATTTATTTCAAGTAATGCAATTTCTCCAATACAATATTTGAATTGACAGTTTAAAATCTTTAAATTAGTGCAAACAAGGCCCACCCTCTGACGGGCGCAGCAAATAATATATAATAAATTATAAGTAATATACAAATACAAGATTACAATAAACGCGTCTTTGTCAAAGCAGTTAAAAAAAACTTTACTGGCCTTGGGTAAATTGCCGGAGAGAATAAATATGTGCTTTAAAGTTGTTGCATTTCCATTTGGTGTATTGCAAGTTCTCCAACACAATATTTGAACTGACAGTTTAAAATCCTTTGAGTGCAAAATGGCCCACACTCTGACAGGGGGCAGCAAATATTATAATACATAATATAATACATTATAAAAAGCTATATACTATATAAATACAAGATCACAACAAAACCTGTCTTTTGCAAAGCAGTTTAAAAAAATCAGTGGCCTTAGATAAATAAAGGTGTATAAATATGTACATTACAGTTCTTGCATTTCTATTTTAGGAATTGCAACTTTTCCAACACTATTTGAATTGACAGTCTAAAGTCTACATTAGTGCAAAAAAGAATATATTATTAATAATAATAGAATATATACAATATTACAATGAAACGTGTCTTTGTCAAAGTGGTTAAAAAAAAAAAAATCACTGGCCTTAGTTAAATAGCCAGGCAGAATAAATATGTGCATTAAAGTTCTTGCATTTTCACAAGTTAAAAGCCTGCAGTCCGTTGTCAAGAAGGGCAGACCCAGATGGCATCTGCTGCAGGGGCTTGTTTGAGTCCGACACAAGTAGGGCTGTCCCAAACGACTAATTTCCTCCCGATTAGTCAGCCGACTATTTTTACGATTAGTCGACTAATCTAATATTTTTTTTTTTTTTTACTACTTTAATAATGACATTTTTGTTGAAGCCTATTAATTCACAAAAACATTTTGGAACACCTACATTCTTTATTAATGAATAAATAAATTTGCCTGGTACACCAGACTCACCGCTGTTCCAGCTATTGAGTCTGGCCACCATTCAGCGGATACAATTTCCAGGGCGGAGCAAGCCACAGGAATCAGACAGCAGAGTGGACCAATCAGCGACGGGCACACGTGTTGTTAGTAAAACGACGAGGGCAGGACGAAGGACTTGCGCGCAGAAGTAAACATACGAGGAGAGCGGCGTTTATTCAACAAGGCTAGCGCGAGACAGACTGTTGTCAATGACTCGTGACGATGTGTTTTTGGTAATTTAAAACTGATTTTACCGTGGATTGGAACATATTCTCAGCTCTCCTGTTCACCATCTGTGTTGTTGTGGAGACGACTTCCGACGCGCAAGAGTGACGTTGCTCGTTAAGAACACGTCACGCAACTAAACAAATCTGATTTGTCGATTGATTTTGTACCTGTTCGAGAGGCCGTTAATGGGCCTGGTTCCCAGATTTTTCTCTCAATGTTTGAAAAATACAGGGAGAACAGTCTGGCCGTGCCAGGCAATAAATAAATAACATAAATCAATATAATAAATAATAATAATAAATCACAAAAAATGAGGTCAAATGATGCTGACATTAACTAGTGCAAAATGTAAACGGAAACACTGAGACTTCACCTCTTTAACAGGACTCAAAACAATTCTCACTCTTTTTGTGGTATGTCATTGTCTATATTGTTCTACATGTAAAAATGAATTGAGATGTCCTGGACAACCATTTTTAGATTACTTTGTGTGAGTTCAGATGCTTTTTCTGGTGTGCATTCTGCATTTTTGGGGGAGGGGAAAAACTGTTCAACTTTTGTTTGTTTTAACCTGAAAATAGATAAAGTAGAGGGCACACTGAAATATTACAACTATTTTGAATGAGAGGCACACATACTCACAGTAATAAAAATTAAATATACAGTATTAATTTTATAGTATACTACTATATGTATATACACAATGATACTTTATAGTATAAAGTGACTATAATAAATTTAATAATAATCTTTTATAAATTATATATATCTATATCTATATTAATTATTATATTAAATAAAAATGCACGTTGATACGGCGCACATAAAGGTAACTTACATTTTAAAAAACATCGTTAGAAAGTTGTATGGACTTACAATCCGCTAGCTTGTTGTTTCTTGTTGTCTTCGAAAATTATACTTGGGTGACGGCGCTTCAAGTGTTCGTTCATAGCCAACGTGCTACCGTGGTATACGACCTCATTTTAGCAAAGAGTACACACAGTGGCACCCTCCATGTTTTCCATGATATAATTCCAGGCTCTGGCTATTCTGGTCCGCTTTTTTGGCTTTATGCCACTTTCACGTGTCACCAATTCTGCCCTTTTTGGTAATTGGCGGTGTTTTCAACTCCTCACCATAGTGAGGAGTGAACCAGCGATTCACTTGGCTCGTTGTCGTCGGTTCGGCCCATGTTTGCTCTCCTCAGGAAGGCGGCGGCGTGCATAAAAACACCGAGAGGCATCGGATGGCTCTTTATAAATACTTTTAACGTCCAAAACAAAAACGCAGGGGCTGCAGCCACTGAACTCTGCACTACCCGCGCAGTCGCACACTTTCCAAACTCACCGATCTCACTCCCTCTCTCACTCGCCCACTTTCTTCCTCTTTGCTCAATCTGACAATGCCAGTCACATTGAAATAACAGCGGCCCCCTTGGGGGTGTTAGTAACAACCGCTTGCATCGCGAGCGCCCGCCATTCTAAACTTTATCCGCATGTAATTTTTTTTTTTTTTATAACCCGTCAATACCCGTCAACGGTATGTTTTGCCCGTCGACGCATTTACGTCATCGATGATGTCGACAACGTCGACTAGTCGGGACAGCTCTAGACACAAAATAAATGGAACAAAGTTCTTTGTCAAATAATCCAAGAAGAGAGACGGTGACCAGTCGGGATGTGTGGATTTCATATGCAGATTTACCAAGGAACACAACAGGTAGTAGTGAGCATTGCTACCGATGCGGATTTACACAACGGTAAAAAAAACAAAACCTACTGAAACCCAAACAGAGGATAAATCGTTCAATTTACAAGAGTAGAGATGACGGGAACACACTCTCATTCCAGCAGAAATATGATCAAAAGAAATGCATTTTTGGTCCTCCATGCAGGAAAACGGTAAAAAGTGAGTACAGTTTTCCTTGCCCTTTTTGTCGTGGGTGGAAGACGCTGTTGCACCCCCTAACACAACAATACACACCCATAATTTCTTTCTAACACACCAAAGGAATTAGTTTAGGACTACCACATGTTACAATCCCCGTTGAGTCTGCCGGACCGGAAGTAAAGGATATTACCAGCATGGAGGCATGTCCAAACAATGACGTAGTACGTCCCATTCCCTATTGTGCTAAATAAATAAATTCGCATTGCCTTTATCACCATAAAAGCAATCGGACAAATCAAACGCACACAGAGATAGAAAATCACGCGACATACTGATTGCCAGATGCAGTCCGTGCCCAATCCACTCATTAAATACAGCCGTTTCGACAAGGTTAGAGTCGCTATCCGACTCCATCACGTTCATTTGTAGAGTTAGTCGCTAGCGTTAGCCTGTGGCCTGGCTACCAGTAGAAAGCACTCTCTCCTGAAATCGTGAGAACCAGGGCGGACATGCGGGTAAAAGCCCGTCCGGAGGCCGCCAAGAGTCGACTTAAATCTCAGGTGAAAAATTTGGCGAAGCTCCCTTAAATCCGACTACACCACGTTTGCTTGTTGCGTTAGCCTCTAGCGTTGGCCTACTGGGCTTCTTCTTCTTGTGTGTTGGCACTTTCCCCCTCGTATCGTGGGCCATTACCGCCACCTACCGGGTTGAAGGTTTGGTAAGAGATCAGGCAGTAACAGACTAAATTTAGCTTTTCTGACTAACAGTGAAACACACCCGGAGTGTCTGGAGGTAGATTTGTGTCTTTACTATTCAATCAAAAGAAGAAAAATGAAAAAAAAAAAGTGCTAAAATCTATAACAAAAAGTCGCTTCTAACAAAATATATATTTTCAATTTAAAAAAGTCTCTTCAATTAAAAAAAAATGTGAATGCAAAAATACATTTGAAACTCCAAAAAATGCATTTGAAAAGTATTTTTTGATTTTTTTTTTTTTTTTATTGAAGTATTTGTTTTATTTTTTGATTGTTTATTATTTAATCAAAAAATAAGTTGCTTCAAACAAAAAAAATATTTTCAAAAGAGAAAACACTTCAATAATTTTTTTTTTTTTTTTAAATCAGAAAAAAAGTTTTTGAATGTGTAAAAATATTTGAGACTCAGAAATTTGCATTTGGACACCTAATTTTTCATTGAAACTGTTTTCTTTGATTGCAGCAATCCTTTTTTTGTTTGGGCCATATTATGGGTAGGACATTTGTGTCTGAATCATTCAATCCCAGAAAAAGTTGCTTCAATCATAAAAAACTTCTCAAAGAAAAAAATCATTTGCAAAAATAAAATGCAGGGACGAGGGCGACCGGCGTGGCGGTCGGAGTAGCCCCGCCACCGCGCCTGTTGCCCTCGTCTACGGCCTCGACTGGGTGGTCCTGCTCGTCGCACGTCTTGACCTCGACCGCTGCTGAGTATCGTGTGCCGGATCTCTCGGCGTCCGCTGCGCCGGCCACGCCTGGGCAGTCCTGCACGACGCACTCCTCATCCCGGGCATCCTCCTGATCGTTGCACTTGGTCGTCCGGCACCTGGCGTCCCGGACATCCCCCCGACCGTTCTGCTCGGATGTCCCGCATCGAGACGTCCCAGCTGCACAACCCGTCCGTACCGTTCTTTTAATTTGGGTTACGCCTGGCGTCCTGTGTGGGTGAATTCTGGGGGGACCTGTGTGCAGGGGCGGACTGGTAATCTGTGGGTTCTGGAGTATCACAGAACGGCCGGTGCCCTGGACGGCCGGCGGCCGCCATTCATTATGCATCACTGTTTTTATCCCCCCTATCCTCTGATTATCTACAGTTCGCATCCAATCAGACAGGTGGCAGCAATGCGCCTGGTTTTTCACCGCCAATCTGATAGACTAGGAACGACGAAAGCACAGAGTAGCCTTCATTGGTTCCTTCCTTGTGGAAGCAAAATAGCGACGAGTGTTAATGCACAATATGGATGGTGGTGGCAAAAAAACTGAAAAGAGCAGGGTGGCGCGGAGAAGGTTAGAGAGAAAAAATTAAAGAAACTGGAGAGTGAAGCATTAAAATGTCATAAATCGACAAATATTTTCGCAAGCAGCAGTCTGGCTGCAACGGCCACGTCGGGTAACAACAGCTCAGCTCCCGGCGATGGTGAGAGGGAGCTGCAGCCGCTCTGACGTGCAGACGGTGCTGGGAGAGAGAAAAGAAGAGGGAGGGGGCAACGATAAACTGTTGGAAGTTCCCCAGACAAGCGCAGGGCAAGTAAATTGGGATGAAGAGGGTTACTTGCTCTGTAAACTGGCAATTGTTATCCATCAGGTAGCTACATTTTAAATCAAATAAATGACAATTAAAGGGTTAGTGCCAGCTAGTCGATGTACCCGTTTGCAATCGTGTCAAGTTACAGTATGCTAGTCCTACTATCCCTCTCCTAAGAAAAAATATTTTAGCCGAAAAACAATGTATGCACACGCAGCATAGCAATATTAATTCAGAAGAAATATAACAAAATAATAATAAAATGAATGGTTTTACTTTAAAGTTTAGGTCAGTGGTCTCAAACCGGTCCTCAAAGGGCCGCAGGGGGTACTGGATTTCATTCCAACCAAACGAGACAAATACCTTTTCACCAATCTGGTTTCTTACAAGTGTAATCAGTTGATTGCAATCAGGTGCTGCTTATGTTAGTAGAAACCTCATTGGTTGAACTGTTTGTGCTGGATCTGTTGGAACAAAAACCAGGACCCACTGCGGCCCTTTGTGGAGTCGGTTTGAGACCGCTGGTTTAGGTAGTTAAATTGATGTTATATACATTATTAATCATTTATATATCGTTTTGTTTTCTGGTTAATACTTTCCAATGAAGTTTATGTATACAGGATTTGTCTTGAAATGTGTATTGTATTTTCATTGAAATTTATTATTTGTATGGCAAGATTAATTATGGCAGGGGTCTCCAAACCGGTCCTCAAGGGCCGCTGTGGGGCCTGGTTTTTGTTTTAACCGATCGAGTACCGACAGTTTAACCAATGAAGTTTCTGCTAAAACAAGCAGCACCTGACTGCAATCAACTGATTACACTTGTAAGACACCAGATTGGTGCAGAGGTTTTGTCTTGTTTTGTTGGAATGAAATCCTGCGCCCGCCGCAGCCCTATGTGGAATAGTTTGGAGACCACTGAATTATGGCATAAACAATGAAGTCATTTTATAGACAGAGATCTATAGAGATATATTATAATCAATTGGATACGTAAAACTTGCTTTGAAAAATAAATTCTTTCATTTGTTTATTCAGGTTGATCATAGAGCTAGTACAGAAAATGAATCCAACTCAAGTTGAGCCTTGCAGTACTTTGAGCGCCCGTAGTCAGACAGTCACAGTCTAGACACATTTTCTTCATTTTTCTCTCAAAGTGCACGAAATTGGTGCATTTTACAATAAAATGTAAAAAAAAAAAAAAAAATTCTCCCGGGAGGGGCATGTTCCCGGACCCTCCTATGGGGTCTGTGTTTCCCTTCGTATAGCGATTCTTATGGGCTGGGCTGAGTCAAAGTCCAGGGCTGCTTTTTAGTCCCAGTCCGCCCCTGCCTGTGTGGTGACCCTTTATTATGACATAATTCACCAACGAAACGTGTGTATATTTGGCCGAGCGTTTCCGGCTACGTCACAGTCAAGTGACAGACACTTAAGAGCCACACGCGTTCCGGCTGAGTTAGCAGTGTCACGAGCGGCCGGACACAGCAACACGTCTGCTCCACAAGCTATCGAGACTCTCAACATTCCATCTGCTACAAAATATTAGTTTTCGATTATAAATTTGTGTCCATTATTGGTTGACATCACTTTTCAATCTATACACATCTCTAAAATATGAAAATGTCAAACATTTTGGTGTAAAGAATACAGGTTGTCATGCATTGACTTGGTACTCTTTCATGAGGGTGATACCTTTCTTCAAAGCTTAAAAAACCGTGCTGATAAGCACATGAAAGCCGGTCGTCTACCAATACTCACAAATACAGATGTGTACGTCACAAAGTGCCTCTGAAAGAGTTAACCATTTAAGAGGTAGGGAAAATGCCGATACATTCCTAGTTAGCAGACTCCGCTTAAAAAGTAGCAGAAAATTGCTTGTCAACCAAGACAAAGTATATGTATAATTACACCACGCACATACAAATGAAGCTCAACATATACATCATAAAGCGTCTCTGATAGAATACAAACTGTTGAAAATTTAAAAAGGATCATTGTTTTCATGCTATTTTTAGACCGTGACGTCACATAGTAAAGCGGAAGTGGGACGTTATAGACCCACCTCGCATAGAAACAATGTTATTTCAGCTACTTTTCTCCGATAATCTTTCAAAAACGAACATGCCGATCACACATTGCTTTTTTGGAACTGGTAGAAACAACTCTAGACATTACGACATAAGGAGGTTTTCTTCATATGTTTCCCGAAACCAAAAACTCGGGAGGCAAAAATGCTAAGAATGAATCAACTTGCGCGGACGTTGAAAGCCAGCTCGGTGAAGAAATTCACATTTCATGTGCAGTAAACATTTTGTTGGGTTGGCTTGGTCCTTCAGAGGACGGAGAGGTAAGTTATTTTGATATTTTTAACTTACTTTTTAGCATGACGTTGTGCCGTGCTGCTTCTGTCTGACAATGAATGACCTGAAAAAAATTAAAATGGTATCTGATTGTCACTGTTACCTTTTCTGTTGTAAAAAAGAACAACTTCAGTAAGAGGGAAGTGTAAATTATAGAATTAAGTTATTAATGAAAAAATTAAAAGTGTACGTTGGCTGTCACTGAGTAACATTTGCGATCGCTACACAACACTAGCAACACAAATTACCACGAAGAACGGTCAGAGACGTGGACAACCAGAGGATATAAAATATAAGGAAGACAGGGCAGGTGGTAAAAGATAGCTTGTTGAAACAGAAGAATGTCATTGTCAGTCGGGTAAGAAAAAGGTGTCGATAAAAAAGCCAAGGCTATGCTTAGGTCGGCTCGTTTTTTTTCAGCCCTCGACACTCAAGGGATCTCTTGAACTGAACATTTGTATGTTCTTCCACATCTTTACCAGTGAATTTGGCACCAAGGACATCATTTTCGGACAGAATTGGTAGGTTTAGCTCTGTAAACATCTCTTTTGTACATGATTTCCATTCATTTCCTTTTGGAGACAAACGGGTGCATGTCCCCCCTTAGCAACAGTAGCTAATATCATGAATATTAATGGGCAGAAGTGACGTGTTGCTTACGGTACGCCATTACCGCAGGGTAGTTTTTTTTTTTTAAATATGGCGGCTCCATGTGATGCAAGAGAAGGGGCGTGGCTGCTGATTTCATCGAATCACCAAAGAGCTACGCAATATAGTTCCTGCGGCCCCACGCAAAATGACGTCATCCACCCCAAAAGGTTCGAGGAACTGCGGATAATTCCTAAAGTGCGAAAGGGCCTAAAAAGACCAAAGCCAAAAATTGGCCAGTCTTTTATCTCCTTTATATAGTTTTATTTTCTTTGATCTATTTCTCTCATACAACTCAATCTATATTTTGACATGATAAAAAGAAAAATCAACTGTGATTCTCACGTCATCATTTCTCGTGTAAGGTTCATTTCTGCGGCGAAATGAGCCACGCTTTCTTTTCAAATGAGTTTCCTTTTCTATTATTATCACAGACAGATCATTACTATGGCGTTTGCGTCAAAAGCTGTTTGTCAGTTTGGACACCCCTTGACGGAAGTTGTTCCTTGACGTAACTTTGAGCGCATATATGAAATGCTCGCTATCCGATGAGTTATTCCTCAATGAAGCAGCGTACGCTTTATTTTTCTGTTGATTTTTTTATTCCTTGACTTGATTGGAAGCGGCCACTCACTGACTGTACGGAAAGCGAGAGCAAAAAAGTTTTTTTTTTTTTTTTTTAAATCAATTATCAGACCTGCAGCCCGTGGGACAATATTTTCAGGCCTTCATACCTGGCATGTGTGTGAGGTATCACAGCCTGATTTATGACTGCATTGAAATATTACACATTAGGCCTGGCGCCCCCTAGTTGGAACAGGAAACACCCCTGTTTACGAGACAGGCTCCTCCTGCAAGGGAAAAAAATCAATTGACCTCAAACCTGTTTCAGGAGAGCCTTAAGACATGTGTTCAGGTGCCTTATAAAAAATATTGAGGCTCATTGAAGCAGAGTGTTCCAAAAAGGAAAGTGACCGTCTCCATTTTGTCTCACCACAAATTTTGAACAGTCATAACATGGCAGACATACAACACATCTGTGCCAAATGTCCCATGTTTGTTGAGAGTCGTACCCTGGAAGGTCCTGTAGGGGTCATTTGCATCAACTCTGCAGCACCAACTAGTGGCAGCAGAAAGTCACTCATTTTACTGATACAGTGCCTTGCAAAAGTATTCGGCCCCCTTGAACCTTGCAACCTTTCGCCACATTTCAGGCTTCAAACATAAAGATATAAAATTTTAATTTTTTGTCAAGAATCAACAACAAGTGGGACACAATCGTGAAGTGGAACAAAATTTATTGGATAATTTAAACTTTTTTAACAAATGAAAAACTGAAAAGTGGGGCGTGCAATATTATTCGGCCCCCTTGCGTTAATACTTTGTAGCGCCACCTTTTGCTCCAATTACAGCTGCAAGTCGCTTGGGGTATGTTTCTATCAGTTTTGCACATCGAGGGACTGACATTCTTGCCCATTCTTCCTTGCAAAACAGCTCGAGCTCAGTGAGGTTGGATGGAGAGTGTTTGTGAACAGCAGTCTTCAGCTCTTTCCACAGATTCTCGATTGGATTCAGGTCTGGACTTTGACTTGGCCATTCTAACACCTGGTTACGTTTATTTTTGAAACATTCCATTGTAGATTTGGCTTTATGTTTTGGATCATTGTCCTGTTGGAAGATAAATCTCCGTCCCAGTCTCAGGTCTTGTGCAGATACCAACAGGTTTTCTTCCAGAATGTTCCTGTATTTGGCTGCATCCATCTTCCCGTCAATTTCAACCATCTTCCCTGTCCCTGCTGAAGAAAAGCAGGCCCAAACCATGATGCTGCCACCACCATGTTTGACAGTGGGGATGGTTTGTTCAGGGTGATGAGCTGTGTTGCTTTTACGCCAAACATATCGTTTTGCATTGTGGCCAAAAAGTTCAATTTTGGTTTCATCTGACCAGAGCACCTTCTTCCACATGTTTGGTGTGTCTCCCAGGTGGCTTGTGGCAAACTTTAAACGAGACTTTTTATGGATATCTTTGAGAAATGGCTTTCTTCTTGCCACTCTTCCATAAAGGCCAGATTTGTGCAATGTACGACTGATTGTTGTCCTATGGACAGACTCTCCCACCTCAGCTGTAGATCTCTGCAGTTCATCCAGCGTGATCATGGCCCTCTTGGCTGCATCTCTGATCAGTTTTCTCCTTGTTTGAGAAGAAAGTTTGGAAGGACGACCGGGTCTTGGTAGATTTGCAGTGGTCTGATGCTCCTTCCATTTCAATATGATGGCTTGCACAGTGCTCCTTGAGATGTTTAAAGCTTGGGAAATCTTTTTGTATCCAAATCCGGCTTTAAACTTCTCCACAACAGTATCTCGGACCTGCCTGGTGTGTTCCTTGGTTTTCATAATGCTCTCTGCACTTTAAACAGAACCCTGAGACTATCACAGAGCAGATGCATTTATACGGAGACTTGATTACACACAGGTGGATTCTATTTATCATCATCGGTCATTTAGGACAACATTGGATCATTCAGAGATCCTCACTGAACTTCTGGAGTGAATTTGCTGCACTGAAAGTAAAGGGGCCAAATAATATTGCACGCCCCACTTTTCAGTTTTTTATTTGTTAAAAAAATTTAAATTATCCAATAAATGTTGTTCCACTTCACGATTGTGTCCCACTTGTTGTTGATTCTTGACAAAAAAATTAAATTTCATATCTTTATGTTTGAAGCCTGAAATGTGGCGAAAGGTTGCAAGATTCAAGGGGGCCGAATACTTTTGCAAGGCACTGTATATGTCCAGTTCTTTTCAGGTTGGTCATTGTATTTTCAAAACCTTTTGCAGTAATACATTTTAAGGCCCACGTCCACATCTCTCGCTTTCTGTTTTCCGTGACGACCCTTTCTTCACCCTTAAAAGGAAGTATATTTTTTCAGGGACTTAGGCAGATTATAGAGCCACAGAATTTGGCACACGTGGTGAAATTGGCCCAATTACAAATTCATTTTGGTACTGAGTAAGGGCGTGGCTGCACAGCTCAGTTGCGCCTCCTTTTTTGTAGTACTCTCTCCAATTGTTTTTTTTTCTCCTAGGTGTGTAAATGCATTTCTAATCCCCAAAAAAAGAGACGAGTTTCGAGCAAGTTAGGTTCTCATGAGATGATGAGAGCGGGACGATCTGCTAGTACAGTCCTGCTTGCAGGCCAAGTTTTCCATATTTATTTAATGACATCATTTATGAATGATTTTGATTTTTTCAATTTGGGGTCTGCTGTTTCAAATATTGAATGTGGGTTCTTGTGTGTTCTTTTAAGTGTTGCTTCAGAGTGAATCTTCGATAACAAATCTCGCAGGAAAAAGGTTTTTCGCCAGTGTGGATTCTTGTGTGTATTTTTAAGGAGCATTTGCGACTGAATCCTTGACCACAAACTGAGCAGGCAAAAGGTTTTTCGCCAGTGTGGATTCTTGTGTGTATCTTTAAGGAGCTCTTGCAACGGAATCCTTGACCACAAACTGAGCAGGAAAAAGGTTTTTCGCCAGCGTGGCTTCTTTCATGACTTTGTAAGTTGTGCTTTCGAGAGAATCTTTGACCACAAACTGAGCAGGGAAAAGGTTTTTCGCCAGTGTGGATTGTTGTGTGTATTTTTAAGGAGCTCTTGCAACTGTATCCTTGACCACAAACTGAGCAGAGAAAAGGTTTTTCGCCAGTGTGGATTCTTGTGTGGATTGTCAAGTGTTCCTTTTGAATGAATTTTCGATCACAAACTGAGCAGGAAAAAGGTTTTTCGCCAGTGTGGCTTCTTTCGTGACTTTGTAAGTTTTGCTTTCGAGAGAATCTTTGACCACAAACTGAGCAGGAAAACGGTTTTTCGCCAGTGTGGGTTCTTTGGTGATTTTGTAAGTTTCGCTTTGTGGCGAATCTTCGATCACAAATTGGGCAGGAAAAAGTTTTTTCGCCAGTGTGGGTTCTTGTGTGTGTTTTTAAGGAACTCTTGCAACTAAATCCTTGACCACAAACTGAGCAGGAAAAAGGTTTTTCGCCGGTGTGGGTTCTTGTGTGTTCTTTCAAGTGTTCCGTCTGAGTGAATCTCCGATCACAAATGGAGCAGGAAAAGGGTTTTTCACCAGTGTGGATTCTCGTGTGGATTTTCAAGTGGTGCTTTTTAGTGAATCTTTTATCACAAACTGAGCAGGAAAAAGATTTTTCGCCAGCGTGGGTTCTTTTGTGATCTTGTAAGAGTTGCTTTTGAGGGAATCTTTGACCACAAACTAAGCAGGAAAACATTTTTTCACCGATGTGGTTTCTTGTGTGTACTTTCAAGTGTTGCTTTTTAGTGAATCTTTGATCACAAACTGAGCAGACAAAAGGTCTTTCACCAGTGTGGCTCCTTATATGCATATGACAAGTTTTCTTATGAGCAAAGGTTTTCCCACACTGAGAGCATTTGCAGGGTTTGTCATTACGGTGAAATTTCTTGTGAACATCATCATTGGAAGGTGACTGTGACGTGGTGCCATTTCTGTCTGATAGCGCGATGAAAATGTCTGCTTGTAATCCTTCTGTCGAGCTGCTGACGCTTACAGGCTCCGCCCCTTTGCCGGCCTCACTCGGACCATCTTCACTCTTCAAGGGCTCACTAGTCCACCTGGTAATACCTTCCTCCTCTTTAACGCATGGCAGCTCTTCCCCCTCCTTTTTGATTGGAAGTTGCTTCTGTTGACAGGGGTTTGGTTCTTCCTCTTTGATTTGGGGGAGCTCAACATCCTCTTTAACACCAGGAGATTCTGGCTCATGCCGTTCAGCACCAAGATATTTTCTGAAACCTGCAAGACACAAGAAAAGTATTGATGTACTTTATGGACTATCACCACGCCTTTCCTTTGTGCAAAACTTGGAGAACATTAGTACAGTGATCCTTTGCAGTTTTGCGGAAACAGTGCATGGCGCGGTTTTAAAAAGTATTTATATTTAAAAGAAAAAAAACAAACAAAAAAACATTAAAAACCGGAAGGAAAAAAATATGTGGTTTCATTTTAAAGCGCAAAGAGACATTATTTCGCGTAGTGATGCGTCCGAAAATTTGGTGTTTAAAACTACCTGCCAAAAATAGTTAAAAATGCAATTTCTGTTTAAATGTTTTGAAGACAACTGCGTGAAAAACTTTAGTCCTCTTGTGAAGACTTCATTAAAACACAGCATACGGAAAGCATTATTGTAGCATACTAGACTCATACTCGTATTTACACATTCGTGTTCGTATATTAAAAAAAATTGTACACATATTTACGCAGTTGTGTTCATATTTTGGCATTTGTATCGCTAACCACCAAATTCTGATGTCAGATTTTTTTTGCGGGTGCATGAGTGCAACTGCCTTTTCAATGACAAAGAATCTCAAGCTTACGGCTACGAATCAAAAGTGTTGAAATTACGTCACGTAAGTCACGGGGAAAACTAATTGATCCTCTTGAATATAAGCATTTCATTTTGACTAAATGTTTTCTCTTGTCACTGCACTATGCCAGTGTATGTCAGTGTACTTGTTAGTATGTTGATAAAATACTTCTAAATGATTAGACTAATAACCCAATTACCGTAATTTTCGGACTATAAGGCACACTTGCCTATAAGCTGCCACCCATCAAATTTGACACAAAAACGGCATTTACTCATAGATGAGCTGCAACTGTCCTCACTGTACTATGGGGTATTTACACCAAAAGATATTAACTGGTAATACTTTATTTGAAATGAACCACCATGACGTTTTGAACCAATTTGCTGCAAAGCTTTATTGCTTCAAGAGGCTTCATTTGGCCATCACTGCTCCTTTATGGGACAGAGCAAACCTCTGCTACCACCTGCTGTCAACACTGTTGTCATCCAACATGCCTCCTAGCATGCACTGCAGCGCTACAGATGTAAATGACAATCAAAATTCATGTTCTGTGCCAATTATTTCTTCAGTTACTGTTCCAGTTGTTTCATTAATTGCTAGTATGGTATTTGGTGACACTTTATTTGACAGTGGCACCATATGACTGTCATAAGACCATTATAAGTATGACATGACACTGCTATGAGCATTAATCACTGTAATGACAGAAATCATTTTGTGTCATCCGGCAAATTATCTTACTTTTCAATGGATGTAAAAGATTCGAGCTGGACATAAATGGAGTTAGTGACATAATTTGCCGGACAACACTTAATGACATCTGTCATATGCATTCATTAACGCCCATTATAGTGTAATCTCATAATTATAACAGTCTTACGGCAGTCTTATGACGCCACTGTCAAAGTGTTACCTATTAATCTAATAAATCAACAAATAAGCCTCACTGGAATATAAGCCGTAGGATTCAAAATGAGGGAAAAAGTAGCGGCTCGGGGTTCGAAAATTACTGTACCTAAAGTTTTTTATATCTACCTACCGTCTTTACCCTAACACTGCAGATTCACACTCCATTATTGTGCTCAAAATATGACCCAGACAGTTGTTCTATGTTAGCACTAAATTTTGTTTAATGCAGAGTTTTCATTTTTGTTGTTGTTAAACCTGTCCTGCTCAGGAAATCTGAGTGTCCGATTGGTCTGAAGTTCTGAACAGTTTTAATGCATCACATGGGAGAAAGACATATTCCTACTGTGATCATTCAACATGCCTCGTTTATTAATAGAAAGCAGCGAACAGGACGGGATTATGGGGGGACGGAAGAAATGGAGGAGAGCGAGATAGAAGTACAAACAACAACAAGAAATACATTGAACGCCTACAGTAACTATGAATATGTTGGTGCTATCGTTAGCCAGTTGTATTTCCAGTTGACACCATATGGGGGGCCTGATGACCAAAGAAAATAGAAAAAGGGGGGGGGGGGAGTAAGAAAGATAAATGATTGGGAGGGGTGGATCAAGGGCGTAGGTTTGCATAGGGAAGGTCGGGGACAAAACATGACCAACTTTTTGGAATGCACAAATTGTCCCCACCAGAGGTTGCGCTAGACTTTTTCGTTGTCTGTCATTTTGACTGACAGGGTCATAAAAATCCGGTCATAATCTATTTTTACCCGTCAATTAAATTTTTAAAATGGTGATAATGACATTGTGGTGACCCTTTGTTTGGCATAATTCACTTTCCGTACTTGTGTGTCCATTTGGCCGAGCGCGTTAGCGGCTCCGACAGTCACGTGACAGAGACACTTAAGAGCCGCGCGCGGTCCCCTCACTATCCACTCGCTCTCGCTATATGATTGGCCGAAGAGTCGAAATGCTCTCCCGTGAAATGCCCGTTTAAAAATGTTCCCGTTGTTACTTCTTGCGTTCGCTTATAAGTGCCCATTTAAAAAGGAAAAGCGATGGATGATACTACACACACAGCGTATTATTAACAAATGTTAAAGTTGTATAATCATATAGCGAGAATAAGGAACGTCACTGACAAGCGCAGGCCCCCGCGAGTGGATAGTGAGGGGTCTAGGATAGTGCGCCTACAGCTAACAAGACTCTTAACATTGCATACCGCTTCAACATATTCAATAGTATTTAGTTTTCATTCATTTTAAATTAATATTCTGTCCGAACAAGCTAAACAGAGAATCCACACCGTGCCATCACACATCAAGCAGATGAATATGTAAGTTTTTCTCCGCAGTGACAAAAACAGCTAACTGTGGCCCCAGTAGTTAGGTAGCCTACCATATGTAGCATATGGAACAATGAAATTAACAGTTCACCTGCTGTGGCCTGAACGTAGTCTCACACTTTCCTCCTGGTGCGCATGGACTTGAATTGCGTGCCCGCTTGTGCAGTCCCTGTTTTTTCACCTCTTTTATCAACACCATCGTCGTTTTGGGGCTTTTTGAAGAAACTTCGGACACTCAGTTGCCTTGACATTTTTCAGAATAAGGCCAACGACGTCATGCATCAAAAGAGACAATAGCTAATTAATAAGCTCACTCGCCATCCTGTGGTCTGGGATGTGAATTGCAACCGGTCAAAATGACGGCTGGATTTCAGTTTTTTCCGTCACCGTTTTAAAAAATCGGTCAACGACGGAAAATATTCGGTTAACGCGACCCCTGGTCCCCACCAACTTTTAAGCAACCTTATTTGTATTATATAATGACTTCAGTTATATAGGTCATTTAGATTATCTTCCCATATGTTGTAACGATAGAATTGACCCTACCATAATTAAGTGAATTGTTTTCAGACTTACATTTACCCCTTATTCACTTGCTGAATGAGCCAGTCCATGTTTTTTCCCCTCAAACGCACATTTGATTGGCTGATGACTTGACCCCCCCCACCACCACCACCACCACCACCACCATCCACACACACTCTCACAGTACAGAATTACATTACATGTCGACATGCCGCCTCTTCCACCGCTTCGAAGAGGAAGAAAGGTGTTTTTTTTTCGGCCAGCAGCCGCTGTAAGTAATATGAAAAGTCATTGTCGTGAAGGTGGGAAACGCACCACTAATTTTGCTACAGAAAGTCTGACCTGCATCACAGTTTAGCATTACCATTACATTAAACTGTATGCACTTACCGACCTGATTAGGAAGCTGCTTCAGGAGAAGTGTCCTCCTGTATGTGTATTCTACTATGTTAACGTTAATTAAACTGAGAAATATAGTGAATTCTGCTCAACTATAAGAAATGTAGTGAACCAAGGTTTACCCCCTTCTCCCCATTTTATTTTGATTTAGCTTATATGTCCTAAAGCAGCCCTAATGAGTTTTCATTTTTTGTTGAGTTTGGATGTGCTTGTGGACAAAAGCAGTGGGGTTTTTCCTGAAGGAAGGCTCCATTTTTAAAAAAAAAAATCCTTTATTTAATTTTTAATTTATTAATTATTTAATTTATTTTGACGGAAAATTTTGACTGGTATTAAGGAAAAAAGTTTTTTTTTTTTACATTCCTGGATAGTTAAGAGAAGACTAACAATTTTGTATTTCTTTGTATGTTAATACACAAATTTGTGTTCAAATATTGAAATTTAAATTTGCTAATAAAATCCAGACATTTATTCTGGAAAATCAAAATGTTCAAAATTTTTCTTTAGTAGTTTTTGAAAACAAAGATTTGAATCGAACGATGTACCACCTAAGCCAATACATATGCACTGCAAAACCCCACCTCCTTAAAACGAGGGGGGGAACCTTGTTTTCAGTGTAAATCTACTAGAAAAAAAATGAAATTATCTGCTAATGCTTCGAGTAAATTTAACTGACTTAAATTTCTTGAAATCAGAAAAATAGCTAGCTGAAAAAAAGCTTAACAGACTTCTATAGTTCATCTTTAAAAAAATTGTCAGAAATGTTCTTAATTCAAGAATAGATATTGTTCAAAACATTATTTGAAAGCATTTTTTCTTGATTTAGTTGAAAAATGACCGACTTCTAGATTTTTGGGCTTCATAAAAACAAATGTTAATATTTACTCGAAGTTAGTGGAAGACTTTGACACATTAATCTGTTAAGTAGCCTTTAAAACTCAAACCAAGATGAAGAAAAGTATTCGACTAGATTTAAGAAAAATCAAATTAACACGTTATACTATACATTTGCAGTGTGAAAGTTAGCATAAGTCAATACATATTTATTATGCATTCATCGTTAGGGATAGGAATTGATAGGTATTTTACGATTCCGATTCTATTAATGATATTGCTTACGATTCGATTCTTTATCGATTTTAATTTGGGGAAAAAGAACAAACATTTTGATTGGAATAAGGCCTGAACGATATATCGTTTAAACATCGCCATCGTGATGTGCGCATGCGCAATGGTCCCATCGCATGGACGTGCGAGTTTTTCATTTTACTTTTATTAGTTTTAATACACAAACTTTTTGGTTCGCGTCATGCTTTCCGCAGCCAAAAATTGCGGAAGTGAGGATAAAGCAATGCTTGAGATTACCTTCAATGTGTACGAACTCTTCCTCTTCCTTGATGAATGGTGACTCTTCCTCCTCCTCCTTGATCCAAGCAGACTCCCGGTGCTCAGGATGATGGGCTCGGCTGACATCTGCAAGACCAAGACCACAAACAAATCTTATTTCTTCATTCGCAAACTTGTGTCCCAAAAGTTTATTTCTGTTGGGGAAAATTCATCCTTGCCATTTTTTTTTTAAATTTGTGTTTTCCAATCCAGCACAAAAGTCATTCAAAGTGCTTGACAATGGGCATCACTCGGTTTTAAGAACGGGATGGGGGGGGGTGGCTTACCCCCTATAATATACAATACATATGGCGGAAAACACAGGCAAGACTGAAAAAGCAGTTTCTGCTTTTGCACTCCTCTTTAAAAGAAACGGCTGTCATTTAAGCCAAAATAACTGTTGTGTTTGATAGAACAATATATCTATATGCTGCCATAGCAGATTCATGGATGCATGCATCAAGCCCCCGAACTATTTGTAATTTGTCAGTTTTACCCTGGAAACCCTCGTTTACAGACGTCGCGCAACCGCTTTTGTTTCAACCTAGCCATAAAAAGGAGGTAAGTAATCGTATTAATTATTCTAAATGTCTGTCATTTTTAGCTTAGAATCATTAATTGATGTATAATGTTAAAAAAAAAAAAAACACTTTAAAAAATTATTCACTCGCATATTTTAAACTTTTAAATAAATTACGTCACAATGAAAAAATTGGCGTCTGTAAAAAAGTCACGGATATGTACCTCATAACTATCGCTTAATTGAATTTTTTTCGTCACGGTTTCGTCATATTCCCCAATATTTTAGATGATAAACATTCGATCCAAACAAAGAAAAATTTAAAAATAACATTTAAAAGGGAAAATATATGAAAAAGAAAATCTCGACCACTCTTTCTTGTCTGCGATTTCTGCATCGCGACTCTTATTACCATGTTTCACCCATAAAATCCCAAAAGAATCCAGCTGTGGCCATTCACATCTGTCTTGACACTCAGTGAAACATGCTACATAGACTTTTTGGATCGAAACAAGGTAAGTGAGATTCATAAACACTTGGAGAACATTTTCAGGCAACGTATTTTTTTGAATGCGAATGTTTGCTTCTGGGCGATTTGAAACTGGAAAATTGATAGATTTTATTAGCAGCCTCTAATAAATCTATTACTAAGAAATGGCTTAAAAAAGAATCACCAACTATTAAGGAATGGATAGATATTGTACATGAAATTCACATCATGGAGAAGCTGTCATTTTCACTGAAATTAGAGATTGATACATTTTATTTGATATGGTCCAAGATGGACGTGAAACCAATTAGAATGGATTTCAATTGACGCTCAAAAGAGAAAGTACCTCCTTATTCTGTTTCGTAAGAAAACAATTCCTGAGGTGCTCCCAAATGTTTTAAGTTGCTGCATGTTCTTTATTTATGTTTTTTTTTTTTTCCGTTTGTTTGTTTGTTTGTTCCCTTAAAGGGATCCTCTACCTTAAATGCATGTAGGCTCTGATAAACCACAATTGTTTTCTTGTACTAAAATATGTTGTTAGAAACACATACGCCATGTTTTGCGGGCTCGCAGTGATGACGTAAATGGGATGTTTCCAAATGTGTAGCGTGTACAACAATTGCGTATTGCTGCCTAAACTCGCAGTAAAATGCCACGATGTGCTGCTTTTGGATGCAATTTCCAGTTAAATGGAAACAAGGGGGAGTGACGTGAGTTGTCAAAGTGGAATTATTATTTTTTGTGAATAAATGTGCATAAGTGGAAGCTTTTCGCCTTTTTGGTCCCTGTATGCACGGATCCTACCTACCGCGGGTTACAACTGGCACCCGAACATTTTTCCTGGATCCTCAGTCAAGTAAGGGATCAGTCTATTTTCTGGAGCATATGGTCCCACCGCAGCTGCAATATTGGTTTCGGATCTGTCTATTTTCTGGATTCGTCAGTCCCACAGCGGCTTATTCAGATCAGTCTATTTTGTGGATTCGACGGCCTGATTGTGCCTGCAACACTGTCGTGGGATCGGTCTAATTCCTGGATCTTCAAATGAGTGAATAAACGCGGATTTGGATTACTATTGCAATCTTTTTTGTTGACTATTCTTCATGGGAGTTTTCCTCAAATCATACCAAATAATTAAAGCACTATGGGAAGCTACAGTGACGACAGTGACTCTGACGTGGACCTTACTTTCATGTTGGAGTTTGTCTGGGAACGTGTGTGCTTACCGCTGAGCTCTCGAGTGATGAAATATTATTTTTTGTGAATAAATGTGGAAGCTTCTCCCCTTTTTGGTACTTTTATGCACGTATCCTACCTACCACGCATTGCAATGTACAAGACATGGATTACACTCGATTCCAGGATTTGTTCCCGTCAGATGACGGATTTAATGAGGACAGTCAGCCACGACACGACTCCGATCCTGACTATCACACGTGTGCATTCATTGTTTTATTAAATTAAGTGAGAGTTTATATTGTCGTTAGTCATGAAAATAAAAATGCATGAATGACAAGGTGTCTTCAAACTTTTGGCCTGTATTTTATGTAAAGCATACGACAGCTCTGGATGCTATTAATCTACATAATTATACTGGGATAAGTTTGAAAACGCAATAGCTTACCTTGAAGATCTGCTGACAAAAACTGGAGTTCTCAATAACATACACTCTCTCACTCCGTTGTCTTTGAGACGCACTTGCCGCGAGTGCATCATCAGTTTTGCCCAACTTTTGTCTTATCAGGTATTTGCTGCACCGCATTTTGCCCTGCTGCTCGTCTTGTGAACGACCGACTGTGCTGTCCTGCTCTTCACATTTCAGATCTGGTTCAAAAAGGAAGGGCAGAACCTACGACATGTTGGGAAAGCTAACGAGTGATACGCTGGAATTTCGGCAACGGGCCCGGTGACGTCACGCACCGCGACATAACAAGAATGGCGACCTATCAATTAAAATAATTTTACAAACTTTATTAAAACGAAAACTTTAAGAGGTGTTTTTATATCAAATTATTTGAACTCATACTATTATTTATCTTTTAAGAATTACTTGTCTTAAAGATAGAGGATCCCATTAAAAAACAAAAAATAATGAATCGAGAAACGGACTTTCGTCATTCACTATTATAAATACAATGTACTGTATATTATTTGTGAGAATCGAAAAAAAAAAAACATATATATACATATATTAGACTGAAAAACATTTCTGTACTTAAGAAAAAGCAATGCTTGGGATGACCTTCAATGTTTACGAACTCTTCCTCCTTCTTGATGGATGGCGACTCTTCCTCCTCCTTGATGCAAGCCGACTCCCGGTGCTCTGGACGATGGGCTGGGCTGACATCTGCAAGACCAAGACCACAAACAAATCTTATTTCGTCTTTTGCTAACTAAGTTTATTTATGTTGGGGGAAATTCATCCTTGCCAACTGTTTTTTTAATTCGTGTTTTCAATCCAGCACAAAAGTCATTCAAAGCTTAGCCCCCTATAATTATATATATATATATATATACACACACACACACATGGGGGGAAACACTCAGGTGAAGTTCCGCTCTAAGACCTCCAATTTGACCAAATTTCAAAACTGTCCTATATGCATGTGTGATACATCTTTAGAAAGCTTATAATCTAAATTTTCTAGGGGAAGAAAAACTTTGAACTGGAGGGCATTTTTAGAAAATATAAACAAATTTAAACAGCAAAACCCTAATTGGAGATGAGAGCACGCGAGAGCAGAATTAAAGACGCCACGATTTTAACGAGATATTATTGCGTACTTGGCTTGTTTCGATCCAAAAACTCCATGTAGCATGTATCACCGAGTGTCAAGACACAGATGTGAAGGGCCACAGACGGATTTTTGGGGGGTTTTATGGGAGAAACATAGTAATATATCAAGGGTCGCGATGCAGAAATCGCAGACATCAAGGAGTGGTCGAGATGTTGTTTTTCATATATTTACCCTTTTAAACTTTTTTTTTTTTTTCTTTCAATTTTTCTTTGTTTGGATCGATTATTTATCATCTAAAATATTGGGGAACATGCGACAGTAACGAAAAAAATACAATTAAGCAATAGTTATGAGGTAGATATCCTTGACTTTTTTTACAGACACCAATTTTTTTCATTGTGACGTAATTTGTTTAAAAGTTTAAAATATGCGAGTGAATGATTTTTTAAAGTCTTTTTTTTTTTTTTAATAAATATTAGACACCAATTAATGATTCTAAACTAAAAATGACAAACATTTCATATAATAAATACGATTACTTACCTACTTATTATGGCTAGGTTGAAACAAAGCGGTTGCGCGACGTCTGTAAACGAGGGTTTTCAGGGTAAAACGGACAAATTAAAAATAGTTCGGTGACTAAAGGCCCAAGTACACCGCATGCGTAATGCGCCATGAATCTGCTATGGCAGCATATAGACATACTGTTTTATCAAATGCAACAGTTCTTTTGGCTTAAAATAATGCAGTTTATTTTAAGGAGGGGTGCAAGAGTAGAAACTGCTTTTTCAGCCTTGTCTGTGTTTTCCACCATACAGTATATAAAATCATAGAGGCTAATGCCACGACTTTCACTCACAACACGGTAATTGTTTGTTCCAGAATATTTGTAAATCATACAGATTACATTTTGGGCACATGTGTAACAAAAATGGCTGTAATTTTAAACTCTGTAAAATGCTAAAAATCACTTGAAGTAATATCTGGGTTGAATAGGGCTGGGCGATATGGCCTTAAGTACGTATCACAGTAAATTGAGCCGATTTACCTCGATACCGATAAATGCAGGGGTGAAAGTGGCTAGAATTTCTTGCTGTAACTCCCCAACGTGAAAGTCGCCATGGAGCCAGAAATTTTGTTCATTTATTTATTTATTTGGGGGGGGGGTCAAACCACCCAAAACTACTGAAATGCAAAGAAAACGGTTTTGGCACAGTTATTTCTATAACGCATACAAAAACTGATTTTCATTCAAACTTGTATTTTTTCAATGATTTGCGACATAAAACAAAAACAGCAATAACCCCAACCTCAATCTCCTAATTTTTATTTTCCCCTCATTTCCTCACATACTAAATGTCAAATCTCAATTTTAACTACTAAAGAACATAAGATGTATATTAAAATTGAAGTTAATGCAAAGATTTACTTTTTAAATTTTTTTTTTTTTTTTATAAATATATAAGTAACAATCATTCAGAAAAATAAGTACAAATGACTTATATAATGCAGAGTGAAATGGAATATATTTTGAAGATCGCCCATTGACTTTTTTAAATCATAAGGAAATGAATAAGTAGCCTAACATAAATGAACAAATATACCGTATAGGCCCGAATATAAGACGGTGTATTTTGCATTGAAATAAGACTGAAAAAGTGGGGGTCGTCTTATATTCGCGGTCTAGACATTATACCCATTCATGACGCTAGATGGCGCCAGATATCATTGAAGCAATGTTCTGTCATGACAGATCTCAGCTACTCTCAAGTTTAACCAGTTTGCATTATTTTATTGCAATGTTTTTCCTTATTCAGATTTGTTTCGAGACTACAGTTAGTTAGACTTCACTTTGATGGTTAATGCAGTTATTGCAAATTTTTTTTTTTTTTTAAATCACAATAGATTGGCTTATTTACATTTCAAAAACCAGAAGCCATTCATTTACGAATGTGATTGCACTCTAGTTTACATATTTAAATGTTCATATATTAAGATTTGAATGAGGCAAAATAACATGCTTTATGTAAGTATAACACCATTTACCATTTCTCTCAAATATATTGTTATAATCATGTTTCAGATGTACTGTAATTATTTTCTGTATAAAAATTAGTGTTCAAAAAGTCTTTTTTCAAATTTCAGTTTTTTTTTTTTTTTTTTTTTTTTTTTTTTAAACTTTGTTTATTGAAGCAATATAGTACAAGCAAATGAGGTAACAACATTCGAGCATTTTTTTCCCCCCATTGAACCTTAAAAAAAAAAAAAAAAAAAAAAAAAAAACAACAACAACAGAAAAAACCCTCACCCAACCAATACCCATAGCACATATCCTCAAAAAGCAATATATTGTTAATATAGTTATTTCCCTTTAAAGGGGAAAAGAGCACAGACCAAGAAACGGGAGAAAAAAAAAAAACATATATAAATATATATACACCTTTATATTGGTGTAATTTTTCAGGCATAGTTCAAGAATCCACACAGAGATGGCAATTTGTGCTTCTGACATATGCAAAAAACGGGTTCCAAGCGTTCTCAAAGGACGCAACTGATCCACAGAGTGTCAGTCTTATCCTTTCCAATTTGAGAAAAAAAAACATCTCCTTGATCCAATATGATTGCGTAGGTGGAACTGAAGATTTCCACCTCAAAAGAATTAGCCTTCTGGCCAGCAAGGTTGCGAATGCTATGAGGTCCCCCTTCTGAGGAGGTAGACCATATGCAGAAGGAACCACACCAAACAAAGCAGTCAAGGCATTTGGAGCAATATCTATCTCTGTAATCTTTGATAGAGCAGTAAAAATATCAGACCAATATGAAGTTAAAGACGTACAAAACCAGAACATGTGTGCATAATCGGCTGAGGCCTGCTTACAGCGATCACACGTGGAGGAGACTGTATGAAATATTTTAGCTAGCTTAGCTTTGGTATAGTGAGCTCTGTGTAGAATCCTACACTGAGTGAAACTGTGTCTGGCGCAGATTGAAGATTTGTGTGTCCTACATAAAATTTTCCTCCAGACCTCTTCAGATATACTCATTCCCAAATTTGATTCCCAGACTGCCTTAAGGGCATTTACAGTACTATCTGAGCTGATTTTATAAATATTAGAATAAACCGTAGTTATTGCACCCTTTGACGATAATAAGGGTTTTAAAAAGATATCCAAGGCAGAGGCAGCAGGGAGTGTTGGGAAACTTGGCCAAATAGAGCGAGCATAACTGCGAATTTGGAGATACCTGAAAAAATGACAATTGGGCAATGAAAACTTTTCAGCTAGCTGTTGAAAGGAGGCAAAAGTTGAGTTCAGATATAAATCCTCAAATGTTTCTAAGCCCAGCCTAGACCATATTGTGAATGTGTTATCCAATAGAGAAGGGGGGAAGGCATGATTTAGTGAAATTGGAGCTCGAACAGAAGGCGCCTGTAGACCAAAGTATCTCTTAAATTGGTTCCAAATCCTAATACAAGATAATACCACAAAGTTTTTTGAATACGAGGATGTAGGTGACATAAGCGGTGAAAACAATAAGGATTTCAATGTCACCGGTTTAACAGAGTTGGCTTCAGCAACTAGCCACAATGGGGTGGTATCAGTACTCTCACCATGGAGCCATTATGACAAGTTCTTAATGTTTGCTGCCCAATAATAGAACAAAATGTTTGGAAGAGCCATTCCACCCAATTCTTTGGGTCTCTGCAGTGCCTGATAGCGCAGTCTGGGTTTCTTTTTGTTCCATATAAAATCAGTAATAAGGCTGTCCACCGATTTGAAAAAAGAAAGCGGGAGAAATATTGGAATGCATTGGAATAAATAAAGGAAGCGGGGGAGAATGTTCATTTTAACCGAATTTATCCGAGCCGGGACGGAGAGATTAAGCAAAGACCATCTTTCGAAGTCTTGTTTGAGCTGCACAAGCAGTGAGTTAAAATTCATCTTACGCAGGTTTTTTAGTGTGTCAGCCACATAAACCCCCAGGTAGACAAACCCTGATTTAGATACTGTAAATGGAAAGTTCTCTAATGGATAAACCTTGGCTAACTGATTTACAGGAAATATTTCACTCTTCCCCAAATTCAGTTTGTACCCTGAAATTTTACTAAAATCATTTAAAACGGAGAGTGCTGCAGGAATGGAGCGAGATAAGTCAGACAAAAATAACAGAAGGTCGTCCGCATAAAGTCCAACTTTCAGCTCCACTCCATGTCGCACTATACCACTTAGGTCAGGGCAACACTTCAGTGCAGCCGAAAGAGGTTCCATAGCCATTGCAAACAGCAGCGGGCTCAAAGGGCAGCCCTGCCTGGTGGATCGGGATAGGTGGAAATATTCAGAATTAGTATTATTAGTTCTAACTGACGCTTGCGGGGACGAGTACAGCAGTCTGATCCAAGACACAAATTTGGTTCCAAACCCAAATTTTCCCAAACAGTAAAATAAATAATCCCATTCCACTCGGTCGAAAGCCTTCTCAGCATCCAGGGCCACCAAGGCCTCCGACCGAGCTTTTGATGAACGGTTGTACACAACATTAAAAACCCTTCTAAGATTGGAAAAAGAGTGTCTATCACGAATAAAACCAGTTTGGTCTTGCGAAATGATCAATGGTAGGACTCGCTCTAAGCGAAGAGCCAGCAATTTAGACAAATTTCAGTTTTGAAAGAGAGGGGGTCGTCTTATAATCAGGGCCGTCTTATATTCAGGCCAATACGGTAAGTCCAAAGTGCACATTGACAGCTAAGATGTTCTGAATCTCCCCATCAGAGCAAATAAAATTAAATATGATAAATAAGCCTCCTCAACTCTTTCGTTGCTCTGAAAGATTTGATCCATTTTATGTTGCTTTGCCCATTTTTGTCGCATCAATTCAACAAACTTTTTTTTTTTTTTTTTTGCTGTTCCAGAAAACATGCACATTTGAACCAATCAGAGGTAACTATCTCTGCTAATCACGTCAGTATGTCAGCCAACTGAACAGATGAGTCCAGGTGTTTTGCTTTGCTGCGTACATTCGCACATTGACGTGACTCATCATCGTCAGACTCAAGATAACTGCAGCAGCTGGGGAAACCCCCATGCCTTCCGTGGAATAAAATAAATAATAAATATCTGTGGAAACAGATTACGCTACACAAGCACTTTATTATTCTTGTTCTTAACACTTGAGTATGTAAATGTGATGTTGGTAGATTGTTTTCTTGTAGATGAAATGCATGTGTGGCAGCTTAGCATTTTTTTTTTTTTACATAGCGTTTTGACAGTTGCCGTCATATTTTTGGAATGAAAGCACCGTGTACCAGAACTGCGTTCCTGCCCTGAATCTTGTACCGGAACTGCGTTCCTGCCCTGAATCCTATACCGGAATTGCGTTCCTGACTGTTCTGGCCCACTTTCACCCCTGGATAAATGACGATGAATTCGCCCAAGTGGACCGTTATATCATTTGAAAATCTGAATCAATGTATGAAATACAAATTAACAGTTTCCCGTTGATTTATTTACCAGCTTTCAATTTAACAATTGTACATTCAGGCTAAACATTAAGTATATAAAATTTTCTTGTTAACAATAAGAATTCATGTATGAACATTTATAACAGCTTGTATGACTTAATGTACAACATGATAAAAATCAACACGTCGACTGTGCAAACATCTCATAGGAACAAATGACTTACAGCTTGAACAGTACACTTCAGACAGTTTATTGTAATTTGTTAATGGCTGCTATGACATACTATATTGGTTTTTGCCTTTTTTTTTTTTAATGTTTTGTCTTTGTTGAATTGTGCTATATTAAATTTGCCTTGCCTTTACCATGATAAATGCTATCAAAGAAATCACACGCACACAGAGATAGAATATAACGCGACATACTGATTGCCAGATGCAGTCCGTGCCCAATCCACTCATTAAATCCAGCCGTTTCGACAAGGCGAGAGCCGCTATCCGACTCCATCAAGTTCATCTGTAGCCTTAGCCGGTAGCCTGGCTACCAGTAGAACGCACTGAAAGCACCCTCTCCTGAAATCGTGAGAATCAGGTAGGACAGCGGGTGAAATCCCGTCTGGAGGCCGCCAAGAGTCAACTTAATCTCAGGTGAAAGTTCGGCGAATCTCCCTAAAACCCGACTACATCACGTTTGCTAGTAGCGTTAGCCGACCGGGATTCTTCTCCTTCTTCTTGTGTGTGGGCACCTTACCCCTCGTATCATGGGACATTACCTCCACCTACCGGGTTGACGGTTTAGTATGAGATCAGGCAGTTACAGACTAAAATTTAGCTTTTCCGACAGCGAAACACACCCAGTGTATGAAGGTAGATTTGTGTCTTTATTATTTAATCAAAAAAAAAAAGTTGCTTCAATAAATTAAAAAAAAAAAAAAAAAAACAGTCGCTTCAATCCCTTCAATCAAAAAAATGTGTTTGAATACAAAAATTAATTTGAAACAAAACAAAAAAAAAATGCATTTGAAAACTTTTGATTGATTTGTTGTTGTTGTTTTGATTGAAGTCAAGTTACATTTCGGCTAGGACATTTGTGTCTTTATTATTTAATCAAAAAATAAGTTGCTTCAAACAAAAAATATTTTCAAAAGAAAAATCACTTCAATCAAAAATTGAAAAAAAAAAAATCTATCAAGAAAAACCTTTTTCAATGTGAAAAAATATTTGAGACTCAGAAATTTGCATTTCAACACTTAATTTTTCATTTAAACTGTTTTCTTCGATGGAAGCAACCTTTTTTTTGTTTGGGCCATATTATGGGTTGGACCATAAACGTCATAACCATTGACAGGACATTTCAGGTATTGCCCGCGCACCGCCGGGCCCGTAGGGGGCTATGTGAGTCAACTTAATTTCATTTCAAGTAGATGGGAATGACTCTCACACATACTTTTGAACACTCAGGTGAAATCTGGACCGCATACTAACAACAAGGATTGTCTCAGGAGTGATTTGTTTGAGGATTCAAGGAAATTATATTTTTCGTGCAATGCATGCATTTTGAAACGTCATGAAAAAAAAATCAATGGGAGCCATTGGCGTCATTCTTCGACAAATTTATGTAAAATAACCGGGTTTTGCATTTAACCAAGAACCAAGCTGTTTTTCGTCCATATCTACAAAGAATTTAGTGATTTGAGCATTTATTCACAAGAATTTTGAACAGAAAAAGCCATTGTAGCAGCCCTCTTAGCATAACAAAGCTAACGGATTAGCTTAATTCTTCAAAAGAGTTAAATTGCCCGTTAGTTTTGCTGTTAACCAAGAATCGAGACTGTTTTACGCTCATATATATATATATATATATATATATATATATATATATATGCAGTGTTGTCAGTAATCTGATTACTTTCCTTCAGTAACGAGCAATCTAACGCGTTAGTTTTTCCAAGCCAGTAATCTGATTAAAGTTAGTTTCCTCACTAACTGTGCGTTACTATTTTGTTTTTGCCTCATACTGTATGTAGAATGAAGAATACTGTAGTCATGTACGAAGAGCATTTAAATATAAAATACCGCATTTGAGTTTGGGAGTGACATCACATCTCACTTTTTCTCATCGGAAAAAAACGGGTCACGTGCAGTACCATGCTGTATGCGTGCCGTCTGCCACATAGCCTGGCAGGATGCTAACAGTAAAGGAGCCGGAGAGATACAACAAACGGCTGCATTTGCTCAATGGAGATACAGCCATTACTTCACATATCCGTCCAGTAAAGATGACAAAAATGTCTCCGTGCGTTGCAAACTCTGCGCTGGCTCAGATGGACTGTCGAACGCTATATACTCGACATCCAATTCAACAAGGAAGCACCTGGAATTACAGCACAACGCATCGCGAAAAAAAACTCAAAACAAGATGACAGGTAACAAGACAGCCAGCAACTAACCTTTATAATATGTGTAATTATGTACATTTTATAGTTAGAGTTTGTAATCGTAGGCGGAGTTTTACATTTGTGGGACTGCGGGAGCATGTTGAAGACTGAAACGAAAGTTGAAAGTTTGGACACACTTCATAATTTTTGCGTTTTATATATTTTCACTGCTATTGTAAATTCTAACTGAAGACATCAAAACTATGAACGAACATGTGGAATGGCAAAAAAAGTGAAATAACTGAAAACAGGTTTTGTATTCTACATTCTTCAAAGTATCCACCTTTGAGGTGTCTCCAAACTTTTGGCCAATACTGTACAGTGGGGAGAACAAGTATTTGATACACTGCCAATGGGAAAACCCATCGGCAGTGTATCAAATACACACAATCTTGATACTGTTCGAGTTCAGTCAGCTGTTGAAGTTGTTGGTAGCGTTTGAAAGCTTAGGTTTAAAGAAATTCTAAATATCCATCTTGCCTCCTCTGGTGTAGTTTTGGCTAATCAAAGCAAAGGATAGTCTCAAGGTGCTAGTCACATGATCTGTTCGAAAAATGATTTTGACCCATTATGAAAACTGTACGTTGTAGAATTTTTGTTCATTTCATAAATTTTTGTTGTTTTATTGCTTTACAACTTTTATAGACAACATTTTAATGGCTAGGTCTTTATTTCAAAGGGGAAGTTCAGAATTTTTTACATTGGGCTTCATCTTGGAGTTAGTGGGGATTTAATTAGTCGTTGGACTTTATTTAAACAAATTTCGTGCAGTTTGTCAGTTATTTGTTAGATTCAAGGCTCCGGGATGGCTAAGCCAGGGCGAGTCAATGGTGGTTGCCTCCATCGACTAATTAAACCCCTGCTAACTCAAAGATTAAGCCTTATTTGAAAAACTCAATTACACGTGATGAAATTTTTCTGTTATTTTTATGTTGAGGCAGTAAAAGGAGAAAAATTGGTAAAAAGTAACTGATAAGTTACTTTTAAAGTAACTTAGTTACTTTGATTATAAAGTAATCAGTAAAGTAACTAGATTACTTTATTGAGGTGTAATCAGTAATCAGTAATTACATTACTTTTTTAAGCAATCCGTGACAACACTGTATATATGTATAAAGAATTCAGGGATTTAAGCATTCACAAGACGTTCAGCGTAAAAACCTCATTGCTATGGACTTGTGGTAAGGCAGCGCCAGAATGAAAAAGACGAGCCGTTTTTACGTGAAGTAAATGCTTCCTGCACGGTTTCTTTTGCTTTTAACCACAGAATCGTGAATGTTTTACATCCGTATTTATAAAGAGTTCAGGGATTTTGTTAGGAATTGCGGAGCTGGGGGGGGTCCCAACGCAGACGTGACAAAACACGAGTGAGAGAGCGAAGTCTCGTTTATTTGGGTCTTGAGCTTCGAAGCGAGGCAGGAGGCGGAGTGGTCGTGGTGTGCACTGTGGATGCCACGTGTGTAGCAGTCAGCTGGGGTTTTGACAGGTCAGTGGGTTGGCAGAAGTATCCAACGAGGGGTGCGCTGAATAGATATACTAGGGATTCGAGAACCAACTGACGTGGAAAACAGACAAACTGTTCGGACGACGTGGTGGTACGTCCGCCGGGCTTTTAAGCTGGTTGATGACGATTGCTCACAGCTGGCCGTTCCACCCGTCTGACGTTCGACCTGTAATCAGGCAAAACTCCCCTCACCTGAGGCAGGGCTCAGGAAGGAGGGGCGGAGGCCCTAACAGATTTAAGCGTTTATTCACAAGAATTTTAAGTAAAAAGCTCTTTGTTTTGCTACGGCGGGCATGTTGGATTTTGTACCTCAAAATTTTTAGACATTTCAGCGTCCACATTAAAAAACAATAAGCTTTTACGTGTTTTATTTCATGTAATATTTCAACCTAATAACTTTCAGTAAAACACCATGGTCCTACACCAACCCCTACGCTGACGACAACAAGCAGATCTTCATCTACTTTGACCCCGTGCTGCCCAGGTGTCCTGGGGCTGGGGTAAGTGGCCAGCATTATTCACTTTATAAAAAAGATGAATCAAAACACCTATCTTTCTAAAACAAACATGTTTTTTAGAAGCCTGAGAGGATGAGGACGGCCCGATTTTCGAGCCGGATGGTGCTGGCCAGGTGGGAGAACTAAAAGTGTCAAGGCCGGTTGCAAGTTGACCCAGAAGATGCTGGCGCGCTATTCGATCGAGAAGCAGAGCGTCGGGCTCATCATGGTGGTCTTCAACCCCGACACGGTCGCACGGGCAAGGAGGAACACAGGGACACACAGGGCCGACATACTGGAGATGTTCCAGAGGACAAGGGAGACCTGGAGACGGGCCGGGCGGTCCTCAAGCGGCTATGTGTCCCCATGGCTCACATGGTCCTTCGGAATGTGGCTTTGGGACTCCCTGATGTGCAGAAAGCATAAGAGCACCTGCTGGAGTTCCTGGAGGTCCCCTCTTCAACTGTTTTGGTGCGAACTTCTCCAAGGATGTGACTTCCGAAGCGAGGACGTACAAGGCCATGGAGTGGCAGATGGGCAGAAAGGAGATGGCGAGGAAGAGACTTGTACAAGTCGAGGAAGCTGACCGGAAAACACACCAATAGTCCAATATTCATTTGCATGCATATTCTATGTTCAATACTTTCTCACCTAAAATATTCAAAGCATTAACTTTCAAACTGCTGCTCATTCACATCGATTATTTGCACTGCCTGAACATACAACCATCTCATACACATAGGCGGATCTACTATTCAGGCGAAGTAGGCGATGGCCTTAGGCCCCCAACCAGTTGCCGCTACACCAATGAGCAAGGGCCTGGGCCACCGGAGCAAGCACCATCTCCAGCTTTTGTCATGTATAATTATTTTAGCATACCAAACAAACAAACAAACAAAAAAAGAAAGCCATTTCAATGCTGCATTTATATGATCTCCCCCCACACACGCTTGATGACTGTGGCCAAAAGATTTTAGTGATAGCGAGCGGTGTGCTATAGTTAAGAGACAGCCGGTTCAAATCAATACAGACTTCCCTAAAAGCGCAGACGGTCGGAGGTTTAGACGTAACAACTATTACATCTTCATGAAGAATGGAGAAAAGATCATCAGCTTGTTTGCTTCCTCCTTGCCGGTAAAATACATGATCAGAATGAATATATTGAATGATTGTATGTGGAATGGAGGTATTTGACAACGTGTAGAGCGACAAGTGTGCACCCCCGGTCGCGCTACTAATTGTCAAGGGAACATTAGGAAGGGAAACATTTCCCGATTGCTGTCCAAACCGCGACGTGAGTTTATAAAAAAAAAAAAAAAAAAGCGCGTGTCTTTTACACCAGCGCAGCTGCTGCCTAATGCCTGCATGCGTGTGTTCGTGCGTGTGTGCGCACGCGTTGTCAGTGACCAAGCCGCTCCGTCACACCAAGCAAAAGACTTCTGTGTTCTGTGCTCTTGTTGCCAGTTGTTTGGAGATGGAAGCATGCCCACACAGCTGGAAAAATATCCAGGCTAATCTCAAGGCACATGAGAGATTCCCTGAACACATTGCACACATGGATAGCGGGCACACACTGAGCAATAATCTAAAGTATGGCAAAGCAATTGATCAAGTGAGGCAGCATCTCATTGATGCTGAAATCTTAAAATGGGAAGAAAATCTGCACAGATTACTTGCTATTGTCAATTACCTAGCAGAATGTAATCTGGCATTTTGAGGCCACGGAGAAAAATTAAATGAGCATGGCAACGACAATTTCCTTGGTCAATTTGAACTTATGGCCAAATATGACCTGATAATGAAGGAGCACCTGAGGAGGATTGAAGAGAAAGACCTAGCTGAAACATACCTGAGTAAGTCCATTCAGAATGAATTAATCAGCCTTGTTGCACATTCAGTGCACCACCAACGCCTGGCATGTATTGTTCTTTAATTGCAGTTGTCATATTGTAATTGTTCATCTTCAGCCTCGATACATACAGTGGGGAGAACAAGTATTTGATACACTGCCGATTTTGCTGGGTTTCCCACTTGCAAAGCATGTAGAGGTCTGTAATTTGTATCATAAGTTCTCTTCAACTGAGGGACGGAATCTAATACAAAAAACAAGAAAATCACGTTGTATGATTTTTAAGTAATAAATTTGCATTTAATTGCATAAAATAAGTATTTGATACATCACAAAAATCAAACTTAATATTTGGTACAGAAACCTTTGTTCGCTATTACAGATACCAAACGTTTCCTGTAGTCCTTGACAAGGTTTGCACACACTGCAGCAGGGATTTTGGCCCACCCCTCCATGCAGATCTTCTCCAGAGCCTTCAGGTTTCGGGGCTGCTGCCGGGCAAGACGGACTTTCAGCTCCCTCCATAGATTTTCTATCGGGTTCAGATCTGGTGACTGGCTAGGCCACTCCAGGACCTTAAGATGCTTCTTACGGAGCCACTCTTTAGTTGCCTTGGCTGTGTGCTTTGGGTCGTTTTAATGCTGGAAGACCCAGCCACGACCCATCTCCGGGGCTCTCACTGAAGGAATGAGGTTGTCAGCCAAGATCTGGCGATACATAGCCCCATCCATCCTCCCCTCAATACGGTGCAGTCGTCCTGTACCCTTGGCAGAGAAGCAGCCCCAAAAAATGATGTTTCCTCCTCCATGTATCACGGTTGGGATGGTGTTCTTGGGGTTGTACTCATCCTTCTTTTTCCTCCAAACAGGACGGGCCGAGTTTAGACCAAAAAAGTTCAATTTTGGTCTCATCCGACCACATGACCTTCTCCCATTGCTCCTCTGGATCATCCAGATGGTCAGTGGCAAACTTCAGACGTGTCTGGACATGCACTGGCTTCAGCAGCGGGACCTTGCGTGCGCTGTAGGATTTTAATCCATGACGGCGTAATGTGTTTCCGATGGTTTTCTTTGAGACTGTGGTTCCAGCTCTCTTCAGGTCATTGACCAGGTCCTGCCGTATAGATCTGGGCTGATCCCTCACCTTCCTCATGATCAGTGATGCCCCACGAGGTGAGATCTTGCATGGAGCCCCAGAACGAATCGCTCCAACAGTTGTTACCTTCTCACCAAGCTGCTTGCTTATTTTCCTGTAGCCCATCCCAGCCTTGTGTAGGTTTATTATTTTATCCCTGATGTCCTTACACAGCTCTTTGGTCTTGGCCATTGTGGAGAGGTTGGAGTTTGTTTGTTTGTTTGAGCATGTGAACTCGTGTCTTTTATACAGGTAAGAAGTTCAAACAAGTGCAGTTACTTCCGGTAATGAGTGGAGAACAGGAGGAGTTCTTAAAAAAGAACTGAGAGCCGAAATACGTATTTACTAGTTGGTAATGTATCAAATACTTATTTCATGCAGTTAAATACAAATGTATTATTTAAAAATTATACATTGTGATTTTCTGGATTTTTGTATTAGATTCCGTCCCTCACAGTTGAAGAGAATTTATGATACAAATTACAGACCTCTACATGGCTTGCAAGTGGGAAAACCAACAAAATCGGCAGTGTATCAAATACTTGTTCTCCCCACTGTACACAGTCTTTCTCTCTGAAATACAATCTATACGAAACTATATTTCCTCACTCTTGTTCATTTTGTTTCAATCTAGTGAAAGGTTGTATTTATATTGATTAGGGGTGTGACAAAATATCGAAATGGTGATATATTGTGATACTTTGTAGCCCAAAAGATTATCAAAGCAACACCAAAACTCTTTTCTCACTCCTCAACAACATCACCCAACCCAAAGACTCCCTCCCCCCTCACTGTTACAGTGCCTCCTTTTTGCAGCTCTATTATGAACATTTTCACCGAAAAAGTTAAGAACATTCACAACGACCTTGGATCAACCCCCAATCCCAGCAGATCTTCCGACTGGCACCCGTCCCCACATCCACTCTCCTCCTTCCACCTCCCCACCCCATTTAAGATTGCCGAACTCATCCGGAAATCCAGTCCATCCACCTGCCATCTGGACCCCATGCCCACTCAACTAGTTAAACACTGCACACCCTCCCTCCTGGTCCCGCTCATCTCTGCTATCATCCACTCATCCCTCACATCTGGAATTGTACCCGCTTCTTTAAAAACTGCAGCCGTCACGCCAATCCTCAAGAAACCTGGTGCCGACCACTCCGACTTCAATAACTTCCGCCCCATATCCAACCTCCCTTTCATCTCCAAAATCTTCGAAAGAACAGTCGCCTCCCAACTCCACTCTCCCAGAATAACCTTTATGATCAGTTTCACTCTGGTTTCCGCCCACAACACAACACTGAAACAGCACTCGTTAAAATAACCAACGACCTCCTCATGGCAGCTGATTCTGGCCTGCTCTCCATCCTCATCCTCCTAGACCTATCTGAAGCCTTTGATACAATTAGTCACACCACACACCTCCACCGGCTTTCCACTATTGGCATCACCCACACTTCGTTGAACTGGTTTTCATCTTTCTGAGCGCAGCCAATATATCCAACTAAAGTAATTTAAATCTACACCCTCCCCTGTTAACTCTGGTGTGCCTCAGGGCTCTGTCCTGGGGCCCCTACTCTTCATCATACACCGACTTCCCCTTGGCAATATTTTTCAAAAATTCAACATCCACTTTCACTGCTATGCCGACGACACCCAACTCTACCTCACTTCTGAACCCTCCTCCTCTCTCCTGCCCTCATCTATGACTGACTGTATCACTGAAATAAAAATCTGGTTTACCCACAATTTCCTAAAACTTAACAGTAATGAAACTGAGGTGCTCCTCGTTGGCTCTAAATTCACCATCTCGAAAAACCATAGCATATCCATTACCATTGACAACTCCACTGTTTCACCCTCCCCCCAAGTCAAGAGCCTAGGAGTAATTCTCGACAACACACTTTCCTTTCAATCGCACATCAAAAACATTTTCCGGATTGCCCACTTTCACCTACGCACCATTGATCGCCTCCGCCCTTCCCTCACCCCACATTCTGCTGCAATCCTGGTTCACAGCCTTGTAACTTCCCGCCTGGACTACTGCAACACCCTCCTCTTCGGCCTCCCTCGTAAAACTCTCCATAAACTCCAACTGGTCCAGAGTTCAGCTGCCCGCATCATAACCCGTACCCCGTCTATCCACCACATCACTCAAGTCCTCCAACAGCTTCACTGGCTCCCGGTCCACTTACGAATACAGTTCAAAGTTCTCCTCCTCACAGTCAAGGCCATCCATAACCTCTCCCCTCCATACCTGTCCGATCTCATTCATGTTACTACTCCCTCCTGTGCCCTTAGATCCTCTTCCTCCATACAGCTGTCTGTCGCCCCCGCTCACCTTAGCACCATGGACGCTCGGCTCCCGGACTTTGGAATTCACTCCCACCCGACCTCAGGAACACAGATTCCCTCCCCCTTTTTCAAACAAAACCCAAAACTCACCTGTTTAGACTAGCCTATACACAATAATCACTTAGTTCTGGTCTTTTTAACTGCCTCTATATCTCTTTTAGTATTTTAAATTTCCTTATACGTGATATACTTTCATTTTCTCACTTTTAATATTTTTAAATGATTGTACGGCGACCTTGAGTGCCAGAAAGGCGCCTTTAAATAAAATGAATTATTATTATTATTATTATTCAATATGCTCTTGCCAAGAATTGAGATATCGTTTTAAAAAGGTGTCAATGTTTCCCCCCCAATAAATGAATAAATAAATAAATTAAAATTACATAAAATAAAAAAAAAAGGAACCAACAAGTTGCTACCAAAATCTACCACCTTAATAGTGTCTCAGTTAACTCTAAGGCTGCCATTGACTGTGCTCAAAGCCCAATCCATTTAGACTGGGAAAATTCGTTCATTCAAAACCAGAGCATTCAGTCATTCTGTCTGATTTTCAGGGCATTTACAGGTTACTTGCTGTTCAGTTTAGGGCATTGACAGGTCATTTCCTGTTGAGTTTGAGTCACTGCCTATTTATCTGGGTGATTCCCAGGTCACTTCCTGTTCTGTAACTCAAACAGGAAGTGACCCATAAAATGCCCCAAAATCAACAGGAAGTAACTGAAAATCATCAACAGGTAAATGACTTTAAATGGCCCAAAATTACCTCATTGCCTTGCATTGGCTGCCACTGACGGCCAGACGCTCAATCCGTTTGAAGTGGGAGGGATGGCAGCAAATGAACTCGTTCATTTGCTGCCACTGTAAGATAAGCTTGTTGAATGACAAACATATTATGCCAGTTATACAAGTTTGCTCTCCCATAGCTATTAAACGTGCTCTCCCAAGCTATTGTGCTAATGATAGGTAGACGCTGTAAATGACTAATGTCTCGAGATGTCGGTACTTTCCCAGCCACACTTTGTGCAAATGTGTGTTCAAAACAAAGTTTTCTGCTCGCTCAAGAGTGCGACTGTTAACCACAAACTGACACCTTGACAGTTTCACAATGACTAGGATGAGGAACTTGCCACAACCGAAACTGCCACTTTGACCATCTGTGTTTTGTAACTATAATCTGCCCAGCAACAGTCCCCAAATAAAAGACAGCAGCACGGGGAGCTCTGAGAGAGACTTCGGTGAGACTCCGATTTGGCACGTTGCGCTCTCTCCGACCTCTCCCCAAACGACCGTTGGTAAAAATCTCACTCTCCGTCTCCTGTCTCAGTCATTACGTCCTCTCTCGGGTCACTTTTAGGTTTGAGCCTAGTTTAGACCCAACAGCCACCCTCCCATTTCAAATGGATTGGACGTCTACTAGTGATGAACTCATTCCAATTCACAGAAGCTTGTTTTTCTGTTTATTAGTTGTTTGTAGAATATCCTAGAATGATTTCCTGACCAATGTATCGATAATCGTTGTATCGCCATATCATCAGATCATCGATATCGTGAGCTTTGTATTGCAAATCGTACCATATCGTGAGGTACCAAGAGGTTCCCACTCCTGATATTGATAGGGGCCTTTGAGGCTGCCTTTCCTGCTTCTTTTGTGTTAAAGGAACATATGAAGAGGGCCCCCTGGCTATGTTTGCCTTAGGCCCCAAAATTGGTAGATCCGCCACTGCTCATACGCATTTCATATTTGTTTATTTAGATTTTATACTTGCAAGTCACTTTTGAGATTTTCATTTACAATGCACAGTAAAGGGAAATGCTCCACAATTTCATTGTATACAATAAAGTGCGATTCTATTCTATTCTATTGTATAATAAGTTGTGATTGTGTATACAATTTATTAATAATCTATTTATATATTATAGTTTATTCTGCATGTTTTCCTCAAGTATTAAGTTTCTGATGTGAAAATTGAGTTATTTATTATCTGTTGAAAACTTGCAGTCAATAAAAAAAAAGTTGCTATTTTGGACAAAAACTTGTCTAATATTGCTATTGATGCTGAAAATATAGGTGATTATCTCTGCATTTGGTGATTTTTGTGCATCTAGTGTAAAATCTGAGAATTTTATAGCCATTTTAAGTTTTGTTATATAAAAAAATAAGATTTTATAAGGGAACGGCTGAATTTTTTTATGCCGCTGCTCATGGAGACTCATATAAGGCTAAGGTAGGTGCCTGTTTTAGTTTAAGGTCGGTAGCAGCTTTGGTTTTGAAAATATTTGAATTTGAAGTTCTTAAAAAATAGGCCCCCTACGGATCAGCCCCGTATCCCGTGTCCTGTCAAGTATTATGAAGTCTATGCTTCAAAGCTTACAAAATCGAGCTAATAAGCACGTGAAAGCCAATACTCACAAATACAGATGAGTATGTACGTCACAAAGGGCCTCTGATTGAGTTAACCATTTAAAAGAGGTAGGGACTTAATGAATGTACTTCCTTCATCTAAGTACATGTAAGGCCGAGACTTGAATTGAGCAACACCTCTTTTTTCAGTGTGCTTCTCAGCATATGTGTCACCAACACATCAGAGATTCCTTTTATACTGTAATACTACACCCACAGGAAGTGCACACTATGGCAACAGCAGTGTGACATAAATATGTCACATCTCGCCACCCACCTACAAATAAAGCTCAACATATACATCATGAAGCGCATCTGATAGAATACACTGTTGAAAATTCAAAAAGGATCTGTACCGCATGGGATGTTGTGAGTCTCGATGGACTGTTGGGTAATCGTGTTGCTGACACTTGCTGTGTCCGACCACTCATGCAACTGCTCTCTGTGAACTCTGCTTAATCTCCGGACTCAGCCGGAACGCGCACGGCTCTTTTAATTGTCTCTGTCATGTGACAGTGACGTGCCCGGTAACGCGCTCGGCCAAATGTACACACAAGTTCCGTCCTTGGGTGAATTATGTAACACAATAAAGGGTCACCACAGATCGTTGTTTTCATCAACTTACCTCCGAATATACGTTACAGTCAGCCATTCGTATGATTGCGGTCTGCCCTCGTTGAAGCCATGTTTGGAACTACCCGAGGTTTCATAACCCGGAAGTAAAATGTGAAGAATGAATCAACTTGCGCGGACGTTTGAAGCCAGCTTTGTGAAGCCATTCACATTTCATCTGGAGTAAACATTTTGTTGGGTTGGCATGGTCTCTCAGAGGACAAAGAGGAAAGCCATTTTGATATTTTTAACTTATTTTTTAGCGTGACATTGTGCCGTGCTGCTTCTGACAATGAATGACCTGAAAAAATTAAAATGGGATCTGACTGTCACTGTTAAGTTTTCTGTTGTAAAAAAAGAACAACTCTAGAAAGGGGGTTAGTGTAAATAAGTTATAAAGATTTGTTATTAATGAAAAAAATTAAAAGTGTTCGTTGGCTGTCACTGAGTAGCATTTGCGATCGCTACACAAAACTAACAACATAAATTACCCCGAAGAACGGTCAGAGATGTAGGACAACCAGAGGATATCATATTTAAGAAAGACAGGGCTGATGGTAAAAGCTAGCTTGTTGAAACAGGAGAATGACATTGTCAGTCGCGTAAGAAAAAGGTGTCGATAAAAAAGCTAAGGCTATGCTTAGGTCGGCTCATTTTTTTCGTCTTTTTCAACCCTCGACACTCAAGCCATCTCTTTAACTGAACTTTTTTTTTCCTAGCAGATATTTTTATTCAATTTTAATGTACATAGACGAACAGAAAATTACAAACAAAATAATAAAAGTGAAAAACAACGAAGGAAACACAAAACAACCCACCGTACCCATAACCCCAACTGTCCTGAATAGTTATATAATTCAGGTAAACCATGCATACCAGTGAAGCGCTATTGGCAGTGCATCACACCAAGTCAAAGCTGTTGAATTTATGTCCATAGATGTATACCTTCACTTCTAGGGAGGGAAAACTATATATAATAAAAAAAAACTAGCAACATACATAAATTATACATACGTCTCAAGGGCCGCATCCCCATCCATAAGAATAACTCATGGCTTTGTGTATTGTGAAAGTAAGTCAAAAAAGTATCCCATGTCATATGAAATGTTCTCCTTGACCTGGTCTTAGAGAAGCACAGCATTTCTAGTTTGAGACAAGACATTAGATCCCGAAGCCACTGGTCAAGCGTGGGCAGAGCAGCACCCTTCCATCTCAGCAGAATTGTGCGTCGAGCCAAGAGCAATGCAAAAGTGACCATACGGTGTTCTGTGGATGACAAATGACCATGGTCTTCACCAAAAATACCACACAGAGCTAGGGTAGGATTTAGGCTAAAATTCTTATTTAGTACTGTGGACAGAATTTGGGGCACAGCATATACATATGTATCAAAGTAGCATCCCCTAAATTTCCATTTATCACTGGTGTTACCTGAACATGTGTATGTTCTTCCACATCTTTACCAATGAATTTGGCACCAAGGACATCATTTTCGGACAGAATTGGTAGGTTTAGCTCTGTAAACATCTCCTTCTTACAAGATTTCCATTCATTTCCTATTGGGGGCAAACGGCAGCGTGTCCCCCCCCCCCTTAGCAACAGCAGCTAACATCATGAATATTAATGAGCAGAAGTGACGTGTTGCTTGCGGTACGCCATTACTGCAGGGTAGGTTTTTTTTTTTTTTTTTTTTAAATATGGCGGCTCCATGTGATGCAAGAGAAGGGGCGTGGCTGCTGATTTCATCGAATCACCAAAGAGCTACGTAATATAATTCCTGCGGCCCCACGCAAAATGACATCATCCACCCCAAAAGGTTCGAGGAACTGCGGATAATTCTTACAGTGGGAAAGTGCTGAAAAAGACCAGAGAGAAAAAATGGCCAATCTTCTTTATCTCCTTTTATTTACTTTGATCTATTTCTCTCATACAAATCAATTTATATTTTGAAATGATGGAAAAAAAAAAAAAATCAACTGTGATTCTCGCGTCATCATTTCTCCTGTAAGGTCCATTACTGCGGTGAGCCACGCTTTCTTTTCAAATGAGTTTGCCTTTCTATTATTATCACAGACAGATAGTTACTATGGCGTTTGCATCAAAAGCTATTTGTCTGTTTGGACACCCCTTGACGGAAGTTGTTCCTTGACCTAACTTTGAGCGCATATATGAAATGCTCGCTATCCGATGAGTTATCCCTCAATGAAGCAGCGTACGCTTTATTTTTCTGTTGTTTTATTCCTTGACTTGATTGGAAGCGACAGCGAAAAATTTTTTTAAAAAAATATTTATTAATTATCAGACCTGCAGCCCGCGGGACAATATTTTCAGGCCTTCTTATCTGGCATGTATGTGAGGTGTCCCAGCCTGATTATGACTGCATTGAAATATTACCCATTAGGCCTGGCGCCCCCGAGTGGGAACCGGAAACGCCTTTGTTTACAAGACTGGCTCCTCCTGCAAGGGAAAAAAATCAATTGACCTCAAACCTGTTTCAGGGGAGCCTTAAGACATGTGTTCGGGTGCCTTATGAAAAATATTGAGGTTCGTTGAAGCAGAAGGTTCCAAAAAGGAAAGTGACAGTCGCTATTTTGTCTCACCACAAATTTTGAACAGTCATAACTTGGCAGACATACAAGACAGACATATCTGTGCCAAACGTCCCGTGCTTGTTGAGAGTCATACCCTGAAAGGTCCTGTAGGGGTCATTTGCATCAACTCTGCAGCGCCAACTAGTGGCAGCATAAAGTCACTCATATTACTCAATACGTCCAGTTCTTTTCAGGTTGGTCACTGTAGTTTCAAGACCTTTTGTAATACTACATTTGAAGGCCGACGTCCACATCTCTCTCTGTCTGTTTTCCATGACGAACCTTTATTCGCCCTTAAAAGGAAGTATATTTTTTTCAGGGACTTAGGCAGCTTATAGAGCCACGGAATTTGGCACACGTGGTGAAATTGGCCCAATTAGATATTCATTTCGGTATTGAATAAGGGCGTGACTCCACAGCTCAGTTGCGCCTCCTTTTTTGTAGAAGGGTTTTTTTTTTTCTCCTAGGTGTGTGAATGTATTTCTAATACAAAAAAAAAAAAAAAGAGCCGTGTTTCGAGCAAGTTAGGTTCTCGTGAGATGATGAGAGCGGGACGATCTGCTACTACAGTCCTGCTTGCAGGCCTAATTTTCCATATTTATTTAATGACATTATTTATGAATGATTTTGATTTTTTGGAATCTGGGGTCCGCTGTTTCAAATATTAAAGGTGGGTTCTTGTGTGTTCTTTTAAGTGTTGCTTCAGAGTGAATCTTCGACAACAAATTTAGCAGGAAAAAGATTTTTCGCCAGTGTGGATTCTTGTGTGTATTTTTAAGTACCTCTTGCAACGGAATCCTTGACCACAAACTGAGCAGGGAAAAGGTTTTTCACCAGTGTGGATTCTTGTGTGTATTTTTAAGGAGCTCTTGTAACGGAATCCTTGACCACAAACTGAGCAGGAAAAAGGTTTTTCGCCAGCGTGGCTTCTTTCATGACTTTGTAAGTTGGGCTTTAGAGAGAATCTTTGACCACACACTGAGCAGGGAAAAGGTTTTTCGCCAGTGTGGGTTCTTGTGTGGATTTTTAAGGAGCTCTTGCAACTGTATCCTTGACCACAAACTGAGCAGAGGAAAGGTTTTTCGCCAGTGTGGATTCTTGTGTGGATTTTTAAGGAGCTCTTGTAAAGGAATCCTTGACCACAAACTGAGCAGGAAAAAGGTTTTTCGCCAGTGTGACTTCTTTCGTGACATTGTAAGATTTGCTTTGAAGACAATCTTTGACCACAAACTGAGCAGGAAAACGGTTTTTCGCCAGTGTGGGTTCTTTCGTGATATTGCGAGTTTCGCTTTGTGGCAAATCTTTGATCACAAATTGAGCAGGAAAACGGTTTTTCGCCAGTGTGGGTTCTTGTGTGTATTTTTAAGGAGCTCTCGCAACTGAATCCTTGACCACAAACAGAGCAGGAAAAGGGTTTTTCACCAGTGTGGATTCTTGTGTGAACTTTCAAGTTTTGCTTTTTAGTGAATCTCTTATCACAAACTGAGCAGGAAAAAGGTTTTTCGCCAGTGTGGGTTCTTTTGTGATCTTGTAAGAGTTGCTTTCGAGGGAATCTTTGATCACAAACTGAACAGACAAAAGGTCTTTCACCAGTGTGGCTCCTCATATGCATACGACAAGTTTTCATATTAGCAAAGGTTTTCCCACACTGAGAGCATTTGCAGGGTTGGTCGTCACTGTGGGATTTCTTATGACCATTATCATTGGAACGTGACTGTGACGTGGTGCCATTTCTGTCTGATGGAGCGATAAAAATGTCTGCTTGTAATCCTTCTGTCGAGCTGCTGCCGCTTGCAGGCTCCACCCCTTTGCTGGCCTCACTCGGACCATCTTCACTCTTCAAGGGCTCACAAGTCCACTTGGTAATCCCTTCTTCCTCTTTAACGCATGGCAGCTCTTCCTCCTCCTTTTTGATTGAAAGTTGCTTCTGTTGACAGGGGTTTGGCTCCTCCTCTTTGATTTGGGGGAGCTCAACATCCTCTTTAACGCCAGGAGATTCTGGCTCATGCCGCTCAGCACCAAGATACTTTCTGAAACCTGCAAAACACAAGAAAAGCATAGATATATTTTATGAACTACCACCGCGCCTTTCCTTTGTGTAAATGTGTTATGGTCAGATGAAACCAAAATAGAACGTTTTGGTAGAAACAGGTTCTCGTGTTTGGAGGGGAAAGAATACTCAATTGCATCCGAAGAACACCATACCCATTGTGTAGCATGGGGGTGGAAACATCATGCTTTGGGGCTGTTTTTCTGCAAAGGGACCAGGACGACTGATCTGTGTAAAGGAAAGAATGAATGGGGCCATGTATCGAGAGATTTTGAGTGAAAATCTCCTTCCATCAGCAAGGGCATTGAAGATGAGACGTGGCTGGGTCTTTCAGCATGACAATGATCCCAAACACAAAGCCAGGGCAACAAAGGAGTGGCTTCGTAAGAAGCATTTTAAGGTCCTGGAGTGGCCTAGCCAGTCTCCAGATCTAAACACCATAGAAAATCTGTGGAGGAAGTTGAAAGTCCGTGTTTCCCAACGACAGCCCCAAAACATCACTGCTCAAGAGGAGATCTGCATGGAGGAATGGGCCAAAATACCAGCAACAGAGTGTGAAAAGCTTGTGAAGAGTTACAGAAAACGTCAAACAATGTGATTTTCTGTTTTTTTTCCACATTCTGTCTCTCATGGTTAAGGTTTACCCATGTTGACAGACCTCTCTAATATTTTCAAGTGGGAGAACTTGCACAATTACTGGTTGACTAAATACTTATTTGTTCCACTGTATTTATAATAATGTCCAATATTTATTGGTTGAATATGTTTTCTCGTCACTGCACTATGCCTGTGTATGTCAGTGTACAGTGATACCTCAGCTCACGAACATAATTGGTTCCCAGAAAGTGTGTGTAAGGCGAAAAGTTCGTCTTCCGAACATTTATTTCCCATAAGAAACCATTAAAATGAGAATAATCCGTTCCCAGGTCCCCATAAAACATAATTTTCTACTAAATAAGCCTTAAAACTACACAAAAATATACCTTATTTTATGTATAATAAATGTGCTATTGTATTATAATTAAAGAAATAAACTGTACTGTATAATAAAGTCGTTTTATTTACCTTTGTGATGGTAGTTGATGGCTTGATGGAATGGAGTGGGAGGAGGAGGGAGGGAGGGAGTTACTGTTTGGAAGGAGAGTGTTACCGGCAAAGTGCGCAGTTAGCGTAGACTCCACTGCTGTGCCCCCCACATGCTTTTGGTTGTTTATAAAAGTGCCCACAAAAAGCCATCCGACGCCTCTGGGTGTTTGTATGCACGCCGCCACCTTTCTGGAGAGGAAATCGGGCGAACCGAAGACAACCGACGACAACGAGCCAACGTGACTCGCCAGTCCACTTCTCACTACGGTGGGAAGCTGAAAGCACCGCCAATTACCAGTCGAGGGCGAATTGGTAACACGAGTCACCTTCCATAAGGACTGTAGGTAACTCTTTTTCGGTCCCATAATAGCAAAAGTACACTCAATTAGAGCCTAGTTCGGGCCTAAAAAATCCAGCCCGACCCGACACGGCCCGCTGGTATTGAGGCCCGACCCGGCCCGAGCTCGATCACTTAACTAGATTTGCAGGCCCGAGCCCGAAAAACCCGATTTTTTTTTTTTTTTTTTGAGTGACGCGGAAAAAACGCAGCAGCAGCAATTTATTTTCATTTCTTCGAGTTGGCAGAAAAAAACGCAAGTTTTCTTAATGTTTAAATAATCTACATATTTTTTTTAGAATTATCAAAGCATTCACACAACGAAATAACGCTGGGAAAGTTTGTTAAACATATTTCTGAGTGTGTGGGTTATTGTTCTCACATGGACGCGCCTCTCTGACAAGGAGAGGGAACAGGAGAGGGCGGCGCCTCGGCCGTGCAGCGGGAGGACAAGAAGAAAAAGCGGCTGGCGCCACAGCGTTCGTGCACACGCACAAGCAAAAGCGCAATACAGAGAGCCTGCTCTCCATTTTATTTATCTATTTTTATTTTTTTTTGAGTGACGTGGAAAAAACGCAGCAGCGGCAATTTATTTTCATTTCTTCGAGTTGGCAGAAAAAAACGCAAGTTTTCTTAATGTTTAAATGATCTACATATTTTTTTTAGAATTATCAAAGCATTCACACAACGAAATAACGCTGGGAAAGTTTGTTAAACATATTTCTGAGTGTGTGGGATATTGTTCTCACATGGACGCGCCTCTCTGACAAGGAGAGGGAACAGGAGAGGGCGGCGCCTCGGCCGTGCAGCGGGAGGACAAGAAGAAAAAGCGGCCGGCGTCACGGCGTTCGTGCACAAGCAAAAGCGCAATACAGAGAGCCTGCTCTCCATTTTTTTTTTTTTTTTTTTTTTTTTTTTTTTTAAATAATTTATTAGTCCGGCATGGCAGCCCGACCCGACCTGACCCGAACGTGAATGCTTAAATTGTGGGCCCGACCCGACCCGACCCGACCCGACCCGAATGTCGGGTTCGGGCACAAAATCTAACCTCTACACTCAATATGGTCCAAAATGTCTATCAAACACAAACCACGTCCGTACTCAACGAAAGTGAGGGGATGAACTGGGACCCCGTGAGCGTGCGTCAGCTTCTCGTGGCGCTTTTCGACCGCGTGAATTGGTTCGTCCGCCAAAAACTAGTTCGTCAGCAGAGACTATATGCTCGCGAATTTAATGTTCTTGAGGCGAAAAATTTGTGAGTTTAAGCGTTCGTGAGCTGAGGTATCACTGTACTTGTTACTAAGTTGATAAAATATTTCTAAATGAATGGACTAATAACCCAATTACCGTAATTTTCGGACAATAAGGCACACTTGACTATAAGCCTCCACCCATCAAATTTGACACAAAACGGCATTTGTTCATAGATGAGCTGCAACTGTCGTCACTGTATTTTGGGGTATTTACACCAAAAGATATTAACCGGTAACACTTCAAGAAGCTTCATTTGGCCATCACTGCTCCCTTGAGGGACAGAGTCAACCTTAGCTGCCACCTGCTGTCAAAGCTGTTGTCATCCAACATGCCTCCTAGCATGCACTGCAACGCTACAGATGTAAATAACAATCAAAATTCATGTTCTGTGCCAATTATTTCTTCAGTTACTGTTCCAGTTGTTTCATTAATTGCTAGTTATGGTATTTGGTGACACTTTATTTGACATTGGCACCATATGACTGTCATAAGACCATCTTAAGTATGACATGACACTGCTATGAGCATTGATCAATGTTTATGACAGAAATCATTTTGTGTCATCCGGCAAATTGTCTTACTTTTTAATGGATGTAAAAGATCCGGGCTGGACATAATTTGACGGACAACACTTTATGACATCTGTCATATGCATTCATTAACGCCCATGATAGTGTAATCTCATAATTATGACGGTTGTGCCGGCTTTCGATTACCAGGTTGCCGGGCATATCGGGGTATAAAATTTCAGACACACCTTCTGATGATGATCCAGTTGTTGTTTATTGCGATCCAGGCATTTCAAAGCTTGTTCACAATCCAAATAATGGTGAGGGATTTCTTATTCCAAGTTTTGTAAATGGTCAGTCGTCATGAGTTGTGGTCATATGTCTTGTAAGTTTATTAAAAATGTTCAGATGGTTTAGGTGGTCAAAAACTGTGTGGCTACCCCATCTGTGTCCAAAACAAAACTGGCTTTTCACTTCCATTTAAACACACCTGATAGGTGTCAGTTGATTAGTGCAGTGTTTTTCAATCGGTGTGCAGTGAGAGATCGTCAGGTGTGCCACGAGAAATTATCTAATGTCGCATCTATGTATATATATTGTAATGTCCGTAACTGTGCGAGCCTTGAAGGGGCCATCAGACTGCAGAGTGGTGACGTAGCAGGAAGTCATCACCGACTCCTCTCCTTTCTATATACCCATTCGGGGCTATTACAATATTTTTTTTACGTCGTCGGGCGGAGCTGCAGTAGGAAGGAAGGAGTAGGAAGAGGATAGTGAGCCTACATCGGGAGTAGGTAGAAAGTTCTTGGTCGTGTGCAGATGAGCGAAGTTTGCTCGTGTCGCGTTCAAAAACTGCTTGGTTTTCTAGCCATCAACGACCTTGCTGTCCGCGACAATGTGGACCCCAACACATCTACTGCACATTATTTGGTTAGACTCATCATGTGTCCATATACTCGAAAGTGTCCTTTCTATTTTATCCATATGTGATGACCGTCAATCCTCCCCCTGTTTTATTACAACACATTGTTGAGAACAGCAAGGTGGCTAATGGCTAAAAATCTGAGCAGTTCTTGAACGCGACATGAGCAGCACAGCGCCAGTTTGCCAAGCAAGTTTAAACGTCATCTCCAAAAGAAACACCTGTCGCTTCAAAACAAGTCGATGGACTATTTTGTTCGCCTTCGTGAAAACAGAGAAACAGGCAACTTTTTTTTTAATATAAAAACTAAAAAAAAAAAAGAAAATAAGAAAGCCCTCAATGCTAGTTACCTTGTTGCTAAATCCAAAAAGTCCGACACCGTGACAGAGACATTAATACTACCTGCCTACAAAGCCATTGTCTGAGAGATGCTCGGCCCTGATGTGGTTAAAGACATTGCTCAAGTCCCCCTGTCTGATAATTCTGAGCTTTTTCAAGCCTAACTGCTATAAGAAATAAAAACAAAGATAGAGAGCTGTTGAAGAATATCGACTTTGTGTTCATCTAAACAGGCTCAAATTTCACACTGAGTAAGTATACATACTGAGAAATTATTTTATAAGACTGAGCTTTTTGGAACCAAACACTAAGTGGTTCTGGCGTGCCACGAAAGATGGGCATGCTGAAAAGCACCTCATACCCACTGTGAAGTATGGGGATGGGTCAGTGATGCTGTGGGGCTGTTTCGCTTCCAAAGACCCTGGGAACCTTGTTAGGGTGCATGGCATCATGAATGCTTTGAAATACCAAGACATTTTAAATCAAAATCTCTTGCCCTCTGCCCAAAAGCTGAAGATGGGTCGTCACTGGGTCTTTCAGCAAGACAATGACCCTAAACATATGGACAAATCTACACAGAAATGGTTCACCAGACACAAAATCAAGCTCCTCACCATCTCAGTCCCCAGACCTTGTTTTGTTGGCAAAAGGGGGTTGTACAAAGTATTAACACCAGGGGTGCTAATAATTGTGACACACATTATTTGATGTCAAATAATTATTTATTTATGTGGGGTTTTTTCACCTCTGAATAAATACACTTGTATTGAAGGTTGGATTTTTCTTTTTTTTTTCCATTAAGGTCCCATATTATTTGAATTAAAAAATATATATATTAGAAGCTAAAAAACACATCTTAACCAGGGGTGCCAATAATTATGGAGGGCACTGTACAATAAATTTGCAGTGGGAAAGTTAGTATAAGTCAATACAGATTTATTTTGCATTAATCATAAGGGATGGGAATTGATAGGATTTTTACGATTCCGATTCCATTATCGATATTGCTTAACGATTCGATTCTTTATCAATTCTCATCTATTTTAATTTGGGGGGAAAAAAGAAGAACAAACATTTTGATTAGAATTAGGCCTGAACGATATATTGTTTAAACATCGCCATCGAGATGTGCGCATGCACAATAGTCCCATCGCATGGACGTGCGATAGTTTTTCATTTTGTTTTTAGTGGTTTTAATACACAATCTTTTTGGTTCGCTTCATGCTTTCTGCAGCCCAAAAAGGCGGAAGTGAGGAAAAAGCAATGCTTGAGATGACCTTCAATGTGTACGAACTCTTCCTCTTCCTTGATGGGTGGCGAGTCTTCCTCCTCCTCCTTGATCCACGCAGACTCCCGGTGCTCAGGTTGATGGGCTCGGCTGACATCTGCAAGACCAAGACCACAAACAAATCTTATTTCTTCATTTGCAAACATGTGTCCCTAAAGTTTATTTCTGTTGGGGAAAATTCATCCTCGCCATTTTTTTTTAATTCGTGTTTTCCAATCCAGCACAAAAGTCATTCAAAGTGCTTGACAACGGGCGTCACTCGGTTTTAAGAACAGAAGGGGCTTAGCCCCCAATAATATACAGTATATATACAATCACCGGCCACTTTATTAGGTACACCTGTCCAACTGCTCGTCAACACTTAATTTCTAATCAGCCAATCACATGGCGGCAACTCAGTGCATTTAGGCATGTAGACATGGTTTAAGACAATCTCCTGCAGTTCAAACCGAGCATCAGTATGGGGAAGAAAGGGCATTTGAGTGACTTTGAACGTGGCATGGATGTTGGTGCCTGAAGGGCTGGTCTGAGTATTTCAGAAACTACATATCTACTGGGATTTTCACGCACAATCATCTCTAGGGTTTACAGAGAATGGTCCGAAAAAGAAAAAATATCCAGTGAGTGGCAGTTCTGTGGGCGGAAATGCCTTGTTGATGCCAGAGGTCAGAGGAGAATGGCCAGACTGGTTCGAGCTGATAGAAAGGCAACAGTGACTCAAATAACCACCCGTTACAACCAAGGTAGGCAGAAGAGCATCTCTGAACGTACAGTATGTCGAACTTTGAGGCAGATGGGCTACAGCAGCAGAAGACCACGCCGGGTGCCACTCCTTTCGGCTAAGAACAGGAAACTGAGGCTACAATCTGCACAAGCCCATCGAAATTGGACAATAGAAGATTGGGAAAACGTTGCCTGGTCTGATGAGTCTCGATTTCTGCTGCGACATTCGGATGGTAGGGTCAGAATTTGGCGTCAACAACATGAAAGCATGGATCCATCCTGCCTCGTATCAACGGTTCAGGCTGGTGGTGGTGGTGTGATGGTGTGGGGAATATTTTCTTGGCACTCTTTGGGCCCCTTGGTACCAATTGAGCATCGTTGGAACGCCACAGCCTACCTGAGTATTGTTGCTGACCATGTCCATCCCTTTATGACCACAATGTACCCAACTTCTGATGGCTACTTTCAGCAGGATAATGCCTCATGACATAAAGCTGGATCATCTCAGACTGGTTTCTTGAAGATGACAATGAGTTCACTGTACTCAAATGGCCTCCACAGTCACCAGATCTCAATCCAAGAGAGAATTTTTGGGATGTGGTGGAACGGGAGATTCGCATCATGGATGTGCAGCCGACAAATCTGCACCAACTGTGTGATGCCGTCATGTCACTATGGACCAAACTCTGAGGAATGCTTCCAGCACCTTGTTGAATCTATGCTACGAAAAATTGAGGAAGTTCTGAAGGCAAAAGGGGGTCCAATCCGTGACTAGCATGGTCTACCAAATAAAGTGGCCGGTGAGTGTATATATATGTATTAGTGCTATCAAATTTATCGCGTTAACGGGCAGTAATTAATTTTTTAAAATTAATCATGCACGGAATAACCTGTTCATGCGTTGCCTCAAACAGTTTACAATGATGCCATTTCAGCACACTGAGAGCGAAAAGGCAGAGAAATGCGAGTGGACACAGGTGCTCATTGGACCGCGCCTTTTATTGGCTTAGGCTTTGGCAACTCTTTCACAAAAATTCATCCTTGCCAATTTTTTTAAATTCGTGTTTCCAGCGCAAAAGTGATTCGAAGTGCTTGACAATGGGCGCCACTCGGTTTTAAGAACGGGGGGGCTTAAACCCCCATTATATACATGATATATATATATATATATATATATGCAAAAAACACAGACAAGACTGAAAAAGCAGTTTCTGCTCTTGCACCCCTTTTTAAAATAAACTGCTGTATTTTAAGCCAAAAGAACTGTTGTGTTTGATAGAACAATATGTCTATATGCTGCCATAGCAGATTCATGGCGCAATAAGCCCTCGAACTATTTTTAATTTGTCCGTTTTACCCTGGAAACCCCCGTTTACAGACATCGCGCAATCGCTTTTGTTTCAACCCAGCCATAAAAAGAAGGTAATTTTATTTATTATTCGAAATGTGTCATTTTTAGCTTAGAATCATTAATCAATGTCTTATATTTCGTTTAAAAAAAAAAAAAAAGTTTGAAAAATTATTCACTCGCATATTTTAAACTTTTAAACAAATTACATCACAATGAAAAAAATGGTGTCTGTAAATAAGTCATGGATATCTACCGCATAACTATCACTTGATTGTATTTTTTTTTTTTGTTACTAATTCATTTTCCCCTATATGTTATATGATAAATAATCATTCCAAACAAAGAATTGAAGAAAAACGCTTAAAGGGTAAATATATGAAAGAAAATTTCGACCACTCTTTGATGTCAGCGATTTCTGCATCACAACCCTTGTTATACTACCATGTTTCACTGATGAAATGCCCCAAAAATCCAGCTGTGACCATTCAGAGCTGTGTCTTGACACTCGGTGATACTTGCTACATTGAGTTTTTGGATTGAAACAAGGTAAGTGAAATTCATACACACTTGGAGAACATTTTTGGGCAACATATCTTTTTTTAAATGCGAATGTCTGTATCTGGGTGATTTGAAACTGGAGAATTGGAAAGTGTCAATGATAAAAAAAACTGTTGAAGATTCTATTAGCAGCCTCCAAGTAATCTATTCCTAAGAAATGGCTTAAAAAAGAAACATCAACTATTAAGAAATGGATGGATATTGTACATGAAATTCACATCATGAAGAGGCTGTCATTTTCACTTAAATTAGAGATTGATACATTTTATTTGATATGGTCCAAGTGGACACAGTACGTGAAACCAACTAGAATGGATTTCAATTGACGCTCAAAAGAGAAAGTACTTCCTTATTCTGTTCCATAACAAAACAATACCTGACACGCTCTCAAACGTTTTAAGTTGCTGTATGTTATTTATGTACTCTTTTTTTTCCCCTTAAAAGACAAAAAACAATGAATCGAGAAATGGACTTTCGTCATTCACTATTGTAAGTACAATGTACTGTATATTACTTGTGAGAATCGAAATATAAAATATATTAGACTGAAAAACATTTCTGTACTTATGAGGAAAAAGCAATGCTTGGGATGACCTTCAATGTTCACGAACTCTTCCTCTTCCTTGATGGATGGCAACTCCTCCTCCTCCTTGATGCACGCAGACTCCCGGTGCTCAGGATGATGAGCTTGGCTGACATCTGCAAGACCAAGACCACAAACAAATCTTATTTCTTCATTTGCAAACATGTGTCCCCAAAGTTTATTTCTGTTGGGGAAAATTCATCCTTGCCAATTTTTTTTAAATTCGTGTTTTCCAACCCAGCACAAAAATCTTTCAAAGTGCTTGACAATGGGCGTCTCCCCCGGTTTTAAGAATGGGGGGGGGGGGGGGGGGGGGCGTAGCCCCCTATAATATACACATACGGCGGATAACACTCAGGGGACTTGGAGTTCCGCTCTGAGACCAATTTTCCAAATTTCAAAATTTTCCTATAGACCCTACCCACGTGACGTCACAACTCCGCTGTCCTGAATGGTACCGCCCAATTGTCCGTCAAAACATCGTGTTAACCTGTTACGGCTACGTACATTCCTCCTATTTACGGCGTGTTTTTCTGCTCCTTAACATTAATAATCAAAATGGTGAAGGCGTGTGTGGCTGTTGGTTGCACTAACAGAGAAGATTGAAGGAGAGACTTGAAGTTTTACCGTATTCCGAGGGATCCAAAGAGGAGAGCGAAATGGACGGCTGCAATTCGACGTGAAAACTGGGCACCAAAAAATCACCACAGACTATGTAGTAGTCATTTTATATCCTGTAAGATGCCTTTAAGATATACTTAGAGGGTTTTGGGCTGACAAATAACCACAATTAAGATCATTGCTAGGCTAATCGCCGACAACATACACGTATGTATGTAGTGAGAGTGCTATCGCTAAACCATATAAACATTAAAAGCCTTAACTCCATTGACAAACGACATGAAATACATCAGACTTGACAGTGGATGTTAGCAATGACAAAAGATTTTGAATTGAACATTTCGTAACTCACCTTTCCAAGCACAAGATAGATTCCTGCCAAATTTTCGTGGACGAGGACCTGTTTCACCCAACCAGCAACGAAGTATTTATAAGCCTCCAAGCTCTTGAAGTTTTTCAAATTTTCGTGAGAATAGGCTGATTTTGTGTGGACGAGATAATATCAGCGTAGCAGATGTCAGGCAGACAGGGCGAAGACAGTGGGTCGAAAAACATCGATTTGGGCATCAAATATGGATCTGGCGATTGTATAGAACGAAGCTTTTCCACATAACGCCTTTTATGCAACACATCCAGTGAGTTTACGGCATCAGAAAGCACCGGGTCTTCCATGAAATGCATTTTAAATTCCTCGATCAATTGAAACCAATGCTAATACAGAGACAAAATGACGGACAAGTGGGCGGAACCATACAGCGAGCACGTGGTTTTGTGACGTCGGTGGGTAGGGTCTATATGCATGTGTGATACATCATTGGAAACTTTAAAATTGCAACTTTCTGGGGGAAGAACAATTTTGAACAGGACGGCATTTAAATTTGAAAAAAAAAAAAAAAAAATTTAATAGCAAAACCCTAAGTGGAGGTGAGAGCATGCGAGAGCATAATTAAAGACGCCATGATTTTAACGAGATATGATCGTGTACTTACCTCTTTTTGATCCAAAAACTCCACGTAGCATGTGACTTTCACTCACAACACAGTAGTTGTTTGTTCCAGAATATTTGTAAATCATATAGATTACATTTTGGGCACATATGTAACAAAAATGGCTGTAATTTTAAACCCTGAAAAATGCTAATAATTACTTTAATATCTGGGTTTAATAGGGCTGGGCGATATGGCCTTAAAGCATATGACACGAGAAAAAAAGTCTTAAATGGCATTATTATGTGAATTAGAATCATATTTTGAGACGATTCGACTATATACAACAATTTAGCAAAGCACAGATGACGAGAAATTAGTCTTTTAATCTGCCGGTTAGCCACGCCTACCATTATAGGGCTTTAGCGTCCCCAACAGGTGGATGACGTCAGCGGTAGACTGGGCTCATCGGTTTTACTATTCAGCCCATTGAGGGGGAATTATTCACAACGAGGAAAACACGACGAAGAGAGCGGCAAAATGTCATTGTTTCTGTCTCTTTACTTCAATATTTTTACAGGATATTCTTTTTATCCAAGTATTTTCCACAATAGCTATATAAATGGCTTGAGAAGGACCAGTCAGCCCGTCGAGGGGGAACTATTCACATCGAGGAAAACGAGACGAAGAGAGCGGCAAAATGTCATTGTTTCTGTCTCTTTACTTCAATATTTTTACAGGATATTCTTTTTATCCAAGTATTTTCCCCAATTGCTAAATAAATGGCATGGTCATGACAAATAACAGTCTTGTGCTGAATGGAATATGAAATAATAAAAATGCATTTATTCAGGACGACATGGCAAAATTCCATAACGGTCAAAACTGTCGACTTCACCTTTACTGTCGCACCTCCCGAACGATATTTTATGACACCTAAATCGGACATATGTCATTTCCCTTCCCCGGCTTCGGAGAATGTAAACAAACCAGAAGGCGTGACAGCTAGCCGACATGCTAACCCGAACCGAGTGATGTTTCAAAGTCTTCGAAGCGGAAAATCACACATAACTATCCTGGATTATTTGGCATGACGACCCGGTGTTGTGCCGAAAAATAGCCGCCCCGTACAACACCGGCGGAGAGCAATTTACAGTTCGTTCCCCGGAGGAGGGTGGCTGGAGTTCTTGTGCAGCTAACGTGCTGCTGCTAATGAGCATTAGGAGAGCTTTTTACATGCCTATCAATGATCAAACGTAAGTAGTCCTTCATTTAAAGAAAGTTTGTAGTGTTTACTTTGTAATCGCTGTATTCGTATTTGACATAATACAAAACAAGATGTTTACTCACTTCCTTGTAAGTCCAATGGTCCCACAGTAAATATCCACGGTGAATGGGAACCTTTTGAAACTCCAAAAAGGCGCATACGCCTCTCCCTCATACAGAATGATTTTTTTCTGCAGCCGTTTGGCTGGCGTGATGCGAAAAATAAACGTATTAATCCGCAAAATCAGCTGAATCCTTCGTCCTCATACACAACAGTACACTGTCGCGTGAAGAGGACGTCTTCTACCGTACACGTCACAGCGCCCTCCTCCTCAATGCAAGACCGAAGCCGGAAGTCACTCATTTTCATGGCGCGGGATTCAAAAAACTAAATAAAAATAGCGATCGCTTCCACACACATCCAAGCGGCCCATATCATTCAGAGGCATAAAATACCACGTGTATTATGAAATAAACATGCTTTTTCGTGTCACAGGCACTTTAAGTTCGTATCACAGTAAATTGAGCATATTTACCTCGATAACAATAAATGACGATAAATTCGCCCAAGCGGACTGTTATCTAATTTGAAAATCTGAATCAATGCATGAAATACAAATTAAACGTTACAGTTTCTCATTGATTTATTTACCAGCTTCCAATTTAACAATTGTACATGCAGACTACACATTAAGTATATAAATTTTTTTTGTGAACAATAAGAATTCAAGTATGAACATTAGGGTGGTCCACTACCATAGGGTGAAAATTAAAAGTATGAATTTCTTTGCTCCCTAGGTTGATTCCGTTTCCATTTAGGTAGAGAACAATGTGTGTAAAGTTTGAAGTCAATCAAATAATATTTAGGCGTGGCTCAAGGTCCCTATCTAGCAGGCACCTGGATCCCCCCCAGTGTTCATCAGACAACTGGGTATTAGCCGCTCGTAGACGGGGGTATCATGCTTGCCAAGCACTCATTGTTGTCCAGATGCTAGAAGAGACTTTGAAGATGTGGGAAATATCTTATGGTGTTGTGATACAACACCCAGAAGGAACTGTAGTTGGTCTTCCTTTGTTGTATGTCGAGCATTAAAATCCTCAATGAGTTTGACCCCTCGCTCTGCCACATCATTGATAACTGGAAGATTTTTTTACTTTTGTTAGACCTGCCTTGTAGGATGCATCATGTTTCCAGTCTTCAGGTTTTTCATTAAGGAAGTCGCTGTTGATTTCCAGGTATTTCAGCAACCAGATGGACTTGTGAGTTGCAAAGGATTCAAGTGGTGGAATCACGGCACCTTTCAATTCGACACGTTTTGGTGGGTCCTCATCAGCAGACTGATTGCTTTCATCTGATTCTTCAGGGATCATGGCTGTCACTATACCCTGCTTTGTCAGTGTTCAAACAGTTTCATCAAACAAGGACAATGCCACAAGTTCCTCTGATACATACCACAGATGATTCAGCAATTTGTCTCTGGCTGCTCTTCCAACACGGTCATTATGATAAGAGTGCAGTTTCCTCAGTGTCTCCAAGTCTGTTCGAGGAGCAACTGCTGCATCAGGGGCAGAAGACCATGCTTCCACATATATGAGGATGGAGAAAATACTCACATCACAAATACATGACTCTTCAGCCTTAGTGAGATGTCTAATGTGACCACGGAACATCCAAATCTTGAGACAATATAACACTTTTGCCATCCATCTGGCATGATGAAAAGCTCCAGGTTTCTTGAAATTGAAATCAGGAACGTTTTCTCCCAGGCAAACAACCACTAACTCTAAAAATTCCTTGTATTCATCTCTGTGATTACCCAGTGCCAACTTGGATTCTGCAAACTCGAGGATACATTCCCTGTCAGGTTGCAGCACCTCTAAGTCCTCCCCAGTTTGATACTTGGACTTGTCAAGGGATTCCCAGTTCTTTTGGAACCGATAGAATAGTTGGACATCAGAACCAGAGGAAGCTCCAGAACATGTAGAGAATACTGCACCAAGAAGTATTTCATAAATATAATGGCGGCATGCTAAATTTAGGACTGCATGTCCAAGTTTCTGTTCTAGAAGAATGCACGCTCCAGCCCGACGTCCTGCGTTTGATGCAGTTGTATCAAAGCAAAAGTCTGCAACTTTTTCCTCCAAAGACCATTCTTGTAACAGTTCATAAACTGCTCTAGCTGGGTTCTTGCCAGTTCCTGAAGTCAATTTTGGAACACCAAGAAGCTGAGTTTCTCCAGTAGAGACATCTGTAATTAAAACTGGAATGAGTCAATGAGCTTCGTTGAACAAAGGAGAGATGGCATAATTTGCCATCCCAATGCACAATGCAAGTTTTCCCTTCAGCTTTGAATGCATTGTGTAGATCCATCCATTGTTGGCGACGGTGTTTTTCTCTGTATCGTTTAGCACTCGAACGGCTGATATTAATCTCACTAAGAGCATGTCCCAAACTTTTGGCAGTTTCAGCCACTACAAACAGAGCATTCCTATCCAGAGCTGTTGTGAGCTCTGGGGTCCAAACATTCTTTGGTCGACACTGCTTAGTCTGCAGAGTTTCTTTCTTCTGTCTTTGTTCTATATCTAAATCCACAGTTGATGAAGAGTCCTCTTCATCGAGATCAGTTGTATGTGCTGATGAGGATTATTCTAGAGCTGAAACGAGTACTCGAGCAACTCGAGTAACTCGAGTTTAAAAACTGATCCGAGTAATTTTATTCACCTCGAGTAATCGTTTATTTTGACAGCTCTAAGCATCACGTTTTGCTCGGACTACTTTTAATGCGGGACAACGCGCTGTCACGTGCGGAGAGGAAGAAGGGGAAAAAAACTTACTGCAGCCGACACAAACGACGCCGACGTTGCTAAATACTAGCCCGCACGATGCTACGTTGGTACAGGTAGCGTCTGAGTCTCATAGAGATCACATGTATGTTGAACTAGATGCGATTTGACAGACTCGGCCGCGTCTAGGCAGCGTTAGTAAACCGCCGCCATCTTAAAGCAGTAGAGCGCTAAGCGCTAATAAAGAGCGCTAAGCGCTAATAAATAAGATTAACGTTAATGTCGCTACTAGCTCACGTAACGTTACCCCTGGGGAGGGCTAGGTTACAATTAATTATGACCACTGTCGATGCGTGGCTAACGTGTCTTACATTCAGGTTTTAACATAACATAGCATTGTGGAGTGATGAGGGTGTAAAATAAAAACTTAATCATGCTAACTATCAATTTTAGCTCAGTAGTCATTGCTGGATAAAATACCAAGTAGCACTGGTCCCTAATGTTCTCCAATACAGCCTGTATGATACATTTATTTTGAACACTGCAAAAACTCCTATCAGGACTTACAGTTTAGACTAACTTAAAACTTAACTAGAACTTAAAAATGGCTTGACACAAAGAGAAATTCAATTGAAACACGTGGGAAAAAAATCCTAACTTTTAAGTGATGTGTGTTATCAAGCGTAACGGCATTTTTAGGTAAGATATATATAAATATATATATATATATATTTTCTTTAATAAGATCTAAAAGTTTTTTGAGTGAAAGCAGTGAATTATTTTTTATTCTAGTTACATCTGAGATGCAATTGTTGACCGTTTTCAACAATATACATCGAAAATAAAAATATTGATTGACTGAAAATGGATCAAGATTAGATGAAATGTCTTGTTTTCTCATGTATATTTATAATTGCTCTTCACCTAAAAATATATTTGTTTTATCCGATTACTCGATTAATCGATAGAATTTTCAGTCGATTACTCGATTACTAAAATATTCGATAGCTGCAGCCCTAGATTATTCCAATACAACTTGACTTGTAGACGTGTCAGCTTCATCAATGTGTTTTTGTCTGCGCCTCTTCAGCTCATTTTCTCACTGTTTTGACCTTGCTTCAGTTGCAGCAAGTTTGGTGTCCAATGCACCCATTGAGCCGCCGCGGCCAGGTTCTCATTGTGCAATTAAGAGGCCTTTGCCTTCTTGAATGCTAATTAATGACTTTGTTTTTCTTCAAAAGTTTTCACTGATTGAATAATTTCTTTATTTTTTCTATAATTTTGTCTTTTCTTTGAACAGGAACCCTGGCTTTTTTCCAATAACCTTCTATTTCACTTGTAACTATAGCTGCACTTTCACTAACACTTTTGTTTTTTGTTATGTGATGATGCAAGAATACACTTAACACTTGTTCTTTACTAGGGAGTTTAGCACCCAGAATTGTATGTTTCTTCTAGCAAGTAAAACCGCGTGTTTTAGGCATCTTGAAAGATGAAAGATATGAGCATAACACTAGCAACCTCCCGCAAAAGAGTCTAGCAGTGAACTGAGCTGTTGATAAAAGATGATGCAACACTTAGATGCTTGCCCAAGCAATTATGATGCAATATGCACTCTGAGGGAAAATCTCAAACTTGTAGACTGTTCAGCCACCTCTAAATATCATTTGATTAGCTTCTAATTTTGCACACCGTTTTCTTCCAAAATGGAAACAGAATCCACTCAGGGAGCAAAAAAATTCAAAATTTAGTTTTTATGGACCATCGTAATGAACACTTATAACAGCTTGTATGACTTGAACAATGTACCACACTATAAAAATAAATACGGCGACTCTGCAAACATGTCATTGTAACAAATGACTTCCAGCTTGAACAGTACACTTCAAACATACAACTTATTGTTAATGGCTGCTGTGAAATAATTATTCAACACAAGTGTTTGTTCACTTCAAGATTTCAGGGATTTTTTTCCAGAGTTTTTTTTCATACATGCATGCACAAACCTCACATACACAACCACAATCAAGCTATATTGCGCTTGTGTTGAACTGTGCTAAATAAATAAATTTGCCTTGCCTTTACCATCATAAAAACTATCAGAGAAATCACACGCACACAGAGATAAAAAAAATAATAATGCGACATACTGATTGCCAGATGCAGTCCGTGCCCAATCCACTCATTAAGTTCAGCCGTTTCCACAAGGTTAGAGCCGCTATCCGACTCAATCACGTTCATTTGTAGCGTTAGCCGCTAGAGTTAGTCTGTGGCCTGGCTACCAGTAGAACGCGCTGAAAGCACCCTCTCTTGAAATCGTGAGAATCAGGTAGGACAGCGGGTGAAAGCCCGTCTGGAGGCCGCCAAGAGTCGACTTAATCTCAGGTGAAAGTTTGGCGAAGCTCCCTTAAACCCGACTACAGCACGTCTGCTTGTAGCGTCAGCCGCTAGCGTTGGCCAACTGCGCTTCTTCTCCTCCTTCTTCTTCTTCTTGTGTGTTGGCACTTTACCCCTCGTATCGTGGGGCATTACCGCCTCCTACCGGGTTAATGGTTTGGTATAAGATCAGGCAGTTACAGACTAAAATGTTGCTTTTCTGACTAATAAAAACAGTGAAACACACCCGGAGTGTATGGAGGTAGATTTGTGTCTTTATTGTTCAATCAAAAAAAGTCAGTTCAATCAAAATATACAGTATATTTTCAATTCTTTTTAAAAAAGTCCCTTCAATCATAAAAATGTGTTTGAATGCAAAAATAAATTTGAAACTCAAAAAAAAAAATGCATTTGAAAACAATTTTTTCAATTGATTTTTTTTTTTTTATTATTGAAGTTTTTTTTTTTTTTTTTTTTTTTTTTAATTGAAGCTACTGTTTTGATTGAAGTAATGTAGTTTTGCATTTGGGCCACATTTTGGCTAGGACATTGGTGTCTTTATTATTCAATCAAAAAAATAAGTTGCTTCAAACAAAAAAAAAATATATTTTCAAAAGAAAAATCACTTCAATCAAAAAAAAAATTCAAACGTAGTAAAAAAGTTTTTGAATGTGAAAAATTATTTAAGACTCAGAAATACACATTTGAACACTTAATTTTTCATCGAAACTGTTTTCTTTGATTGAAGCAATCCTTTGTGTGTTTGAGCCATATTATGGTAGGACATTTGTGTCTAAATCATTCAATCCCAATAAAAGTTGCTTCAATCAAAAAAAAAAAAATTTTGTGGGGTTGGTGATGCGTCCCCTCTTGCCGTCCCTAAAGGCCGGTTGATGGGTGCACGGGTGGCCTGGGGGACCACCCTGGATCCTGGGTTGATGGCTCCTTTGCTGGGCTGCGGGAGGAGGAAGGGGTTGCGCTGATTTTCACTGAATTAATCCTTCCCACCAGGGACAGAGACAAATTTGACCATCTCTTTACTTCTTGTTTGGCTTTATTCAATGCTTTGGTGAAATTTCTCTCAAATAAGCTATTATAGTTGTAAGTGATCTCCAAGCCTAAGTAAGAAAAATGATCTTTAGCCACCCTAAATGGGAAGTCTTGGAAGTTCAAATGTTGAGCTTTTTCATTAATTACAAATTGTACGCCTTTAAAAAGATTTAACATAAGTCTATATTTAGTGATAATAGCAACGGCCACGGGAATAGTGTTGTGTGGGTCAGAAAGAAAGAGTAGGAGATTGTCTGCATATTGGGATAGTTTGTTTATTTATTTGTAGACAAACGTTGTCTGACATTCATACATTTCAGCTGTGTTTTGCGTCTTTTTTTCATAAAAACGTCTTAAGCATGACTTTTTATTATCACAAGTCACTGCCGACAGACGCGAGGAGGCGATACAACTTAAAATTAGCATTTATTGGCTTGCAAATCTGCCAATCCAAAGTCGCAGTTGATAGCTGGATAAACAAAGGAATGGCCTGCAGTGGAGTTCGGAAACATCTACAACTACCTCATAAAGTCACCCAGTAAGTTGACCTTTATCAATTACGTGGAATATGTACTTTGTGGAACTAAAAAAACTGGTAGCATATACGGAGTGATTATTTCTGCCGGAACCGGTAATTCGCCTCCAAGCGTTATTTAGCCGTGAACACGTCACAGCAAAATAACCAATTCTCACCAGGTCAATAATATACCAATTGACCAATCAGAGCAGTTCACGGCAAAAGAAAAATAACGCTTTGCGAGTTGTCGGTTCCGGTAATAATAACCACTGCCTAGTCTATTGAATCCTAGCAGAGAATTTGGGCAAACAAAAAATCGATTAAGGTTTACTCACCAGTGATAAAATGTCAGCTGCAAACGTAAATGTGCTTGGGTTTAGGCAACAATAGTCCATGGAACCGTCTTCTTTTACTGTTCCTCGATTAATTGCTTTCAGCCATTTGTTTCTCCTTTTCTTCTCACGAGGAAGAATGAAGAACTTCAAATGCGGAACTTCAACTCCGAACTCTTCCTTGTGTGACAACCCGCAACACAGCAACTTTTAGTAATTCCGACGGAAAAAAGACCGCAAATAAGACGAAAGTTCAAAGCGTTTGTATTACAATGCACAACAGAGCAACTGCTTGGGACTCGTCTTATGCCCCTATTTCAATATGGCAACGCTTTGTTGTGGCTGGTGACGTCATTAATGCCCGGATGTCCGACTTCCTCTATAGCCGAGGGTTCGATATTGATATTGAAAAGCAAGAGACTTAAGGGGCAAAATCTGATATAGTTTTGTTAGTTCGTATTGATGCCTGTGGTGTTGCATATAAGATAAGATACACGGCCAAATCCAAAGTTTTTAAGTGCAGAGAATAAAAAGTGGCATTTAACTCTGTCGAATGCTTTTTGCGCATCAAGGGAGATCACGGCTTCCGGTAAGGCATCATTTCGCTGATAAATGACATTCGGGACACGACTCAGATTATTGGAAATTTGCCTTCCAGTCATAAATCCCATCTGATCAGAGTGTATTAGTTTTTTTTAGTACTTTTTCTAATCTACTTTTTAGCACTTTTGACATTATTTTCTAGTCACAATTTAAGAGACAAATTGGGTGGTATGACTGGCAGAGCAATGGGTCTCTATCCTTTTTTAATCAGAGTAAAATTGTTTCTTGTGTCATATAGTTGGCGGTAGAAGTTTTTTATCAAGAGTCTCTTTAAAGACCTTGAACAAAAGCAGGACTAGTTTAGTTTTAAATTTTGATCTATTTCTCTCAAACCATTCCATCGATATTTTGACATGATAAAAAAAAAAAAAAAAAATCAACTGTGATTCTCGCGTTGTCATTTCTCCTGTAAGGTTCATTACTGCGGTGCAGAGCCGCATGGCCTCATTTACGTAGCAAATGGCAGTTTACGCTGTTAGCGTAAGTGGTCTTCCTCGTCGTCATTAACGGAAAGATGTCCGAAAGCTGAATGGGCGGCATAACTAACTTATGGCCATCTTGCAACAGAGATTTATCTCCTGGACTTACTTCTAGTGATTTTCGCCAGTAAATACTCTTAACTCGCTGAATTCTTGACAGGTTCACAAAACGTTTGAGTTGTAACAAATTGTATTAACGTGGCCATGAGACAGGTTAATGTTTTTGTAGTTGTTGAATAATCTTTTTTTTAAGTATGCGGTAAAATCATTTTATCTATCACGTTTGTGAAAACCCAAGTGGCCTGATAATCTGTTGAGAAAAAAAAACAATCACAAGTTACTTATATTTACCCTCTCCATTGACATTAATTTTAAAGTGCATGTGACACGAAAAAGCATGTTTATTTCATAATACACGCGGTATTTTATGCTCCTGAATGATATGGACCGCTTGGATGTGTGTGGAAGCGATCGCTATATCTATTTAGTTTTTTGAATCCCGCGCCATGAAAATGAGTGACTTCCGGCTTCGGTTTCGCATTGAGGAGGAGGGCGCTGTGACGTGTACGGTAGAAGACGTCCTCTTCACTATACAGCGGACTGTTGTGTATGAGGACGAAGGATTCAGCTGATTTTGCGGATTAATACGTTTATTTTTTGCATCACGCCAGCCAAACGGTTGCAGAAAAATCTTTCTGTATGAGGGAGAGGCGTATGCGCCTTTTTGGAGTTTCAAAAGGTTCCCATTCACCGTGGATATTTACTGTGGGACTATTGGACTTATGAGGAAGTGAGTAAACATCTTGTTTTGTATTATGTCAAATACGAATACAGCAATTACAAAGTAAACACTACAAACTTTCTTTAAATAAAGGACTACTTACGTTTGATCATTAATAGGCATGTAAAAAGCTCTCCTCAAGCACATTAGCAGCACGTTAGCTGCACAACTACTGCAGCCGCCCTCCTCAGGGGAACGAATTGTAAATTGTTCTCCGCCGGGCGGTTTGCCGATCCACGAAAACAATCGACAACCCAGTCGTCATGTCAAATAATTGAATTTGGTTTGTTTACATTCTCCGAAGCCGGGGAAGGGAAATGACATATGTCCGATTTAGGTGTCATAAAATATCGTTCGGGAGGTGCGACAGTAAAGGTGAAGGCGACAGTTTTGACCATTGTGGAGTAATTTTGCCATGTCGTCCTGAATAATGCATTTTTATTATTTCATATTCCATTTAGCACAAGACTGTTATTTGTCATGACCATGCCATTTATTTAGCAATTGGGGAAAATACTTGGATAAAAAGAATATCCTGTAAAAATATTGAAGTAAAGAGACAGAAACAATGACATTTTGCTGCTCTTTTCATCGCGTTTTCCTCGTTGTGAATAGTTCCCCCTCAACGGGCTGACCGGTCCTTCTCAAGCCATTTATATAGCTAATGGGGTAAAATACTTGGATAAAAAGAATATCCTGTAAAAATATTGGAGTAGAGAGACTGAAACAATGAAATTTTGCGGCTTTCTTCGTCGCGTTTTCCTCGTTCTGAATAATTCCCCCTCAATGGGCTGAATATTAAAACTGATGAGCCCAGTCTACCGCTGACGTCATCCACCTGTTGGGGACGCTAAAGCCCTATAATGGTAGGCGTGGCTAACCGGCAGATTAAAAGACTAATTTCTCGTCATCTGCGCTTTGCTAAATTGTTGTATATAGTCGAATCGTCTCAAAATATGATTGTAATTCACATAATAATGCCATTTAAGACTTTTTTTCTCCTGTCGTATGCACTTTAAGTAGTGCCAATGTTTCTGTCCTTAAGATGGCCGACGAGTGACTACGTCCCTCTCTATTGGCTCTTAGCGCGCATTTGATATGGTTTCAAGTTCTGCTCAAAGTCTGCTCCGCCTCAGGTAAACATCAGCTACCAGGAAATACAAAACTGAAAGTGATGAGACACTACTGGACTACTTTAACCCAATGAACTTTTTAAAATATGTATTCAATTAGTTTAAATGTTGTAGTGGTATTTTTAACAATGGGTGAAGCGGCAGGTAATTGATTCATTCAATTGTCATTTTGCTTTGCTGTAAATTCTAATTTCTCAGCCAAGCTTCGATCATACTTCGTTGGCTGAATTTGTGTCCACGTGTCTGCAGGACTGCATTTTTCTTTTAAATGAACCCCTTCTTTTTAATTTCATACCAAACAAATTAATCAAATCTTATGATTGGAAATAAATGAGGACCAATCACATGGATTAGGACGTATTTGTTATACAATATGCTAGACCTAATGCTAATAATAATGATTTTTTTTTTTTTTTTTTTTTAGTACACTATAATTTTTTTAAAATCTATTCCTCCGTTATTTGAGAACGAATCACTGCTGATTAAGTAATTGCAGATTTATTGTGTCTGTATATTAGGTGATTGCCATTACAGGATATGTAACGCTCTTTCACAGCTTTCAGCCTGTAGTAGCGCACTAGTTGATAATTCACGATGATGAACTTTCATGTCGTTTTTAAAATTGCATCTCAATGTAAAACCTGAAACCAACCGTGTATTGCTTGTAGCTGTTCTCAATGAACCCAGAAATGTCCATCTATATTCCACAAACATGAATTTGGTGCTGCAGTGGGATTCACCTGAGGGGGAAACCATTGACCTTCTCTACACCGCAGAATGCATGTAAGTCAGTACTCTCGTTTCAGTGTCTTATTGTGCGTGTGTTTGAACTTTATTCTTTTATCATTGAGTTGTCTGTTTTACGATGAAGTCACATTGTAATGAGGTAGTGGATTTACATCTCTGAGCATGTGTACAAATGGAAAAACGGATGTCGCTAGAGAGGCCTTAGGGACGCCAAACTGATTCGCTTTCAGCCTATGGGCCTACTCTGCAGTTAGCGAGCTTGTGTAACGCAATCGCCACACTCGCATTTGAAGAGGTTCAGTGGGACAACTTCAAGCAAGCATGGGTTTTTGGTAGACATGGAGGATGGCCTACGCTGAGACCAAGAGTTTTACGTCATGTACTTGGAAAGAAATCAAACTATTGACTTAACATGTAAACCAGGTTTTTCCCGATTATCACATCACTGAAGTGCACGTAAAGGCATCAAATCTCATTATTGTCATTACCTGGTTATTCCCAGTTATCAGATTATTGTAGTCATGTAAACGTAGCTGATAATAAATAAACAATTGTTAAAAAAATAAATAAATAAAATTCTTACCTGCAAGTGATGCGCGGGCATACTCTCGCTGCTTTTTCCTCTTCCTTTTTTCCGCCCCCGACTCTTGTTGTCTTTTCGATGACATTTCCTTTCAAGAATAAACTTCTGCCAAATTTGCGACTGAAACATAATGGAGCAAACCACTAGGGAATTGGGGGGGGGGGCACCAAAGGTAGACTGACGAGAGGGCCGCACAGGAGATTCTTTTTTTTATGTAAATAATGAGCATATGGTACTTATATTTGTATTACTTGCATTCATCAGGCTTCACAAAGTTTTATTTTAAATACTATATATTGTTGTTATTATTAGAATTACTATTTTTTAGGATTTTTTTATAAATTAGATTTTTTTTTTGTGCCCCTTCAGGCAGAGTTGGTGCCCTAAGCGCAGTGCGTGTTATGCGTATGCCGAGCGCCGTGTCTGTATGTACAGATATATATATGTTTTATAAAGGCAAGTGGACACAGGGGTTCTTTGGACCGCGCCGTTTATTGGCATAAGCTTCCTTCACAACAAACATAAGTATCGTTTAGTGAAAGCACAACAAAAATAATATTCCTATCTCTCTCAAAAAAATAATGTTCACAAAAAGAAAAGCACTTCAGTCTAAAGAAATGAGGCCCTATTCTCACAGCAACAATGCAAAATGAACTGGCATTCCATATGAAAATAGCTATGCAAAATACACGTAAAACTTACTCAGACTTTGGTCACTCTATTCTTATTATTGTTATTTTTATTCTTCTTATTATTATATTAACTCTACTTTTGATTGAAAATATTACAAATTTTATTAAAACGAAAACATGAAGAGGGGTTTTAATATAAAATTACTATAACTTGTAACCGGTGTTGTTCATTTTACTTTAAAAAAGCAATTAATTACAGTTACAAATTACTTCTCCCCAAAAGTAATTGCGTTAGTAACTCAGTTACCTGAATGTAAGAGTAATTAGTTACTTGGGAAAGTAACTTGTGATAATTTTCATGTTTTTTTTTCCCAAAAAACAAAAAAAAAAGGTCACACAATGTTTTGGGTTTTTGGGACAATTGGCCCTAGCCCAAATCTTTACCCTCCACTTAGACACAAGGGTATTATGATAACTAGATAGTAACCTTTGCTATGTGTGGAAGTCATTTAGAGTTGTGAATCAACCGTTAAAGTTGTTAAAATTGCTCCTGTTATTGCATTAGTTCCCTTCTGTCTACTTTCAACATGTGTAAGTTTTAAAACTGTTTCATCATTTAAAGATAGATTTAAGTCAAGATTTTGCCGATTTAGGAGCATTTTAGATTAAAAAAAAAAAAGTTACTTAGGTTCGCTAGGAAGGATCGCGTTTGCCTTCCTGAGAGGTCTACTGCTTTAAGATGGCGGCTATTTACTAACGCATGTAGTCCTTAAAACATGTTGCCAATGCAGCCATGTCTGTCATATGCATCTAGTTCGATAATATGTGATATCTACCGTATCATGTGGGCGTAGTTTGTAGGCTATGGCTACAGTCAGGTATTGGAGCCACCTAGCATCGCATTTGGTAAGTTACGGCGTCTTCCCCACTCCTGCTCTGCTCTCTCTTCTCCGTAAGTCCGTCTCTCTCAGACTTTTTTTTGTTCAACCAACTTAGTAACGCATAGTAACGCACGCCTTTCCCACCTCAGTAACGGTAACGGCGTTGCCAAGATGAGAAAAGTAATTAATTAGATTACTAATTACTGAAAAAAATAACGCCGTTATATTCTAACGCCGTTATTAACAACACTGCTTGTAACTATAACATTTGTCTTAAGAACTACAAGTCTTTCTATCCGTGGATCACTTTAACAGAAAGAATGTTAATAATGCCATTTGTGGATTTATTGTTACAATAAACAAATACAGTACTTATGTACAGTATGTTGTATGTATATATCCGCCTTGTGTCTTATCTTTCCATTCCAACAATAATTTACAGAAAAATATGGCATATTTTATAGATGGTTTGAATTGCGATTAATTGCGATTAATTACGATTAATTAATTTTTAAGCTGTAATTAACTCGATTAAAAAATTTAATCGTTTGACACCCCTAATATATATATATATATATATATATATATACAGTTGTGGTCAAAAGTTTACATACACTTGTGAAGAACATAATGTCATGGCTCTCTTGAGTTTCCAGTTATTTCTACAACTCTGATTTTTCTCTGATAGAGGGATTGGAACAGATACTTCTTTGTCACAAAAAACATTCATGAAGTTTGGTTCTTTTATGACTTTATTATGGGTGAACAGAAAAAAGTGATCAAATCTGCTGGGTCAAAAATATACATACAGCAGTGCTAATATTTGGTAACATGTCCCTTGGCCATTTTCACGTCAATTAGGCGCTTTTGGTAGCCATCCACAAGCTTCTGGCAAGCTTCTGGTTGAATCTTTGACCACTCCTCTTGACAGAATTGGTGCAGTTCAGTTAAATTTGATGGCTTTCTGACATGGACTTGTTTCTTCAGCATTGTCCACAAGTTCTCAATGGGGTTTAAGTCAGGACTTTGGGAAGGCCATTCGAGCCATTCCATTACCACTTTTGATGTGTGTCCTGTTGGAACACCCAACTGCGCCCAAGACCCAATCTTCGGGCTGAAGACGTTAGGTTATCTTGAAGAATTTGAAGGTAATCCTCCTTCTTCATTATCTCATTTACTCTCTGTAAAGCACCAGTTCCATTGGCAGGAAAACAGCCCCACAGCATAATACTACCACCACCGTGCTTGACGGTAGGCGGTAGGTCACACAAAAATACACACGGTCCCAGGCTTCAACTGGGACCGTGTGCTTTGGTCAGATGAGACCGAGATTGAGCTTTTTGGCAACAAACACTCAAAGTGGGTCTGGCGTGCCACGAAAGATGCGCATGCTAAAAAACAGGCATGACAATGGGTCAGGGGTTAAAAAGGTGAGAAGGGTGTGGAGGAAATATGTTCCAGTACACTGTACACCCCAACAAAATATTGAGCTCTGTCGACCCACACTGTGTTTCAGCAGGGCCGTGCAGAGACCGGTGGAGGGGCGGGTGCTCGTGGATCAAAAGGAGCACATGAACAAGTATTTAATACACCTTAAAACAACATAACTTCAATTTTAACCAGCTTTAGATAATAATTGGCTGCGACTGTGACATACTTTAATTGGGAGGGGGCAACAGTGAATAGAAATCAAAACTGTCATCAACACTTTCTGGCTGTGACTCAGTCAGTCTGCCTCTTTTCTTCCTTCAACCTCTGCATCAAAACTTCCTTCCTCAACTTGTTCATCTGAGAACAAACCACATCAGATGGTCACTGAGCCACCAACAGCAGTTTTCTTAAAACTATTATTTCATTATTATCCATACTTAACAACTCTAGCACCTAATGATTAATAAAGCAATGACATAAAAATCTTATAGAAAAATAACATTGTAATTGTGTTTATAATTGTATTTAATACCCGACTATCCTTGCAAACTTGTTCTTACCAGGTCTGCTATTCACCCAGCTGATGAGGTATCCACTGCCTTTAGCAGCCTCATCTAACTCCTTTTTTTTATCCCTCAATCTCCCTTCCCTACGACGCATGTCTATGTAATGAAATATAAATATTTTTTAAAAAAGACTCCCCGGTGGCTTTTAGTTTTAAAGCTTTCGTAATTTCTTTCTCTCTCAATAACGATTTGTGTTTTTATTATTCAATCAAAAAACAACGTTACCTCTATCAAAAACAACGTTGCTTCAATCAAAATACAGTATATACTTTTAATCCCCAAAAAGTGACTTCAAGAAAAAAAATTGTTTTTGATTGCAAAAATAAATTTGAGACAAAAAAGCATTTGAAAACTATTTTTCTTGATTGAAACAAATTTTTCCATTGAAGTAATGTTGTTTTGCATTTGGGCCACATTTTGGCTAGGACATTTGTATCTTTATTATTCAATCAAAGAAGTTGCTTCAAACAAAAAAATATATATAAAAAGAAAAACTTTGCACATGTGTCAATCACCGTTTACCAAAGCCTGAGAGGGTTTGAGTAGACTCACTATGAAGCATTTAATAAAGCCAAGCATTTTCTTACTACTTTATTCTTGTTTAAAAATAATTCGGTGGGGCAGTAACATGTTTAAAACTTATCATAATTCTTACATTTTGAAGTGCTTGAAAACCATTCATAAATGATACTTTGGTGAAAAAAGTGAAAAAACATGTCTTATATGTATCTTTTTTCCAATGTAAAATCTGAATAAATGCATTGAACACGCACAAAAAAATGGGGGGGGGGGGGGGGGGGGGCGCTACTTCACGGTTTTCACTTATTGCGGCGGGTTCTGGTCCCCATTAACCGCGAAAAACGAGGGATCCCTGTATTTCTGAAAAGCTTGAAGAAGCAGGACTCATTCCCACCACTCGTCGGGCCGGTGTTGTGCCGACACCGGCCGTCAGCTCAAATCCAAGCCGAAAATAACGCGTCTCCGGCGGACGACGGGAGCGATGTGAGGCGCCCCCTCCATCCGAGAGCATGCCGCTTAATTTGACTCAACAGTGTGTTTCTTCGTTTGTATTACCACTAAATACACAAGCTTGACGCCAATTTAACGGGAGCTATTTTTTTCATGGGAGATTTGGCTAGCTCTGGCAGTGTTCAACGCAAGCTGCAACGAATGGCAGTAACTTTTTTGTATCGCAAAATGTGAAAACGATTGAAACCATTACTCACCAACTTCAATCTGCTGGCAAATACAGGCAAGTGTGTATGCTGCGCTCTGGTCTGCCCCGGTGTGGATAAGGCCTGCTTTTTGTTTTCGCAGCTTTGCAATGCAACGAAAGGCTCTCCATGCACTCCATGTACAGTAAGGAGTGCGCGCGTTTGGAATAATGGAACGCAGCTTGGGCCGATGATTGGTTCTCGTCAGCGAAGCATCTAGAAGGATTTGCTGACTGTGCTCTTAAGTGCTCAGTTTACGTACTAAGTTAATCACATGATGATGATAATAATAATAATAATAATTAAATAAAACCTCCCGAGCCCCCCCTCCTCCCAAAAAGAATTTCTCCTCGGATCTACGCAATTCACGTAGGTCGCCCTTTTTGACTTCAAAACGGCGAATTTCGCCGAAAGGTGAGAGATTTTCATGCCTGAAAAAAGCACCTCATACCCACTGTGAAGTATGGGGGTGGGTCAGTGATGCTGTGGGGCTGTTTCGCTTCCAAAGGCCCTGGGAACCTTGTTAGGGTGCATGGCATCATGAATGCTTTGAAATACCAGGAAATTTTAAATCAAAATCTGTTGCCCTCTGCCCGAAAGCTGAAGATGGGTCGTCACTGGGTCTTTCAGCAAGACAATGACCCTAAACATATGGTCAAATATACACAGAAATGGTTCACCAGACACAAACTCAAGCTCCTCCCATGGCCATCTCAATCCCCAGACCTTGTTTTGTTGGCAAAAGGGGGTTGTACAAAGTATTAACACCAGGGGTGCTAATAATTGTGACACACATTATTTGATGTCAAATATTTTTTTCTTTATGTGGGATTTTTTCCCCAATGAATGAATGCACTTGTATTGAAGGTTGGATTTTTCTCTTTTTTTCCATTAAGGTCCCATATTATTTGAATTAAAAAAATATATATTATAAGCTAAAAAACACATCTTTTTCAGGGGTGCCAATAATTATGGAGGGCACTGTATTTCATGACATTATTTATGAATGATTTTGATTTTTTGGAATCTGGTGTCTGCTGTTTCAAATATTGAATGTGGGTTATTGTGTGTTCTTCTAAGTGTTGCTTCAGAGTGAATCTTCGACAACAAATTTAGCAGGAAAAAGATTTTTCGCCAGTGTGGATTCTTATGTGTATTTTTAAGTAGCTCTTGCAACGGAATCCTTGACCACAAACTGAACAGGGAAAAGGTTTTTCACCAGTGTGGATTCTTGTGTGTATTTTTAATGAGCTCTTGTAACGGAATCCTCGACCACAAACTGAGCAGGAAAAAGGTTTTTCGCCAGCGTGGCTTCTTTCGTGACTTTGTAAGTTCGGCTTTCGAGAGAATCTTTGACCACAAACTGAGCAGGGAAAAGGTTTTTCACCAGTGTGGGTTCTTGTGTGTATTTTTAAGGAGCTCTTGCAACTGTATCCTTGACCACAAACTGAGCAGAGAAAAGGTTTTTCGCCAGTGTGGATTCTTGTGTGGATTTTCAAGTGTTCCTTTCGAGTGAATTTTTGATCACAAACCGAGCAGGAAAAAGGTTTTTCGCCAGCGTGGCTTCTTTCGTGACTTTGTAAGTTCGGCTTTCGAGAGAATCTTTGACCACAAACTGAGCAGGGAAAAGGTTTTTCGCCAGTGTGGGTTCTTGTGTGTATTTTTAAGGAGCTCTTGCAACTGTATCCTTGACCACAAACTGAGCAGAGAAAAGGTTTTTCGCCAGTGTGGATTCTTTCGTGATATTGTGAGTTTCGCTTTGTGGCAAATCTTTGATCACAAATTGAGCAGGAAAACGGTTTTTCGCCAGTGTGGGTTCTTTCGTGATATTGTGAGTTTCGCTTTGTGGCAAATCTTTGATCACAAATTGAGCAGGAAAACGGTTTTTCGCCAGTGTGGGTTCTTGTGTGTACTTTCAAGTGTAGTTTTCGATTGAATCTTTGATCACAAACTGAACAGACAAAAGGTCTTTCACCAGTGTGGCTCCTCATATGCATAAGACAAGTTTTTTTATGAGCAAAGGTTTTCCCACACTGAGAGCATTTGCAGGGTTTGTCGTCACCGTGAGATTTCTTATGACCATTATCATCGGAAGGTGACTGTGATGTGGTGCCATTTCTGTCTGATGGAGCGATGAAAATGTCTGCTTGTAATCCCTCTGTCGAGCTGCTGCCGCTTACAGGCTCCGCCCCTTTGCCGGCCTCACTCGGACCATCTTCATTCTTCAAGGGCTCACCAGTCCACCTGGTAATCCCTTCTTCCTCTTTAATGCATGGCAGCTCTTCCTCCTCCTTTTTGATTGAAAGTTGCTTCTGTTGACAGGGGTTTGGCTCCTCCTCTTTGATTTGGGGGAGCTCAACATCCTCTTTAACGCCAGGAGATTCTGGCTTATGCCGCTCAGCACCAAGATACTTTCTGAAACCTGCAAGACACAAGAAAAGCATAGATATATTTTATGAACTACCATCGCGCCTTTCCTTTGTGTAAAACTTAGAGAAGACAAGTACAGTGATCCCTAGTGCTTTTGCAGATTAAGTGCATGGCGCGGTTTTAAAACGCACTCATATTTTTTTAAATTTTTTTTTAAATGGTTGGAAAAAAATATGTAGTTTCATTTTAAGGCACAAGAGACATTGTTGCGCATAGCAATGCGTCCGAAAATTTGGTGCTGAAAACTATCTGCCAAAAATAGCTAAAAATGCAATTTCGGTTTAAATATTTTGAAGACAAATCGTGTGAAGAACCTTAATCCTCTTGTGACTCATTAAAACACAGCGTATAGAAAGCATTATTGTAGCATAAAGACTCATACTCATATTTAAACATTCGTGTTTGTATATTTAAAAAAATTGTACTCATATTTACGCATTTGTGTTCATATTTAGGCGTTTGTATCTCGAACCAACAAATTCTGAGGTCAGATTTTTTTTGCGGGTGCATGAATATAACTCCCTTTTTGATGACAAGAAATCTTGTCTGCAGACTATTTCAAGCGAATCAAAAGCGTTGAAATTCCGTTACGTAGGTCTTGGGGAAAACTAATTGATCCTCTTGAATATAATCAATACAGTAGGGCAAATAAGTATTTAGTCAACCACCAATTGTGCAAGTTCTCCTACTTGAAAAGATTCGAGAGGCCTGTAATTGTCAACATGGGTAAACCTCAACCATGAGAGACAGAATGTGGAAAAAAAACCAGAAAATCACATTGTTTGATTTTAAAAAAAAATATTTCTAAATTAGAGTGGAAAATAAGTATTCGGTCACCTACAAACAAGCAAGATTTCTGGCTGTCAAAGAGGTCTAACTTCATCTAACGAGGTCTAATGAGGTCTAACGAGGCTCCACTTGTTACCTGTATTAACGGCACCTGTTTTAACTCACTATCGGTATAAAAGACACCTGTCCACCTCAGTCAGTCACACTCCAAACTCCACTATGGCCAAGACCACAAGACACAGGTTCTCGTGTTTGGAGGAGAAAGAATACTCAATTGCATCCGAACAACACCATACCCATTGTGAAGCATGGGGGTTGTAACATCATGCTTTGGGGCTGTTTTTCTGCAAAAGGACCAGGACGACTGATCTGTGTAAAGGAAAGAATGAATGGGGCCATGTATCGAGAGATTTTGAGTGAAAATCTCCTTCCGCCTGCAAGGGCATTGAAGATGAGATGTGGCTGGGTCTTTCAGCATGACAATGATCACAAACACACAGCCAGGGCAACAAAGGAGTGGCTTCGTAAGAAGCATTTCAAGGTCCTGGAGTGGCCTAGCCAGTGTCCAGATCTGAATCCCATAGAAAATCTGTGGAGGGAGTTGAAAGTCCGTGTTGCCCAACAACAGCCCCAAAACATCACTGCTCTAGAGGAGATCTGCATGGAGGAATGGGCCAAAATACCAGCAACAGGGTGTGAAAAGCTTGTGAAGAGTTACAGAAAACGTTTGGCCTCCGTTATTGCCAACAAAGGGTACATAACAAAGTATTGAGATGAACTTTTTGTATTGACCAAATATTTTCCACCATGATTTTGATATAAATTCTTTAAAAATCAAGCAATGTGATTTTGGTTTTTTTCCACATTCTGTCCCTCATGGTTGAGGTTTACCCATGTTGACAATTACAGACCTCTCTAATATTTTCAAGTAGGAGAACTTGCACAATTAGTGGTTGACTAAATACTTATTTGCCCCACTGTATTTATAATAATGTCCAATATTTATTGGTTGAATGTGTTTTCTCTTGCCACTGCACTATGCCTGTGTATGTCAGTGTACTTGTTACTATGTTGATAGAATATTTCTAAATGAATCGACACCCAATTACCGTAATTTTCGGACAATAAGGCACACTTGACTATAAGCCTCCACCCATCAAATTTGACACAAAACGGCATTTGTTCATAGATGAGCTGCAACTGTCGTCACTGTATTATGGGGTATTTACACCAAAAGATATTAACCGGTAACACTTTATTTGAAATGAACCACCATGAAGCTTTGAAACAATTTGCAGCAAAGCTTTATTGCTTCAAGAAGCTTCATTCGGCCATCACTGCTCCCTTGAGGGACAGAGTCAACCTTAGCTGCCACCTGCTGTCAAAGCTGTTGTCATCCAACATGCCTCCTAGCATGCACTGCAGAGCTACAGATGTAAATGACAATCAAAATTCATGTTCTGTGCCAATTATTTCTTCAGTTACTGTTCCAGTTGTTTCATTAATTGCTAGTTATGGTATTTGGTGACACTTTATTTGACAGTGGCACCATATGACTGTCATAAGACCATCATAAGTATGACATGACACTGCTATGAGCATTGATCAATGTTTATGACGGAAATCATCATCAGCAAATTATCTTACTTTTTAATGGATGTAAAAGATCCGGGCTGGACATAAATGGAGTTAGTGACATAATTTGACGGACAACACTTAATGACATCTGTCATATGCATTGATTAACGCCCATGACAGTGTAATCTCATTATTATGACGGTTGTGCCGGCTTTCGATTACCAGGTAGCCGGGCATATCGGGGTATAAAATTTCAGACGCACCTTCTGATGATGATCCAGTTGTTGTTTATTGTGAAGCTTGTTCACAATCCAAATAATGGTGAGGGATTTCTTATTCCAAGTTTTGTAAATGGTCAGTGGTCATGAGTCGTGGTCGTATTTCTTGTAAGTTTATTAAAAATGTTCAGATGGTTTAGGTGGTCAAAAACTGTGTGGCTACCCCGTCTGTGTCCAAAACAAAACTGGTTTCTCACTTCCATTTAAACACACCTGATAGATGTCTGTTGATTAGTGCAGTGTTTTTCAACCGGTGTGCAGATCGTCAGGTGTGCCGCGAGAAATTATCTAATGTCGCATTTATATTGGAATGTTTGTAACTGTGCGGGCCCTTGGGGGGCCATCAGACTGCAGAGTGGTGACGTAGCAGGAAGTCATCACTGATTCCTCTACTTTCTAATTCCCCATTCGGGGCTATTACAATATTTTTTTTACATCGTCGGGCGGAGCTGCAGTAGGAAGGAAGGAGTAGGAAGAGGATAGTGAACCTACACCGCGAGTAGGTAAAAGTTCTCGGTCGTGTGCAGATGAGCGAAGTTTGCTCGTGTCTCGTTCAAAAACTGCTTGGATTTCTAGCCATCAACGACCTTGCTGTCCGCGACAATGTGGACCCCAACACGTCTACTGCACATTATTTGGTTAGACGCGTCATGTGTCGATATACTCGAAAGTGTCCTTTCTATATTATCCATATGTGACGACCGTCAATCCTCCCCTCGTGTTATATTACAACACACTGTTGAGAACAGCAAGGTGGCTAATGGCTAAAAATCTGAGCAGTTCTTGAACGCGACATGAGCAGCACAGCGCCAGTTTGCCAAGCAAGTTCAAACGTCATCTCCAAAAGAAACACCCGTCGCTTCAAAACAAGTCGATGGACTATTTTGTTCGCCTTCGTGAAAACAGAGAAACAGGCAACTTTTTTTGTAATATAAAAACTAAAAAAAAAAAGAGGAAAATGAGAAAACCCTCAAAGCTAGTTACCTTGTTGCTAAATCCAAAAAGTCCGACACCGTGACAGAGACATTAATACTACCTGCCTCCAAAGCCATTGTCTGCGAGATGCTCGGCCCTAATGTGGTTAAAGACATTGCTCAAGTCCCCCTGTTTGATAATTCTGAGCTTTTACAAGCCTAACTGCTATAAAAAATAAAAACAAAGATAGAGAGCTGTTGAAGAATACGGATACGACTTTGTGTTCATCTAAACAGGCTCAAGTTTCACACTGAGTAAGTATACATACTGAGAAATTATTTTATAATTGAATATACTGTACAGAAAATAATTTTGTAACATTTTTGGTTTGTGGTGTGCCGCGAGATTTTTTCCAATGTAAAAGCGTGCCGTGAGTCAAAAAAGGTTGAAAAAACACAGGATTAGTGCACCATTTGCAGCTACCGTACCATCAACTACAAAAAGGGGGCGCCATCTTTCCAAAAACAAACCAATTTCTTTCCAATATACAACAAACCAATACAATGAGTGACCAACACCAAAACAACACAACTTTGCCAATGACTAATATGGCTCCAACAACGGTCTTGCGGCAGTATTATGACACCGCTGTCAAATAAAGTGTTACCTATTAACCCAATAAATCAACAAATAAGCCTCACTGGACTATTAGCCGCAGGATTCAAAATGAGGGAAAAAAGTAGCGGCTCAGAGTTCGAAAATTACAGTACCTAAATTTTGATATCTACCTACCGTCTTTACCCTAACACTGGTGATTCACATTCCATTATTGTGCTCAAAATATGATCCAGACAGTTGTTCTATGTTAATACTAAATTTTGTTTAATGCCGAGTTAAAAATTTTTTTTTTTTGTTAAACCTGTCCTGCTCAGGAAAACTGAGTGTCCGATTGGTCTAAACAGTTTTAATGCATCACATGGACTCCCATGTGATGCATGTGAATATTCCTATTGTTAGGGATGGGAATTGATAAGATTTTTACGATTCCGATTCCACTATCGATATTGCTTAACGATTCGATTCTTTATCGATTCTCTTATCAATTCTAATTTTGACTAATGGACTGTATGAGGTTCTGGGTTCAATATGTTTTATGGTTCATTCGCTTCAGGGTGTCGGTAAGAACACAAGGAGCGGAGAGTGGAGTTGGTCTTTGGCACTTTTAATACAACTTGGCAACATGCACAACTATATACAGGCAATGGCACTTGATATGAGAATCACTCAATGAGCAGGTGGGAGCATGCGTGGAAAGATGTTGATGTATTTGTATGTGTATGAAAAACTGGAATGTGTGGATATACAGTGATCCCTCCTTTTCGCGATTAATGGAGACCAAAACCCGCAGCAATAAGTGAAAAACCGCGAAGTAGCGCCCCCCCCCCCCCCCCCCGCCCAATAACACAAAAAAAATTTGTTTTTTTTTCTTTGGGTACAATGTATTTATTCAGATTTAGCATTGGAAAGGGATACATATAAAACATGTTTTTTCACTTTTTCCAAAAGTAGTATCTTAAAAAAATATATATTTATATATACTGTCGTGAAATAAATTATTTTTGTATACACATGCAGATTCATTCCAGCACCCACCCCCATTAACGCAGGGCCAGCTGCCTCTAACCTCGGCACAAATACATATTAAAGCGCGCGCTTCCCCATCTTTCCCCACCCACGTATGCACACAAAGATCACACTTGTTAACATTTATTGGCAGTTAAGCGATGATTGACATGTGCGGCGCAATCATCTGTCACCATCGTTAACTTCAATAAGCAACTCCAATGCACACAGTGCTTGCCTGGGGAATCAGAGAGCAAAGAGAGAGGGAGGGAGTGACAGTGACACGGATCCGCGACAGACTGAAGGCGCGAAGTTTGAAGCACAAAGTAGCGAGGGATCACTCATCACTGTACCAGTATGTGTTTGCCTGGTACACCAGACTCACCGCTGTTCCAGCTATTGAGTCTGGCCACCATTCAAGCGGATACAATTTCCAGGGCGGAGAAAGCCACAGCAAACAGACAGCGGAGTGGACCAATCAGCGACGGGCAGACGTGACATTAGTAAACTGACGAGGGAAGGACGAGGGACTTGCGCGCGGAAGTAAACATACGAAGAGAGCGGAGTTTATTCAACATGGCTAGCGCAAGACAGACTGTTGTCAATGACTCGTGTCGATGTGTTTTTGGTAATTTAAAGCTGATTTTACCGTGGATTGGAACATATTCTCGGCTCTCCCGTTGACCATCTGTGTTGTGGAGACGACTTTGGACGCGCAAGAGTGACGTTGCTCGTTAAGAGCACGTCACGCAAATAAACGAATCTGATTTGTCGATTGATTTTGTACCTGCTCGAGAGGCCGTTAATCGGATGGTTCCCAGACTATTTCTCTGTGTTTGAAAAATACAGGGAGAATAGTCTGGCAGAGCCAGGCAAAGTATGTGTGGTTCTGAAAGAAAATTAGTGCTTATGCAATAAACAATGCAAATTGACTGTAAAGCAGTTAATAACACACATACATGACTCGCAGTGTAAAGAACAAAAAGGTGGGGGGCGAGTGCGAACGAATGTGCAACGCGAATGTAGTGTAAACAACACTCTCCTCCACGCAGCGAGGACGAGCAGAGCGACCAGCCGACAGTAAAAACACTAAACGGTCGCGCTGATAACGGCTCTAATTTATCATAAGAACTTTATGGCATGAAGAGGAAATACTTACATTCGTTCACGGACGCACAAAAATTAATAATTCCACTAACAGGTGGCCATCTGCTCGAAATGCGCACCTTACGCCTATTCTCGGTCCCAGAATACGACGTATATGAACGTAGGACAATAAAAGGAAACTGACTGGCTGCTCTTGGAACGAACGCATACACATGAAATGATTGAAATCTTTCCAACAGGAGTATTAAAATTGCTAATAAAATTGTTTAGGATTATTTTAGATGCATATATGTTATATTTTTCTTCTAGAGTATTCGACGAGAATATGATAGACCCATTAATAGGCTTTTTTGGAAAAATCACCATTTCCTTAAGTAGTCTCATGAATAATGACTTGGCCTGTGAATACCCCTATTTTAACACTCGGCGGCGACATCTCTTAGTTAGAGCCTAGTTCGGGCCTAAAAAAATCCAGCCCGATCCGACACGGCCCGCTGGTATTGAGGCCCGACCCGGCCCGAGCTCGATCACTTAACTAGATTTGCAGGCCCGAGCCCGAAAAACCCGATTTTTTTTTTTTTTTTTGAGTGACGCGGAAAAAACGCAGCAGCAGCAATTTATTTTCATTTCTTCGAGTTGGCAGAAAAAAACGCAAGTTTTCTTAATGTTTAAATAATCTACATATTTTTTTGAGAATTATCAAAGCATTCACGCAACGAAATAACGCTGGGAAAGTTTGTTAAACATATTTCTGAGTGTGTGGGATATTGTTCTCACATGGACGCGCCTCTCTGACAAGGAAATGAAAATGAAGGCGGCGCCTCGGCCATGCGCAAATGGTACAGCGGGAGGACAAGAATAAAAAGCGGCCGGCGCCACAGCGTTCGTGCACACGCACAAGCAGAAGCGCAATACAGAGAGCCTGCTCTCCATTTTTTTTTTTTTTTTTTTAAATAATTTATTAGTCCGGCATGGCGGCCCGACCCGAACTGACCCGAACGTGAATGCTTAAATTGTGGGCCCGGCCCGACCCGACCCGACATTCGGGTCGGGTCGGGTTCGGGTTCGGGCACAAAATCTAACCTCTACTCTTAGTACCTGTGAAAGGTAGTTCCACCGTGAGCACTCATGTTGTGATACTTGCTTATTTGTCAGTGTGAATAAAGCGTCAATTCGGTGAAATTGATTGTACTGTTAGGAATCTAAATGAGAGTCGTTAGAAATTCTTCCAAACGATACCTTGGAATTGATACACATCATTCAACATGCTTCTTTTATTAGTAGAAAGCAGCGAACAGGAAGGGGTTATGGGGGACAGAAGAAAAGGAGGAGAGAGAGATAGAAGAAGTACAAACAACAAGCATGACACGCCTACAGTAACTATGAATACGTTGGTGCTATCGTTAGCCAGTTGTATTTCCAGTTGACACCATGTGGGGGGGCCTGATGACCAAAGAAAAGAGAAAAGGCGGGGAAGAGTCAGAAAGATAAATGTTCGGGAGGGGTGGATCAAGGGTGTAAGGTTTGCATAGGGACGGTAGGGACAAAACATGACCAACTTTTCTGGATGCAGAAATTGTCCCCACCAACTTTTAAGCAACCTTATTTGCATGAAATAATGACTTCAGTTATGTAGGTCATTTAGATTGTCTTCCCATATGATGTAACAAATTGACCCTACCATAATTAAGTGTATTATTTTCATTATTTTCAGACTTACATTTACTCCTTTTTCACTTGCTGAATGAGCCATCCATCCATCCATCCATCCATCCATCCATCCATCCATCCATCCATTATCTTCCGCTTATTCCGGGGTCGGGTTGCGGGGGCAGCAGGTTTAGCAGGGAAGCCCAGACTTCCCTCTCCCCAGCTACTTCAGCCAGCTCCTCCAGCGGGATTCCAAGGCGTTCCCAGGCCAGCCGAGCGACATAGTCTCTCCAGCGTGTCCTGGGTCGAGCCCGGGGCCTCCCGCCGGTGGGACATGCCCAGAACACCTCTCCAGGGAGGCGTCCAGGAGGCATCCGAACCAGATGCCCGAGCCACCTCAACTGGCTCCTCTCAACGCGGAGGAGTAGCTGCTCGACACCAAGCCCCTCCCGGATGACCGAGCTTCTCACCCTATCTCTAAGGTAGAGCCCGGACACCCTGCGAAGGAAACTCATTTCGGCCGCTTGTATCCGGGATCTTGTTCTTTCGGTCACGACCCAGAGCTCGTGACCATAGGTGAGGGTAGGAATGTAGATCGACCGGTAAATCGAGAACTTCGCCTTTTGGCTCAGCTCCTTCTTCACCACAACTGACCGGTGCAGAGTCCGCATCACTGCAGACGCTGCACCATCACTGCAGACGCTGCACCAATCCGCCTATCAATCTCCCGCTCCCTCCTACCCTCACTCGTGAACAAGACCCCAAGATACTTGAACTCCTCCACTTGGGGCAGGATCTCATCCCCGACCCAGAGAGGGCATGCCACCCTTTTCCGGCTGAGGACCATGGTCTCGGATTTGGAGGTGCTGATCTTGATCCCAACCGCTTCACACTCGGCTGCAAACCGCCCCAGTGAGAGTTGGAGGTCACGGCTTGATGAAGCCAACAGCACCACATCATCTGCAAAAAGAAGAGATGCAATGCTGAGGCCACCAAACCGGACACCCTCAACGCTTCGGCTGCGCCTAGAAATTCTGTCCATAAAAATTATGAACAGAATCAGTGACAAAGGGCAGCCTTGGCGGAGTCCAATCCTCACTGGGAACGAATTCGACTTACTGCCGGCAATGCGGACCAGACTCTGACACTGGTCGTACAAGGACCGAACAGCCCTTACCAAGGGGCTCGGTACCCCGTACTCCCGGAGCACCCTCCACAGGACTCCCCTAGGCACACGGTCGAACGGCTTCTCCAAATCCACAAAACACATGTAGACTGGTTGGGCGAACTCCCATGCACCCTCGAGGACCCTCCCGAGGGTGTAGAGCTGGTCCACTGTTCCACGGCCGGGACGAAAACCACACTGCTCCTCCTGAATCCGAGATTCGACTTTCCGACGGACCCTCCTCTCCAGCACCCCTGAATAGACTTTACCGGGGAGGCTGAGGAGTGTGATCCCTCTATAATTGGAACACACCCTCCGGTCCCCCTTTTTAAAAAGGGGGACCACCACCCCGGTCTGCCAATCCAGAGGCACTGTCCCCGATGTCCACGCGATGTTGTAGAGGCGTGTCAGCCATGACAGCCCTACAACATCCAGAGCCTTTAGGAACTCCGGGCGAATCTCATCTACCCCCGGGGCCCTGCCACCGAGGAGCTTACCAACCGCCTCAGTGACTTCAACCCCAGAGATTGAAGAGCCCACCTCAGAGTCTCCAGACTCTGCTTCCTCAAAGGAAGGCGTGTCGGTGGAATTGAGGAGGGCTTCGAAGTATTCTCCCCACCGACTCACGACGTCCCAAGTCGAGGTCAGCACTACACCATCTTCACTATACACAGTGTTGATGGTGCACTGCTTTCCTCTCCTCAGACGCCGGATGGTGGACGAGAATTTCCTCGAAGCCGTCCGGAAGCATTTTTTAATGGCCTCGCCGAACTCCTCCCATGTTCGAGTTTTTGCCTCAGCGACCACCGAAGCCACAGTCCGCTTGGCCAGTCGGTACCAGTCAGCTGCCTCCGGAGTCCCACAGGCCAAAAAGGCCTGATAGGCCTCCTTCTTCAGCTTGACAGCATCCCTTACCGCTGGTGTCCACCAGCGGGTTCGGGGATTGCTGCCACGACAGGCACCAACCACCTTACGGCCACAGCTCCGATCGGCCGCCTCAACAATGGAGGTGCGGAACATGGTCCACTCGGACTCAATGTCCCCCACCTCCCCCGGGACAAGGGAGAAGTTCTGCCGGAGGTGGGTGTTGAAGCCCTTTCTGACAGGGGATTCTGCCAGACATTCCCAGCAGACCCTCACAATACGTTTGGGCCTGCCAGGTCTGACCAGCATCTTCCCCCACCATCGGAGCCAACACACCACCAGGTGGTGATCAGTTGACAGCTCCGCCCCTCTCTTCACCCGAGTGTCCAAAACATGTGGCCGCAAGTCCAATGACACGATCACAAAGTCGATCATCGAACTGCGGCCTAGGGTGTCCTGGTGCCAAGTGCACATATGGACACCCTTATGTTTGAACATGGGGTTCGTTATGGACAATCCGTGACGAGCACAGAAGTCCAATAACAGAACACCGCTCGGGTTCTGATCGGGGGGGCCGTTCCTCCCAATCACGCCCCTCCTGGTCTCACTGTCATTGCCCACATGAGCGTTGAAGTCCCCCAGCAGAACGAGGGAGTCCCCAGAGGGGGCACTCTCCAGCACACCCTCCAAGGACTCCAAAAAGGGTGGGTACTCTGAACTGCTGTTTGGTGCATAAGCACAAACAACAGTCAGGACCCGTCCCCCCACCCGAAGGCGGAGGGAGGCTACCCTCTCGTCTACTGGGGTAAACCCCAGCGTACAGGCACCAAGTCTGGGGGCAATAAGTATGCCCACACCTGCTCGGCGCCTCTCACCGTGGGCAACTCCAGAGTGGAAGAGGGTCCAACCCCTCTCGAGAGGACTGGTATCAGAACCCAAACTGTGTGTGGAGGAGAGTCCAAAAAATTATCTGCTAGTGCTTCAAGTTTTACTGACTTTCTTGAAATCAGAAAAATAGCTCACTGAGAAAAAGCTTAACAGACTTCTCTATTTCATCTTTTTAAAAAAACTTGTCAGAAATGTTCTTAATTCAAGAATAGATATTGTTCAAAACATTATTTGAAAGCATTTTTTCCTTGATTTATGTGAAAAATGACCAACATTTAGATTCTTGGGCTTCATAAAAACAAAAGTTAATATTTACTCAAAGTAAGTGGAGGACTTTGGTCAATGGTGTTATACTTGTTTAGCGCTTTTACACCTTTCAAGGCGCTCAAAGCGCTTTACACTACATCGCCATCCACCTACTGGTGACGCAGCACCAGGAGCAATGTGGGGTTCAGTATCTCGCACAAGGACACTTAAGTGAGTTCATCAGGGCAGAGAATCGAACCCACAACCTCTGGGTTGGGGGTAGGCATGTGCCGGTATGAGATTTTGACGGTACGATAACCGTGAGCAAAAATACCGCGGTTTCACGGTATTGCAATTATAGCTCCAAAATGTGTTATTTTGAGATGGATGGGTTAGAAACCAATAACTTTTATTCCATTGAACAGGATTTTTTTTTTCAGAACATTGTTGCAAATTGGAACATGAATATATTGTTAAAATAAATAATCAATAAAAAAACAAATATTTTAAATAAAATTAAAATAAATATAACTTATGGACTATACCCACAGCCACATCTCAAGTTGCTCAAGATAAGAGCAAGAACAAAATAATTTCTATAAAAAAGTAAAAACACTTCTGAATAAAATTTTAGAAAATTTATACTGCATGACTTTTTTTTGAGGGCTGAAAAGCTCAAGTGAAGTTTCACCATTTTCAGCCACTGTGTCAACTCTAGTCTACATGTCATGCTTTTGTGTTAAAAAACAACAACAAATAATTAATAAGTTAATAAGTTGGTTAAAAATGTAAACGTTAGTTAAAATGTAAATATTGTTGTGGAAAGGTTTCATCTATAAAATAAATAAATAAATAAAAAAAATTGGGAGTGAGACCTCTCCTTGATCCAGCGAATGTGGATTTGTGCTTAGGGCAAGATCATCTTTCGCAATTAACGATTGTTGACGCTATCCCATTTTCCCCTTCATTCAAGCGAATCAAGCTTGTTTTCCATACTGCGGCTGTAACACTCGACGAAGTTGCTCTCCCAGTCTAGGCTAACATTCGTCTTTGTAAGCTTTTAGTTAGTTTGTATATCGAATTTGAAAGGAAAATGTGTGTGTTGTTTTTGGCGAACTTTTTCATGGTGCTAATCTGTTGAAGCTACTCACACATGGAAAAATACAATTGTACAACGTTTTAAATGTATTCATTTTGTATATTCCACTTACCACGATTTGAGAGCTCAATAAATTGGAGAAAAGAACGCCTTATGTTTGGAGTATTTGTTTTTGGGTTCGCTGGCTGTCTAGCCGATAGCGTCACTTTCACACACAGCAACAAACGGGAGGGGGTGAGCGCTGCCGCGCCACGCCACGCCACTTCTGGCTGCATTTTTGACACATGAAAAGTAGTGAATACCGTACTACGGTCTGACGGAAAATTTTAGTGGTTTTGAAACCGTGACGTTTTCACACCACTTTAAACTGTGAAACCGGTAACCGGCACATGCCTAGTTGGGGGACAACTACTCTACCACTGAGCCACACCATCCCCACTGTGACACATTAATCTGTTAACTAGCCTTCAAAAGTCAAACCAAGATGAAGAAAATTATTCGACTAGATTTAAGAAAAATCTAACTAGAACGTTATCCTATAAATTTACAGTGTGAAAGTTAGTATAATACAGATTTATTTTGCATTAATCATTAAAGGTGGGAATTGATAGGATTTTTACTATTCCGATTCCATTATCGATATTGCTTAACAATTCGATTCTTTATCGATTTTAATTTGGGGAAAAAGAAGAACAAACATTTTAATTGGAATTAGACCTGAACGATATATTGTCTAAACTTCGGAACTTTAAATACTGAGGTGTTTTTCAGTGGACCTATACCCGCGCCCAGGCTGGGGGATGAAAGTTTCAGCAGAGTGATGATGCTCAACAAATGGCTCAAAGCAACATGCGCTGGACAATCGATGTACTTCATTGACAATTTCAACATATTTTCAGGGCGCAGGCATCTCTTTAAGAACGATGGCCTTCACCTAAATAAGTCAGGAGTGCGGTTACTAAGCAGCAGCATGTTTTATCTCTTGAGGCACAGACAGTCTGCTTATCTCGAGGAAAGGAGGCAAGCTGTCCCAAAACATCGGATAAACATGGTGGCTGGGATGAGTGCTGAATCAGACAGTGTGCATGCAGAATCAATGTCTCCTCCAAAAATGGAGCCGATAGTCGCTGAAGGGGAAGTGACTAAGCCAGCCCTGCCAGGCTGTGACCAACCCTCCTCTGCTGAGGCTCCACTGCCTCAACGGGAGGAGACCCTGGTAGCAGGTGATCGACCCCCTTCAGACGAGACTCAAGAAGTGGCTCCATCAGCTCAACAGGAGGAGAACGACCCGACCGTGCAATCCTCTGCTGTCGAGGCCCCATCCAGCCCCAAATCCTCGCACTCCAAGACGCCACCACGCTGCCGACTCCAGGATAAGGCCCCATCCAGCCCCAAATCCTCACACTCCAAGACGCTATCACGCCACCGACTCCAGGATATAGCCCCATTCAGCACCAAATCCTCACACTCCAAGACGCCACCACTCCGCCGACTCAGTCAGGCTAAGGCCTCATCAAGGCCTAAATCCCCACAGTCCCGGAAGCCCCCCCGCCGACGACTTAGTTTGGATGAAATAATGAGTCAACCTGATCGGGACTCCATGGATCTAGATGGCAAGGTTAACCAGTCTCTTGATCTCCTCAAGTTCATGTCTTCGCTTCCACCCTGTACCTGTCACACCCGACAGGTGCCAGGGGAAGATGGCAACAAACCAACCAGCCTCCACTGGAATTCTCTCGGGGCAAAGCCAAAGCACTACAACTCTGGAATTACACGGTATTATCCTTCTATGGACGAAGCCATGTTTGCGACTGAAGGGGAATATTGGAATGTGTTGTTTTCAACCCATCAAGCTGACTTCGCAAAATAGTGTACCTTAATGTATCTCAAAGGGAATGTGCTGTTCTTAACCTTAAGGGCAGCCTGACCACTAAGTCAAAGGCCCCGAGGGACCACTAAGTCAAAAGCCCCGAGGTACCACTAGGTCAAACGAAGGAGTAAGGATCCCCAGGTACGGCCTGACCACTAAATCAAAAGAAGGGAGTAAGGATTCCCAAAAGGCTAACGGCCATACGAAACTTCTAAGGGAGGCCAATTATTCTCGCCGTGTGTGAAACTCGAACGGGAGGGGAAGTTACGAGGCGCGAAACTTGTTATAAAGAAGCGACGGGGGCAGGTAGGGTTAGAGTCTGCTGTGGGATTACGCGCGGTCGCCCAGCCTTGGTATTTCTTTGCTCGCTTTACCGAGGACGCCCCGGCTCTCCGTCCTTCCAGCACACGGTAATGAGATTTATGTTATTGCATGTAATCTATGAGCTGAAATACAATTGTTGCTTGCTTGCTTGTACACTTTATACTGTGGGTTAAATAAAATGTGCCGCTTGTTTAACGCAGTGAAGTGTTATTGTTTGCTGTCCATGTAGGTCGCCGACGATCCGCGATCCTGAAGTTAATAATAAGTCATAGCAATTGATTATGAGTTGTGACTATTGTATTATTTGATACTGTAATTGATTATAAGCAGTGTCTACTCAAAGAATACTTGTCTGATTGGATATAACAGACAAGTTAACCCATTGTAGCCTGGTGATTGGGTATCAGCCTCGCTACTATTCATTTTCATTGATACTGTGATTGATCGTAAGCAGTATCAGAATTGTTTCAAAACAATTATGGCGTCACGGACAGGATTAATAGTATTGATAAATTGATTAGTATTGATTGAAATTGGTCATTGTAATTAAGTAATACTGAGAATTTGTTGTTTGGTAAATTGACTTGAGTAATACTGGGATTGTGTTGTTTTGGGATTTACGTATTACTCGATAAATTGAGTGAACATTCCGGTATATTTTTGGTTTAGCGTTATCAGTAGCGCGGGAAGTGTCGTCGGCGCGCGGGTTCGCGGCCCAGCCAAGCCAGAGAGGTGGGAGTGAATAGCGGGGCGACGCTGAACGACTATAAGACGTTCATGGTGACACTGAACGCTGTCGAACGCGTGAAACGGTATAGCGCGGGGACCGGAAGGGACCGGAAATTTCAAAGTAATACTGAGTGAGACGTAACAGAATAGCGATGTTTCAGAAATTGCGGAATTAATAAACATTGTCTATTAAGCAAAAGTGTGCCTGTTGCTTACTCACTGCGAACCTGGAAAATTTCAAAACAATTTTGGAGTTGTCGGACAGGATTTCCGGAGAACTGCGACTTGGACATGGCTTGTTGTTTGAGTAAAACTTTGGATGAACCCGAAGGGGGTTCTGCTGACTGCGTCTCGGGAGTGCCGGGGTGGGACAGTCGTGAGTATAGAGAAATTGGGAATTCTGCTGACTGCGTCTCGGGAGTGCCGGGGTGGGACAGTCATGAGTATAGAGAAATTGGGAAATTGTTAACGCGGAATGGGGGACGCCCTGGTCCGTGGGTTAACATGACAACAGGGGCCAGCCCGACGTCAGTCAAAGATTTACTGACTCAGGTTGTGGTCCGAAAAAGAGCGCCTTTAGGGGGTGTACGAGAAATGAGGTGGATTTGTGTTGACAGTTAGTTCGTCATTGAACTCAAATTGTATGTTTTTATGTTTGGTCTGGTGTGAGCCACTGGTAGAATGTATGGTGATTTTGATTTGTATTTGAAATTGTGCTGTCCTGTATGATAAGTCATTGGGGATGGTTGTTGTTGTATGTGAGGCTGCGTTGCGTCATGATTCTTTTTTGCGAGGCTCATGTGTAATAGTTGAACGTTTATTGTGTGTGTATAATTGTAGTTATTGTCGCGTGACTGATTATGATTTTTTGCGTGGGATCGTGTGTGAATAGCTGACCGTTTACTGCGCAAAATGGGAAGAAGGGAACGTTTTTCAACATGAGGAGTGCGGTCCTTCGGTGGCCCCTATTTGCAACATGGGGTCCTCGACGGCATTCGCTGGGTTTTTGCCCAAATTGATTATAAGGGGAGGTTGTAATTGCAGCTGGGAATATTCCAGCCTTTTCCTTATATTATTTAGGATAAAATTGAGAAACAAATTGGGAAAACAGGTAAAACAAAAATGATTTTGAAATGGAATTTCATTAGAGATAAGAATAGATTATTGAGCTCAAGTGAAACTTATAGAATGTTAAGGATAATTAATTTAATTATCAACAAGCTCATGGATTAAACTGTGTTTAGACATTTGATTAACTGATTAATCGAATATGACTGAGGGTGGGGACAGCTGCATGCCAGCATCTGCCTGATCAACAGATGATGGTATTCCAGTTCCCGCCCAGAAGCTCAAAACAACAAGGATTATTGATAGTGTTGACAAATTATGTTAATGGGAACAGTGATAAAGTGATTATTCACCTTGATGCGGCTGTAACAGTTGAGGTGTGGTATTGGCAACTTAAGGGTTAATAATGTACACTTACTGTCATGAGTTGCTTTATTGATAACTTGAACACTGTCATGAGTTGCTTTATTGACAACTTGAATTTGACTGTCATAAGTTGCTTTATTGATAATTTGAATTTGAAATTTTTTCTTAAGGAATTTTGAAGATACGAAATATTGTCTAGGCTTACGGCTTTTGGATCGCATGCTGATGGAATTTGGCTGTCTTTGTTCGGCTGTGATGTCAGTGGCTAATAGACAATTCTAGATTTTGTCGTCACGTGGAATAGTGGCCAATTTTGTAATGAGTAATCCCACAACTCATCGCATAGGAACTGCGCAGGAAGCCAGTATCATTAAATGGAAATGGTATTTATCGGAGCGGGTAAAACCAGGTTTGAAGGGAGTGTCTATGTTGCACGAACAGATTGCGGAAGTGACTGAGGAAGATGAATTGCCCTTCGAAGTAAAACCACTAACAGAATCACCTGTTAAACTAGGGCAAAAATGGGACGAATTGAGCAGAGAAGACAAAATGAACGCATGGTTCACTGACGGCTCTTGTCAGTATTCAGGGGGAAAGCGAAAGTGGAAAGCCGGGGCCTTTAATCCCCAAGCTGGGCAATTGCTAGAGGAAGTGGGAGAAGGGAAAAGTAGTCAATGGGCGGAGTTAAAGGCAGCACATATGGTCATCATGCAGAGTGGGCCCATGGGCGTGCACGTGTACTCCGATTCTTGGTCGGTAGTACAGGGGTTACTCACCTGGATGCCAACGTGGCATGCGACCAAGTGGAAAATTCATAACAAGGAAGTGTGGGGAAAAGAGTTGTGGGAGCAGATATGGGAAAAAACGCACGAAGTACCCGTTACCATCTTGCATGTAGACGCGCACACGAATCGGACAGATGCTGAGGCATTACACAATCAAACTGTTGATCAAATGGTAAAAGTAATGGCAATTGAAAGGGAGTCAAGTCCCGGGTTAGCTAGATGGGCCCATGTCAAAGCAGGACATTGGGGAATTCAGGGGACTCTGCAGTGAGCACGTCAGAGGGGGATTGACTTGAAACTTGATGATATCAAAACGGCAAAATTTATAATGTATGTAATTACAGTAAATTACAAAAGACGGAAGTGAACAATTTGGAGAGAGAAGTGAATATTCGCGCTTCGCCAAGTGGAAATAATTATAACGATTTTGACTTTGCGATGTTAGAAAGAAGGTGCTTTTTGTGCAATCAAAGGGTACATTTAGCCAGGGAATGTGAGTGGAAGACATACAGGACAACTTATAAAATTGCAGAAACCGCCGAGTACCTGTTCGAGCTACTCCGGGTTTACCTAGATCTGGATTGTCACTTAAAGGGGTAACTTTACTTGCTGGGGGTTATTGATGCTGATTATCAAGGCGAATTGGGGATTGTAATATACAATTTGACTTCAGAACCGTTTATTGTGAAATATGACGGGAAAAATTGATACAAAAATGTGTCTGGTCCGAAGCGTTTGAAATCTCTTCTGCTTCTTCCAGCCTGACAATTGATAATGTGATGTGGAGGCGGCTTACTGGGACATCTACTGGGAGATCGCTACGGCTCTGCATGGTGGAGGACGCTCGGGGAGTCCGGTGTCCAAGGAAGGTCGTCCCTGCTCCTCTGGACCCCCCCCCCCCCCTGCACCCCAGGAGTCAACAATACAGGAAGGGTTCGCAGGGCTCCCATGGTGGCTGCAGGATGCCTCATCACGGTCACGTCTGAAACACCTGTCGGTCGGTCTGTGGCATCTCGACAACAAAACGTGTCACTCACGCAATGGCACTGAGTGGATGACCGAGGTCACGTCTGACCTATGGATCTCGAACAGCACGGAAGTTCGAGGGATCGGATGAATTGCTCCTGTTCCTTTGGATCCCCCTTCTCGTCCCTTTGCCCCCTTGTTTGCCCCCTTTGTCCCCAGATTGAAGAAAACGCACACGGAGATTCACTGGATCGTCTTGTTTCCCCCTTTCCCCACATGTGCCGCACGGAAACAGCGTGCATGGTACGACACCCTTCTGGGTGGAACCAGAACCGTGTTAAGCATCTCTAACACGATTGATGGAGAAGTCACCAGAACTATGTTGTCCAACACCGGAAGTGACATTGCGCACGGTCTCTCGACCGTAGGGCTTTGGATGCCCACATCTATCGCGCCTCATGAAGAAGCGGCGTCTTTATTCTTAGCACAATTGTCATGGGATAAAGGGATGTGGGATGCAACACAAGAAGTATTAACCAATATTTCTAATGCATTGAATATGACTGTGTGTAATTTACAGGTACTTAACATGAAGTTACACCTTTGACACAATCAGTGATAACTACGAAAATGCACTGGAAGGTTGTATTCCCTGTTTTTCCATCGTGTGCTCGGAGGAAGAGAGAGTGGTATGACACGTTGTTAGGGGGAACGGGAACGTTATTGGGGGTACCATTACCATTGATAATGAGGTAACGCGATATAAATTAGCTGGAACCGGACAGGGAACTCATGATGCCTTACTAAAAGTAGGAATGTGGCTTCCTAATTCAATAGTGGGACAAAAAGAAAATGCTAAACTGTGGCAAAAATGTCTTTAAATGGGAATCAAACATGTGGAACGCCACTAGTGAAGTGTTAACTAATGTAACTAAACAGCTAAACTGGACCACATGTAGCATACAATACCTACATGCACAGGCGCAGAAGGACGAACAATGACTACGGGAAATTATCAGGAGTGGCGTACGAGTTGGAATATATCTTCGGAGTTATGGTTACAGTTACACTCGGAATATACGGTTTGTAATGCGACCGAATGTAGGGGATATTGGACACAATACACAGTAACCTCAAACGTTACCGTATGTAAATTCCAGGTATTACCCGTAATAACTGAACTAGGATATTGGTTTTTGCATGTAGAAGGTGAATGGTTTAATTCGGGAACGAACCAAACCTTTAATACCGATCTTTGCGAGAACACAGATAAAGGACTAGCTTGTAAATTGCATCACGAATTTGTTAATCCTTGCTTAACAAAAGTAGACTTCGCCTTATGCGATTGGTCAAGGGAACCGAGTAGGGACATTTTGTGGCAGGTGGGACCACATACCCTTTGTGTGGCCACTGCCCAAAATCACTCCATGTTGCCAACGGTTCCATTTGTAGGATGCCTATGTAATGTTCGTTTCTTTCAGTGGGGAAACGGGACGTATTGGTTGACAAATTACACAGTTGCTAGCCGGTTTACGGCTGTGCAATGGGAAGTGTTACATACACCATGGCAAATCTCTTTGGAGCGTTTCAAATGCGCATTGGAACAATCCACTGAGATAAAGAAATTGATTAACTCACATGCGTCCAATGTTTCCCAGCTGATGGTATCAACATTAATGGCTAAAGGAGAAATTTTGCATGCTGCTAAAATTATTCAGCAACAATCTGCTCATCATTGGTGGGACATATTTACAGGATTATCACAAACTGCTAGGGTAACGCTGCTTCCACCAATGATTTTAGTCTTAATCGCTATTGCTTTAACTACGCTATGTAATATTGGAATTTGTTGCTATGTTAAACGTCTAGAGGACCAGGTTGCCCGGAAAATATATCATCAGTTAGAATTATGAGGGTACGAGTAGAAAAAATAAACTTGGACGGGGTAGATGCATGCGTAGCAATTATATTTACTGAAGAAGGGGGGCCTATCTTGGACTACCAAGATATGAGGGGTGGATTCTTTTATCGCCGTATAAAGCGCCACCCTGACCGTGTAAATATGCTTATAGCCACTGTGTATGAAATAGTAACCGACCATTATTCATTTGTCTATGCTAATAAACTAAAATTGTCATGAGGATAACCATTGAAGCAGAACATTGCCGCTGTTCTGTGAGGATTGATGCCGAGAGAGACAGAGGCAGACATCTCATGGAAATAATAATGAACTATGGGACCCATAGGGAACGGAACTTAGGGGAAATGCAAACCAGGCGAGAATTATATGAGGGAGTTGTACTATTTGTTATGACTCAACGATGCCATGGCTCCTCGACCGGATGGTCAGAGTCGTGGCTATTATGGGTGTACGATAATTGGGGAGAGTTTGCACAAGGCCTAATTAATTAATCCGGACTCTGCTTGATGTGGTTGAAAGCACCAGGAGTGGAATGAAGGGGAATATTGGAATGTGTTGTTTTCAACCCATCAAGCTGACTTCGCAAAATAGTGTACCTTAATGTATCTCAAAGGGAATGTGTTGTTCTTAACCTTAAGGGCAGCCTGACCACTAAGTCAAAGGCCCCGAGGGACCACTAAGTCAAAAGCCCCGAGGTACCACTAGGTCAAACGAAGGAGTAAGGATCCCCAGGTACGGCCTGACCACTAAATCAAAAGAAGGGAGTAAGGATTCCCAAAAGGCTAACGGCCATACGAAACTTCTAAGGGAGGCCAATTATTCTCGCCGTGTGTGAAACTCGAACGGGAGGGGAAGTTACGAGGCGCGAAACTTGTTATAAAGAAGCGACGGGGGCAGGTAGGGTTAGAGTCTGCTGTGGGATTACGCGCGGTCGCCCAGCCTTGGTATTTCTTTGCTCGCTTTACCGAGGACGCCCCGGCTCTCCGTCCTTCCAGCACACGGTAATGAGATTTATGTTATTGCATGTAATCTATGAGCTGAAATACAATTGTTGCTTGCTTGCTTGTACACTTTATACTGTGGGTTAAATAAAATGTGCCGCTTGTTTAACGCAGTGAAGTGTTATTGTTTGCTGTCCATGTAGGTCGCCGACGATCCGCGATCCTGAAGTTAATAATAAGTCATAGCAATTGATTATGAGTTGTGACTATTGTATTATTTGATACTGTAATTGATTATAAGCAGTGTCTACTCAAAGAATACTTGTCTGATTGGATATAACAGACAAGTTAACCCATTGTAGCCTGGTGATTGGGTATCAGCCTCGCTACTATTCATTTTCATTGATACTGTGATTGATCATAAGCAGTATCAGAATTGTTTCAAAACAGCGACACCAATATGATGTGCACCGGGTCCAGGTTGTGACAACATTACAAAGACTGTTCTGTCCCAGCAAAAGCCGGGGCCTTATGGAGTACAGTATGTATGCTCAACAATCCCAGTGGTGATAAACAACAAAAAAAGGGCTAGACTGGTGAGAAATAAAAAACGTTCAATCAACTCTGCCAACCTGTTAAGCATAGTAAGTCATTCCCAAAACTCACCAGTGAATCCAGTCTGGCATCTCCAATTGGCTCTGCTAAATATTAGATCTTTAGCTGGCAAATCTTTCTTAATTAATGATTTTATCAGCAAACATAACCTTGACATGTTGTTCCTAACAGAAACTTGGTTAGATCAAGATAAGAGTTCGACAGTTCTGATTGAGGCAACCCCCACAAACTTCAATTTCTTTAGTGCTCCAAGAACCCATAAGAAAGGAGGTGGGGTTGCCAGTCTGATCAGGGACAGTTTTCAATGCACGGATATTTCATGTGGTCAGTTTGATTACTTTGAATATATTGTCATTCAGCTAAAAAGCCCTTGCAGAGCTGCCTTGGTAACAATTTACAGACCACCGAAGTATAACACAATGTTTTTTGATGAGCTTACCAAAATACTGTCTTCCGTCTGCATGGACTTTGATTGTGTTGTTTTAGTGGGTGACTTTAACATTCATGTTGATAATCCTGAAGAAGGATGTGCTAGAGAGCTTTTAAATATTTTGGATACATTTGGTTTATCTCAGCATGTCACAGTTCCAACACATAACAGAGGGCACATACTGGACTTAATAATATCCAAAGGTCTTAACATCTCTGAGGTCACAGTGAATGATGTTGCTCTGTCTGATCACTACTGCATTATGTTTAAAATGACCACCCCTGTCCATCCTCTGAAAAGGGAAACAGAGGTGATTAGGAAGCGTTACATAAGTGATAACACATGTGCGTTATTCACACAGGCCTATGCCTCATCATTAACCTCTACAATAGCTCCAGTGGAAGAACTTGTAAATAGTTTCAGTTCCAGTGTGATGACTGTAATGGACACTATTGCCCCGATTAAGACAAAAACTTTGTCAAGAAAGAAGAGGTCACCCTGGAGAAATGCCACACTAGCTATAAAACAAAAACAAGTTTGTAGACGAGCAGAACGCAGATGGCGAAAAAACAAACTCCTAGTTTTTTATGATATCTACAAAGAGAGTCTTCGCAAATACAACCAGGAACTGAAAAATGCTAGACAATCATATTTTTCAGAGATCATTAGTAGAAACACCAACAATACTCGCACACTATTTTCTGTTGTTGACAAACTGACAAACCCACAAGCATCAATACCTCAGGAATTGGCATCTGAGGTGTCCTGTAATAATTTCGCAGCATTCTTTACACACAAAGTACTAAAGATTAGACAGGCTGTGTGCAACTCCGGATTAACAAATGTTACACTAAACACCTCCCAAAATGTCCCCCACGTCAATCTTAGACAGTTTAGCCTCCTGGACTATGCCACTTTAACAGAAATTGTGTCGAAATTAAAGCCCACAACATGCTGCCTCGACATCCTTCCTTCAAACTTTTTCAAAACTGTTTTTCATTGCATAGCCCCAGACATACTTCAGATTATAAATACTTCCCTCCAAACAGGAGAGTTTCCTCAGACTTTAAAAACTGCAGTAATAAAACCTCTCCTAAAAAAACCTAATCTGGATGCCTCAACCATTAGTAATTACAGGCCAATATCAAATCTGACATTCCTGGGGAAAATTATCGAAAGGGCTGTGTTTGAACAGATCCAGACTTTTATGATGCAAAACAATCTTTTTAACTCATTTCAGTCTGGATTTCGGCCACAACACAGCACCGAGACCGTGCTTATCAAAGTCCTAAATGATATTCGTCGGAATACCGATGCAGGCAAATCATCTGTTCTGCTACTATTGGATCTCAGCGCCGCATTTGACACGGTTGATCACAACATACTACTCAGCAGATTGGAACAGTGGGTAGGGCTTACTGACACTATTCTTCAGTGGTTCACATCCTATTTACATGATAGAGATTTCTTTGTGTCAATTGGAAACTATCAGTCAGAACGAACCAAATTCACGTGTGGAGTCCCTCAAGGGTCAATTCTTGGACCACTCTTATTTAACATCTATATGCTTCCGTTAGCTCAGATAATGGAACAGTATGATATCTCCTATCACGCCTATGCAGATGACACACAACTGTACATTTCTGTGTCCCCACATGATTATAGTCCCTTAGTCTCCCTGAGTAAATGCATTCGTCAAATCAATGAATGGATGTGCCAGAATTTTCTCCAGTTAAATGTAGAGAAGACAGAGGTGATCATTTTTGGGCCAAAAAAGGAAAGGTCAAAGATAAGCAGCCAACTTAGCACAATGTCACTAACAGCTACAAATCAAGTCAGAAACCTTGGCGTAATTATTGACTCAGACCTAAAATTTGATAGCCATCTAAAGTCCGTCACTAAATCCGCTTATTACCACCTAAAAAATATAACCAGAATTAAGGGGCTTCTGACTCAACAAGACATGGAAAAACTTATGCATGCATTCATTTTCAGCAGATTGGACTACTGCAACGGTATATTTACAGGTCTTGATAAAAAATCAGTCAGGAAGCTGCAGCTAGTACAGAATGCTGCAGCCAGAGTCCTCACAAATACAAGGAAGCTGGACCACATTACACCGGTTTTGAAATCGCTACACTGGCTTCCAGTGAGTCAAAGGATAGACTATAAAATACTACTGCTCGTCTACAAAACACTTAATGGCCTTGGACCAAAATACATGCTTGACTTGTTAGATTCCTATGAGACATCTAGACCCCTAAGGTCGTCTGGAACGGGTCTTCTGCATGTTCCAAGAACAAGAACCAAGAGGGGTGAGGCAGCATTTAGTTATTATGCTCCTCACCTCTGGAACAAGTTACCCGAACGTCTGAAGTATGCTCAAACTGTTAGCTCCTTTAAATCAGGGCTAAAAACGCTTTTGTTTGGCACTGCATATCCATAACTGTCTATATATTTCAACCTACCTGCCTTCTATTCCTATTGTGCTTATCTCCATTGCTGATTTCAATGATTATTAGTAGTAGTAGTTTTTGCTTTTTATTTTTATTTTTGTTTTATTTTTATTTATTTATTTTTATTCTGTGATTAGATGTGATCATTTGTCTTGGTTTTTACGTTGTGTTGATTTAAATGTGATTTTTATGGTCTTCATGTGATGTAAAGCACTTTGAATTGCCTTGTGTTGAATTGTGCTATATAAATAAATTTGCCTTGCCTTGCCTTGCCTAAACATCGCCATCGAGATGTGCGCATGCGCAATAGTCCCATTGCATTGACGTGCGATAGTTTTTCATTTTATTTTTATTGGTTTTAATCCACAAACTTTTTGGTTCGCTTCATGCTTTCCACAGCCCAAAAATGTGGAAGTGAGGAAAAAGCAATGCTTGAGATGACCTTCAATGTGTACGAGTTCTTCCTCTTCCTTGATGGATGGCGACTCTTCCTCCTCCTCCTTGATCCACGCAGACTCCCGGTGTTCAGGATGATGGGCTCGGCTGACATCTGCAAGACCAAAACCACAAACAATCTTATTTCTTCATTTGCAAACATGTGTCCCCGAAGTTTATTTCTGTTGGGGAAAATTCATCCTTGCCATTTTTTTTTTAAATTCGTGTTTTCCAATCCAATATATACAGTGTATATATACAGTGCCTTGCAAAAGTATTCGGCCCCCTTGAATCTTGCAACCTTCCGCCACATTTCAGGCTTCAAACATAAAGATATGGAATTTAATTTTTTTGTCAAGAATCAACAACAAGTGGGACACAATCGTGAAGTGGAACAACATTTATTGGGTAATTTAAACCTTTTTAACAAATAAAAAACTGAAAAGTGGGGCGTGCAATATTATTCGGCCCCTTTACTGTCAGTGCAGCAAACTCACTCCAGAAGTTCAGTGAGGCTCTCTGAATGCTCCAATGTTGTACTAAATGACCGATGATGATAAATAGAATCCACCTGTGTGTAATCAAGTCTCCGTATAAATGCACCTGCTCTGTGATAGTGTCAGGATTCTGTTTAAAGTGCAGAGAGCATTATGAAAACCAAGGAACACACCAGGCAGGTCCGAGATACTGTTGTGGAGAAGTTTAAAGCCGGATTTGGATACAAAAAGATTTCCCAAGCTTTAAACATCTCAAGGAGCACTGTGCAAGCCATCATATTGAAATGGAATGAGCATCAGACCACTGCAAATCTACCAAGACCTGGCCGTCCTTCCAAACTTTCTTCTCAAACAAGGAGAAAACTGATCAGAGATGCAGCCAAGAGGCCCATGATCACTCTGGATGAACTGCAGAGATCTACAGCTGAGGTGGGAGAGTCTGTCCATAGGACAACAATCAGTCGTACACTGCACAAATCTGGCCTTTATGGAAGAGTGGCAAGAAGAAAGCCATTTCTCAAAGATATCCATAAAAAGTCTCGTTTAAAGTTTGCCACAAGCCACCTGGGAGACACACCAAACATGTGGAAGAAGGTGCTCTGGTCAGATGAAACCAAAATTGAACTTTTTGGCCACAATGCAAAACGATATGTTTGGCGTAAAAGCAACACAGCTCATCACCCTGAACACACCATCCCCACTGTCAAACATGGTGGTGGCAGCATCATGGTTTGGGCCTGCTTTTCTTCAGCAGGGACAGGGAAGATGGTTAAAATTGACGGGAAGATGGATGCAGCCAAATACAGGAACATTCTGGAAGAAAACCTGTTGGTATCTGCACAAGACCTGAGACTGGGACGGAGATTTATCTTCCAACAGGACAATGATCCAAAACATACAGCCAAATCTACAATGGAATGGTTCAAAAATAAACGTATCCAGGTGTTAGAATGGCCAAGTCAAAGTCCAGACCTGAATCCAATCGAGAATCTGTGGAAAGAGCTGAAGACTGCTGTTCACAAACACTCTCCATCCAACCTCACTGAGCTCGAGCTGTTTTGCAAGGAAGAATGGGCAAGGATGTCAGTCTCTCGATGTGCAAAACTGAAAGAAACATACCCCAAGCGACTTGCAGCTGTAATTGGAGCAAAAGGTGGCGCTACAAAGTATTAACGCAAGGGGGCCGAATAATATTGCACGCCCCACTTTTCAGTTTTTTATATGTTAAAAAAGTTTAAATTATCCAATAAATTTTGTTCCACTTCACAATTGTGTCCCACTTCTTGTTGATTCTTGACAAAAAATTAAAATTTTATATCTTTATGTTTGAAGCCTGAAATGTGGCGAAAGGTTGCAAGGTTCAAGGGGGCCGAATACTTTTGCAAGGCACTGTATGTATATATATTGTAGCGTTTGCTTAGCGGAAGTTTGGTCGCGAAAACAGCACACGAGCCTCAGCGCCTTTTTCCTCTTTTATTAACTTCCCGCCACCTCACCAATGCAAAAAAAAAAAACAACAACTATATACACTGACGCAATCCAGTCCACCAATCAGAGCGCCGCGCCGGTGCACCAGCACACCAACGACAGTCCCGTGCTGGTGCATAAATTAACCCATTGATGACAGCCCCGGTGACGCTACACAGCCCCCACCTAGCCGGTTAGTTGTCCCCAGCAACCGTAGCGTCCAGAATGTAATCCTGTAACCGGAAAGGAAGTCTGCTGTGCCGCCGAGGACGCCCCGTCTCTACTCCAGCCGGCGTAGGAGATGTCCGAGAGTTCTCAGCCCGTTCCTCCAGACTGGCCTCCGTCTCTGGAGTTGCCCGGGGTTGATAAGGGGCGAGCCGGTCCCGATGGAGGACGACCACCCGGTTCCTCCTCAATGTCTGTACTCGATACACCACATCCGACAGTTTCTCCAGAACAGTGCACGGTCCCACCCAGTGGCTCATGAGTTTTGGGGACAATCCCCGCTTTCGCTCTGGGCTGTAGATCCAAACCTGTGCGCCGACAGCGATGTCTTCCCCTCTACAGCGGACGTCATATGCCCTCTTCTGGCGAACGCCAGCCTGGCCGAGGGTTTGTCGGGCTACGTCGTGAACCTCTCGTAGTCTGTCTCGCAGATGGCCATAGTAATCCATTCCTGCCTCGCCCACCACCTCTGGCTCAGGAGGGGATCCAAACACCAGGTCAACAGGAGTGCGGAGCTCTCGCCCGAACATGAGAGCCGCGGGAGTGCATTTAGTGGACTCCTGAACCGCCGAGCGATATGCCCATAGGACCAGAGGTAGATGTAAGTCCCAATCACGTTGCTGACGGCTGGTCAAGATGGCAAGTTGAGTGGCCAGAGTGCGGTTAAAACGTTCCACCAAACCATCACTCTGGGGGTGCAGTGGCGTAGTACGGGTCTTCTTGATTCCGAGTCGCTTGCAGACCTCACTGAAGACCTTAGCCTCGAAGTTCCGCCCCTGGTCACTATGCAATTCCTCTGGGGCACCAAATCTGCAGAACATCTCATTGACCAGATGTTCGGCGGTAGTGATGGCGCTCTGGTCAGGGACAGCATAGGCTTCAGGCCATTTGGTAAAATAGTCCATGGCCACCAAGACATATCGATTTCCTCGTTCGGTGACTGGAAAGGGGCCCAGGATGTCAACGGCCACACGCTCCATGGGTGCCCCCACCTGGTACTGTTGCAGGGGGGCATGCGAGCGTTGGCCTGGCCCCTTCTGTGCTGTGCAAGTGTCACAGCGGTGCACATGGAGTTCAACATCTAGGCGACATCCTGGCCAGTAGAATCGGGAACGGAGGCGCAGCAGGGTCTTGGTGACGCCGAAGTGACCCGTTCCGGCCGAGCCATGGACGAGCTGGAGGACTTGCATCCTCAGGTTACGAGGCACCAGGAGTTGGAGGATATCACGGGTGCCAGCAGGATTCTTCCAGCGACGGTAGAGAAGGTTGTCACGGATGACAAGGCCAGCCCACTGCGAATGGAGTGCCTTAGTCTCTTGGTCGAGCATAGCGATGGCCGCCCATGCTGGACGCTGGTCGGCCTCCAGCCATCCTCGAACACGGCTGAGAACGGGGTCCCCTTCTTGGGCGTGTCGTAACGTCACCAGGTCAACCTCAACCATGTTGGGAGCCGTCGCTGTCGCTCGGTCGTGTGCCCCACCCCGGCCGAGAGTATTCTCTTCGGCCGCGGCTGCTTCTCGATGTGCCACTGCCACTGTGGCCACCGGTTCTCGTTCCTCCTGGCGTTGGCAGTGTCGGCAGTCATTGCAGGGCCGCCGTGACAGGGCATCAGCGTTGGTGTGTTGACGCCCTGGACGATGATGGATTTCGTAGTCGTAGTCCTGCAGCGTCTCCATCCACCGAGCGAGCTGTCCTTCGGGCTCCCGGAAAGTGAGAAGCCAGGTGAGCGAGGCGTGGTCAGTGCGCAGAAGGAATTTTTGCCCATACAAATATGGCCGGAACCGGCGCAGTGCCAAGACCACAGCCAGCAGTTCCCTCCGTGTGACACAGTAATTTCGTTCAGGCCGGCTGAGGGCACGACTATAGTAGGCGACGACTTGCTCACCGTGCTCGCCTTCTTGTGACAACACTGCCCCTATGCCAACGTTACTAGCATCAGTGTCCACTATAAATGGTCGCTGGAGGTCGGGGTAGGCCAACACTGGAGCTTCAATTAAGGCTCTCTTGAGTCTGGTGAAGGCCCGGCCACAGTCCTCAGTCCACTGAAACACTTGCCCCTTTTGCGTCAATTTGTGCAGAGGGCTGGCAATGGAGGCGAAGTCCCGAATGAATCGACGGTAGTAGGACGCCAGGCCCAAAAAACTGCGCAGCTCACTGACATTCCCCGGCACCGGCCAGTCTTTCACGGCCGCTGTCTTAGCTGGGTCGGTGGCCACCCCCGCCGCATTGATGACGCGGCCCAAGAATGACGTCTCTCGTCTAAACAGGTTGCACTTCTTGGGGTGGAGACGAAGCCCAGCTTGTCTGATTGCGTCGAACACCTCCCGTAGGTGGCTCAGCGCGCTCTGGAAGTTAGCTGCATGGACTAGAAGGTCATCCAAGTAGACAACACAGCGGCTGCGTGGAATGTCAACGAGCACTTTCTCCATCAGACGTTCAAAGGTGGCTGGAGCATTGCAAAGTCCAAATGGCATAACTCTGAACTGCCATAATCCTTGTCCCAGGGAGAATGCAGTCTTTGGTCGTGCCTCTGGGGCTAGTTCCACCTGCCAATATCCGCTCCGCAGGTCAAGAGAGCTGAACCAGCAGGAGCCGGCGACGTAGTCAAGGGCATCGTCGATACGCGGCAGGGGGTAAGAGTCCTTGCGTGTAACTTTATTGAGCCGCCGATAGTCTACACAGAATCGCCAAGTGCCATTTTTTTTCTTGACCAGAACTACTGGGGCTGCCCATGGGCTGGACGATGCCTCGATTACTCCCGCCTCCAACATCTCTTGAATTTGTTTTTCGGCTGTAGCACGCTTGGCGAAGGGAAGGTGCCGAGGCCGAAGGCGAATGGGGCTTGCATCCCTGGTATCTATCTCGTGCTGAACCAAGCCGGTGTGCGTGCAGTCTTTGTCTTTGGCGGCAAAGATGTCAGCGAAGCAGTCCAACAGCTCCTTCAACTGGTGACGCTGGCCGCTTTCTAAACCATCACTGCTCCGTCGGTACAGCTCCTCGATGGCTTGCTTGGTCTCAGCGGATGGTGGTAGTGGATTCGGTCTCGTGGCTTGTGGTCCATCGTGCCTTCTCACCGCCGATGGCATGGACGTGTGTCGCAGTCCTTTTCCGCCAGCCGTTTGCAGGGGAATCACCTCAGAGTCCAATTTTAGTGCAGTACTGGCTACGTCCACCACTGCTTTCCATTCTGAAAGCAAGTCTAGCCCAATGATGCAGGGATCTTGTATTTGGGCCAACCAGAACTGGTGGTCCACCTGTTGTCCAGCCACGGTCACAGTGAGAGTCTTAACGCCCCACATCTTGGCTCGTTCTCCTGTGACAGTCATTATGTGCAGTTTGGTGCGTTTCCATCCTTGGGGTTTTTGGGCCGTGGTACCAGGCAGGGTACCAGGGCAGATGAGGGAGATGGTGGACCCTGTGTCCACCAAAGCCTTACACAGGGTCCCATTTATGCAGCAGTCCAAGTGTAATCCATGTGCTTGCCCGAGGCGACCCAGTCGTAGCAAATCTGTGCGGGAGGACGAGATCGGTGGCAGTTCTCCCGCTGTGCCACCCCTCTTTAGTTTAACTGTTGGTCAGCGAGTGTTTTCGGTGCCGGAGCTGGACAATGGCGTGCGACGTGCCCGGGTTCACCGCACCGGAAGCACTTCTCTTTGTCTTTGTTGCGACGCCACTTCGGCCGGTGCTGGGGTGCGGTGGCGGCTTGGCAAACCACTTCGTCGTCGTGGCCATCTTCGTAGTCTCCTAGATCAACGCGGTTAGCTCTGTGCTTTGGCCCACAGTCTGCCCTGCTGTCACACAGTATGTGCTCGACCCGCTCAGCCTCATCGAGCGCACTAGCCAATGTCTTTGGTGCGCACAAACGAACATGTTGTTGAAGCAGCTGTGGACGAAGACCCCGAATGAAGGCTTGCAGGGCCAGTTCTTCCTGCGCCATGGAACTGAAAGTGCTGTAACCTTGTCTTGCATGAAGCTGGAGGTCTGCTGCATAAGCGCCAAAGCACTCGTTTCCTTTTCGATGACGGTTGAACAGCTTGTCCCTTGAATCATCAGCGTAGTTGCGGTGTCCAAAATGTTGACGCAGAGCTCCCTCTAGTGCTTGCCAACAAAGCCGTTCTTGTGGCCGAAGATCAGTTAGGATCTGCAGGGCATTTCCTTCCAATGCAAGGGCAACTTGGACCGCCGTCTCTTCATTTGACCAGCCATTAAATTGTGCCGCCATTTGAACTTGGATGAGGTAAGTCTCCAGCGGTCCCTCACCATTGTAACGTGGCAGTTTGGTCATCACTTTTTGCCTCGGCATCTCCACAGTTCCACTTGCTGCTTGCACACTGCTTCCCATGTTATATTCATGGCATTTGGGAATGCTTGATGTCGCATAATGGCGCCCCCCATGGCAAGGACGGGGATCGATCCTCATCCCATCAAAGCCCTCCCCCTCGTTGCTCGCCTCCACTCGCTGATTGTGAGCGCGGCGCTCGCTTGCTCCGTCAGAGTAGCGTAGTTGCTTTGGCTTGCTCTGATAAGGGAGGGGGGTGCACGCCGTCTCGTAAAGCCGCCCCCTCTCATTACTTGCTTCAGCTCGTCGTTCTGGGAAGCGACGCTCGCTCGCTCCGTCAGGGTGACGTTGTCCTTTCGGTTTGCTCCGATTCGCCAAACTCCCGTGCTCCATTTGCAAGCGTGAAATGAAATCTTCAATCTCCTCAATTGTGGTCGCCATCCTGCAATCCCACTTCTGACACCAAATGTAGCGTTTGCTTAGCGGAAGTTTGGTCGCGAAAACAGCACACGAGCCTCAGCGCCTTTTTCCTCTTTTATTAACTTCCCGCCACCTCACCAATGCAAAAAAAAAAAACAACTATATACACTGACGCAATCCAGTCCACCAATCGGAGCGCCGCGCCGGTGCACCAGCACACCAACGACAGTCCCGTGCTGGTGCATAAATTAACCCATTGATGACAGCCCCGGTGACGCTACAATATATATATATATATATATATATATATATATATATATATATATATATATATATATATTAGCAGAAAACACAGACAAGACTGAAAAAGCAGTTTCTGCTCTTGCACCCCTTTTTAAAATAAACTGCTCTGTTATAAGCCAAAAGAACTGTTGTGTTTGATAGAACAATATGTCTACCGTAATTTCCCGACTACAAGCCACTACTATTTTCCCTCATTTTGAATCCTAAGGCGTCTGCAATGATGCGGCCAATTTATCAATTTTTCTAACGACCACCAGGAGCGCTCGAGCATAAAATGTAAGCGTAATACACGTGGAATATATATGTGTCGAGGAAGACGCTAGTTTGCACTCTGACCCATATTTTAATTTTGAGCTTTGTGCGCGAATAAAAGTAGCAGACCCTCATCTTTGTGCTTTCGTAAAATTAGCAGACCGGCATCATGGAAAATGCTAGAAGAAATGGGTATGACGTGCCGAGTTGAATTGAAGGCTTGGATGAGAGATCGTTTACCAAAACTGGCCGCACGAGCAGAGCAACTTTTGCACAAGTCTGACAGCGTGGAGCAGTGAAAAAAAAATCCACCGTCACCAACGGGTTTCGAAAAGCCGGTCTGCTGCGTGACGAAGAGGACGACACACGCTCAGGAGTGAGCTTGAGGAGTCAACTAAGTGCCGTTTTGCTGGCGCTCTTCGGAAAGAAAAGTTAAGGTATTGTAACGTTGATAAAGAGTCACCCGTTTAGTTAGGTTGCAATTATTTATGTTGGAAACTCGTGGAACACCACACGACTGCTGTCTGCAGCAGCTGACGCGCACGCACCCCCTCAACAACAGGAAGGCACGTCTCTCGCTCTTCCGCACCTCCCTTACTCCCGTAAGTCACGTGCTATATTTATAACCCGATTCGTTAAAGTATGTTATTAAAACTCAGAAAGCTCTGTGTATTTCTTCATAAATATCTCATGTTACTTTGTGGGCACACGCTGCTTATAAACAGGAGAGGCTTTTGTATGTACAAAATGGTTTTTCCTTTAAAAACGTAATGGGTGAGGCTTGTAATCAGGGGCGCTCAATAGTCCGGAAATTACAGTATATGCTGCCATAGCAGATTCATGGCGCAATAAGCCACCGAACTATTTTTAATTTTTCCGATTTACCCTGGAAACCCCCGTTTACAGACATCACACAACCGCTTTTGTTTCAACCCAGCCATAAAAAGAAGGTAAGTAATTTTATTTATTATTCGAAATGTGTCATTTTTAGCTTAGAATCATTAATCGATGTCTAATATTTCGTTTTAAAAAAATGAGTTTGAAAAATTATTTACTCACATATTTTAAACTTTTCAACAAATTACATCACAATGAAAAAAATGGAACAAGTCTGGTATTTACGTGACCATCATCCGTCACTTTACACAATATTTAAGGTAAGTAAACGCTGTCATCAACGTCTCCCACCAGCTACAAGATTCCACTCCAGCGTGCTTAGTGTATTTAGCGATGGTTAAACAAATACTATAACGTAAGCTTTTTAATGAGGCAGATAACATGGCTAGTTAGCATGCCAAGAAAGCTAACTAGTTTTCCTCTCTACCATTACCCTACTTTTGATCTTAATTGTGGTTGTCAGCCCTAAACCCTCTAAATATATATTAAATGCATCTTACCAGATATAAAATGACTACTACATAATCTGTGGTAATCGTTTGGAGCCCAGTTTTCTCGTCGAATTGCAGCAGCCCATCTCGCTCTCCTCTCCGGGTCTCTCGGAATCCGGTAGAACTTCAAGTCTCTCCGTCTATCTTCTCTGTTATTGCAACCGACCGCCACACACGCCTTCACCATTTTGATTATTAATGTTAACGAGCAGAAAAACATGCCTTAAATAGGAGGAATGTACGTAGCCGTAACAGGTAAACACGATGTGTTGACGGACAATTGGGCGGCACCAGTCAGGAGGGCGGAGTTGTGACGTCACATGGGTAGGGTCTATACGGGCAACATGGCGCGGGTGCGTGGCTGTGACGTCACGTGAGTAGGGTCTATAGACCCTACTCACCTACGTCACAAAATGGGCGTGTCGCTGTTTCCGGCCGCCATATTGTACCTCTTTTTCAGACCTATTCTCATTGTTTTCTATTAGTCGAGCAAGTTATAGAGCAATTCATGGAAGCCCCGGTGTTATCTGACGCTGTAAACTCATTGGATCCGTTGCATAAAAGGCGTTACGTGGAAAAGCTTCAGTTTATCCATTCGCCAGATCCGTATTTGATGCCTAAATCGATGTTTTTCGACCCGCTGGCTTCGCCTGACATCTGATACCCACACAAAATCAGCCTATTCTCACGAAAGTTTGAAAAACTTTAAGAGCTTGGAGGCTTATAAATGCAACGTTGCTGGTTAGGTGAAACACGTCCTCGTACACGAAAATTCGGCAGGAATCTTGTGCTCGGAAGGTGAGTTACGAAATTTTCAATTGAAAATCTTTTGTTCTTGCTAACATCCACTGTCAAGTCTAATGTATTTCATGTCATTTGTCAATGGCGCTAGGGCTTTTAATGTTTATATGGTTTAGCGATAGCACTAACTACATACATACGTGTATGTTGTCGGCGATTAGCCTAGCAATGATCTTAATTGTGGTTGTCAGCCCGAAACCCTCTAAATATATATTAAATGCATCTTACCAGATATAAAATGACTACTACATAATCTGTGGTAGTCGTTTGGAGCCCAGTTGTCTCGTCGAATTGCAGCAGTCAATCGCGGCCTCCTCTTCGTGTCTCTCGGAATACGGTAAAAATTCAAGTCTCTCCGTCTATCTTCTCTGTTTTTGCAACCGACCGCCACACACGACTTCACCATTTTGAGTATTAATGTTGGCGAGCAGTAAAACGTGCAATAATAGGAAGAATTTACGAAGCGCTAATGCATTTCTATGGCGAGTATGCGGATATCATGGCGCGGGGGCGTGGCTGTGACGTCACGTGAATAGGGTCTATACCAGGCAAGTCATGTGGCGTCGGAGCTGTCATTACCCGTGTCATTACCCGATCGTGACGGGTGCATCGATTGTGACGGTTTGCTACTGCGCACGCGCAGATCAACGCCATTTTCTCCCGAGGGATGACGGGAGATATAGATTTATGCGTTAGGCTCGGACATTGAGGGTTTTTTATGCGTGTGTGTATGCCGCTATCTTCGAGTAGCATGAAATGCTTGAATATGTCTTAATAGATACTTCGAGTGATCCGAGAAGATGAATGTGGATACCTAGCATCTTCCAAGGTACCTGGTCGACGGAACGCTTCCAACTACTCAAGTGGGCGCCGTAAGATTCGACGAATGGTGCGTGATTTCATTGTTAAAGGTAAGTAAAACTGATGTTATACTGGCAATTTGTGTTATAGGTCTGAAAAGAGGGTCATGAATATATGAGCCTCTACGTTTTTTTAATCCTTTATAGGCCAAGTAACTATTTTTTATGCCATTTAAAAAACGCAGCTCCATAAACTATTTATAAAGATATTGAAATCATTGAAAAAAAGAGGCACTTTTTCTATTTTTGTTTTTTAAGTAGAAAATGAGAAAGATATGAGATGTTATAATAAAAATAAGTGAAACTGTTGTGAATGTCAGGTGGGAGAAGGTCCAGAGCTGAGTTTTATTTATTTATTATTATTGATCTCTGTCAGGTGGTGGTCATTTTAATCTACTGAATTTTAAGAATCTCTTTGCTTTTTTAATTTTCGTCCAACAGATAAAAGACCCCCCAATAAAATATATGCGCCTGGTCATCAAGTCAAAGGGGAAGCAGACTATCCTCATGGAGTGTCAAAATAACTCTGGGAACTAGAGCGGCGTCGAGGCCATTTCTAGCTTCTATTGGCCAACAATGATTCAGGACATCAATGAATGGGTAAATGCCTTAATTGAGCAACTAAGTTAAATCAGAAGCGTTACATGAAATTTATTTCATCTAAAGTAATGATTTATATTGAAGCACAAATGGATTGTTTTCACTTCTCAACAGACATTACGATATTAGACCATCCTCCTTTTCACAATTGTAGAAATATTGTAAATAATTTTTTTTTTTTTTTTTTCTGAAAAATTATCAAATATTGTCACATTTTTAAAGCCTTTTTGGTGGTCTGTTTTTCATTTTGTGACACTTATGTCAAAGAACATTGGGAGGTATTGGGCATGGATTTATTTGCATTTCTTTTTAAAGGCATGGGCACAGATTTGCCTTCTGGACAGAGAAAGCGTCCCCTCTTCTTCAGGGATCTCTACAGCCTGTCTTCAGGGTTCCAAAGGCAACCCCCTCTATATCTTACTAAACTTCAATCAGACAGGTAAAAGAAAACTACAAGATAATCAATCAATGTTGATAAGGGGAATGGTCATCACTGCAATTGATTGCTTACCTGGTCATAACGTTCACCTGCATGTCATGTGTAAATTATGTCTTCTTTGAAAGGTTGAGGATGACACTGACAGCTGCCTAATCCTGGACATAATTTCCTTTGATCTAAATTGAGGACATAACTGCTATACTAGTAATTATAATCAGAGACAGGGCCCAATGAGGCAGTATTGCGCAGGGAGTTTAGTAATTGTCATGAGAAGCCAATTACATTTTAAACGTTTGTTTTTTAATAAATTTGATACTTTTTCATTGTCAGCTGACCTATATTTTACAGTTGCCAGAAGTATTGACTGCCAACATACATGAAAAAGTTGTCCTTCGGGAAGGTGACCGTGCTATATGCACATTGGCGCTTGTGTGGTCCAGAATCAGAGACCTTGGTTCTCCAGACTCCTTCAGAAGACGGCCACATTTTAAATGGCTTAACAGTAAGTACTTCAGTAAAATGCAATGACATGTACTTTTTTTGTGCTGTTGTCACATTTGTCTACAAGCTATATATGTAAATGTGATTTTTTTTTATCCCACAGGTGTCTGGACATGGAGCAGGTTCTGTGCAGAATTCAGGAGAGAGTATTACAACATGTACACCATTGAGATCTGCCATGGGTATGGGGAGCAGTTCAAACAATCCCCACGAGGTGAGTTGCACTGTGTAAGCTTATCTTGGTGTCATTAGAGACACTTAACATCTCAACAAAGCATAGACATGGTGGAAAAGCCACAGTGCTTGGAAACGGTATTTCTCAGTGTTTTTATGTTCTTTTATAGGATTTGTTGGAGAGGAGAAAAGGGGTAAAGTAACGGCGTTTTACTGCGAGGAGGAAACACCTACAGGATACTGCAGTTGTTCCTGCTGTCCAATGCATTAAACTTTAATGTTTTTGTTTGAGTTTGTTCTACACATGCACATTAAAACTGTTTCAGCTTAAGGCATTTTGTTTTCTTCAATCTACGGCATAATCATTGGATGCTTTCCTATGAAACTTTTTTTTTTCCCCTAAATTTAATACAGCAATAAATGTCACCTTACAGCTTTTATTTGTTTATTCACCTTCTCTACTGTTTATCCTCAAGAGTATTTCTAATTATATTTATGCATTTGTAGGTTTGTATTATGTATTTTGGACTAAAGAATGACTGCCACATAGTTTTCAGTGTTGTCATAAATTTTCTGTTGTTCTTCCCTAAAGCTGTCAGACTGTTGAACTCTTGCCATGCTCCGTAGACCCCCAATATTACTGGACTACTATGATCATGTCTATATACCTCACGCACATCTTAGCCCCTAACAAGCTCAAGTCAGCCAACTGCTAAATTGTTTTAGTAGTTACATATTTTTATACTTCTATCCAGCGTTTTTGTCTTTCTTGCTTGTTATTTTTGTATGCACCTTACAATTTTGCTCTTTTATACTCACTCTGCATTTATATTTGCTTTTAAAGCGGGACCTGAGTTCTAATTTCTCACCATTAACATGTAAATGTGAACTGATGAGACAATAAAAATCCTTGAATCCTTATAAAATGGTCGAAATATTACAACAATAAATTTGACAGTGATAATGTTTTGTTTTTTATAATCACAGCAAATTACATGAAACTACGAATATACCAAAATATATACAAAACAAAAACATTTTATTGTTGGATTTAGCTGCAGAATTAAATCAAAGCATGGGCTTTAACAAAATTTTGTATATATACTAAATATAAAAAAGTCAAAATAGAGGCTCTTTTTAATTGTTACTGTTAAGGACTAAACTATACTCACCATACAAATCTAGGACTCTGAAGCCTTCGTACATTATTACAATAACAATTTCTATTTGTAATACCATTGAGAAACGTATGTTATAACAAAGTCCGTAAGGTTTAAAGTTTTTCTTTTAAATTTAACCAGCGTGAATGGTCTCTGAAGGGGTTACTGGGGGTGAGGGGAGGGGAGGGGAAGACATTTAAGTATGTAAGGGAAGCACTTTTTCAATTCTTTTAAAGAATTATTATGACTATATTGATACACAGATAAGGGTGGAGGCAAACTGTAGATGATGTACATTTTTATACAGTAGATGGCAGTATGCACTAAAATTCGCGATTAATTAAAAAAAAAAAAAAAAACGAAGAACTTTAACGCGCATGCGCAGATAGCTACCCGAGCGCGACCGTCTCTCACGTGACTGCATCACGTCACTTCCTTCAAAGGCTTTACGCTTATAAACGCAAGAGATTCAGACCTAAAAATTCACTATTCTTCGATGTCTTTAGGTTGATTAATATTTTTTTATGTCAGAATCTACCACATAAATCACTCTTGCGGCATCGTGACTCAAGTGGGGGCGGTGCTCTACGCGCATGCGCAGAACCAATCGCGGCTTGCCTAAGATTTATTCATGATTAAATAAAGTCTTAAGGTTTTCTTTTTGTGTACACATGAATTGCTTGGATCAGGGTGTACCTCAGATGCCCTACCGATTAAAAAAAATACATTTTAAATGTATTTCGATCATTGAGTCTCTCACATATATGTCTATATCTCCCGTCATCGCTCGGGAGAAAATGGCGTCGATCTGGGCGTGCGCAGTAGCAACCGTCACAATCGATGCACCCGTCACGATCGGGTTGTCATTACCCGATCGTGACGGGTGCATCGACTCCTGTTCTGGTTTGTTTACATCCGTGGTACACTCCAAATGGCGCATGGGGGCGTGTCCGCTAGTTTGGGCACGTGACTGACAAAGACCGATTGCTCTTGTGTTTAATTGTGCAAAATAAATAAATTTGCTTTGCCTTTACCATCATAAAAGCTATCAGAGAAATCACACGCACACATAGATAGAAAATAATGCGACCTACTGATTGCCAGATGCAGTCCGTGCCCCATCCACTCATTAAGTTCAGCCGTTTCCACAAGGTTAGAGCCGCTATCCGACTCCATTACATTCATTTGTAGCGTTAGCCATTAGCGTTAGCCTGGCTACCAGTAGAACACACTGAAAACACCCTCTCCTGAAATCGTGAGAATCAGGTAGGACAGCGGGTGAAAGCGCGTCTGGAGGCCGCCAAGAGTCGACTTAATCTCAGGTGAAAGTTTGGCGAAGCTCCCTTAAACCCGACTACACCACGTTTGCTTGTAGCGTTAGCGGCTAGCGTTAGCCTACTGGGCTTCTTCTTCTTGTGTGTTGGCACTCTACCCCTCGTATCATGGGGCATTACCGCCACCTACTGGGTTAACGGTTTGGAAGAGATCAGGCAGTTACAGATAGAAAGGAGAGGAGTCAGTTGCCACGTTTACATGGAGCCAAATATTCCAATTACAATCGGAATATTTGTTCAAACCGAATAAATGTGTTCCATATAAACACCTCATTCGGAATGAACAGGCCCAAACCGAATGGAATTTCACTCCGATTCACAGGGGTGGAATATTCCTTTTCCCAAACCGATTAGAAGTTAAATTATATCATGTAAACAGGGAAGCGGAATGGTGTCTGGTTGCGTTCTTTTTGCGCATGCTCCGTACTGACGTGATGACGTCACTTGGTGACGTAAGTAACGTCACTTGCAATATGGCTTCCAAGCACACGCACAGCGCACCCACACAACTTTTTAAATGAATGGCGTATCATTCTGAAGTTTTGTTTCCACTCGAAAAGTTAAAACAGCAGCTGATCTGACGATCGATCGTTTTGCAACGTGACGCTTTGTTTTGATTAATCTGCGCATGTCAGACGGCAGTTGTCAAACGTCCTTTCGGAATAAAGGCAGTCACATGTAAACACTGGATCGGAATAGATGAAGTGACATGTAAACAGCTGATGTGAAATTTCCATTCGGAATGATTTGAATCGGTATGAATAAAAGTCAGCATGTAAACGTGGCTAGTGATGACTTTCCCACTTTATCGTGGCAACAATGGAAAATAATAAACACAATAACAGCAGCATCCGCAACATGCGGCCGCTAACTTCGCTCACATGTCCTTCTCCCTCCCTCTTTGTTTGCTTCCCGCTACGTCACCACTCTGCAGTCTGATGGCCCCTTCAAGGGCCTTCACACGGTTACGGACATTACAATATATATTACATATATATATATAGCGGAAAACACTCAGGTGATTTGAAGTTCCGCTCTGAGACCCCCAATTTGGTCAAATTTCAAAATTGTCCGATATGCACATGTGATACATCATTGGAAAGCTTAAAATCTCAATTTTCTGGGGAAAGAAAAATTTTGGACAGGAGGGCATTTCTAAAAAAAACTATTTTTTTAAAACAGCAAAACCCTATCTGGAGGTGAGAGCATGCGAGAGCAGAATAAAAGACGCCATGACTTTAACGAGATATTGTCGCGTACTTACCTTGTTTCGATCCAAAAACTCCATGTCGCATGTTTCACTGAGTGTCAAGACACAGCTGTGAATGGCCACAGCTGAATTTTGGGGGGATTTTATGGGTGAAACATGGTAATATAACAAGGGTCGCAATGCAAAAATCGCAGACATCAAGGAGTGGTCGAGAGTTTCTTTTTCTTATAGTTAACCTTTTAAATGTTATTTTTCAATTTTTCTTTGTTTGGATCGATTATTTATCATCTAACATATCGGAGAAATTGCGATAGTAACAAAAAAAAATACAATTAAGCGATAGTTATGAGGTAGATATCCGTGACTTTTTTACAGACACCATTTTTTCCATTGTGAAGTAATTTGTTTAAAATTTTAGACTATGCGAGTGAATAATTTTTTTAAGGTTTTTTTTATTTTTTTTATTTTTACGAAATATTACAAAATGAGAGACATTTTGAATAATAAATATAATTAATTACCTACGTTTTATGGGGGGGGGGTTTGAAACAAAAGCGGTTGCGCAATGTCTGTAAACGTTGGTTATGAGGGTAAAACAGAAAAATAAAAAATAGTTCGGGGGCTTAATGTGCCATGAATCTGCTATGGCAGCATATAGACATACTGTTCTTTCAAACAACAATTATTTTGGCTTAAAATATAGCAGTTTATTTTAAAGAGGGTTGCAAGAGCAGAAACTGCTTTTTCATGCTTTTCTGTGTTTTCCGCCATATATGTATATATAAATGCTACATTAGCTAATTTCTCGATGTCTAATGGCACGCTAGTGTGCCGCTGCACACCGGTTGAAAAACACTGCACTAAACAGTCACAAACTGCAAGAACCTTTAGGAAATATATGGCCGATTTCGGCTTAAGTGATGTTTGGAAAGCAAGGCATTTAACAAAAAGGGAATATACCTTTCAATCACCAGCCCATGGTTCGTGCTCAAGAATCGATTTTTTTCGAGCGAATATCTCAGCTATTAACAATATTTCGCCAAGAATACATCCAATAATCATCAGTGATCATGCACCAATCTCTTTAGCCCTAAAAATGGACTCCAGCACGATACCCGCAACCTGACGCTGTAATGATTCCTTATTAGATGACCCATCATTTGATACATTCGTTAAGAAAGAATGGAAAGACTTTATGGAACTTAATAATTCCCCAAACATTTCACCATCATTGCTTTGAGAAACATATTCATCATATTAAAAAAAAACAAGAACAGAAGTTGGAAAACGAATTAGAAATACAAATCAAACAACTGACAGAGGAATTCACCAAGAATCCCACAGACAATACCACAAAAGAACTTTTCAGCGCCAAAGAACGGCTCAATAGCATTCCGTCTAAAAAAAACTCAGTTTCTGTTACAACAACTACGATATACCAACTTTGAGCATAATACCAAATCCGGGAAATATTTAGCAGACCAACTTGAACGGAACAAAGAAAAAACATTAATTACAACAAAACAAGATTCAGCCGGCATAGTAAAACAATCGCCAGAAAACTACAAAACTACACTACAAAAACATATACTCGGTGACAAATGATCATAACGAAGAAGACATTGACCTATTCGTTAGCAATCTTGACATCCCCCAAATAACTTTAGAAAGCCAACAGTTGCTAGATACCCCACTTATCCCTGCTGAATTATGGAATGCCGTAAAGGACAAGCCAACAGGTCAAGCACCGGGGCCCGACGGGTTCTCGACATCATATCTTAAACACTTTTGGAATATGCTGGCCCCACTTTTCTATAGAATGGTTCAGGAAATCAGTGCCAATGGTCAAATTAGAGACAATATGAATTATGAACACTACAGTAATCAAACTACTGCCAAAAGCGCGGAAAGACCTAACCCAACCAGCAAACTATAGACCAGAGGTCACGGAAACGCGGACCTTGGTCCGGTTCCGGACCCCCAAGCCGTCTGGACCGGATCTCAAGCTGTCGCGACTAATACACGTTGCAACAACAAAAATCATTTTTGTCTGCGGGTTTGCAGAGTGGAGGTGGGCAACAAACAAAACCCTTAGCGGTGACGCGCGTGAGCCAGCCAATGGGAGTGAAGCATTTGAAAGTTATTTTTAGAACAGCATGTCTCACACTCGCTTTCCAGACTCCGCGGAGTTACAGCCAAATACTGAGCCGAATGAAGTTTGAGGAAGATGCGACAAAGGTACGGCAAATGGCGTGCTCAAAACTACGCAAGATTGATGCTGAAAACAGAGTTTTTAAGGAAGAGTGGACCAACACATTTTTGTTCATTTTACCTGGCGGCAGCACAAGACCGCTATGGTTCATCTGTTCAGAGACGGTAGCACTTGTAAAGAGCAGCAATTTGAAAAGACACTATGAGACGAAGCACGCAGCTTTTTCGCAAAGTTTCCCTATGAACTCTGCCATCCGTTCTCAAAAAATAGCGGAATTAAGGGCTCAATATGATCGCACCTCAAGGCTCATGGTTCATTCATTCACTGCACAGCAACGCGCAAATGAATGCTTCCTCAGAATAGCGTGGATATTGGGTCAAAACAAAAAGTCTTTCAGTGACGCACCGATTGTCAAAGATTGTATGAGTGCAGTTGCTGAAACTTTGCTTCATGGAAAGCAAAAAGAAGAGGTCTGTCAAAAAATAAAGCAAGTTCCCCTGTCAGTATCCCCAATTAAAAAAAAAAAAAGTCTTGAACATGCTCTTATGTTGCTATTCAATGATTCAATTAAAGCACTTTTTTAGTTTTATGCACCTTTTATATATTATTTACATTTTTGAATGTTGTAATTATCAGCATGGTCACGTAAAGATACGTTTGTATTTTTGGGAAAAAAAGAAGCATTAAAAATATTTCCAGACCCGAGATTGTTGTAATTTTTAAATTTCGGACCCAGAGGATTTTTAATTCATGACCCCTGCTGTAGACCAATATCCTTAATGAAACAGATATTAAAATTATTGCAAAGGCTTTAGCTACTAGATTAAAACAAACTCTTCCCACTATAATTCATAATGAACAGACCGGCTTTATTAAAGGACGTCACTCTACAAACAATATAAGACGGCTGTTAAATCTCATTAATAGAGTACAGAATTATAAAGAGAAAGCAATTATCTTCTATTTGGACACAGAAAAAGCATTTGACAAGGTCAATTGGATTTTTCTCTTCAAAATTTTGAAAAAAATTGGCTTTGGTGAGCCATTTATCCGTTGGATAAAAACATTCTACAACGCCCCAAAAGCCACCGTCAACACAAACGGGGTAATTTCACAAAGTTTCTGTCTTAAAAGGGGAACTCGACAAGGCTGTCCACTCTCACCCCTATTATTAGCTCTATTTATCGAACCATTAGCAATTACAATAAGACAAAATGCTAATATTAAAGGGATCCGCTCGCAAACATCACAACACAAAAACTTATACGCAGACGATATACTATTATATCTAGAAAAACCTGAATCCTCCCTTCATGAGGTTTTTAAACTTATAAAGAAATGTTCTCAAATATCAGATTACGCTATAAATTGGTCAAAATCAATTATAATGCCCTTATCAACAAACTCATGGAATCCTGCAGATCAAAATCTAAATTACAATATTCCAATAGGGAATATAAAGTATCTTGGAATCAACATTTCACCAAAACTTACAGAATTAACTAAGCTAAATTATACACCTCTCTTAGCAAAAATATGTGAAGATTTGACACATTGGAATAATCTACCCATCTCACTTTTGGGCCGGATAGCGATAGTCAAAATGAAAATATTACCACAAATAAATTATTTGTTCTCAATGATCCCCTTTGAACCCACTCAAAAATGGTTTCAATACCTAGACTCAGCCGTCACAAAATTCTACTTTAAGAACAAGAAAAACAGAATTAGCCTTGCCAAATTGCAAAGAAATAAACCAGAAGGGGGGTTTAGAGGCTCCCAATTTCCAACACTATTATATAGCAAATCAAATACAATATATTATTAGGCGGTTACCTCTTAACACTGAACAACAGTCATGGCTGCAATTAGGGCAAACAGACTGCAACCGAATACAATTGGCAAACCCTCCCTTTATTAGTTCTAATATCAAGCACCATAGCTGCTTCAAAAACCCAATAATAGCATGTACCTTGAGAACCTGGTGGAAAGGTATGGAAATTACGCAATCATAATTATTCCAGTGTAAATTTTCACCAATCTGGCACAACCCAGACTTTGGAGTCAATAAAACTCCTATTTATTTCAGCACATGGGATAATACGGGAATAAACCAGTTACAGCATTTGTTTAAAGATAATACATTCATGTCATTTGAAAAACATACAACAAGATTTCCAAATCAAAGGTGTCAATTTCCTTCAATACAATAAAATCAGGGCAGCCATCAGAAGCAAATTCCCATCATTAACGGGTACGTTAGACCCACCACCTTTCGTAAATAAAATAATAAACATCCATCCTCAACAACAACAACAACAAAAAACTTTAAACAGTATATAAACCTAGCTTTCTCATGTAGCAATTCTACTTGTCTACCAATCGAAAAATGGAATAACGAACTTTCAGTAACATTAGATAATAACTATTGGTCTAACATCTGTAAAAATACATTTACAATGACAAAGAATAATAACCTTCAATTTATACAGTTCAAAATATAGCACAGATGGCATATTACTCAATCTAAAAAGTACAAAATGGCGTGCTCCCAATCAGATAAATGTACAAGCTGCAACGAAGATACTCCAGACACGTACTTACATGCTCTTTGGCAATGTAAACCAGTGCGAGAGTTTTGGTCACAGGTAACGAAGAAACTCTCTTTCCTATTGAACTGCAGGATTCCATTGTCTCCAACTCTTTGTCTGCTTGGTGATCTGAATACAGTGAATATCTCAAACCATCAAGCCCATCCACTACTAGCAAGTTTAACGATAGCGAAAAAAACAATATTGCTGAATTGGAAAAACAAACAAAACATTAGCATGAACCAATGGCTAAATCTAATCATTGAATATATAATATTACAGAAAATATCTGCCAAACAGACAAATAAAATGGACAAATATGAACAACAGTGGAAAATAGTCGCAAGAATGATGAAGATAGAATAAGGATTCTCTCTCGCCTGCGAAGGAATGCCACAAAAACAATAAAAATGTATACATAAATTGATACAGTATATGCGGGATGTCCAGGGAAGTTGTATGCATCCTTTTGCAGCTGAAAACTGGACATGTTTAAACCTGAACTGCTTTATACACTCCCAGCAGCATGTAATACTTTTTTTTTTTTCCTTCAAAGTTTAGTCGGTCAAATGGGTTTAATCTACCAAGAAACCCATAGACAATTTGGTTGCCAGCTGCTGGGGAACGTATGCAATTTTTCTGGGACACCCTATATATTAATTACCTTCACAGGTGGAGTTTGTTGGCGTCCTGCCCAGTGCCGTCCCGTCGCCGGTCCTGGCCCCGGGGTTTTCAGCTAGGGCTTGTCTGGTTTCGGCTGGTCATGCGTGGGTCCCATTGGGCGCGCACTGGTCTCGTGGGCGGGTGGGGGTGCCGCGCGGGTGCCGGTCCGGGGCCGCGGCCCTTCCCTGGCCAGCCGGGGTTGGGTGGAGTGGGGGCTGGGTGGTGTATGCGGCGGCCATAGTTCCCTCCTGGGTCGGCCCGGCCGGAGCCGCGTCTCCTTGCACCGGGTGCTGGGGAGGTGCCCCCTGGTGTCATACCGTGCACCCCTCCTGGCCCGGGGGTGGGTTGGAGGGGGTTGCGCCTCCATCCCCTTGGTCCGTCTCCGCCCCGTCCGCCTCTCTGGACCGCGACGGCTGCCGCTGCGCTCATGCTGGCAGGGTCGTCGGCGGGGCTTTTTGGGGCCCGCGGAGCCTTGGGTAGGGCTTGCTGTCCCTTGCCGGTGGGGTGGACGTCACCTGGTCTCCGGCGCTTGGCGTAGCGCCTGCTTGGGGTGCGGAGTGGGTGCTCGGGCGGCTGGAGGATGGGTGAGCGGTTGTGGGTGCGCCGTGGGTGGTCTGGGGCGGGGGTTGATCGAGGCCCTGGCGCTTCTCCCGCCCTGCGGCCAGTGGTTCCAGTGGACGGGGCCACGCCCGTGGGAGCCTGCCTCTTAACTCATGCACTTCTCACTTCGGCACTGTAAATATCTTTCACCCTGGCACTTAAATAATCATACATTTCTCCGGGGAGAGTTGGGACGGGGCCATACAGTCCAGGCCCCGCTCCCCCCTGTTTTTAATGCATCACACACCAAGGTTGTGGGATGGTTTGGACCTGTCGGAGGGGGTGCCTCACTGTTAACTTCTCACGGCAGGCCCCACCATCCCTCCACCTTTTTTAACGCACCACACACATCATACTCCACAGGAGAGCTCCGGCAAAGGGCAGTGGGACGGGCGGCTGGGTAGAAATTGAATACTGCAGTCCCACTGCCCCAAGCCAAGCTCTCCTATTTTAATGCATACATTGCACTACCCTCCCCTCACAATCCCATCACAGTGCTGGGTAATGGCTGCCAGCCGGGAACCTGTAATAGGGTGGTAGGTGGGTCCCACACTTTCTCTCTATGGCGTGGGTCCTGGGGCGTGGACTCCCCTCTGCCTGGGCTGCCGGCCACGGGAGTGGGGGGAGGTCGGGGCACCGATCTCGCGTCGCCCCGTGGCAGCTCCTCGTCGTCCTCCTGCCTCCGCCTTCCCCTCTCTTCTCTGACTGGGTACCCGCCCTGTGCTCCGTTGCAGGTAGCTGGCTGGGCGCCAGTGTATCGGCTGGATGTTGTCTGCTCCGGCGGGCGACCCTGCCCTGCCCTGGGCTTGGTGGGCCGCTGGAGGTCCCGTGGCGTACCGGTTGGGGGGCTGCGGCTGTGGCTCGTGGACAGGGGTGGGGGTGGGGTTGGTGGTGCGTCCCCTCTTGCCATCCCTGAAGGCCGGTTGATGGGTGCACGGGTGGTCCGGGGGACCACCTTGGATCCCGGGGTGGGGACGATGGCTCCTTTGCTGGGCTGCGGGAGGAGGGATGGGCTTTTTGCGCATCAAGCGAGATCACGGCTTCCAGTAAGGCATCATTTCGCTGATAAATGACATTCAGGACACGACTCAGATTATTGGAAATTTTCCTTCCAGTCATAAATCCCATCAGATCAGGGTGTATTAGTTTTTTTAAGTACTTTTTCTAATCTACTTGCTAGCACTTTCGACATTATTTTATAGTCACAATTTAATAGACTAATTGGGCGGGATGACTCGCAGAGCATTGGGTCTCTATCCTTTTTTAATCAGAGTGAAATTGTTTCTTGTGTCATATAGTTGGTGGTAGAAGTTTTTTATCAAGAGTCTCTTTAAAGACCTTGAACAAAAGCAGGACTAGTTTAGTTTTAAATTTTGATCCATTTCTCTCATACCACTCCATCGATATTTTGACATGATAAAAAAAAAATAATAATAACTGTGATTCTCGCGTTATCATTTCTCCTGTAAGGTTCATTACTGCGGTGCAGAGCCGTATGGCTCGTTTACGTAGCAAATGGCAGTTTACGCTGTTAGCGTAAGTGGTCTTCCTCGTCGTCGTTAACGGAAAGATGTCCGAAAGATGAATGGGCGGCATAACTAACTTACGGCCATCTTGCAACAGAGATCTATCTCCTGGACTTACTTCTAGTGATTTTCGCCACTAAATACTCTTAACTTGCTGAATTCTTGACGGGTTTACAAAACGTTTGAGTTGTAACAAATTGTATTAACGTGGCCATGAGCCAGGTTAATGTTTTTGTAATTGTTGAATAATCCTTTTTTTTAAGTATGCGGTAAAATAATTTTATCTTTCACGTTTGTGAAAACCCAAGTGGCCCGAAAATCTGTTGGAAAAAAAACAATCACAAGTTACTTATATTTACCCTCTCTATTGACATTAATTTTAATTAGTGCCAATGTTTCTGTCCTTAAGATGGCCGACGATTGACGACGGCCCTCTCTATTGGCTCTTTGCGCGTATTTGATATAGTTTCAAGTTCTGCTCAAAGTCTGCTCCGCCTCAGGTAAACATCAGCTACCAGGAAATACAAAACTGAAAGTGATGAGACACTACTAGACTACTTTAACCCAAGGAACTTTTTAAAATATGTATTCAATTAGTTTAAATGTTGTAGTGGTATTTTTAACAATGGGTGGAGCGGCAGGTAATTGATTCATTTTGCTTTGCTGTAAATTTTAATTTCTCAGCCAAGCTTCGATTATACTTCTTGGCTGAATATGTGTCCGCGTGTGTCTGCAGGACTGCATTTTTCTTTTAAATGAAGCCCTTCTTTTTAATTTCATACCAAACAAATGAATCAAATCTTACCAATCACATGGATTAGGACGTATTTATCATACAATGTGCTGGACGTAATGGAAATAATAATGATTTTTTATTTTTTGGGGGGTGGGGGGTGGGGTACACTATAATTTTTAAAAATCTATTCCTCCGATATTTGTGAACGAATCACTGCTGATTAATTAATTGCAGATTTATTGTGTCTGTATATTAGGTGATTGTCATTACAGGATATGTAAGCTCTTTCACAGCTTTCAGCCTGTAGTAGCACACTAGTTGATAATTCACAATGATGAACTTTCATGTCGTTTTTAAAATTGCATCTCAATGTATAACCTGAAACCAACCGTGTATTGCTTGTAGCTGTTCTCAATGAACCCAGAAATGTCCGTCTATATTCCACAAACATGAATTTGGTGCTGCGGTGGGATTCACCTGAGGGGGAAACCAATGACCTTCTCTACACCGCAGAATGCATGTAAGTCAGTACTCTCGTTTCAGTGTCTTATTATTGTGCGTGTGTTTGAACTTTATTCTTTTATCGTTGAGTTGTCTGTTTTACGATGAAGTCACATTGTATTGCGGTAGTGAATATTACAAGCATTCATGTAGTAACTTGTTGATTTGACAATATGTAAGATATAGAAAATAAACAAAATAAAATGTACAGGACATTAGATACACTGTACACACAAGGATTTGTCATTTTCTGTGTTTAAACATAATTTTCTTTGTTATCATAGTTCTAATTCCTGATTTGCGTACTGTAATTTTCGGACGATAAGCCGCTACTTTTTTCCCTCATTTTGAATCATGCTGCTTTTAGTCCAGTGTGGCTCATTTGTTGATTTATTTGGGTTAATAGGTAACACTTTATTTGACGCCGGCATCATAATTGTGACATGACACTATCATGGGCATTAATGAATGCTTATGACAGATTTCATTAAGTATCATCCAGCAAATTATGTCACTAACTCCATTTACAGTGCCTTGCAAAAGTATTCGGCCCCCTTGAACCTTGCAACCTTTCGCCTCATTTCAGGCTTCAAACATAAAGATATAAAATTTTAATTTTTTGTCAAGAATCAACAACAAGTGGGACACAATCGTGAAGTGGAACAAAATTTATTGGATAATTTAAACTTTTTTAACAAATAAAAAACTGAAAAGTGGGGCGTGCAATGTTATTCGGCCCCCTTGCGTTAATACTTTGTAGCGCCACCTTTTGCTCCAATTACAGCTGCAAGTCGCTTGGGGTATGTTTCTATCAGTTTTGCACATCGAGAGACTGACATTCTTGCCCATTCTTCCTTACAAAACAGCTCGAGCTCAGTGAGGTTGGATGGAGAGTGTTTGTGAACAGCAGCCTTCAGCTCTTTCCACAGATTCTCGATTGGATTCAGGTCTGGACTTTGACTTGGCCATTCTAACACCTGGATACGTTTATTTTTGAACCATTCAATTGTAGATTTGGCTTTATGTTTTGGATCATTGTCCTGTTGAAAGATAAATCTCCGTCCCAGTCTCAGGTCTTGTGCAGATACCAACAGGTTTTCTTCCAGAATGTTCCTGTATTTGGCTGCATCCATCTTCCCTGTCCCTGCAGAAGAAAAGCAGGCCCAAACCATGATGCTGCCACCACCATATTTGACAGTGGGGATGGTCTGTTCAGGGTGATGAGCTGTGTTGCTTTTACGCCAAATATATCGTTTTGCATTGTGGCCAAAAAGTTGAATTTTGGTTTCATCTGACCAGAGCACCTTCTTCCACATGTTTGGTGTCTCTCCCAGGTGGCTTGTGGCAAACTTTAAACGAGACTTTTTATGGATATCTTTGAGAAATGGCTTTCTTCTTGCCACTCTTCCATAAAGGCCAGATTTGTGCAGTGTACGACTGATTGTTGTCCTATGGACAGACTCTCCCACCTCAGCTGTAGATCTCTGCAGTTCATCCAGAGTGATCATGGGCCTCTTGGCTGCATCTCTGATCAGTTTTCTCCTTGTTTGAGAAGAAAGTTTGGAAGGACGGCCGGGTCTTGGTAGATTTGCAGTGGTCTGATGCTCCTTCCATTTCAATATGATGGCTTGCACAGTGCTCCTTGCGATGTTTAAAGCTTGGGAAATCTTTTTGTATCCAAATCCGGCTTTAAACTTCTCCACAACAGTATCTCGGACCTGCCTGGTGTGTTGCTTGGTTTTCATAATGCTCTCTGCACTTTAAACAGAACCCTGAGACTATCACAGAGCAGGTGCATTTATACGGAGACTTGATTACACACAGGTGGATTCTATTTATCATCATCGGTCATTTAGGACAACATTGGATCATTCAGAGATCCTCACTGAACTTCTGGAGTGAGTTTGCTGCACTGAAAGTAAGGGGCCGAATAATATTGCACGCCCCACTTTTCAGTTTTTTATTTATTAAAAAAGTTTAAATTATCCAATAAATGTTGTTCCACTTCACGATTGTGTCCCACTTGTTGTTGATTCTTGACAAAAAAATTAAACTTCATATCTTTATGTTTGAAGCCTGAAAAGTGGCGAAAGGTTGCAAGGTTCAAGGGGGCCGAATACTTTTGCAAGGCACTGTATGTCCAGCTCGGATCTTTTACAACCATTGAAAAGTGAGATCATTTGTTGGAAGATGTTTTTTTTTTTTTTTTTTTTTTTTTTTTTTAAATATGTACTTCCCTGATCTAAGTACATGTAAGGCCGAGACTTGAATGGAACAACACTTCTTTATTCAGTGTGCTTCTCATCATATATGTCACAGAGACATAACAGAGATCCCCTTTTATACTGTAATACCACACCCACAGGAAGTGCACACTATGGCAACAGCAGTGTGACATAAATATGTCACATCTCCTCCTCCCTTACATAACATGTCCCAGAAATAAACACAAAAATACCTTCTGTTTTTCCCTCATTACTTATTACTTATAAATCCAATCTATCAGGCGGTCGCCTGTCGCGTGCAGGATAACGACCCTTAACAGTCACTTCCGATTTTCCACTTGTGGAAACAGGTTCCGATACCGTTTCAGGTTCCGTTTGTGCATTGGTTGAATTAGACACAATTACAGCAGGATTGTTTGGGTTTGACACATCCGGTAAGCTTGACATTTCTGGTATTTTTGACACATCCGGTAAGCTAGACATTTCTGGTATAATTACACTGCTAGCATCATCACAATCAAGAGACAGTTCTGGAGTAGTGTCTGGTGTTCCCAACAATTGATCCACATGGCGACGTCAAACACCATCTGAACTGTGTAGGAAACAGGCCCAGTTTGAGCAATGATGGTAGCAGGGACCCACTTTTCCTTACTCTGGTAACTCCGGGCCATAACAGAGTCACCAGGTGCAAAAACTCGGTTCTTGGAATGCAGGTCTCTGTACTTGACTTGCTTCCGTTGATCCATTTGAACAATCTTGCTCAGGGTTGGTGGTTTCAGAAGATCCATGCCAGTTCGTATCTCTCGAGAAAACATGAGGCTCGCTGGCGATACTTTGGTAGTTGCGTGCACAGACGTTCGGTATTTGAGGAGAAATTCGAGTAGTCTCTGATGGAGTGTACTTTGCCCTTGTGATGCTTTGAGAGCATGTTTGAGGGTCTGCACAAACCTCTCTGCCAAGCCGTTGGTTGCCGGGTGATAGGGAGCCGACTTAATGTGTTGAACCCCATTGGCTTGCAGGAATTCAACCATTTCTTTTGACACAAATTGGGGCCCATTGTCTGAGACGAGTTGTGCAGGGGCTCCGAAACGACTAAGTATCTCCCCTAACTTCTCAAATGCCTTTTCCGATGTGGTTGATTTCATGATAGCTACCTCTGGCCACTTACTATGGGCATCGATAGCAACCAGAAACATTCGATTTTCAAAAGGCCCCGCAAAGTCAATATGAATGCAGTGCCAAGGGTCCTGAGGAAAATACCAAGGATGAAGTGGGGCTGCAGGTGGATTGTTGCGAATCTTCTGGCAAGATGAACAACTTTTTACAGTCTCTTCGATCTGTTTATCTAATCCTGGCCACCAAAAATAACTTCTCGCCATTTCTTTCATTTTAACAATACCACTGTGACCTGCATGCAGTTGCGCAAGCATTTTAGCACGCAATGACTGTGGCACAATCACTCTCCTCCCCCACAGCAAACAACCCGATTGAACAGAAAGTTCCCACCTCCTATCCAAAAAAGGTTTGAGAGCGGTGTTCTCACACTTGGGTTTGTCCTTTAATTACCATGTCCATGACGACTGACAGGTCGGGGTCGTTCAGAGTTGCACGTTTCACTTGCGACGCTGAAATAGGTGCATGTTCAACATTTCGGAAATAGAATATTTCCACTGAGGTAGGCTCATGTTTTGTGACAGGAAGCGGCAACCTCGAAAGTCCATCAGCATTGCAATGCAAATCAGATTTACGTGGTGGAACTTCCTCACACCAAAAATAATGCTCAATGCTTCTCGTTCTAATTGAGCATAGTTTGACTCTGCTTTGTTAAGTGTTCTTGACGCGAAAGCAATTGGTCTTTCATCTCCGTTCGGGGACACATGGGAGATGACAGCACCCACCCCATAGGGTGAAGCATCACATGCCAGCTGTATTGGATATGAAGGGTTGAAATGAGTGAGAACCTCTGATGAAATCAGGGCGTTTTTCGCATTTCGAAAAGCTTTGTTACACTCATTCGTCCATTTCCATTTTACATCTTTGCACAACAGCTCATGCAATGGTTTAAGCAGTGATGCCAAATTGGGAATAAACCGTCCATAATAGTTCAATAGACCTAAAAAAGATCTAAGCTGACTCATATTTTCTGGGGCGGGTGCATCCCCAATTGCCTTTGTGTTTGATGGAGCCTTGTGTAATCCTTCGCGGTCTATCACATGCCCGAGATACTCCACCGATGGTCTCAAAAATTCACATTTTTCCTTGCGCACTCGAAGACCATACTGCCTTAGCCTTTTTAAGACAGCATCCAGGTTGCGAAGATGCTCCTCATCGTTGGCACCGGTGCAGAGAATGTCATCCAAGTAACATTGTACTCCTGGCAATCCACTCAAAATTTGATCCATAGCCCGTTGAAACAGAGCAGGAGCAGATGTGATGCCAAAAGGTAATCTGCAATATCTGAAAAGTCCCTTGTGCGTGTTAATTGTCAGTCACTCCCGTGATTCTTTGTCCACATGCATCTGCAGATAAGCTTGGTTGAGGTCAATTTTGCTGAATTTTTGCCCACCGCTCAGACCTGCAAACAAATCATCGATCAATGGAAGTGGGTACTGCTCCACACAAAGCACCGGATTCAAAGTCACTTTAAAATCGCCACATGTGCGAATTCCGCCATTCTTTTTCGGAACCGGCACAATTGGTGTCGCCCATTCGCTGGTGGTGACTGGTTCCAAAACACCACTTTTGACCAACGCATCCAGGTCAGCCTCGACTTTGTCACGAATAGCATACGGCACTGTCCTAGCCTTCATAAACACAGGTTTGCTTCCTGGTTTAATGTGCAATTTCACTGTAATGTCCTTCATGCCAATTCCTCACGGAAAACCTCTTCATTCTTGTCCAGGATGACTTGTAGTTGTGAAGAACCGTCTGACAGCTGCCGAACTTCTAGCCAATTTACACGAAGTGCATTAATCCACAGTCGTCCCATGATGGAAGCAAAATTCCCTTTTGTGACATACACTGGAAGTTTAGCAGTTTGATCCTTGCATTGCACAGTAATCTTAGTCATTCCTTTCATGTGCACTTTGTGTCCAGTGTACGCTTTGAACACAGTGTCTGACGGTCTTAATGGAAGGTGTCTCAAACACTGTTTATAGACTTGGTAAGACACAAGCGATGCCTGTGATCCAGTATCTATCTGCATTTTGACTGGGTGACCCTCTAATTTTGGTGTGACCCAGTAACACCCTGACTTCCCGTCCATGCTCATTACATGCACGGTGTGCATGTCACTTTCATCTTCGGAAGTAGAGGCACTCTCTACCGCTTTGACATATTTCTTTGTTTTCCTCTTGTCATTCATTTCCTTATCTTTGTCTGTGCTTGTTTTTTTCCGACAGGCACGCTCAACATGACCCTTCTTCCCACAATTATGACAGTTCATTTCTTTGCACCAGCAGGTGGAGGAAAGGTGCCCTGTTTTACCGCACCTAAAACAGGGACCAGCAACCTTGCTTTGGGTACTTGCCACTTGGAGTATTCTGCTCGTAATGTTCAGTTGTTGAGCCTCCTTTGAAGCCATTTCCATAGCCACGCTTACATCAAAGGCTTTCTGTAATGTCAGTCCACTTTCTGAGAGTAACTTCTTTTGTGTTGATTCATTTCTCAGTCCACATACCAATCTGTCTCTTAATGTGTCTTCTAAAACATCACCAAACTCACAATGTTCAGCCAGCTTCCGCAGCGCCGCTACGAACATAGTGACAGATTCCCCCTCTTCCTGATTTCTCCTGTGAAATCGGAATCTCTCTGCTATCACAAGGGGCTTGGGTGAAAAATGTCCATTAAGAGTTTCCACGATTTCCCTGTACGTTTTACTACCAGCTTTATCGGGTTGAAGCAAGTTTCTCAGTAAATTGAAAGTCTTTGGCCCAATAACGCTCAAAAACGTGGGCACCACTTTCTCTTCCGCTATTTCGTTAGCTTCCACGAAATAGCCGAACTGCTCTGTGTACGAGCTCCACTGTTCCACAAGCTCATCAAAAAGACCAACAGAGCCGATAACTCCCGCCATAGCGCCTGGTTATACAGCACCTTCAAGCTCCTTTTGAAAACTCCGCTCGTCCTCCCCACGAAGTCACGACGTGGAAGCTGAGGTCGGCGCCGTCTGTCCCCAGGAGCACCGCGACCAGCAGTAAACTCCAAAAACAGCACGTCCAAGCTGACGCAGGTCCAGACGTCCTCGTCGCCACTTTTGTTATGTACTTCCCTGATCTAAGTACATGTAAGCCCGAGACTTGAATGGAACAACACTTCTTTATTCAGTGTGCTTCTCATCATATATGTCACAGAGACATAACAGAAATCCCCTTTTATACTGTAATACCACACCCACAGGAAGTGCACACTATGGCAACAGCAGTGTGACATAAATATGTCACAGAAGACACTAAATGATATCTGTCATAAGCATGCATTAATGCTCGTGCGAGTGTTATGTCATAATTCTGATGATCTTATGACAGTTTTATGGCACCACTGTCAAATAAACTTACCAAATACCATAGCTCGCAATTAATGAAACAACTGGAACAGCAACTGAAGAAATAATTAGCACAGAGCATGAATTTTGATTGGTATTTACATCTGAAGCACTGCAATGCATGCTAGGAGGCATGTTGAATGACAACAGTGTTGACAGCAGGTGGCAGAAGAGGTTGACTGTCTCTTCCAAGGGAGCAGTGATGGCCAAATGAAGCTTCTTGAAGCAATGAAGAAATCATAGTGGCTAATTTGGTGTTAGACAGTCTTATGATGCCGCTGTCAAAGATTTAGCGGTTGATATCTTTTGGTGTAAATATCCAATAATACAGTGGGGACAGCTGCGGCTTTTAGTCCAGTGCGGTGTATCTGTGAATTAATGCCATTTTCGTGTCATATTTGGTGGGTGGTGGCTTATAGTCAGGTGCGCCATATAATCCGAAAATTACGGTATTTAGATTCTTTAAGCAACCATTTTTCACATGAAGGTCATTCGGACAAAAAGATTAAAATTGCTTTCAGTTTTCTTTAGGAGTCCTCTTAAAATGTGCATGAAAATCATTTGATGACACATTTGTGTTTTCTCTACAGTACCTCTGTCCCACTGTGCCAAATGGGTTGTGTCAACATTTCAACCTTTGAATGTGACTTCACCAGCCTCAACATCTACCTCAGTGTGTATGGAAGCTATAAAGCCAGAGTGCGGGCACTGCGAGGTTCAGAGAGCTCTTCTTGGGTGGAAAGCAAACAGATAACCTTGAGCAAGTATAGTGAGTGTTAATTTGTTTTATATTCATAAAATATTGAAAGCATGTAATGTATTCATCTTGACGGCGATAGACGTCTAATCCTTTCGAATAGCGAGGGCTAACAACTAATGATCACTGCCTGTTCAAGAGTTAGGCAGTGATTATTCAGTGTCCGTCCAGTTCAAATGGATTGGACGTCAGTTACATTCAGTGAGTTATGAGAATATTTTGTCATTTGTTTATTTTCTGTTCAGCTGCTTAGACATGGATAACGGGTATCTGAGTGTCTATAGGCTGAACAGTTTTAATGATATACATTTGATAGCTAGATAGATAGATAGATAGATAGATAGATAGATAGATAGATAGATAGATAGATAGATAGACAGGCAGACAGAGAGACATCAATTCTTAATAGACAACATTTAGGATATGCAAGGAGAACACTCAGGCAACTGGGTCCTTCAGGGTTATTGTGGGAGTTTATTGAGTGCTGAGATGGCAGATGGGTCAAAGCTTTTATTGAAGCAAACCCGTCTCCATTCCAAGGTCTGGCATCTGCGACCAGAGTGCAAATCACACAAAAGTACCCCAACTCATGTGACACACGGCGGCGGGGTTGACTGTCTCCACCGATCGGCCAGCCCACGGCGGCAGGCAGGCAGTGCTCGTCGCCGGGGAGAGAAGGGGAAACGCCGAAAATGTAAACAAAACAGGAGTAGTATTATCACCCACAAAATGCAAGCCACGTCCTTATTAAAATGTTTGCCATGATCCCAGTATTTGTCATAATATAAAACACGAAGCTTACCCAGTTATCCGTCCAATGGTCTCTTGATTGTTTTGTTAATCGTGGTAAACAAGAATCTTTTGGAAATCCAAAAAGCCTCACACCACTCTTCCTGGCGCAGCAACAAAAGCTTGCAGCACATTAGGCTGGCATGATGCGAACAATAAACAAATTAATTTGCTAAATCAGCTGAATCCGCAGTCCATCTTCATGCTATAAAGCAATAGCTGTGTTGTGAGATGCTGACCCGGGTGACGTCACATTCACATTCTTCCCCAAACCGAGACTGGAGCCGGAAGTCACTCATTTTCATGGCGTGGGATTCAAAAAATTGAATAAATAAAACGATCACTCCCACACTAATCCAAGCTGTCTATTTCATTCAGGAGCATAAAATATCGCACGAAATATGAAATAAACATGTTTTTTTTTGCTGTCATAGGCACTTTAAGGCCATAAATTGTATAATTGAAGTGCAAATTTTACGTAGGCGCGTTTTACGTACGGCTTATGTTCACAAGGAACGTGGTGGTGCTTGAGCCTGCGGGGTACAATCTGAAGTTGATGCCAGCCAACGAAAAAATTGTTTTTTGGCAAGAGGTTGAAGCTGGGGAAGATTTAGGCTGCGTTCAGAATGCAGGGATATCTGATTCCAATCAGATTCTGCCTCAAATCTGATTTTTAGGGCTGACTGGTCACACTATTTTTAGTGACCAAATCAGATCTGAGCCTGTTCAGACCAGGCCACATTATTGACACACCTGACAGATTGCTTTGGCAATGAAGGCTTCATCCACCATGGAGTGACGTCACGGACAGTCAAATCCCATCTGAGCTGTTCAGACTGAGAAGCGTCTTGTTCATACCAGATATTAAACTACAGCCTGATGTGGTTTCAGTCCGTCTCGCACAAATGAAATTCATCTGTTTGATACTGTTCTGACTAGAAAAGAGCCATCCAGTTTCAAGTTGGATGGGGTAAAAATTATATTTCGGCTGCCAGTCTGAAGAAGACTTTTTTTTTGTTTTTTTAATCACAGAACAAATTTAATCGCTTTTTAAAGCAGCACTACAGGTATACTTTGAAGAAAATACTGTATTTTCTGCGCTATAAGGTGCACTACATAATAAGGCGCACCTTCAATGAATGGCCTATTTTATAACATTTTTCATATATAGTATAAGGGGCACCGTATTATAAGGTGCATAGAATAGACGCTACAGTAGAGGCTGGGGTTACGTTATGCATCCATTAGATGGAGATGCGCTCCGTCAATATTGATTCATATATAAGGCGCACTAGATTATAAGTCGCACTGTCGGCTTTTGAGAATTTTAATGCTTTTAGGTGCGCCTTATAGTGCGGAAAATACGGTACCATGAATTTGATTCCAATGTTGCTCACATGTTGCAATTAACTAACAGTAATTTTCTTATCCTTTATAGCCTTAATAGGTTCACCTAATGTGCTGCTCTTTTCCAATGGTGCCACAATTGAAATTCAAATTGAAGAGCCAGAATTTGCAACCTCAAACTTTAATAATGTGTTTGGCCCTTCCACTTACAACATAACTTACTGGAAAGATGACCAGAGTGAAAAGGTAAGCTTGTTAGACCTTGTATCGCAAGATTTTGTTTTTCAATTTATTGAATCTATTTAAAAGGATAAGCTCCAGCACACCTGCAAACCATGTGTACAGTGGTATGAAAAAGTATCTGAAGCTTTTGGAATTTCTGACGTTTCTGCATAAAATCACCCTCAAATGTGATCTGATATTTGTCAAAATCACACAGATGTAAAAACAGTGTCTGCTTTACCTAAAATCACCCATTTATAGGTTTTCATATTTTTATGAGGATAGTAAAAAACAATGACAGAAAAGGGTAAAATAAGTAAGTGAAGATCGCAGGTCTTCAGTTTTTTTTTTTTTTTTTCAATTGAATGTAAAGCTTACGGTTAGTGGCTTAGCGAACATACTTCCGGTGAACATTTCAAAATAGTAGCACATCATGTTCAACATGTAAATAAAGATTTCTGGAGTTAATCTTGCATAATTCAGATTCTACATTAAGAATAGCTTTAAAATGACACCTATTATTAGAAAAATCTGATTGGCAATGAATAATTTGGCTTCAAATTTGCTAACTAGGGGTGTGACAATACAGCAAAAAGGATATATACAGTGGGGAGAACAAGTATTTGATACACTGCCAATGGGTTTTCCCATTGGCAGTGTATCAAATGGGTTTTCCCATTGGCAGTGTATCAAATACTTGTTCTCCCCACTGTATATACATATATATATATATAGCCTGAACGATATATCGTTTAAACAGCGCCATTGCGTTGTGCGCATGCGCGATAGTCCCATCGCAAGGACGTGCGATAGTTTTTTTTTTTTTTCCAATCCACAAACCTTTGTTCTGCTTCATTCGTTCGCACAGCCTCCCTCACCCCCTCTCCCAGCTTTCAGTCACTGCGGCACTTGCTTATTAAAGTTAACGATGGCTTTGATCTGGCCAAAGAAGCCGACTTGACACGGGCAGCAATCTGTCAATCATCGTTTAACTTGTTAAACAGTTTCTGGAAGGAAGCGCGGGCTGGAATGAATGTGTGTGTCAGTATGGGGGGGGGGAGGGGGGGTGTAGACGTTCCAGACATAAAATAAACACCAGAAGTGAGTATGAGGAGTTTGTAATTTCTACATGTCACTCCAAGAGTCACAGCCATGTTAGGTAAACAGACGCATTTAATAAAGCCAAGCATTTTTCTACTCCAGTACTTTATTCTTGTTTAAAAATGATTCGGTGGGACAGTTATGTTCAAAACTGATCATAATTATTACATTTGAAGTGCTTAAAAACATTTACATATATATATATATATATATATATATATATATATATATATATATATATATATATATATATATATATATATATATATATATATATATATATATATATACATACAGTGGGGAGAACAAGTATTTGATACACTGCCAATGGGAAAACCCATTGGCAGTGTATCAAATACACAGTGGTACCTCTACATACGAATTTAATTCGTTCCAGGACCTTGTTTGTAAGTCGAAATGGTCGTATGTCGAGCAGGATTTTCCCATAGGAATACATTATAATTCCATTAATTCGTTCCAAAGCCTAAAAACATACACTAAATTCTTAATAAATACTGCTGGCACTGTTACAAATGGCAATTAAACATAGAAAAACAAATAAGTTATAAATAAATAATTCAGAATAATATAATAAGAATAAGAATAATTAATAATTATTCCTGTAAATAATGTAACGAATCGGATTCTAATATGGCGGACACTTTTTACTGTCCCTGAACGCACCGCGAAGGTGACGTCTCAGTGAGATAGGTCGGTGCGGTAGAGATAATACTTTCGTTTTCTTGAGAGCGGTCAACTGCTTAAGACAATGGGCGTTTTGTGTTGGATAAGTTCTTAAATAAATGATAAAAACGTGACGAAGCTGGCGATTTCCTTGGCAATGTTACCACAATAATAATTGTCACCTTAACTTATAAATAGTGGCGAACGGTGGTCGGAAGAGGACCATGGAGCTGTATTGTTGAGCCAGTTCAGGGACGCGCACCCCAAGCTCATATTTTTCTATAACTTGCATCTTCATTTCAAAGGTAAGCATCACTTTTTTCCTTGTTTCTCCAACTGTATCAACTTTTTTTGAAAACTGTGTTGATTTCTCACACAAGAAAATCCACCGTGCGTTCGTTTGCAGTGCTGTCATGTCGTCGTATTTCGAGCAACTCGTCGGATGTAGAAACAAATGGCGGCTCAAATTTTACGTCGGATGTCGAAAAGATCGTGTGTCGAAGTGATCGTATGTAGAGGTACCACTGTACTTGCTATGCGCTACTTCGCGGTTTTTCACTTATTGTGGCGGGTTCTGGTCCCTATTAACCGTGAAAAACGATGGAATACTGTACACTGTGGTCATGATGAGTCATCCAAAGTCTTTCCAAACAGCGATTCAAGTCATCTAGTAAAAATTTCTTTTAAAAATTTTTATATTTTTTTAATATCGCAATATAATATCGCAGTATATCGCAAACCCCCCAAAAATCGCAGCAATAGTTTTTTCCAAGATCGTTCAGGCCTAATAAATGTGTGTGTGTATATTATATATATATATATATATATATATATATATATATATATATATATATATATATATATATGGAAAAAATAAAGGAGCCAACCGGTTGCTCCCAAAATCTTCCATTAGAATAGTGTTTAGTTAGCTCACTGTCTGCCATTGATGGTGCTGGACATCCAATTCATTTTGACGGGGTTGGACGTCTAGCACCATCAATTTTATTTTATTTAATCTTTATTTTATCAGTCAGTCTCATTGAGATTAATATCTCTTTTACAAGAGAGGCCTGAGCACAAAGAAACATTCACAAATATCAGGCAACACAAAATACACTAACGGAAACAGTTGCAATTATCAGTAAAAACATCAGACAAAAGACATTTAAAATCACCAAGATGAATAATTGACTGTAGTTTAAGAGTAGATTGCATCAATGGCACTGAAACCTTAGCATTCGCAGCCAGTCTTTTTTGGGCATTTATAGGTCACTTCCTGTTCACTTTGGGGCATTTACAGGTTACTTTCTGTAGATTTTGAGTCACTTCCTATTCATTTGGGGAGATTCTCAAGTCACTTCCTTTTCAGTAACCCAAAATCAACAGGATGTGACCTGTAAATGTCCCAAAATCGACAGGAAGAAAAATCTGTTGCTGTTGTTACGTTACAAACAATGTTAGTGAGCATTAAAGTTTTGACTTGGCCCCGTTTTACCATCCAACTCCAAAAGACATGCTTAATTCGGAATACAGTATTATGAGACTATCTACTGGGTTCGCGCAGATATCAAAGTTGAATAATGTATGAATTTGTATCGTCATTTTTATTGCATTGGATGAAAAAAATCTACAGTGGGGCAAATAAGTATTTAGTCAACCACTAATTGTGCAAGTTCTCCCACTTGAAAATATTAGAGAGGCCTGTAATTGTCAACATGTGTAAACCTCAACCATGAGAGACAGAATGTGGGGGAAAAAAACAGAAAATCGCATTGTTTGATTTTTAAAGAATTTATATGCAAATCATGGTGGAAAATAAGCATTTGGTCTATACCAAAAGTTCATCTCAATACTTTGTTATGTACCCTTTTTTGGCAATAACGGAGGCCAAACGTTTTCTGTAACTCTTCACAAGCTTTTAACACACTGTTGCTGGTATTTTGGCCCATTCCTCCATGCAGATCTCCTCTAGAGCAGTGATGTTGTGGGGCTGTCGTTGGGCAACACGGACTTTCAACTCTCTCCTCACCCCGTGGTGTAGGGCTGGGCGATATGGCCTTAAACATGTATCACGATAAATTGAGCAGATTTATCTCGATAACGATAAATGACGATAAATTCGCCCAAGCGGACTGTTATATAATTTGAAAATCTGAATCAATGCATGAAATACAGATTAACTATTTCTTGTTGATTTATTTACCAGCATTCAATTTGATATACTGTATTTAACAATTGTACATGCAGTCTAAACATTAAGTTTATAAAAATGTATTGTAAGCAATAAGAATTCAAGTATGAACATTTATAACAGGGTGTATGACTTGAACAATGTACATTGTCAAAATCAATATGCCTGTGCAAACATGTCATTGTAACACAAATTACTTGCAGCTTGAACAGTACACTTCAAAAAGACAACTTATTGTTAATGGCTGCTGTGACATAATTATTAAATACAAGTGTTTACTTTATGGTTTAAGGGGTTTTTTTCCCCCCAGTGCATTTTTTAATAAATGCACGCACAATAAAAATAGCTGGGGCCATTTCTCGGTCATTATAAGTTTTGCCGTTGGATTGTACTTTATGCTGAATGCTTTACCATCACAAAAGCTATCAGAGGAATCACACACAGACAGATACAAAATAACGCCACATAGTAATTGCTAGATGCAGTCCATGCCCAATCCACTCATTAAGTTCAGCCGTTTCGACAAGGTTAGAGCCGTTATCCGACTCCATAACGTTCATTTGTAGCTGTGATGAGAATGGTTTAGTGTTCCATCTAGTTTGCCGTAGCAAAGCATATTGTGATGTGACGTATGAGGAAAGACGAGTGTTGAATGTGCGCAGTTGCTGAGTGGATGCTAATAAAGAGCTCGTTGCTATATCTCATCCTTGCCGCAAGTCCATTTCATGACAGTAGCGTTAGCCGCTAGCTAGCCTTAGCCTGGCTACCAGTAGAAAGCACTGAAAGCACCATCTCCGGAAATCGTGAGAACAAAGGAGGACAGCGGGTGAAAGCCCGTCTGGATGCCACCAAGAGTCTACTAAATGTCGGTTGAAAGTTTGGTGAACCTCCCTTAAGCCACACTCCATCACGTTTTGCTTGTAGCGTTAGCTGCTAGCGTTAGCTTACCTGGCTTTTGTTTGATTGGCTTCCTGATGATCACGTGACTCCCTACGTAAGCACATTCACTGCTTTCTTAAAGGGGAATGAACATAGACGAACAACACAGAATCAAAGCGGGATGAAAAGACTATATTTTCTTGTTTTATTAATTTACCGAATTTACCGACATGGTCAAAATTACGTCGGTCATCGTTAAAAATTTTCGGTTTACCGCCCTGCTCTACCGTGTTGTCAAAACGGGGGAGCAAAAATCCCACAACCACACGGGGGGACCTAGTGAATGACCTACAGAGAGCTAGGACCACAGTAACAAAGGCTACTATCAGTAACACAATGCGCTGCCAGGGACTCAAATCCTGCACTGCCAGACGTGCCACCCCGGTGAAGAAAGTACATGTCCAGGCCAGTCTGCGGTTCGCTGGAGAGCATTTGGATGGTCCAGAAGAGGACTGGGAGAATGTGTTATGGTCAGATGAAACCAAAATAGAACTTTTTGCTAAAAACACAGGTTCTCTTGTTTGGAGAAAAAGAATACTGAATTGCACCATACCCACTGTGACGCATGGGGGTGGAAACATCATGCCTTCGGGCAGTTTTTCTGCAAAGGGACCAGGACGACTTATCTGTTTAAAGGAAAGAATGAATGGGGCCATGTATTGAGAGAAAATCTCCTTCCATCAGCAAGGGCATTGAAGATGAGACGTGGCTGGGTCTTTCAGCATGGCAATGATCCCAAACACACAGCCAGGGCAACAAAGGAGTGTATTCATAAGAAGCATTTCAAGGTCCTGGAGTGGCCTAGCCAGTCTCCAGGTATCAACCCCATAGAAAATCTGTGGAGGGAGTTGAAAGCCTGTGCTGCTCAACGACAGCCCCAAAACATCGCTGCTCTAGAGGAGATCTGCATGGAGGAATGGGCCAAAATACCAGCAACAGTGTGTGAAAGGCTTGCGAAGAGTTACAGAAAACGTTTGGCCTCCGTTATTGCCAACAAAGGGTACATAACTAAGTATTGAGATGAACTTTTTTTTTTTCCCCCCACATTTTGTCTCTCATGGTTGAGTTTCACCCATGATGACAATTACAGGCCTCTCAAATATTTTCAAGAGGGAGAACTTGCACAATTAGTGGTTGACTAAATACTTATTTGCCCCACTGTATCATTCATGCCAACCTGTGTTTCATGGACAACTGAATCAAAAATGTCCCGTTATTTATTATCTGTGAGTGTAAAAGGTTATATTGCCGTATTTTTCTCCACTCATTTTATTTGCGTATGATTTTTGGAGTTGAATTTACAAAATTGACGGCCTTTTTTCCTCCTTACAGGGAAAACACATCACCTCACTGAGTAACCGACCGGTTCTAAATGACCTGGACCCATGGACCAAGTATTGTGTCCAGGTCCAAATCATGGCAGAAGGGAGCAGGCGTAGTATGCCAAGCCGTAAAGTTTGTGCGAGCACCACCGGTGGTGAGTGTCGTTTTCTAACAACTTTTGTCTAGTCAGCTCATTATTTCTGATTTTTAACTTTAGTAAAGATGTTAATAGATCAATAGTAATACAGTAATTCTTCTTCTTTTACCTTCAAGGTCGCCATGGCGAATCAGTTAACTCCATCTAACCCTGTCTTCTGCATCCTTTGCTCTCACTCTAACTACTTTCATGTCCTCTTTAACTACCTCCATCATGTTTTCCCCTAGGTTTTTTTTAAGCTGTGGGTGCATCGGAGTCAGCCTCACCATGTAGTGCCGCGGCGAAATTGCTTCATATTACGACAAATGAGAATTCTTTCACATTTTCCCCCCCTAAAAACCTTAACAAAGATCTATTTGAAATATTTCATTTCAATTTTGTAGCTGTCAGCTACAGTACATGTAAGTAAAATGCGTAGCGGATTACAACTACATTCCCCCTACTAATGGTAAATGGTGTTACACTTATATAGCGCTTTTCCACCTTTCAAGGCGCTCAAAGCGCTTTACACTATCTCACCATCCACCTACTGGTGATGCAGCACCTAGACACACACTTAGACGAGTTCATCAGGGCGGAGAATTGAACCCACAACCAATTACAATTACAATTACTCTACCACTGAGCCACGCCACCCCATAATAATCACCCCTACGACTTTTTTCGTAGCAATAGTATGACTTACATCTCATACTCCTTTTATTTGGCCGTAATACGTACAACATTACCACAACAATTATAGCCCTTCTGTTAACGGACCTTCGTCTGTTGACAAATCTTCTCTAAATACTTCAAAGTAATCATCTGAAATTACAACCAGTGACATCAGCAACAAACAAATGCTATGCTAGGACGCGACGATTCGGGGCAAACATGCCACACAGAACTTAAACGTTATGTCAATGTCAATATTCAGATCATTTAACAGGCTTAAACCAGAATTACATTCATTAACTTGACAAATGAAGAACCGATGTCATGTGTGAAGAGTGGTCCACGTCAAGCGCAAAACAGGAGGATGCATGCATTGCAGCATAACAGATGTAAATTACAACCAAAATTCATGTTCTGTGCTAATTATTTCTTCAGTTACTTTTCCAGTTGTTTCATTTATTGCTAGTTATGGTATTTGGTAACTTTTTTGACAGTGGCGCCATAAGACTGTCATAAGACCATCATAACTATGACATGACACTGCCATGAGCATTAAATGAAAGCTCATGACAGATGTCATTTCGTGTCATCCGGCAAATTATCTCACTTTTGAATGGATTTAAAATATCAGAGCTGGACATAAACGGAGTCAGTGACATAATTTGCCAGATGACACTTAATAACTTCTGTTATAAGCATTCATAATGCCCATGATAGTATCATGTCAGAATTCTGACGATCTTATGGCAGTGTTATGACGCTGCTGTCAAACATTTGCCTATTAACCCAAATAAATCAACAAATAAGCCGCACTGGACTATAAACCGCAGGATTCAAAATGAGGGAAAAAAGTAGCGTCTTATAGTCCGAAAATTACGGTAATTATACCCACCTGGATGCCATAAACTGTATGGCAAAAAAAAAATTGTCCGAGAGTTTAAGAGGATGCTGGCTGTTAGCTTTAGCTTAATGCAAACGCGAATGCTATGCCAACGCTACGAGCAGTGACGTGCGGTGAGGTTCATGGTTGGTGAGGCACTGACTCCTTTAGTGTCAGATTTCCAAATATATAAACCAAAAACGGTAGCTTATTCAATTGGCTACTGGTTATTTCATATCTCATCAGCATTCTTCACAAAACACGCACACACGGTACATATTATCGATACGTAAAAGTAAGAAAATAACATGCATTTGCCCCACACCCTCAATGTGTTGGTCGTCGCAATTCTATAATTCATGCAACATAAATGAGAGTAAAGAGTGGTGTACAAAGCCACAGAATTCAATTCTGACCTTTAGTGAAATATTCAGTTGTTTTTAAAACTTTTAATTCTGATACTTTAATCAATTTATTACAGATTGCTAAACAAAAAGTGTGAAAAGAAAAACAAAGAATATTTTATTTAAGGCCAAAATTTAGTTTTTAAATATTCTATTGTATTTTTCTTGGTCTAAGCTCTTTTTTTTTATATATATATATAAGATTGAAATGAAAACTGTTTGTGCTCTTGCGCCTGTCCTTCACCACAAAAACCGGCATTACTTTGGAAGGGCATAGGTTTGGTATCAACATTCGTAGGGACGATATAACAGCATAACCTGCATGTAGGTACACTTTTTGTTGGGGACGGGACATTAATTACACCAAACAGATTGGATGCAGGGGGCAAAGGGCCACATTTTTTAAATTTAATTTATTGTCATTTGTCATCATCATCATCAACATCATCATCATCAGCATTAAAATCAACGTAAAACAAAAAAGAAGGAAAAAGGAAGAAAAGAAAGGGGAATATTTGTTTATCCAAGAAGATGAAAAGAGACATGACAAAGGGAACGGAAAAAAGCCAAAGCTTATCGGGACCCGTCCCCCTTCCACCAAGGTCGCACAAGCAACAGCTCATGATCAGTCCAATGACAGTCTAGCGCCTACTGTTCAAAAAGTCATTAATTTCCATGGAGATTTCACATATAAATTTGTGTATCTTTGATCAGTACATGTCCTTGATTGGTGAGTGGTGAAAGCTAGGGGTGCTTTGGAGGCTCGCATGTGTTGCATCCACTTTAGAAGATTTGTAGTCAGCATCCCATTAGGAGTTTAGTCATCATCATCTCTGGCCCGGTTGGCACGAGCGAGTCTCTCTTGATCACGCAGCTCCGCGTCAATCTTTGTGGCCAGTCGTGCGGCAGCGTCACTTAGCATTGCCTGCTCCTTCATTAACAGTGCCAACTGGTCGCCGTTGCGTCGAACGATCTCCGCTGCGTCATGGAGTTGGTTCTTCATCCTGATCGAGAAGCGACGAACCCAGAGAGCAGCCAGTAGCATCAGGAAGGCTAGCGCCAGCAGCGTGCCAAAGATGTATAGATCCTCAGCATCTTCTATCAGGAGGGACGTTAGGCATAGCGGTCTCCATTTACCCCAGGCGTCCTCCACATATCCAGACGTGAAGGTGGTCACTGGGCAAGGCCGTTGACCAGAGTTAGGTCGCATCGTAGAGAATATTCCATCCATCGAACTCAGGGCCCAGTTAACCAGTTCCATAATTGCCTCCGGAGGAAGTTCAGCGTGTACGTAGCAGAAGCAGAGTCCGTAATGTGATTTCGATGCGGGGTGCGTCCCAGAATTGTTATGTCATATCTAGTTGTCCCTGGCATTTAGCATGGTTTGGTGTGAGGACATTCTTATCTGTGTCGTGTGTGCTGTTATTGTTATGTCTGGGCAATGTACTGGCTTATTATGCTTTTCTTATACATTTTTTTGAAGTAGTTTAATGAGTTTATATTCGTTAGCGCTGCATCACATGTATTCCATAGTCGAGCCCCAGTGTTTACAACGGAAAAAGATTTCATTTTAGTCCTAATGGACTGGTAGGAAAACGTTCGGGATACTCTCAGTTTATAGGAGGATTCTTTAATGCAGAATAAAGCTTGCAAATTTGCTGGAAGACTGTTTGTGTTGGCCTTATACATCATTTGAGCTATTTTGTAGTCAACCAAATCATGTAATTTCAGTGTTTTGGACTTGATAAAGAGCTCATTGGTGTGTGCTCTGTAGGAAGCTCCATGAATAATTCTAATGGCTTTCTTTTGGAGAACAAAGAGTGGGTTGAGGTGCGTTTCATAAGTTCGTCCCCAGATCTCCAAGCAGTAACTGAAATGTGGAAGGACAAGTGCGCAGTATAGGGTTTGGAGAGCCCTCGTATCTAACATGTTTTGTGCTCTATAGAGAATTGAGATGCTCCGAGCAATTTTGTTTCTCAGTCTATCTACATGAGGCTTCCAGTTTAGACGTTGATCAATAATTATGCCTAGCACTTTGTGCTGTTGTACCCTTTGTATCTCTACATTATTTATTTGTATCTTTAGGTTCATATCCAAATTTTTTCTTCCAAATACTATGTATTTAGTTTTCTCAAGGTTAAGAGTTAATTTGTTAGCATCAAACCATTTTTGCAGTTTAGCTAATTCCACATTTATTTGTTTAAATAGACTCTGGGGGTCTTTTCCGGAACAGAAGATGTTTGTGTCATCCGCAAAAAGCACCATTTTTAGATTAGAAGCTAGATGCAGGTCATTTATGTATAGGATGAATAGTTTCGGTCCCAGGACGGAGCCTTGGGGCACGCCACATGTAATTGGACGAGTTGTTGATCTGCACCCTTCATATGATACATATTGCCAGCGCCTCTCCAGATAGCTTCTTATCCAGTTTAGAGCGTTACCTCTCATACCAAGTCTCTGTAGTTTGTCCAGTAGGATGTCGTGGTTAACTGTATCAAAGGCTTTTTTCAAGTCTAGGAAGATTCCCACAGAGTATTTTTTTTGGTCGAGAGCATCCGTAATCAGTTCCATTGACTCAGCTAGGGCCTGCACAGTGGAGTGGTTTTTTCTAAATCCATATTGGCTGTCGTATAATAAATGATGCTTTGTTATGAATTTGTCAAGTCGGTTATTAAAGAGCTTTTCAAGTATTTTTGTAAGTTGGGGGAGGATGGAAATAGGTCTGTAGTTGTTGAGCTCATGTGGGTTTCCGCCTTTGAATATTGGTATAACTTTAGCAAGTTTCATTCCATCAGGGAAGATTCCTGATTCAAAAGATTGAAGATATGGGTTATTGGTAGCAGAATTTCATTATGGATGCTTTTGATGATTTTCATATCAATTTCATGAAAGTCAGTAGAGTTTTTGTTTTCGCATTGCATAATTAGACTCTTTACCTCAGTTGCGAGAATTGGTTCAAGAAACATTGACTTTAAAATGGGGTCAGGGTTCCTATGTGCATCTACCGGGGGGATTTTTTCTGCAAGGTTGGAGCCCACAGTGGCAAAGAATTCGTTGAATTTGTTTGCAATCTCTGTTTTGTTTCTCATTTGACTGTTATCCCCGTAGAAGAACTCAGGGTAAGATCTTCCTGACTCCCTGTTTCTTCTTATCATACCATTTAGAATTTTCCATAGTTTGGAGGTATAGTTTTTGTTGTCTTCCAGTAAGTTGCAATAGTATTGTTTTTTACAGGAACGCAGAATGGAGTTGAGTTTGTTACGGTACTTTTTGAATTTGTTTTCATTTTCAGTTGTCCTGTTTGAGATGAACTCTCTGTACAGCATGGTCCTTTTGTGGCAGGAATTGATCGTGTAAGCTCTTCTAAACGTGGCATATATGTAGAACGATTACATTGTTTTGCTGAGAAAGATGAAAGGTTAGCTAGACTTTTGGACACATCCACTGTGTTTTCTGGCTTGTCAAATAGAACACAGAACGATCTAATTGAAGCGATCCTCTCCATTGAGGCGGAGAGATTTTTTTTTAAAGTAAAGGAAAATAAGGAGGACTTTTACAAAAAGGGCGTAGGTTTGCATGGGGACGGTAGGGACATAACACTACCAACTCTTCAGGATGCTAAAATTGTCCCCACCAACTTTTAAGCAACCTTACCTTTTTTGCATGATATAATGTTCAGTTATATAGAGAATTTAGAATGTATGTAATCGTTCTACATATATGCCACGTTTAGAAGAGCTTACACGCTCATCGTTACCACGAAAATGTTAACTCCTGTTTAGCTAGGATGCAGGTTGCATTAATGAGGTCTTTCAAACTCTTTTCTTTACCTTAGCTTTTGAGGATGCTACCGTTGAGCTTCCGCTGTTCGTCAAAGCCAAATCGATCCTTGAGCTTCCAAAAGTTTTTAAAGCAATCAGGCTTTGACTGTGAGTGGTCGAGCTCTCATGTTTGCTGAGGTTTCGTCGTAGTTTTTTAATGTCACAATATCTCGTGTTAGTCCAGACATTGGCACAAGTTGAGAAGAAAAGGCAGGGAAAGCAGCAAAGGCGATTTTTCGAAGGACAGCCACATAGCCAGTCTTTTCGGGTGTACCAGTCCGTTTGAAAAGCGCGAGTTATCTTCTGTCCCGTAGTTTGAAGCAAACCTTCTAGCTCCGGTGTTGTGTTAACCGCGTCCACATTTAACGGAAAGTCCAGTTTCACGTACGCTCCCTTGCAGTGCGGCAGAGTACTATCTGCCGCAGCATGTGCCTTTTCACTGCGGTTTTATGTCCCATCAGCAAAACTAAATATGTCGCTAACAAACATTAAACTTTAAGGGATAAAGACATTAGCCAGAATGTGGAAAATCAGGTCAAATAAACGTATCTGGAAACATTATAACGGCGACATGCAGATGTACGGCAACCAGCACGCTCCAATTCCATGTATCAACCCAGTTTGTTATGGATTGCGTAATCAGAGGTGAGGCTTTACTCGTTGCTGCCGCACCTCTCGTTTCATTTCTTTATTTGAACAGGAAATAGGCAAATTCAGCGATTTTGACTATAAAAAATGTTTGAAATGAGTCATACATAAAGAGCAATGGACAAATATTCATATAAATTTGATGCTATAATTATTTTTTTGTCATGATGACAGGTGAGGCTCTGCCTCACCTGCCTCCCCTGACCGCACGTCACTGGCTACGAGTTACATTTAGTGTATGATGATCACTCAGTCTAGTCAGCACAGACCTTTTAAGGCTAAAACAACATTGCATATTCTCTCTGGCCATGAAAATAAAACTTACCGTGTATGCAAGCCTGCATGGAGAGTGGAGATGACACATTGGTAAGTCAGGAAGGGGTGGGGCGTCAGCACAACACGAATGTCACAATCGAAAACTGTTATGCAGGCTAACTGCACATAAATTGTCACACATTGTGAACATGTGACGGAAACTATTGCGCATTTTCGTCCCGTCAGATATAAACTGGCATTCGGCTCGCTAATTTTTAGTCTCCCAGAACACATTTTTAGCTCGTTATCGTCTCATCATCGTCATTAAAATATGTTCGTTGACGAAATATTTTCGTTATTGTTGATGAAAACAACACTGTATGGTGCCAGTGTCAAAATAAAAGCATGTCATTTTGTATGTATAGTATGAATGCGCCATATGAATGGGCTACCACTTCCGGCTCATTGCTCGTACATTTGACACTGCGACAGTACAGGACAGGACAGCGCATACAGCTGCAAGGAATGGTAAGATACGACCATGAATGACATATTTTTCTGATATTTATCTTAGCGGATGCTGCGTATGTGCCTGCATTGGTCACATTTCTCATCCTGGCAATGGCAGTCACGCTTTTGGTGATTGCAGTGGTTTATCGAAGAAGGATTTCTGACTTTCTTTGTCCAGAAGACAAACTGTCTCAGGTCTGTATGATTTTTATTGTTTACATTTCTAACTATCTAGCTGCCTTACACATGATATTTTGAACAAAAACTATGTCTAAATTATATCATATTAGATTTGTCCAAGAAAGTCAAGTAATTAAATATTATTATGGTCTCTTCTAGTACCTATTGGCAACCCCCAGCTCATCTCTTTACTGGGCCATGCACAACTGTGACAGACCTGAAGAGATCTACAATTCAGTCAACGTCATTAGAGAAGAAAAGCCTGTGGAGTAAAGAAAGTCCTAGGAGGAATTGCGGACTGTTTTCTGTAGGAAGTTTTTCACTGAGACAAGATACATTCACATATCACTTTAATATATTTATGGTGTGCCTCCTCCGTCTGGATAGAAAAAAATCAGTTTTATTTTTAAAAATTATAGCCATATACTGAAGCATATAACCAATGACACAAATTCAAACTCTCAGAAGTTACTCAACAGGCTTTATTATTCCTACAAAAAAAAAAATCAAACAATAAAAACGCAAAAAACAAAAACAAAACTGGACTTAAATCATGATAAAGAATAATGTAATTGAAACGTAGTTCAGTCAATACACACACACAGTAAGCTATCTGCCAGCTAAACATTTTTATTAAATTACTATGACGGCAATTGTAGTTGACAAACTATTATTCCCACTCAATTGTTATTCTCAATGTTCTAGATTGCACGCAAACAATAACCGAAATAAACTGACAAACGATTAAACCAGCATGTTTCTAAACGCAGCAGTTAAAAACTACATTTTCCATAATGCCTGGCGCGGCTCAGCTCACTGACAGCTACCCTAATAGCATGCACCAGTATCCGAGGTAAGATCAAACGTTGCTATAAAAGTTTACAATCATCGTCTGTGCAACGATGTGACACCAAACGGGATTTTACAGATCACACCAGTACAAAGCTCCGACAGAAAACAAGCCAAAAAGTAAAATTTAGCAAGTGTAGATATCGATCGCATGTGCGCTCCTGTCGTGACGAAGGGTTGTTTGTGAATAACAATTTACAGTTGAAGCCATGATAAAGCCAGTTTGTGACTGCGGACACATGTCAATTTGTATCCATAGTAGAATAAAGGTATTTTCGTCTGAATTACTCTTTTGGGTCCATGAGCATTTGATTATATACCTATTGATTGTAATAAAAGTCTGTCAACTGGGCAGGCTCTCTGGGAACACGTCACAGGAAGCACAGTTCTGTAGTATTCTGTGCAAAGCGTCAATTTCAACACATGCTAATTGGTCCCGTGAAAAATAATTGCAACAGGACATCTTCATGAATTTATATAACCCGGGCGGACGCCCCGGACAGGATGTGAAAAGTGGACATGTCCGGGCAAAGGAGGACGTTTGATCACCCTACTGTTAGTGGGAGCCAATGAGCTAAAGCAGGGGTGTCAAACTCAAGTTTCATTCGTGGGTTAGATTCATGGCAGTTAGATCTCATATGGGCCTTAGAAGTTTATTTTCTGCCAAATAAGTTGACTCGCTGCGTGCCATTGACAGCGCTGGACGTCCAGTCCATTTTGACTCTCAGTCAAATACATTGGACACCTTGCACCGTCAGTGTCACTGAAAAATGAGCATCTGCAGCAATCTATTATTGTCAATGGCAGGCAATGAGTTCATTTCGCATCGCTTCCTTTTAATTTAAGGTAGGCCTACTTATCGTTCACTTCCTGCAAATTTTGGATCATTTCATATTGATTTTTGGGGCATTTCCAGGTCATCACAAATTTCTGGTTTTACGGCGCCAATGTCAAAATAAAAGCATGTGATTCTATATGTATAGTATGAAGGAGCTATAAGGTGCCTGTCGGGCAGAACAACACCACATACCGGATTGGACCTTCTGGCGAGCTGTATCTTTGACACCCCTGAGCTAAAGGAACAGACAACACCTAGTTTAAAAAAAACATTGTGAAAGACTGTTGTACTACTGTATGTGATTTTGTTAATTAACTGTCTCGGTCGGGCTGGACCTGGAATCAAATTTCATTGCACTTGTTGACATGACAGTAAAGCAAAGTGGAATCTAAAGTCATATTATTTATTTCTTTTTATTTTTTTTAAATTGACACATTTCTCTCGAGGTAGTGTCTCTGTGGTGCAATGGACTTATTGGAAAGCCCCGCCCCCTTGTAAAACTCGTCAACCATAGGCTCTGTCAGTTTATCTCAGTGACAGTGATTATGTTAACGAATCATTTATGGATGATGGCAGGAGTTCAAATTTACGAATTTGCACTACCACAGCTGGCAATAGGCCTGTTTTTTTTTTTTTTAATGAATTGTTGTTTTGTGTGTTTTAAATGAATTTCGTGTAGAAGCAGACAGAGAGGGTTGCAGTATGCAGTGTACTGGTATGTCCTGGGTATTAAACTTTACAGAGAGCAGACCTTTATTATAATCGAGGCGAAATATTACCACTCGCAACTTAAAAACAAGAAACCCCATAGGCCGAATATCTATCTAGCTATAAAGTTAGCTACTTGGTAACGTTATGTCATGTGTTCTGTTGGATTTTTCTCCCCAAGCTTTTGTGCTGATGAATAAGCAGTCTTTTACATTCAGTTGGATTCTCAATATTATCCCGAGGTGCTAAATACACAACTGAATACGACATTAATAAATGCTAAACGTTGAGAGTGGTGTGCATTCGAGTTGACTGCAGCCAAATGCTAGGTGTGTGCGTGAGGAGAACTTTCCTTCGTGTGCGTCCGTGACCAAACGTTACTAAATGTTCCTTTTTTTTTTTAATAGAAAGTTTGTGGTGTTTACTTTGGACTTTCAGTGATGGGGTCTTGACAGTTTAGGATTATTTTTTATTCTATTTGTGTAGTGACAGGCTAGTACACAAGTAGTCAATTAAATGTTAGCTAACTAACGTTAATAGTTAAGTCTATGTTTTTACTACATGCTAATATAAATATATATATATATATTTTTTTTACAAATTGATCATTAACTTACATTTGAACAAGCATAAGTGTCCTTGAGTGACTGTCTTGACATTTATTTGTTGATGTGGTCAACGACAGAGCCTTATCCATAGCGTGCATTTGGTGATCCTTCTTTTAAGCTTTGAAAAAGGCACCCAAAAAAATTCCTCCCCCCAGTCTTTCAGGGTACCTGGTGTCGTAATTATATATACCCCACGCACAGCATTAAATCATCAGGTTTTTGCTATTTTAAAGTTAGAAAAAAGATGTTTTAAGTCACGACCATATAGTAGTCCTATGCGACAATACAGCTAGGTGACAGACTTTTGCAATTCCGGTGTGTGGTTTTGAGATAGGTCCATTGTTTAGCACACTCGGCTGTTAACTGAGAGGCTGGTGATTCAAATCCGTCCAGGGAAGTGTGGCCTTTTAAGAGTTGTATTATGAACATAGATTAAGTTCTTGTGGTTTTCAATCACACTTAGCAGTGCTAGTGCAAAGGAAGGTTGGTAAATTTCTAGGATCAAATGGGCGCTGTGGTTTAGATGGTCAAAGTGCCTGTCTAGTAAACAGGAGATTCTGGGTTCAACTCCCAGCAGTGCCTCTAATACCTTTACATGTTTCTTAAGAACGTTTCACCAATTTTGAAAAGCAAAAGTTGCTCATCTTGGTTTGCGGAAGCATTGTCTGTGGAAAGGCCCCTGCTCAGAGTCTTGAGGCAAGTTTTCTGGGTAGCGATGCATGGGTGCAGTCCACCTTGCATTCAAAATGTACAAACAAATTGCCAGGACTCTAGCCCTGACCTTCTCCCAGATGTTTGTCTATGTCGGTATCTGCTGTTTTACCAAAAGATGCATGTGTCACCTAACTTTCGGGAATTTAAATCTGAAGCTATTTTGTATTGATCTATTTTTATTAGAGATTGTATTAGATTTTTTTTTTTTTAATGGAAACAATCCACTCGTTATTGTCTCTGTGGCGCAATCGGTCAGCGTGCTCTCCTGTTAACTGAGAGGCTAATGGTTCAAACCCACCCACGGATGTGTGCCTGTCAAGAATTGTGTTCAGAGTGTGTTTTGTTTAAATTGCTGTGCTTGGCAATCACATTCAGAATTTGAACTGTTTAAATTGGGAAATTCTTATTTGGTATCGAGCCTTAATTTTTGATAGCGCAAATGAAGTTTGGTAAATTTCTGCAACCAAATGGGCGCTGTGGCTTAGATGGTCAACGTTCTTGTCTTGTAAACAGGAAATCCAAGGTTCCAGTCCCTCTACTTCCTTTACAGGTTCCTTAATAAGTTTTCACCACTTTTGAGAAGCAAAGGATGCTCATCTTGGTTCGTGGAAGAATTGTCTTTTGTCCAAACGCCCTTGCGCTGAGTCTCCAGCCAAGTTTTGTGGGGAGCGATGCGTTGATTAGGCCCACCTTACCTCCAAAATTTACAAACAAATTGCCAGTACTCTAGCCTTGACCTTCTACCAGGTGTTTGTCTATGTCAATATATGCTGTTTTACCAAAAGATGCAAGTCTACCAAAACTTTTTTGAACTTTTGGGAATTCAAATTTGAAACAATTTTGTATTTATCGATTTTGTTGTAAATGTTATTTATTTATTAAAATTTTAACTGAGACTGTGTCTCTGTGGCGCAATTGGTGAGCGCGTTCGCCTGTTAACCGAGAGGTTGGTGGTTTGAACTCACCCAGACATGTGTACCTTTTGTTAATGTTGGTTTTAGGTTAAATTTTTGTATTTGGCAATCACATTCAGAAGTTAACTATTTAGATACCCCTTCATTTCAAACTTGAGGGTTCGCTCAAGTTGAGTGCTTAGCCATGGAATTCAACTCGGAAATTATTCAGTGTGATCAAGCCTTAATTTTGCTAGGTTAAAGGAAGATTGGTAAATTTACAGGAAGAAATGGGCGCTGTAGCTTAGCTGGTCAAAGTGCCTGTCTAGTAAACAGGAGATCCTGGGTTCAACTCCCAGCAGTGCCTCTAATTACTTTAGTTTCTTAGTAACATTTCACCAGTTTTGAAGAGCAAACCTAGGTCATCTTGGTTCATGGAAGATCTGTCTTTTTTCTAAAGGCAATTGCGCTGAGTCTCGAGCCAAGTATTCAGGTGAGCAATGTGCGGATGCAGCCTACCTTGCCTCCAAAATTTACAAACAAATTGCCAGTACTCTAGCCTTGACCTTCTACCACGTTTTGTCTATGTCAATATCTGCTGTTTTACCAAAAAATGCAAGTCTACCAAAACTTTTCTGAACTTTTGGGAATTTAAATTTGAAGCGATTTTGTATTTATCGATTTTATTACTGATTTTTTTTTTTTTTTTTTAATGGAGACATGTCTGTCTCATCAGTGTCTCTGTGGCACAATTGGTCAGCGCACTCGGCTGTTAACTGAGAGGCTGGTACCTCAAACCCTCCCAGGGACCATTCCATAATATTGGTTTTCGGATAAATTTTTGTATTTCGCAATTACATTCATCAGTTATTTAAATACCCCTCCATTTCAATTTTGATGGGTTCGCTCAAGTTGACTTTTCAATCATGGAATTGAATTCGGAAATTATTCGGCGTGATCAAGCCTTAATTTTTGCTAGTTCAAAGAAAGATTGGTAAATTTCCAGGAGGAGATGGGCGCTGTGGATGAAATGGTCAAAGTACCTGTCTAGTAAACAGGAAATCCTGGGTTCAACTCCCAGCAATCCCTGTAATTACCTTACAGGTTTCTTAATAACTTTTCACTAGTTTTGAGAAGCAAACATTGTTCATCTTGGTTCTCTGAAGAATTTTCTTTTGTCTAAAGGCCCTTGCTCTGCGTCTCAAGCCAGGTTTTCGTGGGAGCGATGCATTGGTTCAGCCCACCGTGCCTCCAAAATTTACGGTTTTGGAAATTTAAATTTGAAGTGATTTTGTATTTATCGATTTTATTATAGATTTTATTTTTCTACCAGGTGTTTGTCTATGTAGGTATCTGCTGTTCTACCACAACATATAACCTAACTTTTCTGAACTTTTGAGAATCAAAGTGATTTTGTATTTACCGATTTTATTATAGATTTTATTCTTTTTTTTAATGGAGACATTTCTTTCTAGTCAGTGGCGCAATTGGTCAGCACGCTCAGCTGTTAACCAAGAGGCTGGTGTTTCAAACCCACCCAGGGACGTGTGCCTGTAAAGAACTGTTCAGAGTGAGTTTTGTTTAAATTGCTGTGCTTGGCAATCACATTCAGAATTGAAACTATTTAGATACCCCTTCGTTTCAAACTTGATGGGTTCGCTTAAGTTGAGTGCTCAACCTTGGAATTAAATTAGAAAATTCTTATGGGGTATGAGCCTTATGTTTTGATAGTTCAAATGAAGATTGGTAAATTTCACAGCTCAAATGGGCGCTGTGGCTTAGATGGTCAAAGTGCCTGTCTTGTAAACAGGAGATCCTGGGTTCAACTCCCAGCAGTGCCTCTAATACCTTTACAGGTTTCTTAATGATAACTTTTCACCAGTTTTCAGAAGCAAACATTGTTCATCTTGTTTCTCTGAAGAATTTTCTTTTGTCTAAAGGCCCTTGCTCTGTGTCTCAAGCTAGGTTTTCGAGGGAGCGATGTATTGGTTCAGCCCACCGTGCCTCCAAATTTACAAACCGATTGCAACTATTCTAGCCTTGAGCTTCTGCCAGGTGTTTGTCTATGTCGTTATCTGCTGTTTTAACAAAAGATGCATGTCTAACCTAACTTTTCTGAACTTTCGGTAATTTAAATATGATGCTATTTTGCATTATCTATTTTATCATAGATCTTATTGTTTTTGTCTGTTTGTTTTAACTGAAACAACTTTCACCCATCTGTGTCTCTGGCGCAAACAGTCAGCGGGCTTGAGTGTTAACTGAGAGGCTGGTGGTTCAAACCCACCCACGGATGTGTACCTGTCAAGAATTGTGTTCAGAGTGAGTTATGTTTAAATTGTTGTGCTTGGCAATCACATTCAGAATTGCAACTATTTAGATAGCCCTTCATTTTAAACTTGGTGGTTTGCTCAAGTTGAGTGCTCAACCATGGAATTAAATTAGGAAATTCTAATGCAGTTTCGAGCCTTAATTTTTGATAGTTCAAATGAAGATTGGTAAACTTCTCAGATCAAATGAGCACTGTGGCTTAGATGGTCAAAGTACCTGTCTTGTAAACAGGAGATCCTGGGTTCAACTCCCAACAGTACCTCTATCTTTTACAGGTTTCTTAATAACTTTTCACCAGTTTTAAGAAGCAAACAGTGTTCATCTTGGTTCTCTGAAGAATTGTCTTTTGTCTAAAGGCCCTTGCTCTGCGTCTCAAACCAGGTTTTCGTGGTAGCGATGCATTGGTTCAGCCCACCGTGCCTCCAAATTTACAAACCAATTGCAACTATTCTAGCCTTGAGCTTCTACCAGGTGTTTTTCCATGTCGGTATCTGCTGTTCTACCAAAACATGCAAGTCTAACCTAACTTTTCTGAACTTTTGGGATTTAAAGCGATTTTGTATTTATCGATTTCGCCATAGATTTTATTGATTTTTTTAATGGAGACATTTCTCATTAGTCAGTGGCGCAATCGCAGCAGGCGCAATTAACTGAGAGGGTGGTGTTTCAAACCCACCCAGGGACGTGTGCCTGTCAAGAATTGTGTTCAGAGTGAGTTTTGTTTAAATTGCTCTGCTTGGCAATCACATTCAAAATTCAAATTCAAAACAACAAGGGCTGTCCAAAACGACAAATTTTCCAATATATATATATTTTTCCCTTAAAAAAGAATTTTTTAAAAATTAATTTAGCAACGAAATTTTTGATCACGGTTATTAATTCACAAAAACATTTTGGAATGCTTAAATTCTTTGTTAAAGTACAAATAAACACGTAAATAACAACAATAAATCACAAATAAACAATGAGGTCAAATGATGATAGCATTAACTAGCACAAAAGAATGGAATGGAATCAAGATTCAGAACACTTAATTCGCCTTTCCAACATCATTCAAAACAATGAAAATATCTAGCACTAATATTATAGTATATTACTATATATAATAGTAGTATAATAATTATACATTGCCAATCGGATTTTTCATAAAGAGTGTAATTGTAAAGATATTCTTAGTGTAGAATCTGAATTTTGAAGTATGTGGGATTAACTCCAGAAATCGTTATTTATGACGAACACGACGTGCTTTTATTTTGAAATGTTCACCGGAAGTACGTTCGCTAAACCGCTAACCATTAGCTTTACACTCCGCAAAAAAAGCTTTCTCTCATTGCATGTGGTGTCAATAATAAATTATTATTATTATTTTTTTTTTTTGCAAACGCTGTTGAGCAGTGATTTTTCATGTTTGAAGTGTCACCTTTTAACCTCAAGTTTGCATTTTGGAGAAGACTGCCAATGTTTTATAACAGGCTAAAGTAGATTGTCTTTTTTCCTATTAGCCTCAATGTAACAATGCTAAACATTAGCATTGCTACATTGAGACTAATGCGCAGTGGTCTCCAAACTATTCCACATAAGGCCGCAGTGGGCGCAGGATTTCCAACAAAACAAAACCATGCACCAATCTGGTGTCTTATAAGTGTAATCAGTTGATTGCAGTCAGGTGCGGCTTGTTTTAGCAGAAACTTCATTGGTTAAACTGTCGGTACTCGATCAGTTGGAACAAAAACCAGGACCCACAACATCCCTTGAGGACCGGTTTGGAGACCCCTGGTTTACAGTGTTTAATATAGATGTGGTTCCGTATTTTGTATGTCTGAACTTTAATTCTAATTCTCTGGTGATGACCAATAAACATCTGTGAAATGAACTGGAGTCTCATATGCTATCAACACGCATGTGTAAACGCATGCACGACTGTATGCACGCACGCGGCGATAAAACGCACCCGTGAAAATTACCGCCCTCATTTTTATTTACCGTGCGATAAATGGACTCATTGTATATCGCGAGAGGCTTAGCAACTTCAATAAAACATGTTGTTAGTTAGTTAGACGGATTTACGATTTGCCAGCTTGGAATTGTCTCCTGTTGACTTCCAAAATTACAACCGGGTGACGATGCTTTAGGTGTTCATTAACGGCCGACGTGCAGCCAAGCTTAGCATTGAAGAGACAGGACACAACAGTGTACCCTCCTTTGTTTCGTTTCTGGTGCGCTTTTTTTGGCTTTGCGAAGCTTTCCCCGCTGGCATACCAAGTGTCCAACATTAAAAAACATTCCCGACCCCCCCCCTTAAAAATGTTCTGCTCGGATCTACACAATTCACGTAGGTCACCCTTTTTGACGTAAAACGGTGAATTTCCCTTAAAGGTGAGAGATTTTCGTGCCTGGTAGTGACACAAGAAGAAGACCGGTTTTAACTTTTCATTTTTTCAAACTCTTTATTCATGTTTTTTGGACTTTAATGTTTTAAAGTCACCAGGTTTAAGTCCCATTCTAACAGTGGAGCCAGGTCAATATTAACAGAAACTTTGCACCCCAAGTTGTGACATAAACTAGTAAAACATGTTTATTAATCTTAGTAAAAGTGCATTAAAGACCACATAAAAAAAGAAAAACACAAATTATATCTGCAAATGGACGCTTGAGACTACTTCTTCCTCTTCCTCTTGTCTTTAAAGACTGGCGAATTCAGGAACTTTGTGTCTGTGAATTTGTCACCACGCCGTATTTTGCTACCAAAAAAGACAAGCGTGGGCATTTGTTTTATCTAACATGAATGGACTTGTATTGTAAAGCACTCACCTTACCAGGGATGGCTCCTTGTAACTGACCACACCTCTCTGCCTCCTGCTCCTCCCTTGGTTCTCTTGATCGATTGTGGCAATGGTGTTGTCTAGCGATGTTAAGACTCTTTCTGCCGCAACAGACAAGTTTTCTCACACACAGCTCCTTTGACTTTACAGTACATCAAGTAAATACAGAATTTGCACCGTCATGTCCATAACCCCAGGAAATGAAGGCAAACCATGGTAAAACACATAAATAAAAAAATGAGACGATAATAAATTGCCCATAAAGAAACAAGAAAATTCAACACTAGCACACCAGAAATGAGTTGAATGATTTACAATGTCCAGAGGTCAAGTACAGTAACTGGGAGAAATTGTTAATATCTTATTCAATACATGAGCATCTGCAAATATTAGTGTTTTGAGGATTCTACTGAAATAGTGGATCTGATGACCAAATATATTTTATTACCTGATTGTATTTGATTTGTTAGCGAATTCGCTAATTAGCATAGAGCTCAGCACTAACTTGTAACATCTCAAAATAACAATGAAGGCTAAACATTACAAGAGGGTTCGTATACTCACCTCTTATAGACTTACACAGGACTTAGCAACACACTAGGGACATTTTCCAACCAACACGACTTAAACCTACTGCTGGACAACTGAAAGGTAAAGAACAACGAACTATCTCTCTTCCCTTCGTGCCTTAAAAAATAACTTGTGCACAGAAGAGGACCCAAAGCGCGACCCGGTACTTGCCTGTCTCATACACAAATGTATTTTGGCGTCTTTTGAACAGGAGTAAATTTCTCGCTAGTAACTTCCGCTGCAGCCATCTCAACCTTGTGCATCCCTTTAGGTGTGCGGGCGGCAGACGTGTCTTAAATTTAGTTCCGCTAGCAGCGGGCTGTCATTAAGTTGTTAGGGAAAATCATCGTTTTTGAACATTTATGAATTGTAATCAAATTGTCACATGTCGAATCACGACGAATCTAATAATCTTTTTTTTTGGGCACACCCTTACTAGATAGCAAGCTAAACTGTAATCTTTCACCCCACCTCTCTCTCGGCTACGCGACTTCTTCGTGGGAGCAAATGCGCTCTTCTTGTGCGCAAATACGTTCTTCGTGTGCACTCGCGTGCGGAAGTACTACTTGCTATACGCTTCCTGTACTAAAGTAAAAGAATCACAAAACAAGAGTCAACGTTATAATCAAATACGCATTTCGCCAAAGGCCAAAACAGTCATGTTAATAACATAAAGTAAAAAAATAAGATACTGTGGCGTACAACAATGTACTATTTACGCGACAAAAAAAAAAAAGACTAGAGACAAAATGACGGACGAGACTCCGGCGTCATAGAGTCAAAATCACGTAAATGTCGACTACCTGTACTTGTAAAACATGACAGTGACACATGACAATCTGGGAATGTAAATTCCCAGATTGACTTCAACCCCTATCCTTTATCAATACTTTACACACAGTACAGTGAACTGGTATGTTAAGGGCAATGATTCCTTCAGTTTGTCTCAGGTTTAACCTAGATTATAAAGTCTATCTGTAATAAGTTGGACTATAAAACATAATTGCCTATAAAACATTCCCAGTGAATCTACAAATTGTATGTACAGAAGATTTTAGTTTGAAAAATTCATTCAAAACACCATAAAGCTAGTTCCAACCCATACATAAATGATCCTATTCAAGTTTCTGAGGATCAACTGTGCAAATGATGAGAGGTATTCATGAGGCCTGAATTTTATGCTCACCTGGAGAGGATTCAGGGGTGACCAAAGCAGTCTTCTCTTGTAAGCCGCTCCAAGTGCGTTGCTTGGGAGTACAGGTCAAAGAGCCTGGCTCTGTGTCAGCAAGCGAGCGGTTCAACCACTGCGGCATCTCAACAGTAGGCAGATCACCCAAAGGTTGACGAATTGCTTCACCTGCCCAAACCCTTTCCATCTCATTATGCATAGTCAGGTTCATAGGGGACTGGGCTTGCGTTACCTAACTGGAAATGTCCAAAATCTGTTCCAGATTACTGGTGCCATCGTCTGTTGAAGGCAATCTGGACGTCTTTCGGTACCATATAGAATTTTTATTCAACCTTGATTTTGACTTAAATTTGCCATCTTCATTGTATTGGACATCAGGATCATTCAAAAATGAAAACTCATCCACAAAATGGGAGTCTGTGGGATACAGAAAGCAAACCTCTTCATGTTCAGGAGAATCAGCATTGTCATGCCGTGGTTTGTTCTTCTTGTCCATAGCATTAACATCAGAGATGTTACAGTGTTGAGCTTTCTTCCGTCTAGATCTGCTTGAGAATTTCTGCCTCACTTTTTTCGGCTTCTGACACTCATAATCTGCAACCGGAAATTGCTGCAACGTAGGTATGTTGCCTTGTTTAACACTACAATGGAGGTCCACTGGAAGGCTTTCTGGATCCTGGCTGGCTACCAAAGAACGCTTGTAGGATCTTGGTGCTGCCGTGACATTCCTTAGAGAACAATCAGAGCATTCTTCTACAGCCTGGATGGAATCTTTATCTTTCAACAACAGTTCTGCATTTTCTTTGACATGAGCCTTAGAGATAACATATGTACTTCTGTGCCTTGACTTAGAATATCCTCCAGATTTGGCTGAAATCTTAGGGTTCATCTGTGGTTCACTTCCAACATTAGGAGGGCTTGGTTCCTCCAACTCTATAGGTCCAAAATTAGCTGTTTCCTCATTGTTTTCCACTGTGGACCTTACATTCTCTGTGTCATGAGGTGGCAACACTGAAATCATACTAGCAATCAAGGTTCTCCTTCGACTTTTCTTTCTGGATTTCCTTTTTTCCCCTAAGCATTCTTCTGCAGGTAAGGCATTCTCGTTGGGTTTTGAGGCAAAAATGTTCTGACCTATGAAATGATCATCTAAGATAGAAGAGAAAAAATGACTAGAATTCTCCGTTGTTTGTGAAATTTTTACCGTTTGATGGCTGCCAACTCTGGATTTAACCATTTTGGGAATACGTGATCTGATTTTAGGCTGAGACTTGGCTTTGAAATTGCTGTTAGTATGTTCTTGTTCCTGGTCTTCTGTATGGGACATGGTCTCACAAGAACCAAGCTTTATCTCCCCAACACTAGAATCTGCTCTGGCCATCCCTTGTGAAGAATCTGCTAGGCTTGACTCAACCTTGTTACATTCCTTTTTCTTGTTGCGTTTCTGTTTCTGTTGTGTTTTTCCCCCTGTGGGAAGATGGGTAACAATTTCAGTGTCATTACTCTGAGTCATCTCCATTGTTGTATTGAAGACCACAGTGTTCTCTGGAACAACTGCAGCAGAATTACACGGCGCGTTGACTTCTGTTAAGGAAGCAATACCAAGAGCTGAGGATGTTTGCAAGCTCTGTTGAGGGGATGCCATAGAGTTGCTGTCATAGCAGAATTGAGAAAACCTCCTCAAGTCCTCCCTTAAGATGTTGGACTGGTGGGCTGACTCCATCTGGAGTGCCTGCTGATTTGAATGCCTTTTCTCATTATACGTCTCCTTCTCTGTCAGTCTGATTGCTGTAGAAAGTAACATAAACCAAGACAGTGAGATAAACAGAGCAGCTGCAAACACACGTTTGTGCATAGACAAAAGTATTGGGACAAAGTTTCAAACTGAAGTTCAAGAGAATAAAAGATTTCCACCTAAATTTCCAGAAACATTTACTATGTGGTAGTCTTGAAATGGATTTTCTATATGACATACCACAACTTCTTATGTATAGTGTTAAATCGAAAAATCCCCACAATTGGTGATATCCGTGTTCAAAATTAAACTGTTATTCACTTATATTTTACTGGGGGAATTCTGGAGTTCTGTCTTTGCTTTGTGACTACGCCCTCTACGTGTACACACAAAAAAGAACAAAAAATGCATTTTTCACTTGTATTTATGAGATTAACCAGGGATTAAAGTCTGTTGTTTGACGTTTTTGCTAAAGAAGTTCCCAAAGCAGGAACAAGACAGCCCTGTTGTCTATGTGCACAGAACCTATAAAGGTAAGCCGATGTTTTGTATGTTCAAACGTATTAGGTAGTGAGACTAACTACTGATTAACTACTGTATTAATACATGTTTAGCATTAGAGATGACAGTAAAAGTATCCAGAATTTCAATCTGACGCCCTAAATCTACTCAGTATTTGTGTTGGTTTGCAGTACATTCCAACAGTGTACCACATTTTCAAATGATCCTGTGTGTAAATCTGTGTGCATTTACTGACACCCCATGTATATTGGAAATAAATTATGCTATTTTCACATTACAGGACGGCAAACATTGATATAACTTGACAAATTGTCGATATCTCCTTGTACACATGACTAAAACACACCCTAAATTTTGAAATCTTTAGCAAGATTATATTTTACTGGAAAAAATTCCGGTAATTAGACATTTTCAGTGCTGATGACTCTGCTCTGAAGGCAAAGAGCCCTCTGTAACTTCTGCTAACAACCCGTACTAAACTCCTACCTGGTAGCCAAAGTTCTTGCTTTGCATGTCAAAATGCATACACTAAACCTACATTTGTGACAAAATTTACTAATTGTCAAGCCGCAGAAGCTTTGGCATTATCGTGTACCATCTTTAGGATGGACTGAGCAAATAAGCAAGGAAATTTTTGGCTATGTTTGTTTGTTTTTAGCAAATCGAAAAGGATAGGTTCCACTTAAAATAAGTATGCAAAAAGGCAGGGGCCACTACTTTTAAGACTACATATTGACAATAACTCAGTGCCTCTATAAATTGAAGCTTAGCAGCATGCTTTGATTAGATGATGAATTAAGATAAAATAATTAAGATTAAAGGGATAAAAAATAACAAAGGTAAAGTGTAATCCAACTGTTTGGCGTTTGATTAATTGTTTGAAATGTCCTAGTACTTTTGCATATATGGCATTGTCACACCCAACCGTTGCAAATAGTAGACTTTCGGCTCTGGATCGGTAAGACTGCAGGCATGCTGTTTTCAAGAACACCTTTTTGGAATTCCGGACAGAGTTCGGTGGAATCCTTGACGACCTCTGTAAGAGCTGGTGCCACATTTGCAGGGCTATTGGGATATTCAGGACGTATGAGATTAGACATGCACCAGATGTCGGACTATAATCTAAAATAAACCCCACATTTCATCTGGAAGGTCATCGCCTTCAATAGGATGAACGTTATGGTCCTCAGGTGTTTCAGGGACAACCTGTGAGCACAAAATGAAATTATTAATTCAAAATTGCAGAACATTTACATAGGTTTAAAATATACTGTATCTAATTATAGTATTCTGTTTTTGGTCCAAATCCCATTAGAAGAAGCAGGTGTCGAAATTGTTTTCAGTGTGAGCTACCTCAACCTTATGCGTGCCATCAAGGCTTACTATGGTCATAATTCCTGTCTATCTTTAGGACAGGTAGTCCCTGGGTTACGGACGAGTTCCGTTCGTATGCTGGCGACGTAACCCGAATTTGAGTGTAAATTGGAATTAACCCTTTAAATACCCCCCAGATATCACAATAACTATCCAAAAAATGTATTATATGTCATTGTACCATCCTCGCCATGACGTTGGAGCTAAGTCCTAGCTACACAGCGAGCTAAACTCCAAAATAACGATGTCAGACGTCCGTGTGGTTTGCTGACTATATTCAGCTGCTCATGACATCAACACTTGCAGAATGAAACTATAATAAAAACAAAATGAAATCAGTTTCATCTTCAATAACAGCAATTCAAATTTGCGTTTAGAACTACAGTACCTGCTGATATAGCAATAACAATCCACACAAGCGATTAGAATGTATCAGTTAGCGTCTGCACATCATCATAGCATTGGGAGATACTGTACATAAGACATGTTTTTTCCCCTTTTTTCCCCAAAAGTATAATTCAAACAATGTATATTTTAATAAATGTTTTTTAAACACTTAAAAAAGTAATAATTATGATAAGTTTTAAACATGTTACTGTCCCACCGAATTATTAAACAAGAATAAAGTGTTGTAGTAGACAAATGCTTGGCTTTATTTAAATACTTCATTGAGTGAGTCCACTCACTCCACTACTCCACTGCTCACTTACACACAATGAGCTGCCACAGCAACTGTTTAACAAGTTAAACAATGATTGACGCATGCGGCGAGTTTGCAGTGAGTGACTCTGGCAAGATCAGACACAAACATCTGTCAACATCGTTAACTTTAAAAAGCAACTCCAGTGCATGGCCTGACAAACAAAGAGCAGTGAGAGGGAGGGAGTGAACTCTATGCAATCGGCGCAGGACAGCTCATCTGTATTTTAGTTTTTTTTTTTTTTTTTAATTGAAAAAAAAATCTGTGATTGACTGAGGGTGCAAAGTAACGAGGGATCACTGTACTGCCAGCTCTATGGTTCCCACGCCCAAAAAATAGCATATATCACAAAACAAAAATTTAATGTTATTTAGAAAAAAAAAAAAAAAGTGACTAGAGACAAAATAGCCGGTGTCGTAAAGTCGAAATAACATACGTCAGGTACGTCGTAACCCCGGGACTACCGGTATTATTATTTAACATGGATGGATTTCACTGTAGGAGCAACGTCACTCTGAGCAATTACAAATATCGGCCTCAAGATGTCCCTATTACTTACCACAGCTAACTAAATCCATAGTGACACTAAATTATGAGTTGGTTGAACGCAAATAGCAACTGCTTCAGGTTAGGAAAAAATACTAAAAATGCATTAAAAACTTACTTTATACCTAGAGTTAACCGCAAGGTATTCAAGGAAGTAAATGAAGTTACTCACCCTCCCAACGCATATGCGACTGAGGCAATTTTAACTATTGGAAATACTGTAGCTGTGCTAAACAGAGCAAGGCATGTAAGCCACACAGAACATTAGACAACCTAATTTGTTCCATTATTAATTACATTTGCAAGATAAAGTGTGTGAACCCCATGGGATTACTTGGATTTCTTGGTCATCAAACATGTTCTGGTCTTCACCTAAATCACAATACTTGACAGACGATGTCCTTAAACTATACAGCTCCAAAAAATTATGTTTTCATATTTTTCGACAATATGTAAACAGTCCCACTGCAGGGTGAAAAAAGTATATCTCTTTGTAAAGCCTCGAACTTTTGTAAAACCTAAAGCCCAAGGGATGCTACTGAATGCAAATATTGGACAAGTCGTCAAAACTTGAACAAAAACCTGTCTAGATGACTTGAAGCTCTAATACTTAAACATTCTAGTGGCTTTTTTGTTTGTTTTCCCAAAAGCTATCCTAAGGGACACTGGGAAGATTAGCTGCAATGAATACCGTAGCCTCACTGAAAACACCGCAAAATATTAACATCAAGTAGTGTAAACAGGTTTCCTACAGGTTTCCTCAAGTTGAATTAAGACTTCTTAAGACCTAATAAGACCATTTTTTAAAACCTAATACCTAGGAGTGGGAACCTCAGGGCACCTCACAATACAATTCGCGATACAAGGCTCAATGTAACGATTATCTCACGACATCGCGATACAGCGATTATCGATATATTGGTCAGAAAATTGATATATGATATTCTACGATACAACTGTTGAAATGAAAAAAATACTGTTTAAGTCATTTATTAAACAGAGACACCTTTTCTGTGTGGCATTGCTGTCAAATATAAATCTACTGCAAATTTTGTACCTGCACATAAAGAGGGAACAAACCGCAACCACTGATATCTCTTGGTATGATGAATGGCACCCTTAATTTCTTTAAAATTTTAAATCTTTTGAATTTTTTAAGTGTTGTTACTGTTGTAGGTGTCAGTCAGCAGTTAAGTTTGGAGTGGGGCAATGATAGAATTGGTGGGTCTCTTTTCGTCCAATATGACCTTTGTCGCCACAACCAAGTCAAAAGAACTACACAATATGCCATAATCCATCAGTGTAATCGACGATTTTGACTCAGGGGTGGTTGCATTCTCAATGATTGGCTCCTCTTCCCCATTTATTTATTTAGGCTATCCCATTTAATCAAAATGACAAATGACAATTTTTAGGAGAAATGAGACACGGAGAAGTTACATACATCATAAATTTTAAGACACAGATATGAAAATTCAATACCTTTTCAAGACTTTTTGAGGTATTATTTCCACATTCATAAATGCAATGCTTTTAAGACTTTTTAAGACCCCGCGGAATCCCTGTGTAAAATTCTCACTTACAATTTCAGGGAATAATTCAGCCATCAAGTTTAAGTGCTTGAAAGTGTCGCTGTAGAGGTTTTTCAAAATGAGGAGCTGTGAGAGAAAAACAGATTGCAAGCTTTGGGTTAAAAATCTCATGTCATGTCATCATCATACATACTGTCACAAGAGACTTCAGTTCAGCTCTGATTGTCTTTTTTGAACCCAATAAAGAATATCAGTACCATCAAAGAGAAGTGCAATAAAAAAAAAAATCTAAAACAGTAATTGGTACTGTGTTGTAGAACTTGGATTTCATCGACAATGTGAATTTATATCAGGGCAATTATTTTTTCACTATCATTAATAACAATTTTTGCAGCGTCACATCCACTACAATATGTTGCAATAGCGTCATGGCAACAGAAAACAAAGCAAATTTAGAGAATTGGTCAAATTTGACAATTTCACAATTTGGTCACTTAATTTTAGCAGCTTTTCAACAGCTCAAACAACCGATTTGTTTTTTCAAAAAAGCAACTACTGGCTTTACAGCAGGGCCATTTTAACATTTTGTTCTGTATGGAAAAGAATGGAAGACAACGTAGCCAAAAACCCGGAATCAACATGGAATGTGTCTTTTCAGACAAAGTGCTCATTTTTTCAGACGTCAGAATTAGCTGTTTTGTTCGGGTGGACTTTAAAAACACACTGAACAATGACATGTTCATGCACATGATTTTGAACAGGGATGTCCATGGGTCAAAATAATCTTACCAGTTTCCTGTACTTGTAATTCTTGGCGGCAAAATCAAAGGAACAGGCCACTTCCCTCTTTCTCAGGTCAACAAGCTCCTTCTCAAGTAGTGTGCACTTCTTCTTTTCGGCCTGCAAAGAGAGAGCCAGGGCCTTGTTGTTGGTCTTCAGGGTGCTCTTGAAAAAGGAAGAGTCTGGCGTGGCAGAGAATGAAGAGGGAAGGAAGAAATATGGCGTTTATAGCAGTTTTACGCTTGTAAATGTTACTACTTTATTTCTGTCTCACTGTTTAGTCTGTGTTTAATCTTGGCTGCAGCGACCAAAGTCTGCTTGGAAACTCTGGCAGATCTCATTGCCTTTGACTGCATAATAACTGAAAATACAAGTCAACTTGCTTTACGTTGACAAATTCAGTCACCTGAAAGACAGAAAGAAAGAAATATGAAAGAAGTAAAAGAACTTCAAACATTTGAACACTCAATGGGTCAATCACTGGCACATTTTGCAAAGTGGGTGGTATTAGTCATTTGGTTAGAATTTGTCTGTGTAGTTTACAGTCTTGAAAAAATAAAAACTACTTAACCCTTCATAAGACACCCATTTAACTTATATGCTGCAATTGACGGCACTAGGCCAATGGCTGTCAGTCTCACCCAAACAAAATGGATTGAACATCCAGCGCCATCAATGGCACTAAAACGTGAGCATTCACAGCCACTCCTTTTTGTACGTCGATCATTGTCATTGGCAGGCATTTAATCAAAAGAGTATGAAAAATTAAAAATTGAGTGCTGAAAAGATATTGGATCAACATTTCGTTGTCGATCTTATATCAATGAATCAACGTCAACTTTGCACCCTCAATTAATGTTGTTTCAACGATGCAATCCTTACAAAATCTAAACGTCATTTTGATTATTAATAATATTGGAACAACACTGAATCAATGTTATGTTTTCGACCAAAACGCCTGCTCATCCAAAATTCAATGACTTTTCAATCATATTTCCCGGTCAATCATTTGTCAACATTAGTTCATCAACTATAGAACAATGCTAACCCAACCATCGCCTGACATACCATAGAACAACGTTGTTTCTAAGTCACTTGATGAGGAAAATTTCGATGTCAACCATACTGATGATTTTGATGGAAAATCAACATTTATTCAATGTCCGTCTGCTATCTGGGTTGGGATCCATAACCAGTATTTCATAATTTTATTAATTTTGTTTTATCAACATTTTATTAATGGTTAAGTTAATAACATTATATAATATAAATAACATAATAATAAATTACTAAAAATTACTGTGACGAAGATAGCCTTCCTGTTTGTTTTGATTATCAAAATTAGTCCCTTGCCCTATAAAGGGATAACTACAACTGTACTAACTAAATGGTCACATGAATCCAAAATACAAATGCATGTACAGTTTATCTTCATTTACATGAAAATAATGTAAGTTAAAAACCAAAGTTGCAACTTGTGATTATTTAAATGAATGGCGATGAAATGTGTTCGCTGAACGTTATGTTCCCGTTAGCTATCACCACCTTATTTTGTAGTTTTAGCGATGATAAACGTGGTTTGACTTACATTAAACAGCTTCAAGACAGGTCTCTTTGCGAGTAACAGCTCTTAAATTACTGCAATACTCAAACACGAAAACTAAATTTAAACGAATCCTAGATTATACAATTTAAAAGATACAAAAAAATGTCAACATTTCCATAAAACGGCCGCCACCATTTTTGAATAAGAAGAACCAGGCCAGATTTCCGGGTTGCAGTCTCGAGCGACCAATCAGAGTAAACCCAACAAACACAAGTCACTTTTTTATTTTTATTTTTATTTTTTTTATTTTTTGTGTGTGATTATTAACAATGAATTATTCATACAAACATTTTTTTTAAAATCCACAAAAATAAATAAATAAATAAATAAAAAATAACACACATTGCTGTACCACCTTCCAAGCATTGCTATCTACAGTATGTACATCATATGAGTCTGGGTTCTGGAGTCGCCGATGTATGAGTCAGTGGTGTCCAGGCTAAGGCCCGCGGGCCAAGTGCGGCACATTGACAAGTTGTTATTGGCCCACGGTAAATTCTGAAAATACCATTGAATATGGCCTGCACAAGAAGCATATATTCAGCCTGCACTCTGTTGCACTTCTCGGTTTTAACACGAGATTGAGCTCATCACTTAAACATTGCTTCTCCATGAGCTTAGGGGTCAAAATCTGACGTATAGAAATCAATTTAGGAAGTTGTAGAATTTCACTGTTTTGTTTTAAATAAATTCAAATTAAAAAATTGATAAATTGAGCTAGCTTAGTTGCAATATCTTTGACATCTTTGCTGTCGCTAGACATTTGCTCTTTGTTTTAGTTTGTTTCAGAAGTGTAAATATTAATATAAATTTATACCTCTAGATTATATTATTATATATTTTAATGATCGGGATTATATATTATACCGCTGAAGGAAGGACCTCCTGACCACGGGGATGCTGTGGTGCTGCTCACAATTGGCTGTCTGCTATGCCGTGCATTTTACATCAAGCCCAAATGACATAAAACACATATAAACCCAACGGAAGTGACACTAGAAATTCAGTGGACCCTTGGATTTCATAAATGCAGCAAATCACTCTGCTTTTTGTTAAACTGTAGAAAATAGAAATATTTGCAGGCAATTGAAACCCCTTGGCATCTGTTGTTTAGTTTGTTCTTCTTTATTTGATCATTTACATATTGTTATGTATATACATATATACATAAGCACCTCAGAAGATGAATGATTGAAGGAATATACTGTTTCCAATACTTGTTATCTTATTTATCTAAATAAAAAAGGAACAGTTCCCACATAAACGTCTCTTAAGAAGGCTAGATGAGTCGAAGGTGTATTAATAGGATTACTTAGAAGGCAAATGGCAAATTTATTTTTATAGCACAATTCAACACAAGGCAGAACACTACGGTTCATTTTTATATATTTTTTATTTTATTTTACAGATTTACTTTATTAAAATACTCTTAACTCGCTAAATTCTGTACTAATTTTCAAAGCATTTGGTTTATGATCAAGTTTCCTGAGTGAAATATGGGCGGCGCCATCTTGGACAATGTCTGCCTCAAACTTCCGGTTCAGAAAAAAACACATAACACAGCAGCAGCATGATTACACGAAATTCCCGTGTTCGTGTATGAGGACACATCCAACTATGTTGCTGTGCAGGTACTGGAATGCCTCGGAGCTTCCTGATGGCGTTTCCATCCACTGCCATTGAGTCAATAAAATACGATAATATTTTACTTGTGGTCACTCTTGGCCACTTCTTTATGTTGTCTTCCCATGTTGAGATGGCAGAAGGATGTGGTAATACCAAATCGTGTTTTCTCAGGGTTTTTAGTGAGTAATGCCACTCCAGTGCCATTGAAGTCAATGGTAAAAAAATTGAAAACGGAAGTTTTAGGCAGACCTAAGGAAGTAAAGAGGAAGTACCTCGCAAACTGATCTAAAACAAAACATAATAACGTGACTATGATTCAGACTTTAAAATAAAAAATATTATAAATTACAAATATTTTCAAGTATGCAGTAAAATTACTGCATCTCTGACGTTTAGGACAAACCAAACCGTTTAAAATCAGTTGAAACTATCTAGTTATTTCAAAATCAATGCTCCTTTGACTTTAAGTGCTGTCCTAAGATGGCCGCCAAAGTGAGTACGTTCCGTCCGTTTGCCACTTCAAATATTGCAGTATAAAGAAATATTTGAGAGAAGCATTCATTTGGCCCCTGACTGCCCGTGAAGGCACCTGTGGTGTAATATTTTTAGCATAATTACTGACCAGTGTATGTCAACCAAACAATTGTTTATCGTATTGACTCAATTAAAACAACCATATCTAATCGATCTCTCAGTTGTCCTGGTTCTGCTTGTAATGTCTGCCCCTTAACTTAACAGGGTGTTGTGGAGTGTGCTTTACAAAGCCACCTTTACGTGAGAGTGAAATGGATACAATTCCAAATGAAATTATGGATGCCATGTTGGTTTGAAGTATTCAACGAACGATGTCGAATCCATAAATAAATGGGTAAGTTCAACGCAGGTTCAGAATGTGGCAAAAATAAGGTTGCGTGCATCCGGGTGATTAGCATAGGAGCCTTGACACTAGCTAGCAGGCACAAGTGACAAGTGGCTAGCTATCTTAAATGACATTTGCGTTCTGGACGGGGCTTTTGTCGCTATTGCACGACTTGCAAGTCAGAAGCATTTGTTTTGGTTTTGTGGAGCGTCAACTGCGTTTATCCGTAGAATTACCCAACTAACATGGAAGGAAGTTTATTTGCTATGACGAGTAAAATGAGGGCAGAGGCTGTGAGTTTTAGTTTCGCTAAAAAGACGAAAGGAACTCTTTAATTGTGGTGATTGTTGTCATATAAGGCTGGGATCCTCGAGCTGATGGTCCACACACCCACACATGTACTCCGTAACGTTTATCACGCCACGGCCTGTTGTGGTCACATGACAAGGCGGGTAACGTGATGTTAGCACTTCTGCAATTTTCTTGACATTTGATGATCGCAATTGGCATGACGTACAATGTTTGGACAGTTCTTCAAAGAGTAAGTCAAATATAGTTGCTTGTTGGAATGCATTTATGACAGGCTTGTTTATTGTATGGGGAAGGAAGTTTGTTCGGAATAGAAACGTTTTTTCTGGCTCCTAGTAACAAGCTCATCGATATTCCTCAGAGGTTGTAGCGTCCACGTGAGGAGCGTTTTCTAACACAGTATTATCATTTATTTTGTGTGCCATTTTCAAAATATATATATATATTTTTTTGTGAGGCGCGAGCGTCTTAACCAACACTTTTAGTTCTGTCGGTGACTGTTAAACACGTAATTTTCGGAGGATGTCGTGGTAAACGAAGCATTTGTCATGTACATGTCATTTTTATTGCCAGTATTACCACAATAAAACATCTGACTGTGGGGACACTGCCTTTTCATGAGTGACCGTTGTTGTCACTGGTTGTCAGCGGGGTATCTTTAGCATAGCATTATATTTTAGGTTAGTGTTACTGTTAGATGTACAATATGCGATATACTTAATGTTCTAGCAAATGATTGTATTACCTGCTGTAATGTCATGTTTGCTATGGTTAAAAGTTTAATTTCATCTGTTAAAACTACTGATTGATGTAATCGAATAGACAATATATTCAATTTTCCATTAGGGGAATTACTATAAAATAAAAATACAGTAAAACCAACTTATATTGACTTCATATATCATGTTGATCTTAATAAAATACAACTAGTCTGGAAATTACATTACATTGTACTAGGCATGATCCGGTATGAGAGTCTGACAGTATGATAATAACCTTAAGCAAAAATATCACGGTTTCACGGTATTGCAATTACAGCTCTAAAATATTGAGATATCTGGGTTAAAACAACTTTTTTCCATTGAACAGAATTTTTATTTTTCAAAACATATTATCAAATTGGAAGATAAGTATGTTGTTAGGTTAAAATAAATGAAAAAAAATAACAATGATTCTGAATGGATGACTCGTATCATGTTTACATTGTACGCACACTCTCTTTCTCAACACAAACAGTTGCCAGAGAGAAAAAAAACCACATGTTTTACCACCGCTAGACACACTAAACACGCTGGAGTTAACTCTCGTAGCTGGTGGGAAACGTTCATGATGGTGTTTACTAGAGGTGTGTGAAATTTCCGATTCTTAAATTATTCGTGGAAGATTCGAGAACGATTGACTAACATCCAAATTCCGATTATTGAAAAATGTCAAGTGAAGCGGAACTAAAACACAGCGCGGTCTTCGGGACGCAATGAGGAACGGACCGCATTGCGTCCCGAGAGTAAACATCATGCGTGTCATTACCCGGGTAATGACAATCCTCAACTCATGGCTCTGGCTCAACTCATGCCGCTAGTTAAAAAAAAACAATAATACCTGGCTGCTGCCGACAGCCGCTACAAACTACGTTCACATAATGCTACGGTATATAATAGATATCATATGTATATAGAACTAGATGCAATTGACAGACTCGACGGCGTTAGCAGCACATGTTTAGAAAACTGGATGCGAAATGAAAGACTTGCCGGCGGTAGTAAACAGCTGCCATCTTAAAGCAGGAGACTTCCCTAGAAGGCTGTTGTAGTGAACCTTCCAAGCGAACCTAATTAACTTTTTATCTAAAATACTCCTAAATCGGCAAAATTTTTACTTGAATCTCTCTTTAAACCAGTTTTAAAACTTTCACTTGTCTTAAGTATACAGAAGGGATATTATGGAATAGCGGGAGCAATTTTAACAACTTTAACAGTTGATTCACAGCATTAAATTAACTGAATGTAGTTTAAAGCTGCTGATACAGAATGGGGACTTGAGTATTTTATTTACTGTTTTGAACTGTTAACTTAATACTGAAATAGTAGTTTATTTAAATACTGAAATAGTAGTTTATTTAAGCCTGAGAGGGTTTTTGTACAATTTTGTAACTAATGTACGAATCATGAAAAGCAACAAATAGCTTGGGGGTTGGTGGGTGTCATCAATAATCGATTTATAATCGAATCGTAGCCTCTGAATCTTAATCGAATCGTTTGGTGCCTAAAGAATCCCACCTCTAGTGTTTACTGAACTCTTAATTTTGCATAAATGCGAAATCATATTGGAGGTATTGCCGCCAGTCCTCAGCAACCACCCTCCGCAAACATGTGTTACATGTCGGTTGGCCCTCCTCCTCTTAAGCCGCGGCCGTCTGTAACATTTCTGTAGCTGAAGTATTCCCATACCAGCGATTTCGTCTTCTTCGATGGGGGGAAAAAGTTCAGGAGTTTCACCTTTTCCAGCCATCATGTAGCACAGCTGACTTACTGACACTGAGCAACAACCGGTAGGGGTGGGTTGAGCCATGCAGCTGCAAGTGAGGGATTTTTCCATGCATTTTTGGTACATCATAAATATCTCATACCTTAGGGACGGTATGACAGAAAATTTTTGTGCTTTTGAAACTGTGATATTATCATACCACGGTATACCATGAAACTGGTAATCGGCATATGCCTACATTGTACTAATGATTATACTGCGGACCAATTTGCGGAGGGGGTGTCTATTGAATTAGATTGTTATGATGATTCAAACTACGGGAGTCAATTTGAATCGAATTTGATTCGATTCGGTTAGGATATCAATCCAAGATATAACTATCAAAGACAAAAACAAGCAATTTCTAAATGGAACAATAAAAACATTTTTTGCACGTGTGCAATCAGTCAAAAACTATTGTCTTCCTCGCAGACTAAGAATATTTAAATACAGTAACACGATATAACTTCAACATTTTTGTGGACAAATGAGTGTCTTAACACAAGCACTTTTGTAGTGGAAATTTTAAATAGCAACTTGTTGGTTCATTTAATAAACAGCGACACCTTTTTCTCTGATTTCTTTTGCTCCATTTCTTGGCAGGAGCATATCGATAACCTATTTGGATAGAAAGTATCGTGATAAATCACCATATCGATTTATTGTCACTTCTGTAATGCTGCAGTCAATTTTTCTTTCTGGCACTACATGTTTTTTTTTCTCCACAGTTTACCCTCCAGACAAGAAAGATGTCTGTAAAGCTGAACACTCTAAAAAGAGCTGTAAATGTAATTTTTACCTTAACTACTTGCATACTATTATAATTACGGTACATTAGACATATGTTTTGTAATTACTTAATGGTGTTAAATAAACATCACAGAAATGAACATTTCTTTAATTTTCATTGTATGTCAATATTTATTTTATTTTTGGGGTTATTAATCAAGTCTACAAGCGTGTATACAAGCATGTGATAGAGAAAAAAAAAATCAATTTTGTACAGTGCCTTGCAAAAGTATTCGACCCCCTTGAACCTTTCGCCACATTTCAGGCTTCAAACATAAAGATATAAAATTTTAATTTTTTGTCAAGAATCAACAACAAGTGGGACACAATCGTGAAGTGGAACAAAATGTATTGGATAATTTAAACTTTTTTAACAAATAAAAAACTGAAAAGTGGGGCGTGCAATATTATTCGGCCCCCTTGCGTTAATACTTTGTAGCGCCACCTTTTGCTCCAATTACAGCTGCAAGTCGCTTGGGGTATGTTTCTATCAGTTTTGCACATCGAGAGACTGACATTCTTGCCCATTCTTCCTTGCAAAACAGCTCGAGCTCAGTGAGGTTGGATGGAGAGTGTTTGTGAACAGCAGTCTTCAGCTCTTTCCACAGATTCTCGATTGGATTCAGGTCTGGACTTTGACTTGGCCATTCTAACACCTGGATACGTTTATTTTTGAACCATTCCATTGTAGATTTGGCTTTATGTTTTGGATCATTGTCCTGTTGGAAGATAAATCTCCGTCCCAGTCTCAGGTCTTGTGCAGATACCAACAGGTTTTCTTCCAGAATGTTACTGTATTTGGCTGCATCCATCTTCCCGTCAATTTTAACCATCTTCCCTGTCCCTGCTGAAGAAAAGCAGGCCCAAACCATGATGCTGCCACCACCATGTTTGACAGTGGGGATGGTGTGTTCAGGGTGATGAGCTGTGTTGCTTTTACGCCAAACATATCGTTTTGCATTGTGGCCAAAAAGTTCAATTTTGGTTTCATCTGACCAGAGCACCTTCTTCCACATGTTTGGTGTGTCTCCCAGGTGGCTTGTGGCAAACTTTAAACGAGACTTTTTATGGATATCTTTGAGAAATGACTTTCTTCTTGCCACTCTTCCATAAAGGCCAGATTTGTGCAGTGTACGACTGATTGTTGTCCTATGGACAGACTCTCCCACCTCAGCTGTAGATCTCTGCAGTTCATCCAGAGTGATCATCGGCCTCTTGGCTGCATCTCTGATCAGTTTTCTCCTTGTTTGAGAAGAAAGTTTGGAAGGACGGCCGGGTCTTGGTAGATTTGCAGTGGTCTGATGCTCCTTCCATTTCAATATGATGGCTTGCACAGTGCTCCTTGAGATGTTTAAAGCTTGGGAAATCTTTTTGTATCCAAATCCGGCTTTAAACTTCTCTACAACAGTATCTCGGACCTGCCTGGTGTGTTCCTTGGTTTTCATAATGCTCTCTGCACTTTAAACAGAACCCTGAGACTATCACAGAGCAGGTGCATTTATACGGAGACTTGATTACACACCGGTGGATTCTATTTATCATCATCGGTCATTTAGGACAACATCGGATCATTCTGAGATCCTCACTGAACTTCTGGAGTGAGTTTGCTGCACTGAAAGTAAAGGGGCCGAATAATATTGCACGCCCCACTTTTCAGTTTTTTATTTGTTAAAAAAGTTTAAATTATCCAATAAATGTTGTTCCACTTCACGATTGTGTCCCACTTGTTGTTGATTCTTGACAAAAAAATTAAATTTCATATCTTTATGTTTGAAGCCTGAAATGTGGCGAAAGGTTGCAAGATTCAAGGGGGCCGAATACTTTTGCAAGGCACTGTATTTCACATAGACATTTTTTTAAAAACAGCTGTCAGACTGAACTCAACAAAAACTGTGTTCCTAGTGTTATTTCATGTCTCCATCCATTTTCTATACATTTTTTACCCTCAAAGCTCTCCCAGCTGACTTCTTGCAATAGATGGGGTACCACCAAGACTGGTTTCCAACCATTTGCTGGGCGCTCATAGACAAACCGTTGCTCTCACATAACACATAAAGGCAATTTAAGTTTTAATTTACCAGTCATGTATGATTTTGAAATCAATAAAAGTTGAAGTGACTGAAGGAAACTTACACAAGCAGGAGAAAAGGAAGTATAAACTCCATACAGGAAGATCAAAGCTTGAAATTGAACTCTGAGTCAGAAGAGGCAGATGTTCTCTCCATTTAGTCACTATGCGACTCTTTTTTTATAATTATTAAAGAGCAATCGCGATATAAAGAATTAGACCAATTTAAAAAGAGGCTATTCCTACATTGTTGATAAAGCTGTATTGTGGTTTTATTTATTGTGCTTGTTGAAGTAGCGGGCTCACATCCTCCACCTCTCTAGGAGGAGACCGCAGGAGATGGCCTCCGGGGACAAGTCAGTGCCATCGTCCTCATCGGACTGGAGTGTTGAGCCGCCGGTCATCTCACCTGCAAGCCCTTCCCATCTGACCCACTTCAAGCCACTCACGCCAGAACAGGATGAGCCGCCGCTGCGGTCAGCGTACAGCTCGTTTGTCAACCTATTTCGCTTCAACAACAAAGGTCAGCGACCACATGTCACAATCTCGCCATAACCACTACGATCATTTATGCTCCATGACAAATGATGCTCTGTGTTTATCAGTGTTGTTTTAATCCACGATGGCTAACACGAAAACATTTCATCGACAAACAGTTTGTCATGACGATGACGAGACAATAACAAGCTCAAAATGTGTTTTGGGAGACTAAAACATAAAGAGTGCCAGTTTTCGTCTGACGAGACGAGAACGAGATGAAAAGTTTCCGTCACACGTTCGCAATATGGCTAGGTTCATGCTGCAGGTCTGAATACACGAATCTGATTTTTCGTGTTTTTCCGACTCGAGTGCGCCATTAACTTGATTGTCTGAACGTGAAAAGTCGCATAGAAGTGGACCATTTGAAATCTGATCTGGGTCTCTTTTGTATGTGGTTTAAATCCGATCTGGGCCACATTTTACCAGAACGTGGCGGCGGTCTGAACTGTCAAGTCCCCCAAATCGCAATTCATGCAGCAATTACGTCAGCAAAGAGCGAGTGCGGCATGCAAAACGGCTGCGATGTAGCTGTTCATTTGCGTTAGCGCCTGCCTTTTACTACGCAGGAGGCAGGCCTGACCACAGTCATTAAAAAATACAATGAAGAAAAGGATAAGCCTGATAATGCTCGGTTTCTTAACTGTGCGCCAAATGAGCAATATTTCAGTATTGTTTACATAGCCGAGTCAGGGCAAACTGACGCACACACATAAGGCTTACATACCTGTCAATCCGAGGCCATTGGCAATCTTACAAATTGTGACGTATGCCTTTACAAATTGGTGTCTAATCTTACAACGTTTTATATAGCGTGCAATATTAAAAAAATAAAACTCAATTTTTTTAAATAATATGAATTTATTGGTAATATCGTCAAGTATAACCTGGTGCAATCAAAGAACGATCAATATCTTCAGCTACATCATGATTACTAAAATGTAACAGTGACTTTCGTTATAATTGTATGGAGCACTTTTGGCAATTTCTACCATGTCTTTTGATGGCTGCACTTCATGGCACTTCAGCTCGCAATTCAGTTTGACTTGTAGGTAGTTCGTAAGTGTGTCCAATTTTGAATTAAAAAGGTCAATTGATAAAATTACCGATGCAATTTTTGAGTCAGGGAACATTTCTTTTGTTAATTCTGAGAAGTGATCAGCAGTAGTTGCAGGCAAATTGTGTTCGGCAACAAATTGGCTGTATAAAATCTCTGCTTTCGTCACAGCATAGCTTTTCATTCTGCAGACTGCATCTTTATGATCAGTGTTGTTAATCTTACTTTAAAAAAGCAAGTAATTACAGTTACAAATTACTTCTCCCAAAATGTATTGAGTTAGTAACTCTGTTACCTGGATGTAAGAGTAATTAGTTACTTGGCAAAGTAACTGGTGTTACCTTTCATGTTTTTTTTTTTTCATTCCCCCCCAAAAAAACAAACCCAAAAAAAAAACATAGTAACCTTTGTTATGTTTGGAAGTCATTTAATGTTGTGAATCAACCATTAAAGTTGTTAAAATTGCTCCCGTTTTTGCATTAGTTCCCTTCTGTCTCCTTTCGACATGTGAAAGTTTTCAAACTGTTTCATCATTTAAAGATAGATTCAAGTCAAGATTTTGCCGATTTAGGAGTATTTTAGATAAAAAGTTACTTAGGTTCGCTAGGAAGGTTTACTACACCAGAGCCTTACTGAGAAGTCTACTGCTTTAAGATGGCGGCTGTTTACTAAAGCCGCCGAGTCTGTTGTTTTGCATGCATGTGATATCTAGCGTAGCATCAAGTAGGCGTAAATTGTAGCCTGTCGGCTACAGTCAGGAAATATTGGCGCCACCTAGCCTAGCATCACGTTTGCAACAGCGTCACAACACTCTTCCCTCCTTCCTACTCCCGTTCTTCTCTCTCCGTGTCTCTGACTTTTCTTGCTTCATTCAACCAACGTAGTAACGCATAGAAACGCACAGTCTCGTTGCCGAAACGGTGACAAAATCCGAACTGCGAAAAAAATTGTGATGCACGAAAAACGTAAATATTTTGAACGTACGGCGTACACATTTATAAATCAGTGCTCACTTGTACAAATTACGCCGAAACCGTACAACTTGACAGGTATGGGTTTATGTTTGCGTCATGCACGCAAAGTGTGTAGTTATTTGTTTTGATGCATCTGCGCATGCAGGTCAGTTTCCTCAGCACGTGTCGGACTGCATTTTAGGGCACATGCGTAATACTTGACCGGGCTCACTGGACAAACGCAGTCTAAACGGGTACGCCAAAAAAACAGATATGACAAAAAATCGGAATTATGCATTAAGACCTGCAGTATGAACCTAGCTTAAGTGACATTTTATGTGTATTTAGCCTGTATTGTAACACTGTCTGGTTGTGTCACTCATGTAACGTGCAGCACCCCCGAAACACACACACACACACCAGTGTCCTCCCCAGTTTCCAGGCTAGCAGACACGGTAAAATTTGTTTTCTTATCATTGTTAGAGAGAATATTCAATGTTGATTTAGGCTTTAAGGGTCTGTGCTGACTGATCATCACATACTAAAAGTAACTTGTAGCATTAGCATAGCGTTCACGTTAACTTTAAGCTAATGCTAATGGCGAGCGTCATCTTAAACTCTCGGACAATTTTTTTTTTTACACATAGTTCGTGGCGTCCAGGTTGGTATAATTAATTGAAAGTAATTTACTGTTTTTCTGTTGAGTGTGTATTATCTGAAAGTTGGCGTTGTCTTTGTAAATGCTACAATATGTGCTCGTCTGTCAATATTCATTTGAAATAGTTAACTACCTTTATTTATTTTTGGAGTAAAACCTTTTAATTTTACAGACGAAAACCTTTTGAGTAAACTTCGACTACAACTAGATAAAACTAATTTTCCTCACCAAAAACTAGACGAAGACAAACACATTTTGAAGTGACTAAAATATGACTAAGACTAAAAAGTGTTATTGTCCGAAAGACAAAGACTAAAACGAAAATTTAAAGGGCTGCCAAAAACACTAGTTTATACTGTACATAAATTGTATCAACTGTAAAGGTATGAGTTACTAATTGTTTCCACTGTTGATATAAGAATAATAGATAAAAGTGGGGGTGGTTGCGTCACTGACGGTGTTCACAAAGGCCCTTAAGTTTTCCTCAACATGTTACATTGTAATTACACATTTTTAAACAGTAAGAGAAGGAAAACTTCCCAGCTAGAGGTAAAACTACAGTAATTGAGGCACAGCATCTATTCAAGTTGTGGGTACAGAGGAAATAATGTATTCTGGACTCTTTGGTCAATTTTTACAACTGTATCACCAATTAGAGGATGCTTCTATGTTCAAATCAGGCAACAAGCATCTTTGGGTGTCATACAAGATGTTACATATATGAAATCAGTAATATTGTTATTATCAATTATGATATTATTAACATTATTTTATGATGGGAAACAAACTATTCAATTGAGTTTCGCTGTCAATTAAAGTAAAATATAAATATATTTATTTTTTAAATTAGAATCAGTGTATTTCACTTTACTGAAAACCACAATGAGTGTCATTGTCTTAGTGTGTTATGAGGAACCTTATGCAGCAGCAATCAGAGTCTTGTGAGGTCACGTGAGGGTTTTCCTGGTCTGACATCTGGCAAGTCACATGACAAAACCCCAGACTCGCCATCCTTGTGCTGTGTTTTTGCTTAATTTTATTAGCTTTTTTTTTTTTTTTTTTTTAAACTTCTAGTTGAACTATGAGATCTCAACTTTCTTGAGACAGGTGTCCATTTCTAAACATTGGACAGTTACATAGATGTTATGCAAAATTTTTTGATCGATCAATAATATATTTATTAACTGAATAAACATGCATCAACACAACCAGCTCATGTTTTCTGAATGCTTAAAAACAAACTAACTTTTAAAAAACGGGTCACCACAAAGATTTATAATCCACTTTACCTTCTAAACTTGAAATGGATGAAAACCTCTTAAAAACAGTTAACGGCTAGCGCTAGCCCTTATACAGCTGCTTTGTGGTAAAATACTGTGGCAATAAAGTCCTCCTAGTGCCAGTTGAAAATGGCTAATCAACGCGAGCATCGCGCTCTCTTTTCGTAGCAAATAATGGATAATAGGCCTGAACGATATTGGAAAAAACTATTGCTGCGATTTTTGGGGGGTTTGCGATATTATATTGCGATATAAAAAAAATCTATACATTTTTTTAAAGAAATTTTTACTAGATGACTTGAATAGCTGTTTGGAAAGACTTTGGATGACCCCCAAAGACCAGTGTACAGTGATCCCTCGTTTTTCGTGGTTAATGGGGACCAGAACCCGCCGCGATAAGTGAAAAACCGCGAAGTTGCGCACCCCGCCCCCCAAATTTTTTTCAATCCTATTTATTCAGATTTAACATTGGAAAGAGATACATATAAGGCATGTTTTTTCTCACTTTTTCCCCAAAGTATGATTTTTAAAAATGTGTGTGTGTATATATGTGTGTATATATATATATATATATATATATATATATATATATATATATATATATATATATATATATATATATATATACAACAAGTATTTGATACACTGCCAATGGTTTTGCCATTAGCAGTGTGTCAAATACTTGTTCTCCCCACTGTGTTGAAGTACTTCAAATGTAATAATTATGATCAGTTTTAAACATAACTGTCCAACCAAATCATTTTTGAACAAGAATAAAGTACTGTAGTAGAAAAATGCTTGGCTTTATTAAATACTTCTGTTTATCTACCTTAGCTGTGACTCTTGGTGGACATGTAGAAATTACAAACTCCTCATGATCACTTCTGGCATTTAATTTATATGTCTCAAACGTCCCCCCCCACACACACATTCATTCCAAAGCGGTTTCCTTGTTGCCTGGTACACCAGACTCACCGCTGTTGCAGCTATTGAGTCTGGCCACCATTCAGCGGATACAATTTCCAGGGCGGAGCAAGCCACAGCAAACAGACAGCGGAGTGGACCAATCAGCGACGGGCAGACGTGAAGTTAAACGACGAGGGCAGGAGGAGGGACTTGCGCGCGGAAGTAAACATACGAGGAGAGCGGAGTTTATTCAGCATGGCTAGCGCGAGACAGACTGTTGTCAATGACTCGTGTCGATGTGTTTTTGGTCATTTAAAACTGATTTTACCCTGGATTGGAACATATTCTCGGCTCTCCTGTTCATCATCTGTGTTGTTGTGGAGACGACTTTCGACGCGCAAGAGTGATGTTGCTCGTTAAGAACACGTCACGCAAATAAACGAATCTGATTTGTCGATTGATTTTGTACCTGCTCGAGAGGCCGTTAATGGGCTGGTTCCCAGACTTTTCTCTCAGTCTTTGAAAAATACAGGGAGAACAGTCTGGCCGTGCCAGGCATGCTCCCTTGCAGAAACTGTTTAACAAGTTAAACGATGATTGACAGCTGCTGCGCTGTGATGTTCGCTTTTTTGGCAAGATCAAAGATACCAGCATTGTTAACTTTAATAAGCAAGTGATGCAGTGACTGTGAGGTTCAAAGAGCTGGGAAAGGGAGGGTGTGAGGCTCTGCGCAGAGCAGAAAGCAGGGCGTATGTGGATTAAAAAAAATAAAAACTATCGCACGTCCTTGCAATGGGACTATTGCGCACGCACACATCGCGATGGCGATGTTTAAACGATATATCGTTCAGGCTTAGTGGATAACCATCCATCAGATGGAGCCATATTCATCTATAAAATCCTGAGTTTTTGAGTAAGTCTGACAAGTTTCTGGTAAGCTTTATCGGTGCAAGTGTAGCGTCTGAGAGCTGTCATGGCAAAATTTGGAAAGCCATTCTTTAAAAGACGCAGGGTACAAACGGCAAGAAAAAAGTAGCAGCTTATAGTCTGAAAAATATGCTAGATGAGAAAGCTCATAAGGCTGATTACACTCTTTGGTCACTTTAGTAGGTAGACCTATATTCAAAGGTTCCTAATAAATTGACTCTCTCAACATTCACCAATTTTATGAGAGCTCGACAAGTTTAATTTTGGCCAAATAAGTTAACTCACTGGCTGCCATTGAACATTCGTTCAATCATTCTCTCCTCCCAGTCAAAATGGATTGGCCCTCCAACGCTATCAGTGGCACTGAAGATGATCATACACAGCCAGTCCTCCCAGTTTAACTGAACTGGGCTGGAATCCATCATTGTCAATGGCAGGCAATGAGTTAATTTTGGGATCATTTCCTATTCCTATTGATTTTTAGGGCATTTATGTGTAGCTTCCTGTTCATTTTGGGGGAATTTTCAGGTTTTTTCATTTGGTGTAGGGCGATTTTGGGTCACCCTTGACTGCGCTATTTTGACTGAGAGGGAGCGAATGAACGAATGTGACTCCGGACACGAAACTGTGCCAAGTGCAGTAATGCACACATTCGATCACACAAATCACAAATTTACTGTTTTATGGCAACGTTGAAAAATTAAAGCATGTGATTCTATTTGGACAGTATGAATGAGCTACAAGGTGCCAGTCAGGCTGCTCAGGCAGAGCAATGCCACGGGCCAGATTGGAACCCTTTGACACCTCCAAGCCACAGCTTGTTTCGCATGACATTATTATACCTCGTGGACCTAATTTGCCATATATCAACCCACCCTCTGTGTTATTGCAGTTCATTCGCGCGGCATATATACACAATTAGTTCCAAATGAATTATGACCGCACGAATCACTCCCTAAATGTCCCATCAGCCCAAAGACATTAGAAGCACGACAGAAGAGTGCGCATGCCCTATACTGGCCAACTTGGAACCTACAGGCAACAATAAGGCTGCAATTAATGGATGACATTAATCAGCTCTGAGACAAAAAATAAAATTAGGCTTTGAGTATCCATGTGTATGCATCCCTAGAATATTCTTACCAAATTTCATTTTGATCAGTATAGAAAGAATGGAATTTTAGTTGGTGTTCTCCTCAAGAAAAGCTGTCAAGACTGCTTTTCAAAAGTTCCACCGTAGCCTTCATGTCTCAGGAACGTGCCCAATTACAATAACAAACTGAGGTGCAGATTTTCAAAGTATGAGTAATAAGTATGAGTAATATACAGCGGAATTTTTACTTTAGTAAATTTCCAGACATGACCAATTCTCATAGGTTAAATCACTGGCATCCCCTGCAATTCTCTTAAATCACCAAAGGTCCATGCGTAATACTACGGTAATCCCATAAGAATTGGGTTTAAGTGACCAATAACAATGTAAAGAATTAACAACAGAAGCTTAATTTGCTATTTCCTTTGTTCTTTTTGTGTTTCTTGCAATGTGACCACATCATAGGAGGAACACTTTTCCATTATTTTATATGTGGTCAAATATTTTTGCAATTGGTTGAAAGTAAAGAATGTTAATGCTTATTTTGAAATATTGAGCAGAGAACATTATTTAATTTTACAATACTTCCGATTTGAAAGACTATTTTGAACTAGATCTAGCAAATACAATGTCTAAAGTAAAGAATTTTAAGTCCAGCTCTTGTGCTAGCTGTTGTTTTATGTCAGGCACTCACATAATGTAAAGACCAGTAAGTATTAGGGCTGGGAACCTCTGGGTACCTCACGATAGGAAGCAATTTGTGATACAACACTCAGGATAATGATGATGTCATGATTTGGCGATACAATTATTGATACACCGGTCAAGAAATTGATCTAGGATATTCCGCTGTACAACTAATAAACAAAAAAACAAGGTATTTTCATCCTTGTGCAGTGAACGAGAATTAGTTTATCACTAGTAGACGCTTAATTCATTTTAGCTGGGAGAGTGGTACGTTCGTTAATTCGCTGCCATCCCTCCCACTTCAAACGGCTAGGACGTCTATGGCTTTTAGTTGCAGCCAATGGCAGGGAATTAGTTAATTTTGGCATTTCACGTCAATTCCTGTTGATTTTTCAGTCACTTCCTGTTGATTTTGGGGCGTTTCCAGGTCACTTCTTGTTGATTTTGGGTTACGGAACAGGAGGTGACTCAAGAATTTCCCTAAATGAATAGGAAGTGACTGAAAATCAACAGGGAGTAACCTGTAAATGCCCACAAGACTGGCTGTGAATGTAAAGCAAAGTAAGATGATCAAATGTGTTTCAATCATTCCCATCTTTAACAAAGTACAATGATGTGTTGAGTGTTAAGGCAAATAAAAATGATGCTAAAGTTTGCACTTTAGGTACAGAGTAGATGACCTCTTAAGTGTTTTCTTTTACTTTTAAAGGGAAGCAGAACATAATTGTCTACTCAAATGCATGTTGTCATACATGTGTGGTTACAGAGGATGGTCGACCTGCCTCCACGGTCTCTGACAAGCTGGATGAGCCACCCCCATCCCCTCAGTCGGAGAGTCGAAGCTGGTCGTCCAGCCCTTCCCACTCCAGCTACGGCTTAAGAACGCAGCGGAAGTCACACTCTGATCACCGCAGACGCACCTCCACCGCCTCTGGTATAACACACAAAACTTATAGGGTGTCAAATCACCCTTTGTGGGTGTTGAAACTAAGTCGCGTTGACAGGTTCATTTGAACCTAGGAATAAAACCAATCGCAAAACCACACCCCCAAATCACAGAAGTCTGACACCTAGCCTCAGAGTTGCATAGGAATACTTTGTGGTCGTGACTTAAAAAATCTTTTTTTCTAACTAGAAAATAGCAAAAAAATGATTGTTTTATGCTGTGTCTCGGGTACCTGTAATTCCGACACCAGGTACAGTGCCCTCCATAATTATTGGCTCCCCCGGTTAAGACGTGTTTTTTAGCTTCTAATATTTTTTTTAAAAATTCAAATAATATGGGACCTTAATGGAAAAAAGAGAAAACTCCAACCTTCAATACAAGTGCATTTATTCAGTGGGGGAAAATCCAACATAAAGAAATAATTATTTGACATCAAATAATGTGTGTCACAATTATTAGCACCCCTGGTGTTAATAGTTTGTACAACCCGCTTTTGCCAACAAAACAGCACCTAATCTTCTCCTATAATGTTTCACAAGATGGGAAAAGACAAAAAGAGGGATCTTCAGCCTTTCCTCTTTGCAGAATCTCTCTAAATCATCCAGAGACCTGGGTCCTCTCCTCTGTACTCTCCTCTTCTGCTCACCCAGCAACAGATTTTGATTTAAAATGTCCTGGTATTTCAAAGCATTCATGCACCCTAACAAGGTTCCCAGGGACTTTGGAAGCGAAACAGCCCCACAGCATCACTGACCCACCCCCATACTTCACAGTGGGTATGAGGTATGCACATCTTTCGTGGTACGCCAGACCCACTTAGACTGTTGGTTGCCAAAAAGCTCAATCTTGGTCTCATCTGACCAAAGCACACGGTCCCAGTTGAAGCATGGGAGAGCCTGGGAGACCAAGATTGAGCTTTTTGGCATCAAAAAGCAAATCTGTTGCTGGGTGAGCTGAAGAGGAGAGTACAGAGGAGAGGACCCAGGGTCTCTGGATGATTTAGAGAGATTCTCAGGCATGAAAATCTCTCACCTTTTGGCGAAATTCGCCGTTTTGAAGTCAAAAAGGGCGACTTACGTGAATTGCGTAGATCCGAGGAGAAATTCTTTTTGGGAGGGGGGGGGTCGGGAGGTTTTATTAAATTATTATTATTATTATCATCATGTGATTAACTTAGTACGTAAACTGATCGGTTCTTTAAAAAAGTGACACGGACAGTCAGCAAATCCTTCTAGATGCTTCGCTGACGAGAACCAATCATCGGCCCAAGCTGCGGGCCATTATTCCAAACGCGCGCACTCCTTACGTGAAACAAGGAGTGCTCGGCGAGCCTTTGGTTGCATTGCAAAGCTGCGAAAACAAAAAAGCAGGCCTTATCCACACCGGGGCAGACCAGAGCGCAGCATACACACTTGCCTGTATTTGCCAGCAGATTGAATTTGGTGAGTAATGGTTTCAATCGTTGTCACATTTTGCGATATAGAAAAGTTAATGCCATTCGTTGCAGCTTGCGTTGAACACTGCCAGAGCTAGCCAAATCTCCCATGAAAAAAAAATAGCTTCCGTTAAATTGGCATCAAGCTTGTGTATTTAGCGGTAATATAAACGAAGAAAAACACTGTTGAGTCAAATTAAGCGGCATGCTCTCGGATTGAGGGGTCGCCTCGCATCGCATCGCTCCCGTCGTCCGCCTTAGACGCGTTATTTTCGGCTGGGACTTGAGCTGACGGCCGGTGTCAGCACAACACCGGCCCGACGAGTGGTGGGAATGACTCTTGCTTCTTAAAGCTTTTCAGAAATACAGGGAACCCTCGTTTTTCGCGGTTAATGGGGACCAGACCCCGCCGCAATAAGTGAAAACCGCGAAGTAGCGCCCCCCATTTTTTGGTGTGTGTTCAATGTATTTATTCAGATTTTACATTGGAAAAAAGATGCATATATATGACGTTTTTTCACTTTTTTCACCAAAGTATCATTTATAAATGGGTTTTCAAGCACTTCAAAATGTAAGAATTATGATAAGTTTTAAACATGTTACTGCCCCACCGAATTTTTTTAAACAAGAATAAAGTAGTAAGAAAATGCTTGGCTTTATTAAATGCTTCATACTGAGTCTACTCAAACCCTAACGGTGATTGACACATGTGCAAAGTTTTTCTTTTTATATATATTTTTTGTTTGAAGCAACTTATTTGATTGAATAATAAAAACACAAATGTCCTAGCCAAAATGTGGCCCAAACGCAAAACAACATTACTTCAATGGAAAAATTTGTTTCAATCAAGAAAAATAGTTTTCAAATGCTTTTTTTGTCTCAAATTTATTTTGCAATCAAAAACATTTTTTTCTATTGAAGTGACTTTTGGGATTAAAAGTATAACTGTATTTTGATTGAAGCAACTTTGTTTTTGATAGAAGTAACTTTGTTTTTTGATTGAATAATAAAAACACAAATCTACCTCCATCGTTATTGAGAGAGAAAGAAATTAAGAAAGCTTTAAAACTAAAAGCCACCGGGGAGTCTGTTTTTTTTTTTTTTTTTTTTTTTAATATTTATATTTCATTACATAGACATGCCTCGTAGGGAAAGGAGATTGAGGGATAAAAAAAGGAGTTGGATGAGGCTGCTAAAGGCAGCGGATACCTCATCAGCTGGGTGAATAGCAGACCTGGTAAGAACAGGTTTGCAAGGATAGTCGGGTATTAAATACAATTATAAACACATTACAATGTTATTTTTCTATAAGATTTTATATCATTGCTTTATTAATCATTAGGTGCTAGAGTTGTTAAGTATGGATAATAATGAAATAATAGTTTTGAGAAAACTGTGCTGTTGGTGGCTCAGTGACCATCTGATGTGGTTTGTTCTCAGATGAACAAGTTGAGGAAGGAAGTTTTGATGCAGAGGTTGAAGGAAGAAAAGAGCTAGACTGACTGAGTCACAGCCAGAAAGTGTGGATGACAGTTTTGATTTCTATTCACTGTTGCCCCCTCCCAATTAAAGTATGTCACAGTCGCAGCCAATTATTATCTAAAGCTGGTTAAAATTGAAGTTATGTTGTTTTAAGGTGTATTAAATACTTGTTCATGTGCCCCTTTTGATCTACGAGCACCCGCCCCTCCACCGGTCTCTGCACGGCTCTGCTGAAACACAGTGTGGGTCGACAGAGCTCAATATTTTGTTGGGGTGTACAGTGTACTGGAACATATTTCCTCCACACCCTTCTCACCTTTTTAACCCCTGACCCATTTTCATGCCTGGATTCTGCAATGAGGAATGACTGAAGATCCCTCTTTCTGTCTTTTCCCATCTTGTTAAACATTATAGAAGATTAGGTGCTGTTTTTTTGGCAAAAGGGGGTTGTACAAAGTGTTAACACCGGGGGTGCTAATAATTGTGACACACATTATTTGATGTCAAAAAATTATTTCTTTATGTGGGATTTTTTCCCCCACTGAATAAATGCACTTGTATTGAAGGTTGCATTGTTCTCTTTTTTCCATCAAGGTCCCATATTATTTGAAAGAAAAAAAATATTAGAAGCTAAAAAACACATCTTAACCAGGGGTGCCAATAATTATGGAGGGCACTGTACCTTGAAAGATTGGGAGGATTCTCTGTCTGCTTCTAGATGAAATTCATTAAAAAAAAAAAAAAAAAAACAGGTCTATTGCCAGTTGTGGTACTGCAAATTCAGAAATTTGAACTCCAGCCATCATCCATAAATCATTCGTTTACTCAATTCCTGTCACTGAGAGAATTTGACAAAGCCTTGGGGTGACGGAATTTTAAGTGAAAAACGAGTGAAATATTTAACCACTGTTCGACAAAACAAACAGCAGATTTGAATGAGCAGTGGTGAATAAAGGCTCAGTAAAATATTTTTTGCTTCCTGATACCACACAGGAAGATATCAGCCTAAAAATAATCTTTGCTGCGGTAGCATAAAATAGTAATTGCCACAAAAGCGTGACGGCTGAGAAATCGGAGCGACCATATTGAGTTTCGCAAACACTGCGTTACGTGATGACGTGTTACAGTGCACAAGCATTCCTTACTCATTTGTATATGTTTGTGTAATATGAACGGCTACACATAAATATCGCAATTATCAAAAAAATCTAAATCGGTCAATACAAGATGTTTTTTTTTTTTTTCTATGAACAATCTGTAGAATGTACGTACTACAACCTTCTAAAATTTCAACTCAATTAAATTTAATTAAATTAGAATTCTACAGTTGGTGATTATGTCAATTGGGTGATTGAAGTCAGATGTGGCTTGAAACCAGGGGTCGCGTTAACCGGATATTTTCCGTCGTTGACCGGTTTTTTAAAACTGTGACGGAAAAAGCTGAAGTCCGTCCGTCATTTTGACAGGTTGCAATTCACACCCCAGACCACAGGGTGGCGAGTTAGCATATTAATTAGCTATTGTCTCTCTTAATGCATGACGTCGTTGGCTCTTCTGTCAGAATATTGTAGCGTCACCGGGGTCTGGCGGCGGCACCGTGATTGACAAATCAACGCGAGGTTCTTATTGGTGCACCCGGTGTGCCAGTGCGTCATCCAATTGATGGACAAGATTGCCACCTGTGTATAGACCCCAATCACATGACGTCACAACTCCGCCCCCCTGACTGGAGCCGCCATATCGTCATGTTTACACATTACCGCTACGTACATGCCTCCTATTACGGCGTGTTTTTCTGCTCGTTAATATTAATAATCAAAATGGTGAAGGCGTGTGTGGCGGTTGGTTGCTGTAACAGAGAAGATAGACGGAGAGACTTAAGTTCTACCGTATTCTGAGAGACCCGAAAATGAGAGCGAGATGGACTGCTGTAATTCGACAAGAAATCTGGGCACCAAACGATCACCGCAGACTATGTAGTAGTCATTTTATATCTGGTAAGATGCATTTAATATATATTTAGAATATTTTGGGCTGACAACCACAATTAAGATCATTGTGTGACGTTGGTGATTGGGGTCTATATCGTTGCCTTTTTTTCTTTGGGGGCGGAGTTGTTGGCGGTAAGCAGAGTAAAAAGGGAGAAAAATGCCACGACTTCCGTGTCTAATTTTTCGCCGCCAAGCAAGCGTTACAATATTAATTAAAAATGAATAAAAACTAAACTATTGAATATGTCATCATTATCATTTTAAAAATTTAAGTGACGGGTAAAAATAGACTATGACCGGATTTTTATGACCCTGTCAGTCAAAATGACAGACAACGAAAATGTCTAGCGCAACCTCTGCTTGAAACACAGATCATTATCTTTCATGCTCCAAATCTGTCAAACTTATTGACGTATGATCCTTTGGTGTGATGGATTTGTGTTAAAAAATGAGTGAAAGTTGTAACATCCATTCTCGTGTCTCTTCTGATTCCAGTGGACTGGCCAGGTGAGAACACTCGTGCACGTTTTGCTTGGCTGTAACAATTCTAAACACAAAAAGGGTTTCATTTTTGGCATGCAAGTGTGTGTGACGGTTGCCTTTTCATAACATTGATCTACTACAGTTTGGTTTGTTCACTAACCTGCTCAAGTTCAGGGTTGCTTAAGTTTTTTGAAAATGCTTCATTTTTCAAAGTTTGAAAAGTGCTTAAAATTTTCAACAGAGAAAAATGAATTTGTACTGTATTTCTCCATAGAAATACATTGTACCTCAAGAGTGAAAATTGTTCTAATGTCCAAACAGTTTTTACTTTAGGAAATAATGTCACTTGGGCATGCTCAAATAGTCGAAACCATAAAATCTTTTTGTACAAAAAAAGCCTTTAGACTTTTCTCACTGGAACTACGGCATTATTAAACGAAATTTAGCAATGTAACTACTCACCAACATATGTTAAATAATAGGAACATTTAATGATACCTGTAAATTTACATACCAGTACATTTGTACAGAGACCATTGATTGAGACAATATGGTAATATTGTTTTTTTACATGACTACAGTATGTTGCAGCTGAAAGGTGCCATTGAGGCATAAAGGTACATAAATCTAACGATACGTAGAAATTATTTAATGAAAATCTAACCTTTGTTTTTTCTTGCTTAACATTTTGTGCATTTCAGATATGTTTGGTCACATTGCTGTCTTTATTAAATTTACTTGAAAAGATAGCATCACTTCAATTTGGGAGCAAGTTTTGCATACACTCAGGGCCATAGATATTGGGACAGTTCCACAACTTCTACTTTTTTGGCTGCAAAAGCCACTACAGAGGATAATGAAACCTTGGATGTGCTTTAATTGCATACTTTCAGCTTTAAAGCACATTTGTGTTTGTTTCATTTCTACAGAGCCCCCCGGTGCAAGGGGAAAGAAAAAGTTTGTACCCACAGTTTAATCAACTGTAAATTTAGCAATCTGTGGGTACAGTTACAGATTACTAAACTGTAGTAAATGGTGGTCCAGGTGGTTTAGTTATCCGGGTACAGATTAGGTATGAAAAATATATTTTTTTCTCTACCCTGGCACCTGTGGGGCTCTGTACATTTCTAAATCATTGCAGTGGTGGATAGTGGTTGTGTCTTTGTCCCAATATTTTTGGACCTCACTTTACTTTTGACATACATTGCTGGCCAAAAGTATTGGCACCCCTGCAATTCTGTCAGATAATGCTCAATTTCTCCCAGAAAATGATTGCAATTACAAATGCTTTGGTAGTAATATCTTCATCTATTCTGCTTGCAATGAAAAACACAAAAGAGAAATTAAATCATTATCATTTTACACAAAATGCCAATTAACAATTGATTGACTGTAATTAACAGTACCTGTTACGAAAACATTTTGGAAGAATGTTCTCTTGTTAGATGAGACAAAAGTGGAGCTTTTGGGAAAAGGCATCAACATAGAGTTTACAGGGAAAATACGAGGCCTTCAAAGAAAAGAACACTTTCTCCACAGTCAAACATGGTGGAGGTTCCCTGATGTTTTGGGATTGCTGTGCTACCTCTGGCACTGGACTGCTTGACCGTGTGCATGACATTATGAAGTCTAAAGACTACCAACAAATTTTGCAGCATAATGTAGGTCCCAGTGTGAGAAAGCTGGGTCTCCCTCAGAGGTCATGGGTCTTCCAGCAGGACAATGACCAAAACACACTTCAAAAAGCAGTAGAAAATGGTTTGAGAGAAAGCACTGGAGACTTCTGGACCTGAATCCCATAGAACAGTGATTTTCAACCAGTGTGCCGTGGCACACTAGAGTGCCATGAGAGATCGTTAGGTGTGCCGCGAGAAATTATCCAATATCGCATTTTTATTTATTTATTTTTTACGTTGTCAGGCGGAGTTGCAGTAGGACGGAAGGAGGAAGTAGAAAGTTGCGGTCATGTGTTGATGAGCGAGGTATTGCTCTTGTCGCGTTCAATAACTGCTCGGATTTCTAGCCATCAGCTACCTTGCTGTCCGCGACAATGTGGACCTTAGCATGACTACTGTACATCATTTGATTAGACTAGTCAAGAGTAAATATTCATGAAAGTGTCCTTTCCATTTTATTCATATGTGACAACAGTCAATCCTCCCCCTGTGTTTTATTCCAACACATTGTCAGGGGCAGCAAGGTGGCTGACGGCTAGAAATCTGAGCAGTTCTTGAGCGCGACACGAGCAGCTATCCTAAACGTCATGCCCAAACGAAACACCCGTCGCTTCAAAACAAGTCGATGGACTATTTTGTTCGCTTTTGTGAAAACACAGAGAAACAGGCAACTTTTTTGAGAAAAGCTAAAAAGTTAAATGAGAAAGCCCCCAAAGCCGGTTACCTTATTGCTGAACTTTTTGCTAAATCCAAGGTCCCGCACTGTGGCAGAGACCTTAATACTACCTGCCTCCAAAGCTATTGTCAGCGAGCTCCTCGGCCCTGATGCAGTTAAAGACATTGCTAAAGCCCCCCGGTCTGGTAATTCTGAGCTTTTTAAGCCTGACTGCTATAAAAAATAAAAACAGATACTGAGAGCTGTTGATGAAGATTCCTGCTAGGATATCAGCTTTGGGTTCATCTAAACAGGCTCAAGTTTCACACAGACTAAGTATAAATATTGAGAAACTACTTTCTGTACATTATATGTATTTATAAAATAATCTTGGAACATTTTTGATTTGTGGTGTGCCGCAAGATTTTTTTCAATGTAAAAATGTGCCGTGACTCAGAAAAGGTTGGACAACACTGCCATAGAACACCTGTGGAGAGATCTGAAAATGGCAGTTTGGAGAAGGCACTCTTCAAATCTCAGAGACATGGAGTAGTTGGGCAAAGAAGAATGGTCTAAAATTCTAGCAGAGCATTGTAAGAATCTCATTGATGGATGCCGGAACCATTTGCTCGCATTTATTTTGTCTAAAGTTGTACCACCAAGTATTAGGTATATTTTTTGGAGTTTGGTGTAAAATGATAATGATTAAAAAAAAAAAAAAATTCTTTTGTGGGTTTTTTTCATCGCAAGCAAAATAAATGAAGGTATTTTTACCAAAGCATTTGTAATTGCAATCATTTTCTGGGAGAAATTGAGTATTATCTGACAGAATTCCAGGGGGTGCCAATCCTTTTGGCCAGCAGTGTATGCTTGGTTTCAGTGAGTTATTCATGCTTCTTTGTGTATGTTTCTATACAAACACATTTCAGATAGCAGCAGGAAGTCGGATACCCCACTGAACAATCATGACCCACGGACAGCTGTTCAGCTCCGCACTGCACTGAAACGGCTCAAGGAAATCATGGATGGAAAGAGTCAGGTAAATTACCGGTACTTCAACGGTTGTAACCATGTCTATGTTTGGCATTTTTATTTATCTACCAAATAGATTGTGGCCTCGTGCCTTTACTTGCTGGTTCAGACATCAATAAATTACATAAAGAGTAGGAAATGTAATACAAGTCAGTGAAGCAAGTGTGGCTATGTTTTTTTAAGATAGCATTTCTATTGGTAAATAATCCTCAAATAACATTTCTTTCTCTTTCAACCAATCTCGTTCCGTCCTTACCACATCACGGTACGTCATTTGTTTTCAATTACCTACTTAGCTGAGATTTGAATTGGGGAAAATCAATCAAAAATCCCCACCCTCGGGAAGTCTGATTAAATTTGCATTATCACTTCTGAAATCGTTCCAAAAAAGACAACAAGATGGTTACAAATGGCGGTCATAGAGCGAAGGTGCTTAAAAATTATGTACCCATTTACTCATCCTGTGTCAGATTATTTCAAATTAAGCCTGAAAAAAGTATCTTGATTCTGTTTGCTCCAGGACAGTGACCTGAAGCAGTACTGGATGCCAGACAGCCAGTGCAAGGAATGCTATGATTGTAACGAGAAGTTCACCACATTTCGTCGGCGCCACCACTGCAGACTTTGCGGACAAATATTCTGCAGCCGCTGCTGCAACCAAGAGATCCCCGGGAAATTCATGGGCTACACAGGTAAGTGGTGTGCCAATTGGAAAAAAGTAGAACCTAATACCTTAAAGACTCTTAGCAATCAACTTGAGTTAGCTGTAACCTGGACTCCTCAATCCACCATTTCCTAGGAGACCTACGAGCCTGTACATACTGTCGTAAAATTGCGCTCAACTACGCCTACTCGGCCGAGTCTGGCTCCATTGGTGAGGACCTGAACGTCTTGTCAGACTCTTCCTGCTCAGTGTGTGTATTAGAACCCAATGAACCACGGACACCCGTGGGTGGACGCAAGGCAAGCAGAAACATCTTCCTGGAGGAAGATCTCCCTTGGCAGAGGTGATACCATCATGAAATCCTTTGTTTTCTGGCTATCGTTTGATGTGCTAGCTTTTTATCGACTTAAAATGGCTTCTCCACTTCATGCCAAAGTACTGTATAACAATTCTTGCTATCACTTGACAAAACCCTATTAATAACTTAATGCCGCCTCACCCTGCTTGTTCTTGGAACACAAAACAGACCCGTTCCAGATGACTTTAGGCAGGGGTCTCCAAACCGGACATTGAAATTTGGTTCTTCCATTCATTCATTCATTCATTCATTCATTCATTCATAGACTTCAAAAATCTGTTATGAAGTCTATGACTCATGTCTAAGGAGGAATAAGAAGGGGAGCATGTATATTTTTGTTAAGTGGGTATCATAGTGCTTGAGCTTGACCAGTTGTTCCAGAGATAGCATTGTTTCTCTTTTTATGCTCGTGAGTACTAGACTTTGCATGTGATCTGACCATAATACACTTTATAAAACTGACTCTTAATTAAAGCGGAAATTCATAATTTTTTACTTTGGGCTTAATCTTCAGGTTAGCGGGGGTTTAATTAGTTGGAGGAGAGGATTTCAACAAATTCCGTGCAGTTTGTGATTTATAAGTTTCAGGGCTCCGGAGTGGGTAAACTATTGCGAGTCAATAGTCCTGTCAGCATGCCAATAGAGAAATGATATTAACAGATCTAACATAGTTTAAATAGTTTAAATTCAAAATGCAGATCATTTTTCAAAATAATACCCATGTGGCCAAAACAATGTCACACCAAACTGCCTTAATTAATTTCATTCTGTGGGAAATTTTTTTGGACCACAAGAGAGAGGAATGCTTCGGCCACATGTGTACATGCTGCATCAGAGGAAGGTGGGAAGTCGGACTTAACCCACTCGAATGGTATCATGGCTGAACGCGACAAGTTGTTTTTTATTTTGGCCATCAAAAGACATTTTAACCTCCAGCAAACATACCTTCTCATAAGTGATCAAATAGTAGGAGTGGGAACTTTAGGGCACCTCACGATACGATGCGCAATACAAGGCTCACGATAACGATTATCGATATATTGGTCAGAAAATTCTCGCTCAACTTTTTTTTCCCCATCCCACTTGTAGCTTCCTTTCTTCTTCTCTAGACGACTTGAGCGCACTTTACATTCACCGCCACTCTTGAGCACCCCTAGTGGGCCACCAAGGAATTGTTCAACAAACATTGAATGAGCGGTTTACAGCATCCATAATCCATATTATAGCCAATATGTCAAATAAAAGTATTGATACTTATCGATACATATTGATAACCGATTGGGTTGCAAAATATCGCAATATATTGCCGTATCGAGATATTGTCACACTCTTATCAAATAGTGGAGGAAAAAACAACAGCTAAGGTAAATAGCATACACTGTAAACTGCCCTCTTTAGTTTTTGACTATTGACGTCTGCTTTTCGACTGGTAGCGCCATTTTGTCGAGTGACGTCAGATTGAAGCAACTCGTGAAGTCGGGTAGCGTTCCAATTATATTTTGCCTGGTTGGAGGTTGGAAAACTCTGACTTCGCAGCTTTCATGAATGCAGCAACAGTCTAGTGAGTCTTGACTGAAGAATGGCAACATGGTCAAATGTGCATTTAGAGGCTGTGGAAACAGAAGAAATGGGCAAATGAAAGTTTCCACAAATTCCTTATGAAAACTGAAGAACAATATAAACTGTCGTTACTTGCTGCTGGCTTCGACATAAACACACCGGTGGAAAAACTATCGCTCCGCTCTGCAGCCTGTTCCCTGTAGAGCTGCTGGATTACAAATGTTACAGTTATTGACATGCAATGGTAAGTTTTAATAACTTTATGCTAAAAACATCGCCAACAGTATTGATTGCATGGGTCATCAGTGATTTTCATACATGCATATGTTGTTTTTTATTGGCTTTCTAAGAGGGGGCTTAGCCACTCTGGAGCCCTGAAAACTAACAAATAACTAACAAACAGCACAGAATTATTGAAATCAACTCTACTGACAAATAAACCCCCACTAACTCAAAGATTAAGCCTAATGTCAACATTTCTGAACTTCCCCTTTAAGTTCATAAAATCATATCAGATTGTTGATCGCCAGATATTTCTTTTCAGTTTTAATGGTTTCAGTGTCCATGTATAGCACAAGGAAAACATTGCTACTGCCCGCCAATACGTTCATTTTCCGTTGCCATGCTTGTTGTGTATTACTAGCTTTATCAACTTGTTGCTTGTTTCCCCTTCCCTGCTTCCTATTACCTGCCTCAAAGAAAATGTTTCTCTACCGCTATCTCTGTCTTTATCGCCCTCTCTCCGTCTCTCTTTCCTGGCCTAGAAAAACTCCCATTGGGATGAGAAAAAAGTGAGTGTCTGTGTTTATTTTCTCCATTTCATGTCAGCCAATTGCTTTCTGTAGAGGTGATAATTTTTAAGCATGCATGGCATAGCATTTAGCACTTGGGAGAAGATGATGGCAGGCTGAAAGAATATAATAATTGGATGCATGTATGTTTGCCTGTTTACTTTGTAGTATGATCCATCAAGATCCTCAGAAGAGCGTCCTTCCTTCCAGACTGACAACGCTGCAAGAAGATGTGGGTAAATCTCCCACAAGGAAAAGGTGCAGTGAATTAAACATTTCTAAAAATGATATATTACTGTAAGACTGCTATCCAATGAGAATCATGTAACATTGTCACAGTTCCTGATGATGATCCTCTTGCAGGTCAGCCAGCGTTTCCAACCTTTCTCTGGATCGCTCTGGCTCCATGGTGCCTTCATACGACAGCTCAGTCAGCCCACCCACTACCCGATCCTTGACAGGCGCAAAGAGCGTCACCAAACTTGACCACAGCGAGGAAGAGAGGAAGAGCCTTCTGGTAGCTACCTCCTTCTTACTGTTACGTGGTTAGCTTAGATGGTGCAGACATCGCTGGTATTCGACGGGCTCGCTGTCTTTACAGGACTCTTCGCAACTAAAGGAATTGTGGAAAAAAATCTGCCACAACAACACAGGAATGGAGTTCCAGGACCACAGGTACTGGCTGAGGACCTACCCTAATTGTATTGTGGGAAAGGAGCTGGTAAACTGGCTGCTGAGGAACGGCACCATCTCCAACAGGTACCAAGTCAACTAAAATGTTATACAGTTTTAGTGAGGGTGATTTTATATACATATACTGTATATTCAAAGGCTGCAACAACTAGTCGATTAAAATCAATTAATATATGAATTGCCAACTAATTTGATAATCGATTGTTGCCTTCAGCTATGAGCACTCCCGTTTGGGTACTTGGGTAATGTGCGATTGCGCGCCAGTGATTAGCGTAAGAGAGAGAGAGTTCACTGCTACACTCTGGTTGGGTTGCTGAATCAATATTGCGATGTGTCGAGAGTTAGATTGTCTTTTGTGTTATTGGATCCAGCGTGACTCTGTCAGCGATAAGTAAATGAAGCCAGTTGTATTGTTTGTTAATGAAACATTACTACTTAGCATGGAGCGCTAAGCTAGTTAGCGATTATGCTAATCAGTGTCTTAAGTGTCCGATTGTGTTGTGTTTTGGAGAACAGGCATGAAAATCTCTCACCTTTCGGCGAAATTCGCCGTTTTGAAGTAAAAAAGGATGACCTACGTGAATCGTGTAGATCCGAGGAGAAAATTTTTAAGGGGGGGGGGGGGGGGGTGTCGGGTGTAGGCATGTGCCAGTTACCTTCACGGTTTGTCATGCTATTAAAACGTCGCGGTTACAAAACCACTAAAATTTTTCGTCATACAGTAGTACGTAATCGTTATTTTTCATGTGTCAAAAATGCAGCCAGAAGTGGCTTGGCGCGGCAGCGCTTACCCTTTCCCCTGTTTGATGCTGCGTGTGCCAGTGACGCTATTCCAGCAAACCCAAAAACAAGCACTCTAAACGCAAGGCGTACTTCTCTGCAATTTATTGATCTCTCACATCGTGGCAACTGAAATATACCAAATGAATACATTTAAAACGTTGTACAATCGTATTTTTCCAAGTGTGAGTAGCTTCAACAGTTTAGCTTCATGAAAAAGTTCGCCAAAAAAAAGCCCCACACATTTTCCTTTCAAATTCAATACACAAAGTTACTAAAAACGTACAAAGCAGAATGATAGGCAAGGCTTAGCAAGGAGAGCAACTTCATTGAGGTTAATCACAGCCGCTGAGAGAGAAACAAGTTTGAATGCAGGGGGGAGAAAAGAGCGTCAAAGATCGTTAATTGCGACAGATGATCTTGTTCTAAGTACAAAATCACGTTCGCTGGAAGAGGAGAGGTCTCACTCCCAATTTTTTTTAGATGAATGCATTTGCCAGCATATTGAATTTGGTGAGTAATGGTTTCAATCGTTTTCATATTTTGCGTTATGACAAGTTACTGCCGTTCGTTCCAGCTTGCATTGAATACTGCCAGAGCTAGCCAAATCTCTGGTGAAAAAAATAGCTCCTGTTAAGTTAGCGTCAAGCTTGTGTATTTAATGGTAATATAAAAGCAGTGTTGTCAGTAACGCGTTATGTGAGTAATGCGTAACAGTAATCTGATTACTTTCTTTCAGTAAAGAGCAATCTAACGCGTTCATTTTTCTAAATCCGTAATCTGATTAAAGTTACTTTCCTTGATGCCTGTGCGTTACTATTTTGTTATTGCCCCATAATGTATGTATAATGAAGAATACTGTAGTCATGGGAGTGACAGCACGTGTCACATTTTCTAATCGGGTATGGAAAAAAAACAGGTGACGTGTTTTACCATGATGCGTGAGCTGTGAGCGCTGGGAATTTGCGGTCAAAACAACATAGCCTTGCTATCTCGCCAGGATGCAATTAAATAGGCAGGAGATATACTACAAACGGCTGCATTTGCACACTGGAAACACAGCCATTACTTCACATTTTTGTCCAGTAAAGATGACAAAAATATCTCCTTGCGCTGGCTCTAAAAGACTGTTGACCGCTAAAGCATCCAATTCAAGCACCACCTGGAATTACAGCACAACAGGTAACAAGACAGCCAGGACTTTTTGATACTGCTCGTGCTCAATCCTCTGTTCAAGCTCAGTTGTTGTTGAGGGTTTTGAAAGCTTAGGTTTAAAGAAATTCTAAATATCCATCTTGCCTCCTTAGCTGTAGTTTTGGCTAAGCAAAGCAAACGGCTGTCTCTCAGGTGCTATAGTCACAGGATCTGTTCGAAAAATAATTTGGACCCATTATGAAATACTTTGAAGGATTCTTATTCATTTCATTCATTTTTGTTGTTTTATTGCTCTAAAACTTTTATAGACAACATTTTAATGGTCATATTCAATGGTCTATACTTTAAAGGGGAAGTTCAGATTTTTTTTACATTAGGCTTAATCTTTGAGTTAGCCTGGGTTCAATTAGTCACTGGAGTTGATTTGAACAAATTCTGTGCAGTTTGCCAGTTATTTGATAGTTTCAGGGCTTCGGAGTGAGAGCGCGAGTCAATGGTGGTTGAAATCAACTCCTTCAACTAATTAAACCCCTGCTAATTTGAATATTAGGCCTTATGTGAAAAATTAAAATTGTCAAATTCGCCTCATGTTTTGCCGACGGAGGACATTTTGGCAGAACGCCGGAACATATTTCCTCCACACCCTTCTCACCTTTTTAACCCCTGACCCATTTTCATGCCTGGGAGAAGCATATTAGTACTTGAGTTATAGTAAGATAATAAAGTTGTTTCATTTCTTACAAAGAAACCACACAGATAAACCCATTTATTTAACAGCTTAGTCTCTTTTCAACACAAACTCCCATTCAAACTGTAAATTGTCATACGAGCCCTCCTCCTTATTAGATTTTGTTGTTTAGTTAGTTTAAAGAAAGTAAATGAGCCATTGACAAAATATATATTAGCGCTTCGCCCACAAGAAAAAAAAAAAGTCAATCAGCAGCAATTTATTTTATTTGAATGAACAGGACTTAGGTCTGGTTTGTCTACTAATAAATTCTTTTTATGTTTTATACCCAAACCTTTATTAAAAACTTTAACAAGTTTTATGTACTTAATCAGTGCAGTTGTCCACTACAGTTAAAGCAACAATAGGTAACTTTTCAACCTTTTATAAAATATTTTCATAACATTCGTGATAATATGTCGACTGACAACTAGTTGGATGACACCTTTTTTATATCTTGAGGGGGGACTGTATTGCTTTCATTGACACTAATTAACTTTGAGGAGAGTGGCAGGAACAAAAAAACTACAAATGTTCTGACTGCTTTACTGCGTTCGTCACTTCCCCCTTTCCCCATTCATTACAAAGACAAGTAGATGCGAACGCTTTCGCGTGTATTCTGTAAAGATGGCAGAGCAACAAAAGAGACAAAGTTTTGTCTGAGGAGGAAAAAAAGGAAGGCTGCCAGGAAAGACAGAATCAACATTGGCCCGACTTTTATGCGGTGGCGGGAAACCCCCCTCAACTGAACTCGTTAGCGCTGACGAGTTCGGGTGGGGCGGGGGATCTCTCACGGCATGCTAGTGTGCCGCGGCACATCGGTTGAAAAACTTGAAAAACTGATTTTACGACACTTTGTGGGTATGCGCTGGTCCTCATGGGAAACACAGCACTGGTCCTCATGGGAAACGCAGTCTTCCTTAAGGCAAAACAGTACCGCTTTTGTCCACCGGCGTCGCTAACATTGACCAAAACTGAAAACCTACTAAAAAATAAATAAATAAAGAAAAACTACTTAAAAACTAAGTGTTTAAGTCAGGAAGCTGTAATAAAATACTATTTTTGAAGGAAATAGTCATCCATTTTGTCTTCATTTTTACTTACATCATGCCTGAAATAACTTCAAGTTAAATTGTAAAGGTCATTGGAAAAAATTGACATTTATCCGATTAATTGAATAAGTTTAATCAATCGTCCAATTAATCGATTTATAAAAATAATCGTTAGTTGCAGCCCTAGTATAGTCTTAGGCCATGTTTACACGACATTAACATAAGCAATAACGCCTAAGTGCCGTTTTACCATTTTTATTTCCACGTTAACACAATCATAATGTGGGGGAAAAACTATGTGCGCACAAAAGCGCAAAAGTGCATGAAACCTCCAATTTGCCGATGTATTATGCATTCCCAATGTGTACGTGGCAGTACCACCAAAACTTGCTTCCTGTGTGTAATCCTTCCCTTCTGCTGTTTCCTCTTTCGTCCTGGTTATAACAAAATGGCAAACCGGAATGTTCTTCCCTGCTCTAAATGACTTTTCTGTAATTAGAGTAGTGAATAGTTGACTAGATTCTTGAATAATGTTGAACAGTTAAGCCATGTACAAGGCTGCTACTTAAAGACATATTTTTATACACAGCCAAACAGTCCGAATGCATTGACATGATCTACTCCTCCTTCATTGGCAAATATATTGGATCATTATCGCCACCTACTGTTCCGGAGTACGGAGGTCAGTTGTCGCCCAGACCTCACTTTCGCGTTGTCTGGTTAGACAGCGACGACAGGGGCGAGCATTGCCAAGATTTCCACTCTGGAAGGCGTCTTCAAAGCTTTGCATTTTCAGCCCCACGGAACGCCATTGCCGTGTAAACAATACGGCTCGTTGGAAGTTTTTGCGTTGTCGCCCCCGTTGTCATGTAAACGGCTACTTATAGTCTGAAAATACTTACAAGACTTTACAGGAAAAAAAAGTTTACCCACTCACAAGTTCTCTAAATTTTTATTGCAGATTACTTATAACTACCAGTTAAGTAAAACAAAATAAATAGAAGAACCATGCTTAAAAATTAGTGAACGAGTCATTGTACGGTATAAATAATGAAATTGAAATTCTGTAAAGTAAATGTTAAAAACATATTAGCCTTCCTGAATTTCTCATATGTTGTCGGCATTTTGGGGGGGGAGTTGGTTTCAGCCCACAATTTTAATATGATGAGCTCTCCAAAGCTCTCCAAAGACATTTGTCTTTTTCTGTTTTTGTTTTTCAGGGCACAGGCAATTGCCATCGGCCAGGCGTTGGTTGATGGCCGCTGGCTAGACTGCATTACGCACAACGATCAGCTGTTCAGAGACGAGTATGCCCTTTACCGCCCCCTGCAGGTGTGTAAAACTCCTTGGCGTTTTCCTAAATTCATAAATTGTACTTATGGTACCCATTTGGGCCGCAGAGCACAGAGTTCTCCGAAACCCCGTCTCCTGACAGCGACAGCGTGAATTCAGTGGAGGGGCATTCTGAGCCGTCCTGGTTTAAGGACATTAAGTTTGACGACAGTGACACGGAGCAATTGGCAGAGGAGTCTGACTACAACATAACAAGTGTGTGTCTATTCTTATTTTGGGTTCATGTAAAGTACATTGTTTTGTTTGTCGACTTTGAGCGGTGTGGCTGTGTTTTCCTTTCCAGGCTCTGCCAGCCTCAGCAAGAGAACGTCCGTCAGTAGCTCCCAGTCCGTGGTTGACAGCGACTCGGCTGCTTCCATCAGCCTCAACATGGAGCACAATAATGTCAACTTCCATATTAAGAAGCAGTCCAAGTATCCACACGTGCCTTCCACTGCTGAGCAGAAAGGTTTGTTATATTTTCCAAAGCATGAGAATTGCCCAGGCGGCACGGTGGCTTAGTGGTTAGCACATCTGCCTCACAGTTCTGAGATCAAGGGTTCAATCCCGGGCTTCGGCCTTCCTGTGTGTGTTCTCCCCGTGCCTGCGTGGGTTTCCTCCGGGAACTCCGGTTTCCTCCCACATCCCAAAAACATGCATGGTAGGCTGATTGAACACTCTAAATTGTCCGTAGGTATGAGTGTGTGCGTGAATGGTTGTATGTCTCCTTGTGCCCTGCGATTGGCTGGCAACCAGTTCAGGGTGTCCCCTGCCTACTGCCCGTAGTTGGCTGGGATAGGCTCCAGCACCTCCGCGACCCTCGTGAGGAAAAGCGGCATGGAAAATGAATGAATGAGAATTGCCCATTTTAAATACATTTATTAACAATTAAGTCTGACTTGCTATCCGGATAAATGCTACACCCATCACTTACTAGCTCTCTTTTTCAGCTGAATTTCTGATGTCAGAAGATGGAGGACAAAACATTGTGATCAGCGATGCCTTCATCAAAGGTACACACATATAATAGTTTAAGCAAACCACAATACTAGCAGTGTTTTACAAACCTTTTCAGATTAAAGACCACTTTACCCATAAAAAAAACCTCAAAGACCACAGGAACTAAATACGCAGTTCCATCCAATTTTAATTTTATATTCTTGTAGAAAGGCTACTGTAATCAATAAAGCAGACTAAAGCAAATTATAATTACTGTACATCCTATCCGGCAACAGATTCTGATCAACCCTCACAGATTTTTAAAAAAGTCAAATTAAAACCTAAAATATGTCCTGCTTTTATTTGGAAAATGGTCCTTTTATTTTGACATTGCAGGTGTTAGCAGAGAAAGATGGCAAGAGCAATCTAGTTAGTGTTTAGTATTTTCAACTGTCCAAGTCAGTACATTTAGCAAATCATTTATTTTGAACTTTTGAGGGCTATAGGCCAACAAAATAATCAGGAACTTTTAAGATATTAATATATGTGCTGCAACTAGGCATGTTACGGTGTGAGAATTCTGATGGTATGATAACCTTAAGCAAAAATATCACGGTTTCACGGTACCACGGTATTGCTATTACACCTCTAAAATGTGTTACATTGAGATATCTGGGTTAAAAAAAAAAAAAAAAAAAACTGTTCAATTGAACAGGATTTTTCTTTTTCAAAACATTAGCAAATTGAAACATAAGTATAATGTTAAGTTAAAATAAATTTTAAAAATAATAAAATATTATGAATAAAATTAAAATAAATGCGGTCCTTTAGGTGAGCCTAAACCCACAGCCACAGGTGAACATTATTACCATCAGAACAAAAATAATCAAATTATTTTCCATAAAAAGCACATGTGTATGACTCTTATCATGTTTACATCATACATACACCCCCTTTCTCAATACAGTTGCCAGAGAGAAAAAAAACACCACGTTTTACCACCACTAGACACACTAAACACGCCGGAGTTAACTCTCGTAGCTGGTGGGAAACTTTCATGACAGTGCTTACTAACCTTTCATTTTGTATAAATGCAAAATTATATTGAAGATTTTGCCTCCTCGGCAGCCACCCTCCCCAAACATGTTTTACATATCGGTTGGCCCTCCTCCTCTAAGCTGCGGCCGTCTGTAACCTTTCTGTAGCCGAAGTATTCCCATACCAGCGATTTCGTTTTCTTCGATGGGGGGGAAAAAAGTTCAGTAGATTCACCTACTCCAGCCACTATGTTGCACAGCTGACTCACTGACACTGAGCAACAACAGGTGGGGGAGGGTTGAGCCTTGTAGTTGCAAGCAAGGGATTTCTTCATGCATTTTTGGGACACAAAAATAGCTAATACCTTAGGGACTGTATGACAAAGTTTTTGCGGTTTTGTAACCTTGACATTTTCATACCATGGTATACCTTGAAATCGGTAATCTGCACATGTCTAGCTGCAACTTAGGACACTGTGTGTATATATATATTTATATATTTACTAGATTTAAACCCTTTAATATGGCTATTATGTTGGGATAGTTTTGTTCGGATCGGGACTCCGTTTCGGTAGATGCTCAAAATCAGGTGACTAGGGTTCAAAAATGTGTCATTTTGGCATCCCTACTTATTATGAATATGTAAATTAGTATATAACATTATTTGCATGTCCCCTTTTTTACATAGCCTTTTTGTAAAATAAATTATCCACCCCTGCTATAGAGTCTCTCTTTAATCGGCGTGTGGAGGAAAAGGCTAAAGAGATGCTGTTCACACCTCTGGGTTGGCACCACAGCTCCCTGGACCAGCTGCGAGAAGAGAATGGAGAGAAGAAGGCAATGGAGAGGCTGCTGTGAGTGAAGATGCACTGTAAAACACATCTGGGCAATTAAATGATAGGCGATATAAGATAAAAGTACTCTGCCAAGTTGTATCTATTTTCAAATAATATGTGTACCCCATATTTCCTTAGCTCTGCCAATCACAGCCACATGATGGCGCTACTACAGCAGCTTCTCTACAGTGAGTCGCTATCACTGTCCTGGCGGGACATCATCGTCCCTGTTGTCCGACAGGTGGTCCAGACCGTGCGCCCCGATGTCCGTAACTGCGACGACGACATGGACATAAGACAGTTGGTCCATATTAAAAAAGTAAAGGAGCTTGCAAGCCACACACAGCTGTTTTATACATTTGATTGTACCAAAATGTTGAACATAATCTCCTTGTTTGTGTTTAGATTCCAGGGGGGAGAAAATTCGATTCAACTGTGGTTAATGGCTTTGTATGCACCAAGAACATCGCCCACAAAAAGGTAGGTTGCATTTGTTTTGATTGGGAAAAAAAAATCCATTTTGTAAACCACACATTAAATACATCATTTACCTTTCTCACTGCCACCTGTCACAATGCGGTCATTTCCTATACTGCTTATCCTCAGGATCTGGTCTCAGTTAAAGCCTATGGAAATTCACCACCTTTTGTATTTTTTAGATGAATTCCTACATCAAGAACCCTAAAATCCTGCTGTTGAAGTGCTCCATCGAGTATCTGTACAGGGAGGAAACCAAGTTCACATGTATCGAGCCAATTGTCCTACAGGTCAGTTATTTATTTTTGCTGTGAAAATTTCCCTTACGTTTTCAGATCCTCAATGTTTTGTCTTTGTTTCAGGAGCGAGAGTTTTTGAAGAATTACGTTCAGCGGATTGTGGATGTCCGCCCGAACCTGGTGCTGGTGGAAAAGACAGTTTCTCGTATTGCTCAGGACATGTTGCTGGAGCACGGTATCACCCTGGTGATCAACGTCAAACCGGTCAGTCACTGTATTAACGCAAATGTGACATAGAAGCAGGGTTTCACCCAAAAGACTCGGAAAGCCTGGCGGTAAAAAAGCTCAAACTGTTTTTGGGTGTATCATGTTTATGGGTGGTATTATGGGTCTTATAGGCTAATTGTCAACAATGCTGAAACAGAGTGTAACAAAAAGGCACATTCTTAAGATACCGTTTCAACATATTATTATTAGAGCTGTGCGAAATTTCCGATTTTTAGATTATTCGCGATTCGGCCGTGGAAGATTCGAGAACGATTCACAAACATGCAAATTCCGATTATTGAAATATGTCAAGTAAAGCGGAACGAAAACACAGTCAGCGCGGTCTTCGGGATGCAATGAGGAACGGACCGAGAGTAAACATCATGCTTGTCATTACCCGGGTAATGATAATGCTCAACTCACGGCTGTGACTCAACTCATGCCGCTAGATTAAAAAAAACAATACCTTACTGCTGCCGAGAGCCGCTACAAACTACGCCCACGTAATGCTACGGTAGATGTCACATGTATAAGGAACTAGAGGCGAAATGACACTCGTCTGCGTTAGCAGCACATGTATAGAAAACTAGATACAAAATGACAGACTCGCCGGCGTTAGTAAACAGCCGCCATCTTAAAGCAGTAGACTTCCCTGGGAGGCTGTTGTAGCGAACGTTCTAAGCGAACCTAATTAACTTTTTATCTAAAATACCTCTAAATCGCCAAAATCTTGACTTGAATCTATCTTTAAAATAGTTTGAAAACTTTCACATGTCGAAAGTAGACAGAAGGGAAATAACGGGAGCAATTTAACAACTTTAACGGTTGATTCACAACATTAAATTAATTGAATGTAGTTTAAAGCTGCTGATAAAGAATGGGAACTTGAGTATTTTATTTACTGTTTTGAACTGTTAACTTGATACTGTAATAGTCATTTATTTACGGTAAGCCTGTGAGGATTTTGGTACCATTTTTGTAATCGAATCGTTAGGTGCCCAAAGATTCCCACCTATAATTGTTATTATAAATTATACACATACATGTATTATACAGTCATGTGAAAAAAATAGGACACCCAATGGAAGCCTGTGTGTTTTCTAACATATTTGGTCATATGGATATTTCACATAAATTTTAACAATCTTGGGAGATTCAAGTAATAGAACTAAACAATTAAAACTGGAAAAAATATATTTAATAACTTTATGTAAGATGTAATTTTAAGTAAATGCAATTTGTGTTGAGGAATAAGTTAGGACACCCCCACATTCAATCCCACTTAAAATGGCTAAAATCACACATGTGTATCACATCAGGTGCACATTATTAGAACATCAGTAACCAAGTGTTTGGAGGGAGGTTTGTCTTATTTAAACCTCACATTTAGTTTGGTGTGCCCCTGACTGTTAAAGTGAGAGAAAACACCATGGTGAGATAAAAAAGCTGTCTGAGGCCTTCAGAAAGAAGATTGTAGACGCTTATGAGTCTGGTAAGGGAGTTCAAAATATCTCAAAAGAATATAACATCAGCCATAGTCCACAAGTGGAGGACATTCAAAACAACTGCCAAAATGCCCAGGTCTGGCCGTCCAAGCAAGTTCACCCCAAGAACTAACTAAAATATCATCACAAGACATACAGCAGGCGTTTGCTACATTTGATTTGAAATTGCATGCCTCTACAATAAGAAAGAGACTTCACAAGTTTGACCTTAATGGGAGGTGTGCAAGGAGGAAACCTTTGCTCTTCCAAGAAGAACATGAAGGCCAGACTGACATTTGCCAGAGTGAATATAGACAAAGACCAGGACTTCTGGAATAATGTTCTTTGGACAGATGAATCAAAAATTGAATTATTTGGACACCAGAACAGAGGACATGTTTGGCGTAAACACAATACAACATTCCAGGAAAATAACCTCATACCAAATGTGAAGCATGGAGGTGGAATTGTCATGGTTTGGGGATGCTTTGCTGCAGCAGGCCCTGGCTAGTTCACCATCATAGAATCCACCATGAATTCTATCGGGTATCAGAGGGTGCTTGAAGAACATCTGAGATCATATGGCATCAACATGACAATGACCCAAAACATATCAGTAAATCCACCAAGGACTGGCTGAAAAGGAAGAAATGGAGAGTCAAAGCCCAGATCTTATTCCCAATGAGATGATGCGCTGTGACTTGAAATGGGCTGTATGCCAGAAACCCCTCAAACATCTCACACCTGAAAGTATTCTGCATTGAGGAGTGGGGTAAACTTTCTTCAGACCGATGTCAAAGACTGGGAGATAGCTACAAAGTGTCTCACTGAAGTTATTTTAGCCAAAGGGTTACACTAGGTATAAGGGTGTCCTAACTTTTTCCTCAGTTAGACTAAGCATTTTTTGTTAACATTGCTTTACTCATCAAACCTAATATTTTATTTTTTGTGTTTATCCCTGCAATTAAAGCACTTTCTTTTCCAGAGATAACGAAAAACAAGATTAGACATTGATATGTCAACATTTTTAAATAAAGAACTGAATAGTTCATGAAGTGTTCTGATTTTTTTACATGACTGTATTTCACAAAATTAAACTTAGTATACAAGTGTAGCTTACATGACCCAAAATGTGATGTCCATTTATGTGGACAGCAGGTCTCAATTATGATTAAATTATTTTGAAATTATTATTATTCATGATTTGTTTTTATGAATACATAAAATAATATTTAATAATAAAAACAAAATTAATACAATTAACTGAATTGAAACAGAAATACGTATGTTTATACCCCGCCAATAACACTCCAAAGTTGATATTTTAAATTTCAAATTTCATAGTATTTAACTAATTTCCTGCCCTTGACAATAATACACATACATTTTGTTTAAACTGGGAGTACTGGGTTTGAATGCTCATGTTTTAAGTGCCGTTGACGGAGCAAGACGTCCAATTAATTTTGACTGGAAGGGCTGATAGCCATCATTCGCTGCCTGCCTCTTCCTGTCAAAATGGATTGGACGTCTAGCAATGGCAATGGAGGCCATTATGTTCAATGTCCTGTAAAGGTTTAAGTCAGAGTTTGTATAAGTGAAAAGCCTTTTGATTCACTTCCACATACTTCCCTAACAATAATGTCTACCTTCGTCAAAACTTTTCTTTTATCCCAGGCAATGGTAGGTGGTTTATTCACCTGACATGTCTGACATGTTTCGGCGAACACTTCGGCCTTCGTCAGAGAAACTTTTGACCAAAGTTTCAAAGTTTCTCTGACGAAGGCGGAAGTATTCGCTGAAACATATCAGGTAAATAAACCACCTACCATTGCCTGGGATGAAAAAAAGGTTTTAACAAATTTATAAATGTAGGCAAAATGAACTCGATAAAACTATAATGTCGACCTTGCTTTTAGCTAGGGAACAAAAATGGAATAAAGGCAGTATTTACTGTACTACGTTTTCAATTTAGCAAGTCTTGGACCGAGTGAGTCGGATGACTCAAGGTGATCTTGTGATGTCCATGGATCAGCTCCTTACCAAACCTCGACTGGGTACCTGCCATAAATTCTTCATGCAGCCCTTCACCCTGGCTAACGGTAAGTACTCACCTTACTCTTTTTCAGTCAAGGTAAATGTAATATTTCGGCACAAGTGATTGTGTTTGTCTGTGTTCATAGATGATGTCAAGACGCTGATGTTCTTTGAAGGATGCGCGGCCCACCTGGGCTGCTCCATCAAACTACGTGGCGCCTCTGAGTATGAGCTGGCTCGCGTGAAAGAGATCATCATGATGATGGTGTGCGTGGCCTATCACTCACAGTTGGAGATCTCCTTCCTCATGGATGAGTTTGCCATGCCACCCAGTTTGGCCCAGAGCACTTCTTTTCCTTGTCTGCTAGATGGCATGTCTTCCAAGGGTGAAGCAGAAGCAGAACAGACTGACGTAGAGAGCCACAGCACATCTGTGAGAATGTCTGATGATGATTCTGTAACTCTTGGACAGCAAGAAGAAGACTTGTTTCCCCCTGGAATGGAGATCAGCCAGGACCATCTAAGATCATGTGCATCGTCTGTCCAAAGTGAGGAAATTGGAATCAAAGAAAGTTTAACTTCTTCACCGTTTTCCAGCGCTCCTGCTCCTCCTCTATCAGTATCTCCGCCGTTTCTCATGGACGAAGATCAGCAAGAGACGGCCAGCATGTTCAGTAAGACCTTTGATAATGACACTTCGGCGCAAGTAAACCACGAAAAGGAAGAGATGGAAAGCGCCGAGGATAAGGGAACAGAAACGTCAACACCCAGGTTGTTCCGAGACCCTCTGCAAGATGACACGGGCATGTTTGTGGCCGAGCAGGTGACTTCGACCGATGACCGCTTGAAGTCCATCTCAGCTGTCTTCAAGCAAGAGTTGAAGGACATCATTTTGTGCATCTCGCCCTTTATTACATTCCGAGAACCGTTCCTTCTCACAGCTGCTGGAATACACTGCCCCAGCAGGGATTACTTCCCTGAAAAGGTATCTATATTATGCATATATATTTTATACTTAATAAGAAGAAACACAACAAAAACATTTTGACGGTCAAGAGTTTCTCCTAAATTTTTTTAAAGGCGATAGACAACTGCTGCTCAATCATCACTGCTACTCTTTTTAATTACTGGCAAAGTTTTTAAATGGTCTAGGGCTGCAGCTATCGATCATTTAATTTAGGTAGTCAATTAGTCTATTAATTACTTATCTTGAATAATCCAGTAATTGGATCACAAACATTTCATGCGTTGCAGATTAAATTTTAGGATATGTAAAACACATAAATAAGTTTTTATGCTTGTAATATTATTTATTTTGGATTGCTAAGATTACACTTTCAAAAAGCATTAAATGTGAATACAAAATAAAATTCCTGAGTGTTCAAATTATACAGAATTGCACTTTCATTTCCCAAGAGCAATAAATGTATTTAAAAATAAAAACACCTTAGCTTTGCCTCAAACAATATTAAAAAATAAATAAATAAATACATTAGGATCTAAGTAATACAAAAGAACAATTGGCTAATTTACAAAGCAAAAGTCCGCTAGCTTAAATGCTACAAATTCTGTTTTTTTTTTTTTTTTTTTAGCAACAAATCGTTCAAACACATATTCCCACAAAAAAACTGCTAAATATACTTCTAAACTCAAAAACAAATACATAAACTTATTAACGCAAACAGAAACATACCTTATATTGGTCTGAACAGTGAGCAACTGGATTCAGCCATGTTTGATGAGTTATGGCATATTTACTGTTGCCACTAGACCTTATCTTAGACTGTATCCATCCAAATCAATGAAACTGAATGTAACACTTTCAAAACAAACCATTACAATGTGACTAATTAAACGAATCCTCAAAGCGGCAAAATTTGATTAAACGCTTTTTTCTATTTGAATTACTTAAATTAATCCATTAAACGTTGCAGCACCAATGCGGACGTTTCCGCTTGGAAAACATAGAGGACAAACTACTTGTATGACCGTAAACTATAAAGAAAAAATGGAACGAGTACAAGTGAGGTTCGCTGGCTCACATTTGAAGCTCACTTCATTCAGGGTGCTGCCTTGGCAGATGCCATGTTTTCCTCTACATTCGTGAAGCCCCTAGTTGGGGGATGTGCACTGTACATGTTCTCAACGTTAGTGAATGTGCCGACTGATTTCGAGAGATCCTGAAAATACAAGTGGCCCCAATCCATCATTGTTATTTTATTTTTTTGTAGTTAGATCACGACATAACAATTTTGCTACAAAATAATTCACCCCCACAAACAGTTGTCATGAAGCATTTATGTTGTTAATCTGATGGTGAAATCGGGCAAGTAGTTTTGGGCGAAATAGAAATCGGGCGAGCAGTTTACAATGACTTGTCATTGTAAACTGCTCACTTCCGCAACAGAGGAGCCATACCTAGTGGCCATTGTCCAGTACTTCAGACTTTTCAAACGCTTCAATGACTTAATTTTGTAAGACGGGCCTCGAGTATGTCTGACGTAGCTTTCTACTTCTCTTACAGACTAGTGCTGTTTGTATGCTGTGGACACTTTTTACTGCCTCATATAGTCTGTGAGAATATCAGATAACAGTATGTTCAAATAAATGCTGCAAAATGCATGGTGGCTCAGCCCCACACGTCACATTTTGGCGCAGTTGAGAGTTAAACATTTACAGTAGATTGATGAATCGCTAACGTTATAGAACTTATCAGGAGTTTAATTTAACCATGTACAGGGTTTTCCCCATAAAACTTGTAAAGCCTGGTGGGAGAGAAGCCCACCAGGTTGGCAGCTCCCTAGGCAAAACCCTGCATGTAAAAATGTCTAGATGGTTCCAGTAAGGCTGACATGTGCCTTCTGTACTATAGGTCTACCTGTCTCCCCTCCTCAACAAGGATTTAAAAGAGCTTGACGGGCGCCGGAAGCGACAGCTTCTGAAAGACTCTGTGTCATCCTCGGTGGCCGGCAGTCAGACCAACAGCGTCGCTTCAATTAGGCCTGTCGACTATCTCCCGTGCCACGGACTCACCAGTACACGTATCATTGAGCAATTGAGCAGTAGCCAGGACCTCGCCAATATGCTGGCAGAGTACAGAGCAAAGGGAGGGCGGATCCGGCAGAGGGAAGCATCCAATGACCCTTTCAATGCTGCCAGCACATCCGGTCCTGTGAACGGCCACAACAAGCCTGAGGAAACGCCATCGCCACCCGTGAAAGGGCCAGTAAAGGCCGATAGTGAAGATGACAAACCAAGCAAACAGAATGAAATGAGTTTGGCCCCCAAGGTAAGTATACATGGATCTGGGTTTGTTCTTCTCAGTTACAATTAGAGTAGGACCGAGATTTTTAAATGCCAATGGCGATACCGGTATACACAAAATTTTCAGCCTATTGCTGATATTCAACGCTGATTTTGTAAGTCGATATTGGAGGCGGATATTTTTTTATTTATTGTTTTTCAACCATTACATTTTAAAGGCAATTTTATTAAAAATTGCTTCAACAGCTTCAAATTTACAATGATGACCTGAGATTTAAAGGATTAATTCGATCTAGTGCTACCCAACCAACAAACGCAGCACTTCTTTTTATGAGTATACACACTCAGCAAGAACAGTACATTATTTTCAAATAAATAAACCCACCAGGACGTCACGACGAGATGGAAACAAGTATGAGTTTAAGAGGATGCTCGCTGTGCTAAAGCTAATGCTAATGCTAAAAGTTACATTGAGAATGAAAGGATTGCTCAGTAAACACCTTAAAATGCTAAAGCAATATTGCATATTCTTTCATTCAAAATAAAAAAAATCTTACAATATTTACAAAACAGGCAAGCCTGAAGCTTCCTGTGGCAGCCTGCCTTTAATCTGCTGCAGGGTCCTTCCGGGGTCCTCCTGTCAGTCAGCAGCGACCACAGATGCTTGATCAAAATTCTTTTTTTTATCGTCTTATTTTTTTGTTTGTTAATCGGCTGATTTTTTTGTTGTTAATCGACCCATGGCCAATGCTGGGAAAAGGGCCACGTATCGGCTGGCCTCTAGTTATAATAAGTTTTTGTGGTTTGGCGATTCTGATTCTCAGATGGACTGCCTAACGCCTGTCAATCATCAGCGACTATGCGTACTCTTCAGTAGCTCTTCAGCTCAGTCCAGCAATGCTCCAAACCCCTGTGTCAGCCCTTGGTAATCTCTTATTCTGGATCATAACCACCATCAATATTGGACATGTTTGATGAGGTCATCATCATTGATTTTGCTGATAACAGGATTGTCACCATGGAGTTCTATGGAAAGAATGACCTTTCACTAGGTGTGTTCTTGGAGAGATACTGTTTCAGGTAAATGAAATATTTTGTATATAAAAGATCACTGTACATTTTATTGACGAAATATTTTTTCCCTTTGATTTTTGTATATGTATGATAATAAGTTTAATATGGTTAAGTCTAAGGTACAACTCAACGGTGGCTGATGGTTAGTTTAAAAATAAAAGATTTTTACTGTTAAGGATAACTCAAACTGTAGCAATGAAGATACAGGAAATATACCATCATACATGTGCAAAAATAAGTTGACTGAAAAAAGCATCTAAAATACAGTTAATCGCCCACTATTTAACTGGTAGAGGCTCAGTTCTGTCGCTTAAATTGAAAACAGTTCTGTAATTTAGGAACTGGCTGGAATTACAACGCATTGGGAATTTTTAACATTCAGTGATGGTTTCTAAAGAAGTTGCTGATTTTATATGTACAGTGTCTTGCAAAAGTATTTGGCCCCCTTGAATCTTGCAACCTTTCGCCACATTTCAGGCTTCAAACATAAAGATATGAAATTTAATTTTTTTGTCAAGAATCAACAACAAGTGGGACACAATCGTGAAGTGGAACAACATTTATTGGATAATTTAAACTTTTTTAACAAATAAAAAACTGAAAAGTGGGGCGTGCAATATTATTCGGCCCCTTTACTTTCAGTGCAGCAAACTCACTCCAGAAGTTCAGTGAGGATCTCTGAATGATCCAATGTTGTCCTAAATGACCGATGATGATAAATAGAATCCACCTGTGTGTAATCAAGTCTCCGTATGAATGCACCTGCTCTGTGATAGTCTCAGGGTTCTGTTTAAAGTGCAGAGAGCATTATGAAAACCAAGGAACACACCAGGCAGGTCCGAGATACTGTTGTGGAGAAGTTTAAAGCCGGATTTGGATACAAAAAGATTTCCCAAGCTTTAAACATCTCAAGGAGCACTGTGCAAGCATCATATTGAAATGGAAGGAGCATCAGACCACTGCAAATCTACCAAGACCCGGCCGTCCTTCCAAACTTTCTTCTCAAACAAGGAGAAAACTGATCAGAGATGCAGCCAAGAGGCCCATGATCACTCTGGATGAACTGCAGAGATCTACAGCTGAGGTGGGAGAGTCTGTCCATAGGACAACAATAAGTCGCACACTGCACAAATCTGGCCTTTATGGAAGAGTGGCAAGAAGAAAGCCATTTCTCAAAGCTATCCATAAAAAGTCTCGTTTAAAGTTTGCCACAAGCCACCTGGGAGACACACCAAACATGTGGAAGAAGGTGCTCTGGTCAGATGAAACCAAACCAAACCAACAGGACAATGATCCAAAACATAAAGCCAAATCTACAATGGAATGGTTCAAAAATAAACGTATCCAGGTGTTAGAATGGCCAAGTCAAAGTCCAGACCTGAATCCAATCGAGAATCTGTGGAAAGAGCTGAAGACTGCTGTTCACAAACACTCTCCATCCAACCTCACTGAGCTCGAGCTGTTTTGCAAGGAAGAATGGACAAGAATGTCAGTCTCTTGATGTGCAAAACTGATAGAAACATACCCCAAGCGACTTGCAGCTGTAATTGGAGCAAAAGGTGGCGCTACAAAGTATTAACGCAAGGGGGCCGAATAATATTGCACGCCCCACTTTTCAGTTTTTTATTTGTTAAAAAAGTTTAAATTATCCAATAAATTTTGTTCCACTTCACGATTGTGTCCCACTTGTTGTTGATTCTTGACAAAAAATTAAAATTGTATCTCTTTATGTTTGAAGCCTGAAATGTGACGAAAGGTTGCAAGGTTCAAGGGGGCCGAATACTTTTGCAAGGCACTGTATGTGCATTGTGGCTTTTGTTTAATGTTGTTTTGTGTTGTTGTCTCTCAAAAATCTGGTCAAAATCTGCCAAATTAGAGTAAATCAGTATAACATGATTATTTTTCAAATCTTTTGCTTCAGCTGTTACTCAGAAAACCTTCTCGGACAAGCTGACAAGTTTCAGTTAAATATATCTATCCATCATTAGGCTCGTGTGGACTGGAATGGTTTAGCCAGATACACAAGTCAAATGACGAAATTTATTATGGCATCAATTGCTACACCCAAAAAAAAAAATCAACTTCTAAAGGATCTTATTTTTTCACGAGAAGAGCAGGACAAGCAGTAAAATGGGTCATTTACTTTTGTTACCATATTTTTTCACTGTGAATTTATTTGTAATTTTTTTATTAAAGAATTCAGAGACGTTTGAAATGCGTTATTTTAATCCATACCGTTTACTGTAAAATATCACTTCAAACTCTGACTCTTTATTTTTCTCTGTATTTTCCCTCTATTTTTTTAAGTGCTTATGTTCATACATCCACCTATGATTATTGTTGTTGTCTTTGCATTACATCACAAAAAGGCTTAAGGGAAGTCATGCTTTACTCCAGGTCCTCTTACCAGTGTCCCAGCATATTTTGTGAGACTCCTATGGTGCACCACATCCGCCGTTTTGTGCACGGTAACGGCTGTGTGCAGATTGTGTTAAAGGAGCTGGACTCACCTGTTCCCGGTTACCAGCACACCATCCTCAACTATTCTTGGTGCCGCATCTGCAAACAGGTTGCTGATAATTACCCTCTAAGTTTATCTTGCTTTGTGTTTTTTAACCGTGCCTCTCATTTCCAGGTGACACCTGTTGTGCCACTGTCCAATGACTCATGGTCCATGTCTTTTGCCAAATACCTGGAGCTCCACTTTTACGGCCACCAGTATACCAGGCGGGCCAATGCGGAGCCGTGCGGTCACTCCATCCACAAAGACTACCACCAGTATTTCTCCTACAACCAGATGGTGGCCTCCTTTAGGTAAGTCCTCAGCCCTCACTTAGTCCAATTCCATCCATCTTTTGCTGAACTAAATGAAATGTCCACTCTATATCCCTTTCAGCTACACCTCAGTGAGACTTCTGGAGATCTGCCTTCCCCGTCCCAAGATTTTCATCAGGAATCTGGGGCCTTCCAAAGCCATCCTACAGCAGGACCTGAAAGACTTCTCCCAAAAGTAAATAAGTTCTCCTAACTGCAACATGTTGTGGATGTCGGTCACAAAAACAAGTTGTCATCATTGTTCACTGGATTTAATGTAACGTCTAAAGTCAAACGCAGCAGAAGATGCGTGTCGTATGGTAAATAATGTCACTTTCAATGCAACATTGAGATTTTTTCCAAACGTCTTTGGAGATTAGAGTTCAGGAACTGTGTTAGGGTTCGAACACTTAATGACATATGGCATAAGCCTTCATTAATGTTCACAAATTAATGAACATGAATGAATGAATGAATGTTTTATGACAGTCTTATGACACCCAGTTCAAATAAAGTGCTAGTTTTTTTTTCTTTTTCGCTCTTGTGGAAAGTGAATGAATGTGAAAAGAAACAATAAATTTTATTTCAAAGCGTCTTTTACGACACCAGTGTTGTTTTCGCCAGATATGACAACAATGAAAATATTTCGACAAACTATTTTTTTCATGACGATGAAGTCATGATTTAGAGCTAAAAACATGGCTTCGGAGACTAGAACATAAGACAAATGTCAGTTTTCGTCTGACGAGATGAAAATGCGACATAGTTCCCGTCGTATGTTCACAATGTGTAACATTTTCATATTGTACAGGGTGACCCAAAAAAAAGTTTACACTGCCATAATACAACTTAAATGCCATGTTTATTCATCTTAGAATTAGAATTTAATCACAAATTATACATTATTGTAAAGAACATGTACAGTACACTCTATTTTTCAATGTGTCCTCCCTTAAGTGTCACAACAGCCTCCAGGCGCCTGCGGAACGCTTGACAGGTATTCTTTATGTAGGATGCTGTCATCTTTTCCCAAGATCTAACAATGGACCTCTCCAAGGCTGCCACAGACGTTTGTGGCTTCTTACAGGCACTGTCCTCCACAGTTGCCCATATGCTATAATCCAGGGGATTGAGATCTGGACTCTGGGGTGGCCACATATCACCTTGTCAATCAACTTTTTGGTCCGCACAGATCGGGTTTTCCAGACCCAGGTTTTCGTGAGGCTGTTCCAGTATCTTTCAGCTTCTTTTTAACTTTGTAGACTGCACATCTGGATATTCTCAGATTTGCTGCAATCTCAGTAGGTGTCAGACCGGCACGCAGCAATTCAGGTACAGCTAAAGTTTTCTTCATTTTCAGCAGAAGCACAGGAATTGTAGAGACGAGAGATTACCAGCTGCATTGAGTGACCTGAATGTATCACTTAACCATGACAACCTATTTAGATATGTTTCAATGGCTTTTAAACAAGCAGTCAACTGAGTGTAAACTTTTTTTTGGGTCACCCTGTACAGCGCATGGAGTACGTCAGCTTGCATTGTAGCAGTGTTTGGGTCGTGTCATTCCTGTTTGAAGCGTTGCACCGCTCCCTCACTCTCCTCACCAGATTTTAGGATGCGTCTAAAGCTAGGTTGCGCTCCATTTTGCTTGTTTGGAAAAACAGCAAGATTTGTTTTCTTATCTTGGCAAGAGAAAATATGCAGTGCTGCTTTCGCCAAAATGTAACTCCTAGCGTTAGCTTAGCATTTTTATAATCAATTAGGTGGTAGTGGATGATTATTCACGGTACACTTACACAAGTGTGCCGCGGCGTTGTGGTTGAAAAACACTGGTCTAGCATCCTGAAATAGGCCTAACTGAAGCTGTCGTACAGGTACATGGATTATCCTCAAGCCTCTTGTGTTTCTCTTGTGTGATCTCAGAGTACTGCAGGTTTACTTGGCTATCGATGACCGCCTCACCTCCCTAAAGACGGAGACCTTCAGTAAAACACGAGAGGAAAAGATGGAGGATCTCTTCGCCCAGAAAGATGTAGATTTTACACCCTTTCTATGTGTAAAGTATATTTCCTCTCCCTGGCGTTCATAGTGGCATCTTTGTGTGTAGATGGAAGAGGCTGAGCTGCGCAACTGGATTGAGAAGCTCCAAGCACGACTTCAGGCATGTGGTTTGGATTCTCCACAGCAGCTTCAGACCGTGCTGGAGTCTCTTGTAGTCAAGAAGCAAAGCCTCTGTGAGATGCTGCAGTCGTGGAACAGCAGGTCATTGTCGCGGCTGCTCTTGACCACCAACATTTCTGAGCAAGTCGATGATTTCTTTCTCACACCCTCCTTAGGCTGCAAGACTTATTCCAACAGGAAAAAGGCCGCAAGCGTTTGTCCGTCCCCCCGAGCCCGGGCCGCCACCGACAGACCGCCACCGACGACAGCAAGGTCAGTGCTCGGGTCAGTTTAAAGTGTATTATAATACTAAGGGGTTGTGAGATATCAATAGAACCGTTATGTGGCAAGATAACAGTTAACAAAAAAATAAATCACATTCATGAGCAATTACCAAAAATAGATAGAAAATTACGAACATTTCCGAAAGTATTCTGGAAACAGCCGAATGGGGCGGAGACGTCACAACAAGGAAACAAAAGGTCGAGGTTGGTGCCATCATTGTTTTTCGATGAGAGGGTTGCGTTCGTGTTTTATCAAAACATCGCTAAAATGGTTCAAACCTGTCATGCTATGTGGTGTACAAATAGCCATTTGTTGCAATGTAGTACCCATGAGTTCCCGAACGCGAGAAAAAGAGCTGGACTACGCAGACTATGAGTAAAGTTCGTCCGTGCTAAGAGGGCTAATTTTGCAGACCCAGCCTCCAGCAGGGTTTTGTGTGGTGCGCATTTTAAACCTGAAACCTATTCGAACTATGGACAAATAAAATCAGGTTTTGCTAAGAAATTGCTGCTGAAAGCAGATGCGGTGCCCAACATACACGCGCAGCCACCTAAATGTCCCGAGATATCAAGAAAGAGGACGATGACTGGCTCTGATGAGACCACCCCACCACCCCAGGCTAACCAAAGGAGCGGAGCAGCCAAGCTCGAAATGGCCAGAGTGAGTACTCTTTTATAATAAAAAACATCACGATAGGACTGGACACATGTATAAATTATCGCTCTTAAAATATATAGAACGAATCCTCTAATCCCCTTCATATTAGTGTCTGTTGGCAGAGCGGAAACCTATGATAGCACAATAAATGATAATTATTCTATACATAATTTTGCGGTCACGGTGTATCAGTTTCACAAAAAGAAATGCAAAACAAACCATTCGGTGTTTCTGTTACCGCCGGTGTTTCATCAGTGGGATTGCTCCCTTCAATGATCCTTTCATTAGGCTGCATTGGCTTTCGTTTGGGCTCAAATTGATAACCCAAAAAAACGAAGAAAGGTTCATAACTCTCCTCGTCACCATTAGAAGAATGTTTGTTACGTCGGATTCCTCGCTGCAACTAGAAACAAAATTGTCCGCCATCATCGCCGCCATTCAGTACTAAGCACTGAGCCGGTTGTTTCCTTGTTGTGACGTCACGCACACAATATGCTAGATTTCCGGGATCTAGGGCACCGGTCGTTTTAGCTTGACAATCGATCCAAATTTCTATCATTTTCTTGGTGTTGCGATGTGTGTAATTTCACGAAGTGGCATGATATGAATCCAAAAGGCATGCGTTTATGGATAAATGATGAAATATTAGCGTTTCCCTAGGTGTTGTAATACCCTTTAATTACCAACCAAATATTTTCATCATTTAAAAAGTTGTTTTGTTTTCTTAACAGAGCACTCTGGAATCTTCACCACGTAACCCCTCACCAGTGGTGCAGAATGGTGACAAAGGTAAGCATTCATCGTTTGAAACCCTGTCCGGCAAAAGAAACCTGATGAGTTTTCATTTTGGACAGAGGACCGTCTCCTCAACACAATGCCCTCCACATCCTCCTCATCCACCGTGCTGCTGTCTCCCGGGGAACCTGGAGCTGAACCTGTCACCCCCGGCCCCTCTTTCACAGAGCCAGACTCTGTCAGCATCCCAGAAGGTACACGCACACGCCCACACACACACACTAAAACCTAAACTTTTGTTTATTTAATCACATTAACATATTTTCTATTTTCAACAGATGTGTTTGACGGACACTTGTTGGGCTCCACTGACAGTCAGGTGAAGGAAAAGTCCACCATGAAGGCTATTCTGGCAAATTTTTTGCCAGGCAACAGCTACAACTCCATTCCTTTCCCTTTGTGAGTATCTCAACCACGTCTGAGAACACAAATCAGTTTTTTATGAATTTAGGACCTAAAGTTGCGTGCAAAGGTTTCTATGCCTATATACGGTTCAGCAGTGGTCACTTATTTTGCATCACGGACCGGTGTGTTGTGGGCCTTTTTTTACAGACGGTCAATGTGTAGCAGAAAATGATAGTAAATATAAAATAACCATGAAGGGGCTATAAGCGAATCCTAAGTGCAGGGAAAATGTAACTCACCATCCGCTGAATCAACCTTTTTTAACAGTGGCCTCTCTTAAAACTTGACGGCAAATATGCTTGGTCGCAGACTTAATGAGTTTTTCTCCAGTAGTGAAAGGTTTTTTGGCTTTAGCAATACGGTTCGCCGTGAGGTATGATGCTTTCAGTGCATTCACTTTTGTTGCCTCGTTTGTTAGCTTTTAGCCGCATATTATGCAGAATGACTTTGCTGTAGGCTCCTCTTCTGGCTCAGCAGGTGGCCTTTCCCTTGTAAAAAAGCTGTCCAGAGACGTCTGTTTTTCAGTCATCTTCGCTAACGTGTGGGCCAGTGCGGATTTTGGTAGCCATTTTAATTTTAATCTTAGTCTTTTGGACGAAAATAGCTATTAGTCTTAGTCATATTTTAGTCATTTAAAAACAAAACGCAAGACAAATTTCGTCTAGTTTTAGTTGACGATTCTCAAAATATTTTCGTTTGTTAACTTTAAAAGTTTTAGTCCATGAATAAATAAAGGTTTCCAACAATTTTGAATGAGCATGAAAAACGAGCACATAACTGTAGATTCTACAAGGATATCACCATTTTCATGATGACAATACACACTCAGCAGAAAAAAACAGCACATTATTAGCAAGCCCAGCGGAAAAATAGCACATTATTTGTTAGTACAGTAATTTTCACACTATAAGGCGCACCTGACTATAAGCCGCCACCCACCAAATTTGACACAAAAACGGCATTTGTTCATAGATAAGCCGCACTGGAATATAAGCCTCAGTCGTCCTCACTGTATTATGAATGTCTGTATGACAGCGGCATAATGCAACTGTCATGAGACCAAATGAACCACCATGAAACTTTGAACCAATTTGCTCCAAAACTTCATTGCTTCAAGATGTTTCATTTGGCCATAACTGCTCCCTTGGGGGAGACAGTCAACCTCTGCTGCCACCTACTGTCAATACTGTTGTAGTCCAACATGCCTCCTAGCATGCATTGTAGCGCTACATATGTAAATAACAATCAAAATTCATGTTCTGTCCTAATTATTGCTTCGGTTATTGTTCCAGTTGTTTCATTAATTGTTAGTTATGGTATTTGGTTACACATTATTTGACAGTGGTGCCAAAAGACTGTCATTAGACAATCATAATTATGACATGACACTGTCATGAGCATTAATGAATGCTTCTAACATATGTCATTTAGTGGTATCCCACAAATTATATCGCTTTTGAATGGGTGTAAAAGATCCGGCCCGGACATAAACGTTAGTGTTAGTGACATAGTGTTAGTTAGTGACATAATTTGCCAGATGACACTTAATGACATCTGTCATAAGCAATCACTGATGCCCATGATAGTGTCATTTCATAATTATGACAGTTTTATTACAGTTTTATGACACCGCTTTTAAGTGTTACCCATTAACCCAAATAAATCAACAAATAAGCCGCACTGAACTTAGGGCAGGGCGGTAAACCGAAAATTTACCGTCACCGAAATTCTTAACGATGTAATTTTGACCATGTCGGTAAATTCGGTAAATTAATAAAACAAGAAAATATAGTCTTTTCATCCCGCTTTGATTCTGTGTTGTTCGTCTATGTTCATTCCCCTTTAAGAAAGCAGTCAATGGGCTTACGTAGGGAGTCACGTGATCATCAAGAAGCCAATCAAACAAAAGCCCGGTAAGCTAACGCTAGCAGCTAACGCTACAAGCAAAACGTGATGGAGTGTGGCTTAAGGGAGGTTCACCAAACTTTCAACCGACATTTAGTAGACTCTTGGTGGCATCCAGACGGGCTTTCACCCGCTGTCCTCCCTTGTTCTCACGATTTCCGGAGATGGTGCTTTCAGTGCTTTCTACTGGTAGCCAGGCTAACGCTAGCTAGCGGCTAACGCTACAAATGAACGTGATGGAGTCGGATAGCGGCTCTAACCTTGTCGAAACGGCTGAACTTAATGAGTGGATTGGGCACGGACTGCATCTAACAATTACTATGTGGTGTTATTTTGTATCTGTCTGTGTGTGATTCCTCTGATAGCTTTTGTGATGGTAAAGCATTCAGCATAAAGTACAATCCAACGGCGAAACTTATAATGACCGAGAAATGGCCCCAGCTATTTTTCTGTATGTGCTTATTTCTGTGTCATTATTGCTATCATAAAATCTTAAGCGTTTCAATTGAAGAAGATCAATATAGCTTTAATGTGTGTGTCGCTCTGTTTGTTTGGGGGTTCATTTGTGCCGGCATTTATTAAAAAATGCACTGGGGGGGACCCTGAAACCATAATGTAAACACTTGTATTTAATAATTATGTCACAGCAGCCATTAACAATAAGTTGTCTTTTTGAAGTGTACTGTTCAAGCTGCAAGTCATTTGTGTTACAATGACATGTTTGCACAGGCATATTGATTTTGATAATGTACATTGTTCAAGTCATACACGCTGTTATAAATGTTCATACTTGAATTCTTATTGCTTACAATACATTTTTATAAACTTAATGTTTAGACTGCATGTACAATTGTTAAATACAGTATATGAAATTGAATGCTGGTAAATAAATCAATAAACAGTTAATCTGTATTTCATGCATTGATTCAGATTTTCAAATTATATAACAGTACGCTTGGGCGAATTTATCGTCATTTATCGTTATCGAGATAAATCTGCTCAATTTATCGTGATACATGTTTAAGGCCATATCGCCCAGCCCTAACTGGACTATAAGCCACAGGGTTCAAAGTGAAGGAAAAAAGTAGCGGCTTGTAGTCTGAAAATTACTTAATTAAACTCACCTGGACGCCATGAACTGTATGTAAAATGTTTTTCAAGAGTTTAGGAAGACAGTCACTGCGCTAAATGCTAATGCGAATGCTATGCTGACACTACAAGTTAATTCAGAGTGACCTTTAAAGGCTGAAGCAACATGGCATATCTAGCCTAGATAAGAAAGCAAAACTTACCAAGCAGCAACTGACACACACGTTTCACAAAAGGAGCCTGGAATGGTCACACTTACTCACCAGCAGCAGCACGTCACATGAGTGACACGACCAAACACTGCTAAGTGTGTGCTAACTACACATACAATAAGAAAATATCACACATTGTGAATTAATGACTGAAACTATGGCGAATTTTCATCTCGTTCTCTCGTTGTCAGATGACAACTAGCATTCTTCTCGTTATGTTTTAGTCTCCCAAGACACGTTTTCAGTGTGTCATTGTGACATCGTCGTCATGAAAAAAATTTTTGTTGACAAAATATTTTCATTGTCGTCATCGTTGACGAAAACAACTCTGGTAAATGGTGTTATACTTGTAGTGGGCTTATTCTTTCCTGGAACAAATCTGATTTGCCTACGTCATTGTCGAGGACATGCGCACATAAATATAAAAATCCGAGCAAAACGACGGGAGGTACGTCGTCCGCCATTGCTGAGGTGTGCCGCACACAGCCAACAGCCGCTCACAGTACTGTATACATTGACTAACGCTGAGCTGCTATAGCTGTGCAAACACCCCAGTAATGGCGACCAACCACTAGAAGGCAGCATACACAAATCTCTACTTGGATTAGTCAAGAGGCACAGGCCAGATTGAGGTTGCGAAGAAATTATGTATTATTCCTCTGCGGCACCGGCCCCGGTGGTAGGGGATCCCTGCCCTTCTATGACGTAGGGCTTTCTTTTTTTGCACTAAACAAACGATATTAACAGAGTAAACAAACCCTCAAGAGACAACTAACAACAAAAATATAAATATACTGTTTTTGTAATTAATATGTACTTTATATTTTTTAAACATTACAAAAAATTTGGGCTGTCAAAATTATCGCGTTAACGGGCGGTAATTAATTTTTAAAATTAATCACGTTAAAATATTTGGCGCATTTAATGCACATGCTCCGCTTAAACAGATTAGATCAGCACCATGAGCATGGTGTACTTATTGACATTAACAATGGCGAGCTACTAGTTTATTTTTTTATTGAAAATTTTACAAATTTTGTTAAAACGAAACATTAAGAGGTGTTTAAATATAAAATTTCTATAACTTGTACTAACATTTATCTTTTAAGAACTACAAGTCTTTCTATCAATGGATCGCTTTAACAGAATGTTAATAATGTTAATGCCATCTTGTTGATTTATTGTTATAATAAACAAATATAGTACTTATGTACAGTATGTTGAATGTATATATCCGTCTTTTATCTTTCCATTCCAACAATAATTTACAGAAAAATATCGCATAATTTATAGGAGGTTTGAATTGCGATTAATTACGATTAATTAATTTTTAAGCTGTGATTAACTCGATTAAAAATTTTAATCGTTTGACAGCCCTACAAAAAATATAACTATATTACACAATACGAGCGCAGGTCTAAAATTATCCGCACATTGCTCTATAGCTCACTCTTGCTTTAGTTTTTTCACAAATTTTTTAACATGCGTCGACTACTGCGTCATGTGATCATGATCAGTTGATCTAATTGTTTGATCAGTTTTAACACGTATTATTTTCAGTTCATGAAAATTGACACTGCACTAGCAATGCACCATAGAAGAACAACAACCGATTTTTGTGGTCAATGCTCACCGCGCGCTAAAATTCACAAAAGACTCTTAGCACAATATGGAGACAGTGCACTATCGAAAGAACTGTATATCAGTGGATTGGGAAGTTTAAATGTGGCCGGATAAGTGTGAAACATGAAGAAGAAGCAGGATGTCCATCGACCTCCACCGGTGAAGCAAGCTCAACAAATGATATTTGCAAAGAGGAGCATTACCATTGATGAGTTAGCACCTGGAACAATTGCATCGAAATGGGTGGACATTATGTAGAAAAATGATGTGTTTTTTTGTTAATGTTTGTGTTTTCACAAATAAATAAAACCAATAAAAGTCCTGATATTTTTTTACCTACATCCTCGTATTTACATATTGATGTTTACATCAAAACTTTGCCTTAATCTTCCTAATCTTTCCAAGGGCTGTGTATATTAAAGACTGTTGACAGCTACTCTTCGATAAATGTGATTAACTTGATTTTAACATGGATAAATCACAGCAGTTCACGTACATGCATGTCTCATTGAAGATTTGAATGTATACGTTTGTCCCGGTATATTTGACGCCTCAATATCAATTCCTGTATAACAGTGACCCGGACAAGCACTACCTGATGTATGAACATGAACGGGTGCCAATTGCAGTGTGCGAGAAGGAACCAAGCTCCATTATCGCTTTTGCACTCAGGTAAGAAGCTCATACTTTTTTTTTTTCGTTTTTATGATGCAGCATTTTCAATTGTACCGATATGCCTTTCAATATAGTGTCGATATTGCAGAATACTGACATCTAAGCCTGACAAATGTGATTTAATTGATGTCATTTGACTGTACAGTGGTACCTCTACTTACGATATTAATTGGTTCTGAAAATAACATCGTAACGTGAAAACTTTGTAAATAGAGACGTTTTACATGTAAATGTCCTAATCTGTTCCAAGCACTACTGACAAGCTACATTAAATTTTATAATTGAGGTAAAACCAGGATAAAACAGTGAAACACATTTGAATCATTCCATATACTTAACCTGACCGTAAATACCTCTAATGAAGTTAATAGAACAAAATGCTAAGAAAAAAAAATATATTACCTTTCGAGTGAGGCAATGTCCTCTTTCACGAGATTGATGGTGCCTATCTCACTCTTCGTGACACAAAAACGCGAGGAGACCTATGCTCTAATTTGCTACTAAAGTAATGAACTGTCTGTTGGCTCAAAAAAAAACTTTGTGAAACACAAAACACGAGAAGTCTTGTGCTCATTTGGCTCAGACGTCGACACGCAATATAAACAATAACGCCGTCGTGCCTGTGCACGTCATCATGCTGCGACACCCAAATTGAAATGACATCAACAATAGGCCAATAGGAGAGCGGAATTCCATTACTAAGCCTGATATTATGACCAATAGGGCACTTATGGCGCAACATTTAAAAGCGGGAAGTACGTACGCATCTTTTACAGTATTGTATAGTATTTTTGCCTCTCGTAACTTGAAATGTGTTTCTTAACAAGAAGCAATACTTTCCTGTTTAAACATGTCGTAACCTGAAAATTAAGTTTGTAGAGAAATTCATAAGTATAGGTACCAGTGTACGTTCTTAAACGGTAGCACTTCTGTAAATATTCATTGAAATTTCAAGGCCTTAAGCAAGCTCTAGTCTACAATTGACAATTTTTCGCATTACAGGTATTCCATTTTTTATTATTGACTAGCAGTTTAATATTTACACTTTAAAAAACCTGTACATATACAAGTGTGTATATTTACATTAACTGTATTTAAATATTTTTTAATTATTAATTTGTAAAAATATATAAATACAAGTGTGTTTGTTTCCATCCACAGCTGCAAGGAGTACAAAACAGCACTGGATGATTTATCCAAGGTGTCCAACACCGTAGTGGACGAGGTATCACAAACCAACAGGTGTGTCCCATCGACTATGATAATTAGAGGTCGACCGATATGGGATTTTCAAGTGCCGATACAGATATATATTAAAAAAAAAAAAAAATTAATCCGACACAATATCTATAAAAAAAATTCAGCTGATTGCCGATACCCAAAGCCGATTTTGTAAGCCGGTACTTGAGGCCGAGATACTATCCTATATACATAAATTATGAAAGACGATTTTTAAAAATTGCTTCAACAGCTTGTAATTTACAACGACGTGAGACTTAAAGGATTAGTCTAGTGCAACCAACGAACGCAGCACTTCTTTTTATGATTATACACACTAACCAAGAACAGTAGATTATTTTCTAATAATTAAACCCACCAGGACGTCACGACGATATGTAACAAGTGAGAGTTTAAGCGGATGCTCGCCATGCTAAAGCTAATGCGAATGCTACCCTAAAGGCTGATTTATGCTTCTGCATTCCGGTGACGGCGGAGCGACGGCTTAGACTCTACGCTGTTATTGCGTATTCGAAGTTCTGCGTCATGGAAGAGCGTTGCTTTGTAGTTCACCGCCATGCCACTAGAGGGATGTGGCTTTGTCCTTGTACGGTTTTGGGGGACTCTTACCGGATTCCTTTAGTTTTCTTCATTGATAGCAATGGCAACCGAGATGGAACGTGTGTATTTGCAGCTGCAGCTAATCAATATTGAACAACAAATGTTGTTAATACAAATGTTGAAGCGTAGGCGACACAGAAGATGTTTGTGAATGTTTGAAAATGGCGGTGTTGTTGCGCCAAACTGGAAACAACGTTCTGAGCCGACCAATCAGTCCTCCGACCTTCACGTCACGCACGTATTTTTCGGAGGTGCACGTCAGGCCACGGCATAGGTAAATCGGGTCTGCGTTAACGGCATAGGTCCCCCGTCACCGCTACTCAGAAGCATAAATCAGCCTTAACACTATGAGTTACATTTAGAGTGTAAGGCTCAATCAGTACACACCTTAAAAGGCTAAACCAACATTGTATATTCTCTCATGCAAGATAAAAAAAATCTTACAATATTTACAAAACAGGCAAGCCTGAAACTTCCTGAAGCAGCCTGCCTTCAAGCTGCTGCAGGGTCCTTCTGTGGTCCTACCGTCAGTCAGCAGCAGCAACAGTGGCCCACACAAATGCCTGACCCAAATCCTTTTTTTATCGGCTTTTTTGTTGTTGTTAATCGGACGATAGACGTCATTGGAAAAAAGTCCATATATCAGCCTGCCAATATATCGGTCGACTTCTAATGATAATGCTCTATTTAGAAGGAAATATACATTACATCAGCTAACTACGGGTAACATTTGTTGAGTAGTGGAGAGAGCCGAGCAAAGGGCAGCCCCGCCAGGCTCGCAGAGTCATCCGTGCAGAGCCGTACCAGCATAGAAGCCGACCCGCTTAGTGAGTGTTAACATCTACACTAGTGTTCTTGTGCCACCACTTGATGTCACCTTTGCTTATTCCTTTTACTTATAGAGGATGCTGACGTGGCCGATAAACAGAAGAAGCAATCTCAGAATCCACACATTGAGCTGCGTATGTTTTTGTAATTTTTTTTTTTTCATGTTCCCACTCGTTGCCATCTGCCCAAGTAAGAGGGAAGTCCTTCCCTTTCACTCTTGTTTAGAATTTTCAGACGCCAACGCCAAGTTCTACTGTCGCATCTATTACGCGGATGAGTTCCACAGGATGCGCGAAGAGATTTTGGAGAGTGCGGAGGAGGATTTTGTTCGTTCGCTATCCCATTGTGTCAACTGGCAGGCACGTGGTGGAAAGTCGGGAGCAGTCTTCTATGCCACTGAAGGTCGGACCACTGACTTAAGTCATGCTTCTTAAAAAATAATGAAAAATACTCTACTGATTTATAATTATAATAATACTGTAGTACATTTTATTTCTAGAGCGCTTTTCAAGCCACACAGACGCGATTTGATTGGTTTATAAACATTTTCAAATGTTGACGTACAATGAAATATGTAAGATTTACAGCTATGACTGCAAAGTTTATTAAACACTATTATAGAATTAGGGGTGTGTCAATATATCGAAAAGGTAATATATCGCGATACTTTGTAGCCTAAAAGATAGCTCACACCAAGAATTGATATATCGTTTTAAAAGGGTGTCAATGTTATTTAAAAAAAAAAAAAAAATCTTCCATTAAAATAGTGTCTAGCTCACTGGCTGATATTTACGGCGCTAGACATCCAATTCATGTTGACTGGAATGGACGTCTAGCGCTGTCAATGGCACTGAAACCAGAGCCTACAGCTACGCGTGTGGGCATTTACAGGTCACTTCCTGTTCATTTTAGGGCATTTACAGGTTACTTCCTGTTAATTTTGAGTCAGTTCCTATTCATTTGGGGACATTCGTGAGCCACTTCCTTTTCAGTAACCCCAAATCAACAGGAAGTTACCCATAAATGCCCCAGTATCAACAGGAAGTGACCTGTAAATGCCTCAACAGGGGAAAAAAAATGCCCCAAAATGAACTCGGTTGCCTGGCATTGGCTGCCACTGACAGCAATAGTCGTCCTATCATTTTGAAGTGGGAGGGATGTTAAACGGATTGGACGTCTACTAGTGATTAACTCATTGCAATTCACAACAGGATGTAAATAGCTTGTTTTTCTGTTTATTAGTTGTTTTTGTAGGATATCCTAGAATCATTTCCTGACCCATGTATCAATAATTGTTATTTTGCCATATCGTGAGATCGTTATCGTGAGCCTTTTATCAGAAATTGAATCGTAGTTTCCCAGAACTTATTCTTGTTTCCGTTAAGTGCTGTTTGAGATAAGAAAGGAGTCGTCTTCTCTTCAGATGACCGGTTCATCCTGAAGCAGATGCCCAGACTGGAAGTCCAGTCCTTCTTGGACTTCGCTCCTCACTACTTTACCTACATTACAGGAGCTGTGCAGCAGAAGGTATGCATCACTGACCTCCAAATGCATACGTATTCTTCGGATTGAATGGTGCATACATTTTGTGCCCCAGAGGCCGACTGCTCTGGCGAAGATTCTCGGCGTTTACCGCATCGGGTACAAAAACTCTCAGAACAACACAGAAAAGAAATTGGACCTACTTGTGATGGAAAACCTTTTTTATGGACGCAAAATGGCCCAGGTAAGGAATACTTGCAATGTTCCCTCTTATTTTTCTTGTGTCTGAGTAGACACACAAGCTCCCCGAGCACAGTGAGGACCACTGTGAGCAACATCAGATGTGTATGCTGTGGCCACACAACAGTATCACACCTTTTCAAAACGTTGGATCATAGCAAGTTACATGGCTTATTAAAAAGAATGAAATTACTGCAGCAATTTTTATTAGTTTACTTTGAATATAATTGATTTGGCCAACTTAAAATGAAAAACACAAAAATCTCGTTCATGTATGTCACTATGTCATACAGTGTATCAAAAAAGTGAGTACACCCATCGCATTTCTGCAGATATTTAAGTGTATCTTTTCATGGGACAACATTGACAAAATGACACTTTGACACAATAAAAAGTAGTCTGTGTGCAGCGTATATAAAAGAGTTAATTTATTTTCCCCTCAAAATATATCCATTAATATAAAAACCCCTGGCAACAAAAGTGAGTACATGTCCAAATTGAGTACTACTTGTCATTTTCCCTCCAAAATGTCATGTGACTCGTTAGTGTTACTAGGTTCAGGTGTGCATAGGGAGCAGTTGTGTTACAATTTGTAGTGCAGCTCTCACACTCTCTCATACTGGTCACTGAAAGTTCCAACATGGTACCACATGGCAGAGAACTCTTTGAGGATCTTAAAAAATGTATTGTTGCGCTACATGAAGATGGCCAGGGCTACAAGAAGATTGCCAACACCCTGAAACTGAGCTGAAGCACAGGCTAAGATCATCCAGCGTTTTAAAAGAGCAGGGTCCACTCAATACAGGCCTCGGGTTGGTCGTCCAAAGAAGCTGAGCGCACGTGCTGAGCGTCACATCCAAATGCTTTCTTTGAAAGATCGTCACAGGAGTGCTGTCAGCATTGCTGCAAAGATTGAAGAGGTGGGGGGTCAGCCTGTTAGTGCTCAGACCAAGGCCCGCACTCTACATCAAATTGGTGTGCATGGCTGTCACCTCAGGAGGAAGCCTCTTCTGAAGACGGTACACAAGAAAGCCTACAAACAGTTTGCTGAAGACATGTCATCAAAGCACATGGATTACTAGAACCATGTCCTGTGGTCTGATGAGACGAATATTAATTTGTTTGGTTCTGATGGTCTCAAGCATGTGTGGTGGTGATCAGGTGAGGAGTTCAAAGATAAGTGTCATGCCTACAGTCAAGCATAGTGGTGGGAATGTCATGGTCTGGGGCTGCATGAGTGCTGCGGGTGTTGGAGAATTACATTCAATTGAGGGAAACATGAACTCCAACATGTACTGTGAAATACTGCAGCAGAGCATGATCCCCTCCCTCCAGAAACTGGGTCGCAGGGCAGTGTTCCAGCATGACAATGACCCCAAACACACCTCCAAGATGACCACTGCTTTACTGAAGAGGCTGAGGGTAAAGGTGATTGACTGGCCAAGCATGTCTCCAGACCTGAACCCAATAGAACATCTTTGGGGGATCCTCAAGCGGAAGGTGGAGGTGCGCAGTCTCAAATATCCGGCGACACCGCAACATCAGCATGGAGGAGTGGAAGAGCATTCCAGTGGCAACCTGTGAAGCTCTGGTCAACTCCATGCCCAGGAGAGTAAAGGCAGTTCTGGATAATATTGGTGGCTACACAAAATATTGACAGTTGACATGATGTACGTATGTTAATATTGACAACCTTCGCTAAGGGGTGTACTCACTTTTGTTGCCAGGGGTTTAGATATTAATGGCTATATTTTGAGGGGAAAATAAATTAACTCTATTATATGAGCTGCACACAGACTACTTTTCATTGTTTCAAAGTGTCATTTTGTCATTGTTGTCGCATGAAAAGATATACTTAAATATCTGCAGAAATGCGAGGGGTGTACTCATTTTTGTGATACTGTATGTACATACCCCCCACCCATGTATTGTAACGTAAATGCGCTATATAAGTACTCTCCGTTTACCATAGTGATATATACACATAAAAAAAAAAAAAGTGTTAAAAATGGAGGGTGAGACGACTTTATGGTTTGTCATTTAACGCGATCAATTCTGATCTCATTTAACACCGATAATTGAGGGATGACTGTAGTTGCATTGAGAGCGTTAAAAGCCAAATGATGTGTCAAGTTGTAAATGGAAAGACAAGTTAGATGTGCACTTTGCCTCTGGTTAGGTGTTCGACCTGAAAGGCTCTCTGCGAAACCGCAACGTGAAGACCGACTCGGGCAAGGAGAGTTGCGAAGTAGTGCTGCTGGACGAAAACCTGCTCAAGCTCATCTACGACAACCCGCTGTACATCCGCTCGCACTGCAAGTCGGTGCTGCGCGCCGCCATTCACAGCGACGCCTACTTCCTGTCCAGCCACCTCATCATTGACTACTCGCTGCTGGTGGGACGCGACGACGCCACCGATCAGCTAGTGGTCGGGATCATCGGTAAGGAGGCTACCACCGGCGACGCTCTAGTCATATTTCGCGCATGCTCATTTAACGTCTGCTCCTCTCGCAGATTACATCAGGACTTTCACTTGGGATAAAAGGCTGGAAATGGTCGTCAAATCCACTGGAATTCTGGGAGGACAAGGTAGTGCTGCCATTTGACTCAACTGAGTAAAAATGGGTCAGTTCACTATAGTAAAAGTGGAAAATTGATCATGAAAACAGCTATTGATGACAGTAGATGTCAAGTTTAGATGAATTGTACTGCTGTCAATGGCAGTCAAAAAGTTAAGCTATGCGAGGTAATAAAACAAAAGAAAAATTGTTTTTCAATTCCCAGAGCTAAATACACACAGATCACACTTATTTGAAATCATGTCTTCATTCCTAATTTTTGTCTTTTTTTTTTTTTTTTTTTTTTTTACAATTTGTTTTACCGAATTTTTCCGACTATAAATCGTAACTGAGTAGAAGTCTCACCAGCCAAATACAAAAACAACAAAACAACAGGCATCTGAACGAATAAGCATCTGTCAAGGTAACGTATCAGGATTCGACAATATAAATGGCCGGGTGCCCTGGACGTACTTTTACAACTGTCAGGGCCACCAGAATGCTCCAACCCACAGGGGGCCAGTAAAAATAATGCGTCAATTTAAAAAAAAAAAAAAAAAAATCCACATGTATTCCTGGTGGTTCCGTGTTTTGATGACATTATGCTATCTCGATCAAAGACAACCCCGGAGTCTATGATGCAGCCGCTCTCCGTGGGGCGTAAACACACCTCAATCACTCCAGTGTGAACACTTGCAATCTGATTGCTGCTGCTGATTGTACCCACTATTCTATTGTATTCTTAGTACCCACCTAACGTTATACTACAAGCAGACATGTTTCTGAAACCCCCAGCACCCGGCCAAGCACCGGGGGAAAAAAGACCACTCAAGAAATAGAAAGTCAAGGGAGGAGTTGAGGAAAAGCGAAATCCAATATGAAAAGGGAAAGTTTCATCTCCAGTGTTGAGACAAAAAAATGAGGTTTGCTGTGAGGTGTGCAGATTAATGCCCCATATGCAGACAATTAAGTTAGAGAAAAGTTAACCAGTATGAAACCTATGGTATGAACATAACGTGATCATTCATCTGCGTGACTCAGAGAAAATAATATAACGACGGTCAGGCCTAAAAAGCGTTAGCCGTAATTGCCATCGCTTTGAGCACTAAATTGTTGCCACGACAACGGGAGACGTCCAGAGGGCGGTAAGGAGAAGGAAAGCCTCACCCACACTGCAAAAACACACCTCATTAAAGTGCCTATAACAGCAAAAAGCATGTTTATTTTATATTTTACACGGTAATGAAATGAATTAAATGGACCGCTTGGATGTGTGTGGAAGCAGTCGATATATTCAAATATTTTAATACCGCACCATGAAAATGACTGACTTCCGGCCAGAGTCTAGATTGAGGAAGAGGGCGAATGTGACATCAGCGGACTAATCATCTTCTCAACACAGCCATTTCTATATTATGTAGGACTGTGGACTCATCTGATTTTGTGGATGAATTTGTTTATTTTTCGCATCACGCCAGTCCAATGTGCTGTAGGCTTTAGTTGCTGCACCAGGAGGAGGCGTGTGAGCCTTTTGGAGTTTCTAAAAGATTCTGTTCACCGTGAAGAATGGCAAAACAAGTCCGTCAACTGTGACCATTGGACGGACAAGGGAGTGCTTTAAGCTACGTGTTTTATACTATGTCAAATACTAGGATCATGGCAGATATTTTAATAAGGAAGTGGCTTGCATTTTGTGGGTGACAATGCTCCCTGGCCACCGAAAAGGCGGGAGTGGCCGTCACCCTCGGCCTACGACCAGCGGCTTGTCCCACACCATGCTCGCCGGCCGATAAGCGTCCGTGCTCAGGCATCCATGCGCTCTCGTCTGCGGTTCTCGATTGTGTAGAGACTTCCACCCCTCTCGGCCCTCTTCGTCTGCCTGCCGAGAGGGCGCTATCCTCTACTTGGGCCCAGGCAGCCATGCGCTCCGACGTCGGCTGGTTTGTCCACCGAGAATGCGCCATTTGCAGTGTTCAACGACGAGCCAAAACTTGCTCTGTGCTGGGGGCTGGCCGATCGGTGAAGGCTATCACCCCCGCCGCCGTGTGTGACATGAGTCGTGATAGTTCTGTGTGATTTTTCGTTTTCGAAAGGCGGGGAATAGGCATGGAAGAGCCGCTCGGTATAGGTTAGCTTGTCGAATAGCTCTCACACTCTTGTTTACACTCTCTCCTTGTCTCCGAGTAACTCTAGTGGCATAAAATACCGTTCGGGAAGTTTAAGAAATCGGCAGTTTTGACCATTATGCAGTATTTTAGCCCTGTCGTACTGAATAAATGCATTTTTAATATTTCATATTCCATTTAATGCAAGACTATTATTTGTCATGACCATACAATTTAGAGTATATCACAAAAGTGAGTACACCCCTCACATTTCTGCAGATATTTTTAAGTATCTTTTCATGGGGCAACACTGACAAAATGAAACTTTTTACACAATGAAAAGTAGTCTGTGTGTAGAGCTGTCCCGACTAGTCGACATAGTCGACGTCATCGATGACGTAAATCCGTCGACGAGCACAACATCCCGTCGACGGTTAATGAAGGGTTAAAAAAATATATGCATGGAAAGTTAGAATGTCGGATGCGCTGTTTGCAAGCGGGGAAAGCGGCACAAAGCCAAAAAAAGCGCACCAGAGTGTCCAAAACATTGACTTATTTCAAAGAAACAAAGGAGAGTACACTCTTCTGTCCTGTCTCTTCAGTGCCAAGCTTGGCTGCACGTCGGCCGTGAATAAACACCTCAAGCGCCTTCACGCAGTTTGTAATTTTTTTTTTTTTTTCATTTTTTGTACACCAGAGGGTGCTGTCGCCTTACTAAATAATGTGTGCTATTAGTATTGTTCTTAATGCTAATTGAAAGGTTTATTTCATGTTATGGTATATTTTATGGTATAGAAAATGATATAAGGTTAAAAGGTCATAAATATATACAGTATATACAGTGATTGCACTCAAGGGAGAGATTGTCAATGATAAGGTAATAAGGTAAAGGCAATTCATATAGGCAATTCATTGATATATAAATAAGGTTTAAAAGGAAAAAGGTGAAAAGTTTTTGTTAATTTCTAAATGTGTTGCTTTATTTGTGTGCACCGTAGCTCTTACGGTGTGTTTACATCAAGGATGGAATAAAAGTTGTAAACCATCAGTTTAAGAGACCATCTTTTCAATCGGGATGCTACACTAGTTAATTCTATCAGCATTTGAACTCATTGTTTATTTGTGATTTATTATTGTTATTTACGTGTTTATTTGTACTTTAATAAATGATTTGAGTGTTCCAATATGTTTTTGTGAATTGATAAGCGTCAACAAAAATGTCATTGCTAAATTAGTAAAAAAAAATAAAAATAAAAATTAATTATTAGGTTAGTCGACTAATCGTAAAAATAGTCTGCTGACTAATCGGGAGAAAATTAGTCGTTTGGGACAGCCCTATCTGTGTGCAGCTTATATAATAGCGTTAATTTATTTTCCCCGCAAAAAAACCCTCAAAATATAGCCATTAATATCTAAACTCCTGGCAACAAAAGTGAGTACACCCCTATGAAAAAATGCACATCAATAAATGTCTAAATTGAGTACTGCTTGTCATTTTCCCTCCAAAATGTCATATGACTCGTTACAGGAGTGCTGTCAGAATTGCTGCAGAGATTGAAGAGCTGGGGGGGGTCGGCCTGTTAGTGCTCAAACCATACGCCGCATTCTACATCAAATTGGTGAGCACGGCTGTCACCCCAGGGGGAAGCCTCTTCTGAAGACGGTACACAAGAAAGCCCGCCCGTCTCATCAGACCATAGGACATGGTTCCAGTAATCCATGTGTTTTGTTGACATGTCGTCAGCAAACTGTTTGCGGGCTTTCTTGTGTACTGTCTTCAGAAGAGGCTTCCTCCTGGGGTGACAGCCATACACACCAGTTTGATGTAGAGTGCGGCCTGTGTCTGAGCACTAACAGGCTGACCCCCCACCCTTTCAATATCTGCAGCAATGCTGACAGCACTCCTGTGACAAGTCACATGACATTTTGGAGGGAAAATGACAAGCAGTACTCAATTTGGACATTTAGGGTTGTGCGTAGTTTCTATGGAGTACTCACTTTTGTTGCCAGGGGTTTAGATATTATACTCTTTTGTATAAGCTGCACACAGACTTTTCATTGTGTCAAAGTGTCATTTTGACAGTGTTGTCCAATGAAAAGATATACTTAAATACCTGCAGAAATACGAGGGGTGTACTGACTTTTGCGATACATTGAAAGTCGCACCTAAATATAAGTCACAGGCCCAACCAAACTAAGTGCGATTTATAGTCTGGAAGATATGTAAATTCATTCATGAAAGGGTTAAGTGGGATATTCTTTTTTTTGCAGGAAAGATGCCCACCGTAGTGTCACCCGAGCTGTACCGTGCCCGCTTTTGCGAGGCCATGGACAAATACTTCCTCATGGTGCCTGACCACTGGACTGGATTAGGGGTCAACTGTTGAGCGGGAATCACCCTTCGGATGCTAGAAAATGGGGTCCAACATTACTTGAGTGCCGTGAACATTTTTAAAAGGTTTTATTTACCGACAGACAAGCATGTAAACATTCCGTACGACACAATTCCGGCATATTTTTAATAGATGAGTTTTTTATTTCATCATTTTGACCCCTGATGACACTGTCATTATAGTTTGCTATTGTAATTTAAAATTTGAATATGTACAGAAATTGTGTACCTATTAAAACATTATAAATCTTTTTTGTGTCTGTATTTTAATTGGGAAAAAGACAAACATGACACTGAAAGACATTTATTTGTGATTTTTTTCTTTTTCAAAGTGTACAGTTGCTTTATAAAAATACTGAAGTGTAGTCGTACTGCATCAGGAACTGCCATGGAAATCATCTGGAGTGACGACTGTTGCGATTCATGAAGCTCGTTTTTGTATGAAAACTGTACACATGAATCCTTTGCGTTAAATTACGTCATGTTCGGGTTGTACAAAGCTTTACATCGTAATATAAAAGACGGCAGTTTCAACATTAATTCGCCACAAACTTTACTACCAACAAATATTTGCCAAAGTCCAGAAAACAAACCAACAAAAAACAAAATCTCAGTTCAAATTGAAATATTTACAGTCAAATAAAAGTCAAGTATCTCCTTTTTTATGCACATAGGACAAAAATACAAAATATGGAGCTACCACTACAGGCGTGAAATAACATCATACAGTGTTAAATAACAAATGAACATTTGGTTTATTCTAGTTGTTTGGTTTCAATTGATCGGATTGGAAATGCGAGACCAATTCTTTTGTTGGTCGTCGCGACAAAACAGCAATCGTATTCAGATTTGGAATGTCTACGCAGGTGTATTAGGGCCACATTGGGATGAACACTGAGAATTGTCAAAGGTTCAATACTAGAAAACGCAAATTCCTGGAGAAATTGCATAGGAATTCATCATGGCAGTTGATAAATTCCTGTTGATTGGGGGGGGGGGGGGTTTCAAGGTCACTTCCTGTTTTATAATATAAAAAAACTTGTAGGTCTGAGTTGAACACCAATAGGAGTGAACATTGAACGAGGAATGTAGAAAAAAAAACTCCAATTAAATGTGCAATTCGAAATCTCTGCGGAGTTTGACTTTTGGGGTGGGGGTGGGGGGCAAAACATCTTGATGGCCCCAAAACACAGTGTTAGCAATAAAATTAACTTACAATATATAAATACGGTACATCTTGACACTTTTCGTGTTCAAGCCTTGGTTAAAGCTCAGTGAATTGTTGGAGCTTTTGAAAGCTTAGTTTTAAAATATCCATCTTGTCTCCTCAGGTGTAGTTTTGGCTAAGCAAAGCAAAGGACAGTCTCTAAGGGGCTAGTCACGTGATCCGTCTGAAAAATAATTTTGACCCATTATGAAATACTTTGTAGGATTCTTGTTCATTTCATTCATTTTTGTTGTGTTTTATTGCTTTTCAACCTTTTTAGAGAACATTTTAGGTTTTTGTTTTGTAAAAAGGGGAAGTTTAGAATTTTTGACATTAGGCTTAATCTTGGAGTTAGTGGGGATTTAACCTGTATGCAATTACATCATTTTTATGATGCCGGGGCCCCCCCCTCAATCTCCGCCTATGGTAGAAAAACTTGGGAGTTTTCGGGTGTCTGAAACTTTTAGGCTTATTAAAAATACAATGCTGCATCACGTGAATATTTAGAACATTTCTGAAGTAGGAGCAGTTTGAATAAGGTGTCAAACTTGGGAGGCGATTGGCAATAACAAATTATTAACAATGTGACATTAGTACATTTTTTTTTTTTTTTTTAATGAACATAACCTGATGTTCTCACTTGTGTTTTCCTTCATAGGGTGTCCATAATACTCCTGTGTCAATGTCCATCAACATTTAGTACAAGAACTACAATTAAATTTGCTGGTTGATCCAGGTGACCTCTGAACCTTTTGTTTTTCTCAAACTGAAGATTTCAAACAAAATCAATAGAAGCAGATGTCAAGGCACTGCACACATTTGATGGCACGTTGCTGGTAGGTAGTCACACAGGGGTGTAAAATTTACATTGAAGTGCTGTGTACCGTCGTGTGAATAAAAATATATAAATAATGACTAATAAAGGAAGACCTCCCAGTCAGGAGAGCGTGCACGATTAAGCGGAATGCTTTTTTTTTCTTCTTCTTCTTCTTAGGCTGATATCGGCTACCCTGATTGACTAAGGTCAACATGCAAGTGTGCACATTTGTGGAAGCTTCTACACAACTATTCACGGTTTGTGCTTCAAGTAACAAAGACTGAATATAACAACTATGATCTTATACTATGAGGTTCTCATCAAACGGACTGTTCAAAACAAATGTATCAAACAATTTGAACTTAATGTCATATCACAAAAGGATTCTCATTAAATTACGACTTTACACTCATTTTACAATTTACAACTTTTTTATACTATGATGACTTTTACAACTTCATAAGGATGAAAGTACAATTATTCGAGTATGAAAGTATCGTATTTTTCGGACTATAAATTGCACCGTTATTTTTAACAGGATGCCATTTGGATGTAACAGAGTGGACATTGACAGAAAGGACATTTAGTGCTAAACTTAGCCCCCAGCCTAGCTTTACTAGCATAATAGCTAACAGGACTTTGGATACTTGATGAAAAATCTTTAATTTTACAAATAAACCTTTTGAAATGATTCCATTATTTTTTAAAATATGTATAGTTTTAACAGAGTGGACAGTAACAGATGTGACATTTAGTGCTAAACTTGGCGACCAGCCTAGCTTTACTAAATTTAGCTTCCAGCCTAGCTTTACTAGCATAATAGCTAAAAGGGACTTTGGATACTTGATGAGAAATCTATAATTTTACAAATAAATCTTTTGAAATTATTTCTTTAACAGAGTGGACATATTATGATTAACCACACTGAACGTAATTCATAAAATTGCTAATTCTGACTTAAAATAAATTTTAACAAATAAATAAAATTGCTTCCCGCAATTGAATTTCCCACCATATTATCGCAGAAAAGGGATGTTATTAATAACACAAGAGTGGGCAGTGACTATTTTTTAATATATAAATAATATATTTTAATGTAAAAACAACACGTTTATAGATAGTTTATCCACGACAATAAAATCAGTTTTTTTTTTTTTTTTTTACTTATATTAGTTATTTTAAACCGAAATTGAATTAAACACACTAGGGACATAGCAAATTTCATAACAAGCAAATTTAAAAAATAGAATTTAGGAACACGTACCATTTGATTGATAATACACAAAAAATAAAGTTGAATGAGTATTTGTCCAACTGGAGTGAAAACACAATAATACTTTAATTTATACTGGGGACAAAAATAGCACCCTATTAAAAATGACCCATTTACACACACTAGTCAAAGAATGATGAAACTTAAGTCGCACTGGAGTACGTTGCATTTTTGAGGAGCAATTAGTGTGATTTATAGCCCGGAAAATAAGAAACTTTTTTGGAGAGGAATATTACTTTATTCTGGTGAATGATTTTTCTTAAATTATAAAAGTATCTTATTTAATAACCTTATTGTAAAACTACAGACCATTTTTGTCAAATTACGACTTTCCTACTGTTGCATTCTAATGAAACATATGTTTCTCTTATTAGTTCATGACTCATTGGCTGCCACTGACGGGATAGACGTCCAATCCATTTTGAATGGGAAGGTTCCGATAATCCGATAATAATAATCTGATGGTTGGAGATTGCTGTTAATATTGGCAATAAAGCTAATTAATCAGCGACACGGAAGTCATGTTGCTCATTCTCCAGTCAGTGAGACTAATTTAATCTACTAAATTTACATATTAATCAGACTAGATGGACGTGTAAACAATTGTTTGTGTCAAGTGTTTTATTTTTAAAATGTGTGTCGTTTTGAACATAAGTACATATGTGTTCATTAGTGCAGCAAGGTAACGGCAGTTACAATTTTGCCTCAAACACGACTGTTACAATTTATTCTTTTGTTTCTCCTTTTTGGCTCATATGCATTTGCAAATTTATTTTTATTTATAGTGAAATGCTGTAAATTTGGTGTGATTAAGTTCGGAGATTAGCGAGCTAATAGCAATGCTAACGTTAATAGCAGAACGAGGCCTGTTAACATAAGCTAGTTTGTACTAACTGAATCGTGTGTAAGTTGAACGGCCTCCATTTTAGGATACTTGTTCCGTTGATATTAAACATTAACTGTTCCGTGTATTTAAATATTATTTAAACTGTAAGAGACTGTCATTAGACTCACATTAAATGTACAATATTACAGAAATATTATTCTGACAAAGTCAAAGCTCATATGGGTAAATTCAATGCATACATGATGAGAAGAAATGTGAATTGACAAGAAATATGTTTTAGTTGTGTAGTGTTTATTTGGTTTGGATTTAGATTTAAAAATCATACAACTGAATAAGACATGGCTTTATATATTAAGAATATTTGTTTTAATGTAATATAAAAAATGGTCATAAGTGCAGTGTTTTGGAATGTATGAGTTTGATTATAAATATAATCTCACTAATTGGAGAATGTGTAACATGACTTCAGTGTCGCTGATTAATTATTGCAAATTATAACCGAAATCTCCAACCATCAGATCATCACTATAATCTGCCAACCTTCCCAGTCAAAATGGATTGGAATGTCTAGCGCCGTCAGTGGTAGTCAAACATACGCATTCACAGCCAGTCCTCTCAACTTAAATAAATAAATTGGACGTCTTTCGTTATCAATGGCAGGCAATGAGTGAAAGAATCCACCCAGTGTGTAAATATATAAACATAATGTTGTGTAAAAGCTGCTTATTTAGTGCATCAAAGCAAAAAAACAAACCCTAAAATATATGTACAAAAAAACAACTGCTAAAATTGCTTTTAAAAAAAACCTTTTCGCAAGGACGTACCGAGGTCAGTTTGGATTTGAGCACCCGTGTAGAGAAATCAGAAACGCTAACATGCAAGCGACCCGCGTCTTCTTCTAGGAAAGATGGCAGACAGCGGAATTCGCCCGCCGGAAAGGGTCAGAAAGTTTCCGAATCCTCCGAGTCGTTCTCCGTGGTCCCCTCGCTGGAGGGTCCCGAGGGGTTCCTGGTACGGCGCGGGCCACGCTGGGCGTTGGACGCGACAGGGTCTTTGCGTCCCTTAAGTGGCAGCTGCCTCAGCAGGGCGCCAGGGGAGGGGGCGCCGGAGCTGCAAGGGGAGCAGAAAGGCATCATGGTAGCCAGAATGAGCGCCAGGCAGTCGGCCACCTCCCGGCTGGGCGCGCAAGCCAGAGCGGGGGTCAAACCTGCATCACAGAGAGAGACGCAAAATGGCCAAGAAGCGGGAATGGCGAAGCGGGAGGCAAGAGAGGGACGGAGCGCCATTCGGGTTAGTGCTTCGGCAGTGCACAAAAATACAAAAGGGAAGGGGGCACATCAGGCATGCGATGCATGGACAAAAGTATTGGGACCAGTGTTGTTTTTGGCAGCCCTTTTAATTTTATGTCTTAGTCGTATTTTAGTCTTTTCAAAATGTGTTCGTCTAGCTTTAGTCGACAGTTACTCAAAATGTTCTTGTCTGTAAAATTGTAAGTTTTAGTCCAAAAATAAAGGTTTCCAACTACAGTGGTACCTCTACATACGAAGTTAATCCGTTCCAGGAGCTTGTTTGTAAGTCGAAATGGTCGTATGTCGAGCAGGATTTTCCCATAGGAATACATTATAATTCCATTAATTCGTTCCACAGCCCAAAAACCTGCACTAAATCCTTAAAAAATACTGCTGGTACTATTAAAATGGCAATTACATATAGCAAAACAAATAAATAATAAATAAAAATCGGATTAATAATATAATAATAATAATAATTCCTGTAATAGTGTAACGAAACGGGTTCTAATAAGGCGGACGTTTTTTTCTGTACCTGAAGGCACCGCGGCGCTGACATGACAAAGAGGGAGGGGAGCGGGTGAAAGTTTACTTTCGCTTTCAATGCTTTCTTGAGAACATCGTCAATTGCGGCAGACAGCAGGCGTTTTGTGTTGAATAAGTTGTGAAAGAAATGATGAAAACGTGGCGAAGCTGGCGATTTCTCTGGAGATGTTACCACAATAAGAATTGTCAGCTTAACTTATAAAGACTGGCGAACGATGGTCGGAGGAGGACCATGGAGATGTATTGTTGAGCCATTTCACGGATGCCCACCCTACGCTCATATTTTTCTGTCATTTGCATCTTCATTTAGAAGGTAAGCGTCAACTTTTTCCTTGTTTCACCACCTGTACCAACCTTTTCTGAAACCTGTGTTGATTTGTCACACAAGAAAATCCGCCATGCATTCGTCTGCGGTGCTGCCATTGTCGTCGTATTTCGAGCATGTCGTCGGATGTAGAAACAAATGGCGAGTCAAATTTTACGTCGGATGTCGAAAAGTTCGTGTGTCGAAGCGATCGTATGTAGAGGTACCACTGTATTTAAAATGAACATAGACCATAGGCCTGCACAACATATCATTTGAACATCGCCATCGCGGTGCACACGGGCAATAGTCCTATTGCAGGAGGTGTTTTTTTGTTGTTGTTTTTTTTTAAACTTGTAAACTTTTGTTTTGCGTCATAAAAGCAGCAAGTGTGCATGAAAAGGCATACAGTAGCTTCTTGAATCACTTTTATATGCAGTAATCTTCATCATTCACAGATGAACCCTCTTAGCCTGGATTAAACAGTATTATATGGTCATGGTGAGTCTTACCAAACGGAGCTATTCAAGTCATCTTGTGAAAATTAATTAACTAATCGTTTTATCATTGTAATACATATCCATAGACTTCACAATCAGTTGACAGGACACGGGGCTGATCCATAGGGTGCCTATTTTCAAAAACTTAAAATTCAAATATTTTCAAAACCAAAGCCACAAGCGACCTAAATCCAAAACAGGCACCTCCCTTAGGCATATAATAGTCTCCATGAGCAGCGACATAAAAAAATTCAAAGTCGTTCCTTAATAAATTCCCAATTATTTTTTTTTTTATGTAAGTATAACAAAACTATAACAAATGGCTATAAAATTCTCAGATTTTTACGCTACATGCACAAAAATCACCAAATGCAGAGATTTTTAGGATCAATAGAAATATTTAATAAGTTTTTGCCCAAAATAGCAACTTAATTTTTTTTTTAATTTAGTGCAAGTTTTCAACAGCTAATAAATCACTTAATTTTCACATCGGAAACTTAATACTTGAGGAAAACATGCAGAATCCTCTTAATTTTTCTCAACAAAAGCAATGTTTTTTTTAATATACAAAAGCAAGTTATTTAGGTTGAATTCTGCCATTGTGTAGAGATACAAAATCCAACATGGCGGCCATCACAAAACAAAGAGCTTTTTAAGTAGAAAATTCTTGCGTAGAGATACAAAATCCAACATGGCGTCCATCACAAAACAAAGAGCTTTTTTAGTAGAAAATTCTTGCAAATAAATGCTTAAATCACAGAATTTCTGTAGATATGAACGTAAAATAGTCTAGATTTTTGGTTAAAATGAGAAAATGGGCAGTTATGGTTCATTTTACTTAAATAGTTCAAGCAGAAGTTACGGTATTGTGTAATCCAACATGGCGGCCATCACAAAACAAAGTTTTTAAAGTTGAAAATTCTTCTAAATAAATGCTTAAATCGCGGAATTTTTATGGATATGAACGTAAAACAGTCTAGATTCTTGGTTAAAAGCAAAAAAAGCAGTTATCATTTATTTTACGTAAATATTTCAAGCCAAAGTTACACTAATTTTATCCATTGATTTTTTTTTTTTTTTTCCGACATTCAAAGTGCATGCATGGTACTATTTAATATAATAATTATCTTGAATCCTTCACCAAATCACTCTTGAGACACTCCTGCCTCTTGTATCCAGTAAAACCTTCGTCCTATTTCCACCTAAATCCGGCGTTAGAATGCAGCATGTGTTTGAGTTTATCACAGTGAAAGCCACCTCAACGTTCTGCCTGGGTCGGCCCCCTATGTCTGTGGGAGCTGTCTTGATACCTGATGGTGGAGTCTATGATATATCGCAATGTATAAACCCCCCAAAAGTCACAATGGCAGTTCCGCCCTAATAGACGAGCACACATTGAAGCGTCGCCAACTTTGTGAAGACAATACACACTCAGCAGGAAAAGCAGTACATTAGTTTCAATTAAACCTACCTGAAGCCACAAACTGTATATAAAAAAAGTTATCTGAGCATTTAACATCCTCTTGACTTGACTGACTGAGCAGAAAAGCCAAGTGGCTCTGCTTTAGACTGGCCAGTGCTTTAAAAGGGCGCTCGCAATTCTGAAACTAATGCTAATGTGAATGATATGCTAATGCTAGGCGTTACATTTAGCGTCTGATGTTCACTCAGCACAGACCTTTAAAGGCTAAAGCAACATTGCATATTCTCTTGCCAAGATAAGAAACTTACAGTGTTTCCAAACAAGCAAGTTGGAGCACAGCCTAGCTTGAGACACACCCTAAACTCCAGTGAGGAGGGAGAGTCGCAGCACATATCACATGAGTGACACGACCTAAACACTGTCACGATGCAAGCTCACTTACACTATGAAAATGTCCCGCATTGTGAACATATGACAGAAACCATGTCGCATTTTTGTCTCGTAGTCATCTAGTCAGACGAAAACTGCCATTCGTCTCGTTATGTTCTAGTCTACCTAGTAACATTTTTAGCTTGTCATCGTCATGCAAAAGTTGTTCGTCGACAAAATATTTTCGTTATCATCATTGTTGATGAAAACAACACTGATTGGGACACACCTGCATCAATGCGGCGTGGAATAACATTTGTCTATACATTACGCAACTGGGAAAAAACAAGCACAGACAACTAGACTGACATTACAACTTGAAAAAAATGCTAAAGTGAACGACAGGACTAGCATGCATGCATAGTGGCTAATCCATCCTACCGTTCTCATCCACCGTCTGAATGTTGGCCCCTTGGGACAACAGCTGCTGGACCGCCTGTTTGAGTCCGCTGCGGGCCGCCAGGTGGAGAGGACTGTTGAGACAGGCGTCGTTAAAAGCAACGTTGATTACATCGGGGACTAGGCGCGGTCACGAGAAACTCACGTTTGTAGCGCGGCATTGGTGGCGTTTATTTGTGTGGAATCAGATAACTTCTCCAGGATGAGTAGAACGCAGTCTTCCTTTCCCTACATGGGGTTAAACATGGCCAGGGATTAGTCATGTAACATTAACCCCAATTATTTCAAGACACCTATAAAATCATACACTCTTTGTCAGCCTTTTCTGGTCGTTTCTAAATACGAGTGTGAGTTTGTGTTCGTAGGAAGTTTGTTCTACAAAAAGTTAGAGGTCGTCTGACATGGGATTTTCAAAGGCGGATAAAGATTTTCAACACAAAACAAAAAAAAATCCAGTTTATTGCCAATGTCTAAAACCAATTTTGCAAGCTGTTATTTAAGGCCAATATACTTTTTTTTAAAGCACGTTGATTATGAAAGACAATTGAAACGCTCGTCATATAAATGCCTATATTTGAAGTCATATTTTTCTTCTGCTACTTACTTTTGTTACATTAGCAACGTGATGGTGCAAAATGACAGTTAATAAAGATCATCACCTAATCGGTTTTCCTTTTATATTGGTTTATATTGGCCGATCTTCAAGAATGACCATATATGGGCCTGATATATCAGCCAACCTTCATCAAAAAGATAAACACACAAGCCGTGAATGTAACAGTTATTCTGTTACATCAGCTATATATCGGCCGGTGGCCAATCTATTTAAAAAAAAAAAAAGTCCACATATCGGCCTGATATATTAGCCGCCCGATATATTGGTTGACCTTTATAAAAAGTATACACTTTGCTAGAACAGGAGAACGCAAAACACTTGCTGAGTGTTTGAAGGCAACACCACCGTTTGCCTTCAGCTGTTGCTTGCTTGCCATTTGCTTGCTTGTTTCACCACAAAGGAATCTGAGAACACCACCAGGGACTCAACTGTTCTCAATATGGCACAATCAGACACACAAGCTCGCTGAGCACACTGAGGACCACTGTGAGCAACATCAGATGTGTACGATGTGGCCACACACCATTATCTTGCCTGTTCAAAACCTTGGATGTTACATGGCTTATTAAAAGAATGAAATTACAGCAGCAATTTTCATTCGTTTACTTTTAATATAACTTATTTGGCCCACTTAAAATGAAATTCTGCTCCTGACTCAAATCGAGGAAGGATGCATTCACTCTGAATTATGAACTAATCTACTGGATTTAATCAACATAAAGAAAAAATCGCCGCGATCGACAATGACTATTGGGATAATGAACAATCAAGGGGATGGGGGAAAAAAATAAAATAAAATAGAATTTAAAAAACCTTGTAATCATCACACAATCTGAAATGTCAAAATTGTTATTCGATATTTCTGCGTCCTATGTTATACTGGGGGCGGTATTTAATAAGCTTCGGCTTCTCCCGTCAGCCCTTTTCTTTTCGGGTTGAACTGAATGTAAACACAAATGAATGCTGTATGTTTGGACCTGTCACGCCTGAAAAGGAAATAAAGAAAAAGAAGGAAAAGAAAAAGACAAAAATCTTGTTCATAAGATGTGTGCGATACGTGTGAGTCCTGCTTTAACCATAGGAAAAGTCGTGCTTTGGCCTGGGTAAGGTCCAGTTGTGGAATGAGTGAGTTAATAAATAATACATATAGAACAACCGCAATGGGTGTATATCAAACTCCCACATTAAAACTTTTCAGACAATAAGGACACTCGAGACTCCTGTACTCTGTGTTTAAGCAGCTATACAGGACAGGTTAAAAAAAAAATCTCACTCAGTTTCACCGCTTGTTCTTAATATTTGCACAGTCCAATAGCCATTCCGTCTTAAAAGAACCGCATCTCTTTTTCACTTTGGCTTGATAAGTGGAGAATCGCTGCGCGTTCCTTTTGCCATGATAATGGGTTAGCATTTGCATCTCTTAACGGCGCTGGACTTTTGTTAGCTAGCTAACCTGCACGGCGCATTTGAGCAGGGCACATTATATGCGCAACACTGTCTATGCTATGATTAACTGCGTAGCACAAGTGAAGTGAACTGTATCGTTAAATTGACGAGACACCTTTTGCCCATTAAGTTACATTGCAAAAGGTACAGAAAACTATTTTGTTGGTCTAATTGACTAGATTCCTAGACTTCATAGTTGTATAGACCCCATTCACGTGACGTCACAACACCGCCCCCCTGACTTGTGCCGCCATATTGTCCGTCAGCTCATCGTGTTTACATATTACCGCTATGTACATTCCTCTTATTACTGCGTGTTTTTCTGCTTGTCTAAGGAATCACCGCCTAGTAAACAAACCCAAAAACCTTCCTGACAATCGTTAACATTGATTAATCAAAATGGTGAAGGCATGTGTGGCTGCTGGTTGCAGCAACAGAGAAGATAAACGGTCATTTTAGTAGTTACTGTGTGCCCATTGTTAAAAGGGCAAATCTCTAAAGCAGCACGGTTTCTTTATCTCGGTCCATGATGCGTTTGTGTCGACAGCCGTCAGACAGCGGCGAAAACGTCAATAGTCGTGATGCCAACACGATCGCAGACATCATCAGACGGAGACTACGAAGCTCGTCGCCACGGTCGCGCAGCAAGAAGGTGAGCGCAACAACAGGTGTTGTGCCGAAAAATAGCCGCCCCGCGTGAAATGTCCCCCCTGACGGGAGCGCCCACAAGGAAACGACTTTCTTGTACCGTGAATATGAATTATTTTACTCTGCTTGAACTAATAAATCTTGCACTGTGAAGATGTATTATTTTACTCTGCTTCAACTAATGTCATGGCTGTGTGATTCTCATTGGGATATGGTCGTGAAAACCTGTCGACTAATACATTTCTGTTCAAAGATGGTTATGTGGCCCAGTCCACGATTTGTTACTAAAACACAGTACTAATATTTTGTGTAAATTTAATTATTTAAAACTGATTTTACAGTCATAAATCCATTACTGTAATGTGTCCATGAAAATATTTGATGTTTTCACTTCAATAAAGCGTTATAAATAAGCGCTCCCGTCAGGGCGGACATTTCACGCGGAACGGCTATTTTTCGGCACACACCAGCCTGTTGTCGAACCGCCGATCAAGTTTCATTTTACAATCACGACAACGGTGACGCTCAACTGCCCAAATGTCGCTTTATATTCAGGCCGGTGCCGATTTTGGGTACCCACCTTCTCATCGTGACACAAACTGGATTATGATTGGAAATTTTGTGGTCTCAGGATGACCTCTGACGCACGGGATGGGACCGGACGGGAGGAAACATCAATTTGGGCATCAAATATGGATCTGGCCACTGGATCGACCAAAGCTTTTCCAGATAACGGCTTTTATGCAACTCATCCAGTAAGTTTACAGCATCTGAAAGCACCGGGGCTTCCATAATTTGCAAGTGAATCCACCTTTAGAAACTACGATCATTGACAATACGGACACACAGTGACGGACAATATGGCGGCACAATACAGCGATCACGTGATTGTGTGACGTTGGTGATTGGGGTCTATTGGCAGGTCATTTCCGTCAGCCACTGCGCAACGCCTTCAAGTCTGAGGCTGTGCTACAGTCCGCTTCAGTTATCCGCAGTCGGTCGCAACACATGCAGGGATCCAACGCCGGATATAGGTAGAAAAAGTATGAAAGCTGTACCGCATACAAACAGGAAGGATTGTGTCAGGAGTGATTTGTTGGAGGATTCAAGGTAATTATTAAATTTTTAGTGGCATGCATGCATTTTGAAATGTGAAATACGTCAATGGGAGGAATTAACCGCTACGGCATTGGTGTCATTCTTCGACATATTCACGTAAAATAAATGCTAACTGCCCGTTTTTTTGCTCTTTAAACAAAGAATCGAGACAGTTTTATGTTCATATCTATAAAGAATTCGCGAATTTAAGCATTTATTCACAACAATTTTCAACGGAAAAGCTCTGTTTACATATGGCGACCGCCACATTGACTAACAGACTAGCATCGTACTTTGAAATATTTACGTAAAATAAATGCTAACTGCACGTTTTGTTTTGCTTTTAACCAAGAATCGAGACTGTTTTACATCCATATCTATAAAGAATTCAGGGATTTAAGCATTTATTCATAAGAATTTTCACTGGAAAGGCTCTATTAACACATGGCGGCCGCCATATTGACTAACAGGCTAACTGCACGTTATTTTTGCTTTTAACCAAAAATTTAAACTGTTTTACGCCCATATCTATAAAGAATTCAGGGATTTAATTATTTGTCTGCAAGCATTTTCAACAAAAAAAGCTCTTTGTCTGCGATTCCACTCACAGCTTTGACGGCCACGCCAACAATGCAGGCCCCCTCTTAATCGGCCCCGTGTCCCGTCAATATCATTATGAGGTCTATGCTAGTTTATATCAGTTCTAAAATGAGATAGTAATTAATACTGTAACACTTGCAAACATTGGGAGCAGGATGTTTTTTCAGTAAATCAGCACAGGAGTCACGCTGACTTTTCACTCTCTATTTTTCTCCGCATCCACCCAGGTTATGCACCTCACAACATACAATCATGGTGGAGTAACCCACCAATGGGAGTGTTGCGTTATCGTATCGAACACAATAAAAACGTTAACACATAACTGGGGCCCCGACAGTTGTCCAAGTGACGATTCAATACGTTTCTGTTGTATTTTATTTAATGTGCTGAGTATGTGCAAGCAGTGTGCAGTTATGCACGCGCGCAGCTTAGCTTACTTGGGGTCATAAGCAGAGTTTATTCCGTGTGCAGGTCAAAAAGAAACTCAGTTGGCATTACTACTTGTTAGTCTGCGACCTCTGGACAGCTACCATTACATTAGCTTGATTTTGACATTCTGGTTTTGTATCCCTGACTTAATTTACAAGGTTACTGTGGGTAAATCAAGGTATTGGTGGCAGCATCTCACATCCCACTTAGCTCCTGAAAACTTCACCCAAAAATCTTTGTTCAGTGCCGAGATAATGCTACTTAGCATTTGTTGACCTAAAATTGACCTCAACGCTAGAAAGCTAATGCTAATCGTAATTACCCACCTTTTAGCATTGGGCAGTTTTCTAACTATCTGGGCATAAAAGATGAGGAATAAGTGTGGACGCTTACATTTTTACATGCCAGATGCAGGGCAGTGTTGCCATCTTTATCAATGTAATGGAGGCAGTTGGTGGCGCTGTTGAGTAGAACCTCTAGACCGGGACACAAAAGATAAATCAATAGTAAAAATGCACTTTTGTCAACTTTTCAGTCAAACGTGTATACCGAGTGCCCCGGCGCGGCCCCTCTCGGCCGCCATCATCAGTGCAGTGCGACCCGATTGGTCTGCAGCGTCAACCGCCGCGTCGTGAGAAAGGAGCAGCTGGACACAGTCTACGTGACCTGAGAAGGCTGCTGCGTGGAGGGGCGTTCTGGAGGAAAAACAGGATACAGGAGGGATGAAAAATTCGTTCAATGCGGCCCAGTATAATCATTATCTTGTGAACATGGTGTTTTCACCACTTTTCAAGATGCATTGTGGGATATATTGACACATTAACTTTATAGGGCATTAACTTTATAGGGCACTCATTTAGCTCACTGGCAGGCAGTGACAGTGCTAGATGTCCAATCCATTTTGATTGGGAGAGGTTGGGAGCAAATCATCGCTTACAGCCCTCAATGGCAATGAAAAATGAGCATTCACAGCCTCCCCTCCCAGTTTAAATGACTTGGACGTAGGGTTGGGCGATATGGCCTTAAGTACTTATCATGGTAAATTGAGCAAATTTACCTCTAATAACGATTAATGACGATATATAATGTAATAGTCCGTTCGGGCAAATTTAATTTGATAATCTGAATCAATGCATGAAATACAAATTAACAGTTTCTCGTTGATTTATTTACCAGCTTTCAATATAACATATTTTACAATTGTACATTCAGTGTATACATGAAATATATAAAAACATCTTGTAAACAATAAGCATTCAAGTATAGCGATTTAAAATGGCTTGTATGACTTGAACAATGTAAAATATTGTAAATATTGCTATGGCCACTGTGCAAAAATGTCATTGTAACACAAGTGACTCACAGCAAGAGGGGCTTGAACAGTGCACTTCAAACAGAGAACCGAGTATCAGACAGCTTATTCCTAATGGCTGCTGTGACATGATCACTCAACACCATTTTTTACTTAAAGGTTTCAGGGTGTTTTTTTCCCCCCAGAGCATTTTGTGAAATACACGGACGCACCCAAAACACACACAAACATTAAGCTATACTGCTCTAATATCGAGCACTAAGCTAGTTAGCTATTATGCTAATCTTCCTAAGTATCCGTTTGTATTTTGCTGTGGAAGCATATTGGCTATTGTTAGATAGTAAAGTCTCATTTCTTTTCATAAAGAAACCATACACATAAACCCATTCATATAACATCTTAGAGTCTGTAAATTGTCATACAAGAAATTGTGCTTTGAAGTTGGATTTGGATTGTATTTATGAACAACTGTTTGATAAAGAAAACTGATACATTACTCTGCCTCCTCATTTGATTTTGTTGTTTGGTTTGTTTAAAGAAAACTAAATGAGTCATTGACACAATTCGTATCGGCACTTTGCCCACAAGACAAACTTTTTTTTTTTTTTTGGAATGAACAGGGCTTTTGTCTGATTTGTGTACTGGGAAATTATTTTTATATTTTATACTCCAAACCTTTATTAAAAAGTTAAAATTATGTTTTATGTATTTAAAACAATATAGTTGTAGACTACAGTTAAGTCAGGAAGCTGTAGTAAAATATTATTTTTGAAGGAAATAGTCATGCATTTTGCCATCACTGTTACCCACAACATGCCTAAAACAACTTCAAGTTGATTGTAAAGGTAACTGAAAAAAGTGACATTTATCCGATTACCGGAAATCGATTATAAGAAAATGTAAGAATAATTGTTAGTTGCAATACAACTTGTATTCCAAATGATAAAACAACACTAATAACTTTCAGTTTTGGGTGATTTTGGGGACTTCAGTGGACAAAAGCGGTAGGGGTTTTGCCTGACTGAACACCTCATATCACATAAAGACCAACAGTACACAAGTGTCCGTCGAGTCGTGGTATGGTGAACTGACGCCACAGCTTGGTGGGTAGCAAATGATTCGTAACACACACACACACACACACACACACACACACACACACACACACACCTGTCCTTGGCATCCTTGCAGCCAGTGATGTCTGATCCCATTGCCTCCAACAGCAAAGATGCACAGGCTTCGTGGTCGTTCACACTGTTAAACGGAAAAAGAGTTGTTTGCCCCATGGAAAATATCATTGACTAGTGTGTATGAGCTGTTCATTACTTTTATTCTACAAACCCTGGCAAACGCACAGTCCCGTATATTGCAAATTCACATAAACTCACCGGACCGGTGACTTAAATGTTTATGCTCGGCCCAAAGCAATAAAAGTAATATTTCAATACTATCTGTACATCCACTTTTCTCCCCATGCTTAAATCTTGCAATTATGACAACGCCGTTCACTTATGGATTCTTTTTTGAGCCAATCCCAGCTAACATACATGCAAAATATGATTCAAAGCTTTCTTGTAATCTTATTACTCAAGTTAATCGTTGCAGCACTACGATGTACACACTGGAACAAATCAATAATTCTGCTTTTGCTCATTTTGTTTTTGGAATTTTTTTTTTTTTTTTAAGTGATGTTAATTATGGCTAAGACTCAGCTAGAATGTCGAGGAATGTGACTGACATCTATGGATGGGATAGCAAAACGGAAAAAGGCTTAGCAGCTATACTTTCAGGGGATATGTTGTCACCAGAGGTTGGTAGAGTAGCCAACAATTCCACTCAAGTAAGAGTAGCATTACTTCAAAATAATATTCCTAAAGTACAAGTAAAAGTAGTCACCCAAAAAATTCAAAACATCTTTGATGAAAAAACTACTCAAGTGGGGAGTAATTATTTACTTTAAAAAAATAGCATATTTTTTCTCAGCACAGGGCCATCGACTGCATATGAACTGTTATTATTATACTATAACCTATGAGATGACCATATTAGGCCAAAAATATACCAGAATCATCGAACTCCGACTGAAAATTTTTTAAATGAAAATCACCCGTTCCAAGAGCATGAGTGTCCTGTAGTGGATAAATGCATTTTACATTTTCCACCATGAAACTAAAACTCTCTCTCTCCTTTTCCAAGGTCTATCGGCAACTAGAAAACTAGGCGAAAGTTTGAAATCTCCACTTTTATTTTTGACGGCAGCGCTCTATACGAAATACTTTTTTTAAATTTTTTTTTTTATTTTTTAAAAGACGCCACTTGATGTTATGTTAGAACACGGACGTGACCATAAGACTTGACCGCAAACTTATATGTGGTGGTGTAACTGTATTGGTACATCGAATTGGTATAATGGAGTGATTATTGTTGCTGCGTCTGATTGGCGAGACTGGGTGAGCCACTGTTGTGGTAAAAATAAAAACAAAAAAAAGTAGCGACTCGTGAAGCCCAAAGTAGCGGAGTAAGAGTAGCGTTTCTTCTTCACAAATCTACTCAAGTAAAAACTATGGTGTGGTAAAACTACTCTTAGGTGTACATTTTTCTTAATCCGGAGTAAATCTAATGCGTTACTACCCACCTCTGGTTGTCAGTTTTGTGAGAAAAGTACATTGCCACCAGAGACGCCAACGGAGGCTCAACCAGTTTCAGCAATGAGATGTCGCAATAATATTCACATGACTCCATTATACAAATCAGGCTCAAGTTTGCCGTTCCAGGCGCGAATTTTAATATCTCTCCAAGATTTTATTTGGCACCAATTGACTGCGGAAATCCGGAGATATGATCCCTTTAGTTTCATAATAGGAAATATTTTCTCCACTAGAGGGCACTCATGCTCTTGGGATGAATAATACCGTTACTTAATTTCTGTAGATTTTTCTCTTGCCGGATTTCAATGTTTGTTTGTTTTTTATTTCTTTGGCTTAATGTGCTTATGTTCTGTACAGTATAATAATAACAGTTTATATACTTAACCGTGCTGAAGAAAATACCATTGATAAAAAAAACAAAACCAATCAAACATCCTAAGCAGTTACTCACAATGTTACTCATTACTTGAGTATTCTTTTCACTAAGTACTTTTTTATTTGAGTATATTTATTGGATGATTGATTATTGACTGACATGATTGTATTACTCTTACTTGAGTGGTTATTTTAAAGTAACGCTACTCTGACTTGAGTAAAACTTGGCTACTCTACCCATCTCTGATTGTCACCTTACATACCGGTAATCCTATCAGAAATGTACAGTGGTTTTTTTTGAAAATTTCAATTATTGAGATTGAATGCTGTTTCAAGGGTTATGGAGTGTAATAACAAGCATTGAAGAAATAATAATTAAGAAAAGGAGCCTGCTTGATTATAATCATTCACGCAAGAAGTTTTTTTCAGTACTTACACAGCACAGTGCAGTGGTGTGAACGGGTTCCCGTCAATGCAGCGACAACCCTTCTGCTCAAGCAGAACCTCCACACAGCCCTCGTGACCTACACACAGATTAAAAACTCGTTCACCTCCATTGACGGTTCTATACGTCAAATATCTATGTCTGTCTGAAGAGCTACCGTGGTAGCAAGCCCAGTGCAGCGGCGTGTAGCCGTGGTGATCTCGGAGGGGAGGCAACGAGTCGGGTTCGGGGCAGGCCATGCTCAGCAGATCGCTCAGCCAGGAAGCGTGGCCTCTCGCCGCCGCCAGGTGGATCGCGGTGCGACCCTGCGCGTCTCCCAGCAAAATAGATGCCTCTTGCTCCAGCAGACACTGGACGCACTCCTCCTGGCCACACAACAACTGCAAAGGAAGAAATTGCAGTAATACTACAAAACTGATACAATTCATGTACCAAAAAATGGACTGGAGGTCAGTGCACTGAAGGTTTTGCTTGGCTTGACCTCCAAGCACTGATCCAAGTTGACATGAGGCTTACTCACCCCGAGGTGCAGTGCGGTCATCCCGTATTTGTCAGCCATGTTGACGTCCACCTCCCGCTCAAGAAGGAGAGACACAGCGTCAACGTGACCCCCGACCACAGCGAGCATCAAAGGTGTCCTGTACACAGACGTTCCAAAATTTACTTCCTACACCCTTCAAATTAAAAAAAAAAAAAATCCACAGGCAGTTTATAGTTGTCCTGAGACCAAATCTTAAAAAAAAAAAAAAAAAAACTGCAAGTAATGAATGCTTGAAAATTTGTGTAAAAATACCAAATAAGTCTGAAGTACATTAACCTTATTAGCGTTGTAGAAGACAGCAGTTAATCACATGATATACTACACATGACATCGTTTTCTCTTCTATTTTTTCATACGTTTATATCATAGTTAGCCTTCATTGTATGTCTCCCTGATCAGAATAAGACAATTTTTTTTTCTCGTTTAGTGTACATAAGTTTGTCGTCTCGGTCAGCTGAAACAACGAGATAAACAGGTAGCTTATATGACTGAGACAAAGCTAACATTAGTGGAGGAAAATAAAAAAAACTGAAGGCTCAATTTTCAAAACTTTTATGCAAAAACTGTCCTCTAATTCATCTATAACTGTTAAATCACTCACTGTCCCTGAGAGTCTGTGATGTCCGCGAGATCTGCGCTGTCCGATTCGTCCAGCAGGAGGCGCAAACACGTCGTGTGACCATTCATTACTGAAGAGCGGCAGGCATGTTAGCATACAGAAGCATCGCTTATTTGCATCACATCACAACATTGAGTCTTACCTGCCAGGTGCACGGGGGTGCGCCTGTGCTGAGGGTCACAAGTACGTGCTGAGGCCCCCTGGCTGAGGAGTATGTGAACGCAGTCGGCGTGGCCCCGAAGCGCCGCCATGGC